>NC_046378.1:37535692-38135692 GCF_011125445.2 Fundulus heteroclitus | reverse complement strand
AGCAGAGGACTCATGCTGTCCTCCAGCACTCCCACACACACTAACGCCAGGAGTGAAGGAGTGTGAGAGAGGACGAGGGGAAGAGGGGAGGTGCCACGACGGGGAAGGAGACGGACGTAACCATCCAAAATCCTGCCGGGAGAAATAAGGATTTTTCTCTTTCTCTTTTTTTTTTTTTGTTTTTCTCCTGAGGAGCTGAGAATAACGCTCGGTGGAAGATGGCAGAAGGGGGAGAGGGAGAAGAGGAGATCCAGTTCCTGCGAACGGTGAGTGCCAGTGTCTTTTTTTGGCAGGGCTAACCTGCACTGGAATCAGATACAGAGCCATGAAAACAGCAAGACGTGGAACTGTTTCTGCAAATAACCATAGTTTCCTCTCCAAATGATCCTCCAGCTTCAGTCTCACGACTCTATCACTGGTTTTTTTCCCCTCCTGCTTTTGCATTAATGGCATCTAGAGTTTTTTTTAAAGCCACATCTGCAGAACCAGGTCTAAGTTGAGCAGCCAGTCGGCTGTTTTCTCTGCCCCCTGATTGTGCCTTGACCCGCTTATTAGTTGCTCCCTTTAAACTTCGTCAGTCTCCTGTGAGCTCAGACATCTGTCATCTCTAACCCAAATTACTCGATCAGGTTCTTAACCTCCAGCTGTTTGCTTTGTTTCCTTAACATCACTTCCAGAATATTCCTGACATAGCCGGTGTGGATATGAGCACAGTTGGACAGATAGACAGCGGCTGGTGCATCTGTTAGCATCGTTATCTATTTATATCGGACGAAAGTGGAGCCTGTCAGTGTGGGGCGAGAAGCAACAAGCTACCCAGAGCCCGCTGGGGCCAGCTGCCCAAAAGCTGTGGTCTTTTTTTTGTTGAGATGTCCAGTTAATGGTGAAAAGCATGGACGGAACGTCCCCTAAAAATGATCTGAAACAGTCGAGCTGGTGAGGAGGTGAAGAGGTAAAGCAGGGCTGGACGAAAACACAGAACTAATCCTCATTTATCTGCAATCCATTGGAAACAAAAACAAAAAAAGCCCCGTTAAAATTGGAGATGCATTGATCAGGCTTCTCCTGGCCGCTACCGATCTTTACTTCTCCTTCCCATTTTAAACAACTTTGATTTTCTACAACTCATAAACTAGAGAACGTGTGCTGTGGGTCTTCTGTTAGAGGCAGCAGCTCTGAATCCAACAGAAGGAAGGAAATGCAACAATGTCTGCATCTATGCATCAAAGCATTTGTCCCTAAGCCTAGTCTGATTCCTGAAAGAACAACAAAAGAAGTGCATGATTTTGATTTATGTATTTATAAAACAGTAGAAATGGGAGTTTTTCAGGTTTTTTTATTCAACGATTTGGAAAAGAAAACCTTATTATGTTTGTAGTTCACCGTTCAGAGCTCAGCAGTGGAAAATCTGTTCCTGTCTTCGGCTGATTGATTGGCGTGTCTCTAATTAAAATTAGAAACAGAAAGACAATCAGGATGGAAGATTGTTTGAGATTTCCTAGTAATCTGTTCATAGCTGAAGTTGCATCAGCAGTTTGTCCTTCAAAAGCTGACCGGCTAATTCTGATCAGTATTAATATCCCTCCATTTCTGTCTTGGTTTCGTCTGACATCGGATCGTGGAGCTAACAGGTTCAGCTAGGAGAACTAGCATCCCTCATCCAAGTGCCACTCTCTGGCTTTTTCTGGAGGATCCCAAACTTTTACCAGGTCAAAAGGGAGAGATATACATTACCTCAAGTTATTGCTAGATCAGGACCACAGTCTCCTTTAAGTGGGACCTGGCTAGAAACCTTTAAACCAAGCTTTTTCTTTTTTTGGCCATGAATAGACAAATCAAGGAATATGACTTTGGTAACAGCTCTCACAGCAAACAGACTTTAGTCATACATAAGTATATAGAAAAAGTATATAGTTAGTATATAGAAAAATGGAGGTTGTGAAAATGCAACATACTTAGGCCTATTTCGTGTCACAGTAGTGTAGTTGACTGATCAGGCTGTTAGGTGTCCAGTGTGACCATCAGAGACAGCCTGGGTGATGAAACTGACTCTGTGATGGCTGGTGAAGATTCTCAGTCATCCAGGTCATGGTCATTCCAAAAAAAGCAAAAAAACAAAGCAACTGGACTTGTATTCCGTAGTTAAAGACGTTTCGCTTCCTTGAAGACCAGTTTCGGTTCAATCTGCTGGCTTAATGTCTTTAACGACCGCCCATTACTAAGGGGTGGACCTGTTTCTGTTGAATTTGCATGTTATCTAAGCCATTACAAGGCCTTTGTTTGGGCAGTAGTATAAAGCTTGGTGCTCATCATTACTCTAGACCTTTTGAATTGAGAAAGCTTCCTGGAGAGGAAGCGAAACGTCTTCAACTACAGAAAACAAGTCCAGTTGCTTTGTTTTTTACCTTTTTTTTGGACTGACTCTGTGATGGCTGGTTTCTCTAAATAGCGTTCTTTAGTCCCGACCTGAAGGCAAAAGTCTAAACAGTGTGTGTCCAGGATGTGTGGGGTCTGCAGAGATGTTAGCGGCCTTTTTCCTGACCCTAGACCTGTACAAGTCCTGGGTGGACGGAAGGTCAGCCCTCTCCGCAGACCTGTTTGTACGTTGTAGGTTGGATCGGTCCTGTTTATGTGGATGTGTCAAACCACACACTGATGCTGGAACACAGGACAGACTGAAAGATGGCCGCGGAGAAGATGAGCAGCAGCTCCTGTGGAAGGTTGATCAGATCCCGACACCACCTTAGCAGCAGGACTACAACGTTGCCCAAACACACCTGATCATCTTATCTCTAAACCTAAACTCCGATCTTTTTGGGACCGTAGATTAATGGTAGAGTTGGCAATTTTTCCGAAAGTTTGAATAACTGCGCATGCGCAAGACCATCTTACCTGCTCTTCCGCTCTTCAGGGGAATCGCGTGAAATAATCTCCCAAATCCACTCTGATCTTATTTGTTTCTACTGAGGCCTTCCTCTTCATCTAATAAACTTGTACGCTGTTTGCTTCTTGCAACTCTCAACCATGTTTGAAGTGTACGGTGAGAGCAGCGCAGCTACAATGAACGGCTAACTGCTAAGCTAACCGCTAAGCTAACTGCTAAGCTAACCGGATACATAAACACTAAAAGCGTGCATGTGCAGTCAGCAAGGCATTGCTCAGAGTTTTTACAGGCCTGCAGCTCTCACAGAGATTGATTTTTAACCTCCTTTTTCTGAATACATAATGTATGGACTACTGTCTGGATGGATGATTTTACCCAGTATAACAAAAAGTGTTTCTGAACAGGATTACCAATTAGCTTTAAGGTAGAAGTGCAGATACACCAATAAATGGGGAACTTGTCTGTTTTGCTCAACTCTTTCCCGACCAGTGTTAACCAACATGGAGCCAAATTCAGACTAAGAAATTTAAAAAATACTAATCTTTACACAAGCCCCAACCTTCAGATCTGTATATTATTAAAAAAAACTTCACATCCAGATGGACTTAAATGCAGTGACACAAATAAACAACATTCTTAACTTTTTTCCATATTTTCTATACCTTTCCCCATGACTGGAAATCCTAATGAAAGGTAGAAGAAATGTTTTACTGTCATGCTTATCAGCATGGGTCATTTGGTGGTCTGTCAGATATTAGGTGTGTTGAATCTTGGTGACTTCACATGTTTTTTGTGATATTGATGTTTTGTGATCATATACCCTGGGACCTAATTTTAGGTGTGGCCCTTTTTTCATCAGTAACTTTTACACTTTATAGAGTAACAGCAGGATGGAAAATTAGAAAAAGTATTTCTAATATACAGTTTAAGTCTAGATGTTGACAATTACACACTTTTTTGAGCTATTATTTTTTTTCAAGGGTGGAATGATTATAATAATTATTATGTCAGTAATCTTTAAAAAAAAAAAAAGCTGGCTCCATAGACAGTATTTTGTGTACATTTCCCCCTAATATTTAGTTATCACAAGTACATATTCAATATATAGGCATACACATAAAAATATTAGTATAAATACCTCCTAGTTAGTTGACTGCAGGTTTTTTTAATATATTTTTTTTACTAGTATGTCTGACAGTGTAATACGCAGAATTGCTGTCTAAGTGCCAAGGAGAGCCCAACAGCTTTACTTTCACAGAGATAAAAATTACAAGTAAATAGAGAAGGAACATAGGGAGAAAAATGAGGTAAAAAGTTCAAATTTAGAGAAGGTGAAATGAATAGAGCAGGGGTTCCAAAAGTGGCGGTCACAACCCCACAGGGGGCTGTGAGACACTATGTGGGGGTCTCGAGATCCAAATGATGATCCAAAATTTCTGACTTTGCAGAGATACTTGTTTTACTATTGCAAATTTATGCCTTTAGTAATAGAGTAAAGATTTCTTTCCTCAAAAATGTACGACATTTTAAAATCAGAAAACATCCACACAAGTTTTTTTCTCGCAAATATTTGGAATTAAACTTAAGATTTCGGAATTTATTGTGGAAAGGTTCCCCACCGTCGAAAATAATTTAGTTCCCTTTATCTAAAATACAAGAAGAAAGTTATAATATTAGTTTTACTAGAATAAAGCATAAAGTTGCATACGAGAATAAAGTCACAAAATTGTTAGCACAATTGTTTCAAAGTCCTGACACTAATAATAATTTAATGCTGATTTACTAAAAACATTTTCCAAAGTATAACTTTACAAGATGCTCAACAACCTTCATTTTACCACACGGGGGACTGTTTTTTTTTTTTTTTGTAAGCATTCTCATCAAATTACTACTTCATTCATGACTTTAGTCTCATAATTTCCGGAAAGGAAAAATAAAACCCTCCCCATGTCAAAAGAGCTTCACTGGTCTCTGCCGCTGTTTTTCTGGGGGTCACAGGCTGAGAAGTTTGGGAACCCCTGAAGTAGGGGATAGAAAAAAGGACGAATGGAAATACATGATAACTACCCACTTCATTCTAATTAGATGATAACGGCAGTCAAGGACCGCAGGAGACCAGACAGACGCATGTGGACCGGATTCCTGTGGAGTCGGCCTACAATAAACACAGATTGACACTACGCAGCATCCCAACTATTGCTTCAATCACAAAACTATATATAGTATTAATCTCTGGATCGTTTGAATAGCCTAAATTTCTTGGCTTGTCGTATAGTTAAAGAGGCTCAGTTAGGATGGAGCTATAAAACCCCAGGACTTTATAGGAAAAAACTATTCAGCTTATTGTGAATTATTAATACCTTGTATACCTTAGTGGGTTTATCTCTGCCACCAGTGCTGAGGTCACGGGTTGAATCAGCACCATGGATACAGTGCTACAAATTAAACTGCTTATGGAGGTGTGAGGCCTTTGTATTAAAGCATCTAATAAAAGGTTTTGGTTGTTAGTTATAATTAGGGTGGGTCCTTTATGGGAAGAAGTGGAGGCAGCTGTTCCGCCTTGCTACAGTTTGTGCCCAAGTCCCATCAGAGTGGAAAGATGATCCATTTCCAACATGAAATTTAAAGAAACATTTCACCAAAGTAGAGCAAACTTTTTCTTTAAAGATGAAAACTTTGTAATACAATAAAAAAATGTATTCATCTTGTATTATCAGCTGCCAAAAAGTTTAAGTCTCATAAGAATCCCAATTGTCTTGTCCTCATTTTCAAATGTTTGCTTTTAAGCATGCATACAGTCAATTTACTGACCTCCCATTTAAGTATTGTGTAAAACCAAAAACAACGACCTTGAAATAAATGCAAGAGGTTTTATTACCCCCCCCCCCCCCCCCCTGGTTCAATCGTTTTAATTTCTTCTTTTGATGCTCCATACTATATGCCGCAAATTTGTAGCTTTGGAACAGTGCCTACTTTCTTGTTATCATTTAAAGATTTGTAACGATAAACACAGACCTGACTTAACTGAATGGCATTTTTTCTTGACTTTCCCATCTTAAGACTGCCTGCTAGAAATGATAAAATAAAATACAAAACTTCACTTAAATTCAAAAACCTTGCGTTTAATAATAAATAAATAAATAAATAAATAAATAATATATATATATATATATATATATATATATATATATATATATACATATAGTCAAAAACTACTGGATGTACATAAAAACTGATATACATATTTTTTCTTTAGCTTTTATTTTATTTTCTCTGATGTTAGATATTTATACTTACTGTCTGTAGGCTGTTGTAAAAATAAATAGGGAGTGCAAGTGGGTTAAAAAGTAGGGCTGTGCGAATTTGCCAAAAATCTATTTGCAATTTATATTAACCATAATTGTGATTGTGATTTAATTTTGACTTTTCTCTGCATTGACCACAAGCAAAATGTCCTCTGGATAAAGATGTTTGTAAACAAGGACTATTTAAAACAAGAAACTGAACTGTTTTTTATTAATCAGAATATTATTATTCAAGAGAACAGCTTTTAATTGAGTTGGACATCAATCCTTGCTGAACATAAAGTTCAACCAGCAAATAAGTCTTAGTATTTAAACAGTCTGACTGCTACTTAATGCTATGGTGAGAATTCTGAAAGGTTCTGGTAAAAATTATGATTATATAAACTCTAAAACAAATAATAAAATTAGATTATCTCACAGCTGCAGCTCTCTTCCCTTCAATGTGGGGACAAACCCACTTTAAACATTTTACCGACACCTAAAGGACACGTCTGATCCATTAATTGTTGCTTAGTCAAAAATTGCTGACCTCTACAATTTGGAAATAGCGTTTTTTTAAAATTGCGATTATATTGAAAATGCGATTACCGTAACTGTCCAGCCCAAATAAAAAGATACCCCAAATCAGAATGAGGTAGATGAGTGGATGACAATGAGTTGTAGAGCAGGCAGGACTGAGGAAACTGAGATAATGGTTTACACTTAGGAATGAGGAGGATGACTGTGATGAAGATGTGCTTTAAAGAAGAATGAGAGCCGTGAATGTGGTGGGGGGGAGAGAATGTGAGTAGAGACGAGATCAGCAACGCTAAACAGAGCCCTGCTGGGTGCCTTCCTGGGCTTTTTTAGCATCATTTACAGTCACACAACATGCTAGGTCTGCAAGATATTAGGAAAAAAAAAACATTTGGACGATGATGTCAGTTACATCAAACCAACGTTTTCCTCACTCTTCTCTTTCTGAGTTGTCATTACAGCGATAACGCTGCAGCATAACACTGCAGCGGGACTCCATGTAACTCGCTGCTATTTGCATGCAAATTCACGACAATTACAGTGTGCCAAGTAATAATGACGCTCACACAGACACTGAGACAGTGACATCATTTCTAAATGACTATGTCTAAGTGACTTCTGCTGCTATCAACACCTGAACATAAGTCAGCCCACATGTATGTATGTATGTACAAATGTATACAATGTATATGCACGTATATACGAGTAGGTACATATGTATGTAGGCGCATAGATACATGTATATATTTAAGTATATAGATATGTTTATATATATATATATATATATATATATATATATATATATATATATATATATATATATATATTAGGGCTGGGCAAGTTAACGCGTTAATTTCGCGTTAATTCATTAGACTATTAACGGCGATATTTATTTTATCGCGCATTAACGCATGTTGCTCACATGCTTTCAGTCAGTGTCAGTCAGCTGTCACGGCAGCACTCTCCCGCTCCCCCTCCCCTCTCGTACATGGCTCAGCGGCGCCAGCCAATCAGCATGCAGGCTCAGCCTGGCCCGCCCACTCAGCTCTCACACAAACGTAACAAACAAACAGCTGAGAGAGACCGCAGCAGCAAAAAAACATGAACAGGGGAAGTAGCACCGTTTGGCTTTATTTTAATACCGTAAATGAAATCAAGCTGTATGTTTTGTAAAAAGCCGGTTCATTTCAGTGGAAACACAACAAATTTATCTAAGCACGTGAAAAAACATGAAAACGTCGAGCCCCAGAAACGGAGAGAGGAGACGAAACTTCTCTCACTGCCCCGACAGACCCACAGACGTCTCTGACTGAGGCGTTTCAGTCCTCCAGGGAACATCCAGGTAGATCAGTGGATGGATGGATGGATGGATGGATGGATGGATGGATGTTACTGGAGCCCACACATAACATGTAATTAAGACCTTGAAAGAACCCAGTACATATATTAAAAGTGTTATTTAAGATAAGATAACATTAGCTAATCCTTTTTTTATCCCACGACAGGGAAATTTATAGGATTAAAGCAACAGGCAGGTGCACACAACACAGACAAAATTACATAAGGATTGTAATATATAAGAGGTGGATTAGGAAAAAACACTGAACATAATATTATTATTATTATTATTATTATTATTATTATTTAATTGTAATAATAAAATAAAAACCACAAAACCCAAAAGGTCAACAGTTTCATGATACATCAAGCTTAGGGACTGGCTAATATACAGCAGGTCAAAAAAGGCCATATTTTGGCTGCAGTGCTTGCTGTTCTCTTATGAAGAAAAGATCAACTAGTGCACTAATTTCAATAGATGGGTTGAAAATATCCAGTATAAAATAAGTGCTACAAATGTTACAACACTTTTGTTCATATGGCAGCAGAACATTAAAATAAAAGTGCTCTTTACACTACTTTTGAATTCATTCTTGGAGTTTGTAAATACAATGCGATTAATCGCGATTAATCGCGATTAATCAGGGCGATTAATCGCGATTAAATATTTTAATCGTTGCCCAGCCCTAATATATATATATATATATATATATATATATATATATATATATATATATATATATATATATATATATATATATATATATATATATATATATATATATATATATATATAGACCACTAAGAATGTAAATGAGACATTATATGCCCATTCCTATTTCCTTTTTTGTATTTTTTGGTATTCTTTTTGATCCATTGTAGATATGAAGATTCACTGTATATAACTGAATGCACCTTCCCTACTCTGCACCTTCTGTATGAGCCGATGTGACGAGTGAATTTCTCCATTGTGAGATCAATAAAGACTATCTTATCTTATCTTAAATGTTTACTCAGCCCTATACACCCTGTATGTTTGTGTGGAACCTCTGGGCTTAAATTAATCCCTAGAAACTCATGTTTAATGAGGGATGCAACCAGAGTTGGTGTTGAAGTCACGTCCTGAATGTTTGCTGCCTTCAACGTTTCATCGTTTTTGTTTAGCCGTAAAAAGTTTTTGCACCCTGCACATTTTTAACACCCCTCCACTGAGCCGTGCAGAAGGAAAAGCATACAGGCTAACCCAGCGTTGTTTTATTCTGTTCCGCTGTTGTCCTCCTGAAATAGTCCAGCACTTTGAGTCATATAAAGACAAGTGCGGCTCGAGCAGTTTTGCAGCCTGGTCTCACTTATGGGTCTGAGTCATTCTCTGTCCGCTCACCGAGTGGAGACCCTCTGGTGGACCGCCTTCTCTCCACACAAAACACCTTCAGCGCCCACATGTTCTGTAAACCTCCGATATAAATACCGACACCACCAACTTTTACTTTATACAGCGCCGCTGCTCTGCGCTGCTGCGTCACTTCTTCGCCCCGGGGGGGGCACATTTGCCGTGTAAATCACACGGAGCGAGTTTAAGGGGACATTCGAGCTCCAGCCCGTAGCAGCAGTTTCTTTTTTTAGCGAGCCACGATAACTGCCCTCGATCTGGAGGGAAAAACCAGAGGAGCTGATGCCCTACTTGCTCGGGTCCTCTGGGAAACGTGGTGTGTGCGTGAACACAGGCGCGTGTCTCCGTGGCAGACGAGATGAGCTCGATCGATACGGGGCCGCTGATTCCTGATGAGGCTCTCATTGTAAACTAATATTAAAACAGCTGCACTGTGTGAAATCTGTCACCCATGACTCGTTTTATTCCCACGTCAGTTTAACCTCTGGATTTCTGCTGTGTGAAGCATATTGGAGTTCACTGTTGTGGCTGATTTATTAATTATTATTCGGATCTTTCTTGAACATCTGATGCTCTTTGTAGTATAGCAGATTTTGGTGGTTTTACATTGTCCTCTGGACTGAATCTGACGTTTCTGGTAAATTTTGGCCTTTATTTTTTAAAAAATAAGAAGACTAAAAATGAAAGTCAAATGGCTGATTATTTAACCCATCCCTCAGGGAGCCCAGCGAGCATTCTGGGGCTAAGGGTCTTGCTCAGGGTGGCAGTTTGTGGGATTTGAACCGAGGAACCTGTGGCCTTCCCAGGATGTAAGCGTCCTACCATGACCACTAGCACGTCCCTCCCCCTGTCACACGGACTATATATATAACTATATATCTGTTATTTCCTCAAATAAAACAGGACAATTAAAACTCGTACACACCTATTTTTTTTACACATACAAAGGACAGGATCTGTAACTTGCAGGGTTCTTACAAGGTACTTATCAGGATACACGTGGCATTCTCACAGGGATTATGGCCTATATATATTTTTTTTTTGCTGTACTTACAGTTTATTACAGCATGTACACAATTTTATTACAGGGGTATGTGCAAGGTATTGGCCGTGTACTTGAAGAGAACAGATGTATTACCTGCAGGGTACTACTCCCTTGTAGCTTAAAGCATAACCTGACTCTAGCCAGATGTATGTCGCTCCGCCTAGCTTCACTCACATCCATCTGGGACCTCTCCAGAGGAATTGCCTTTACTGAAGGCTGGGCCTTATCAGAAATCCTTGCATATGATTGGATAAGCCACTTGTCTGTCATCTTTATCGACGTGCTATTTCAACCACTCACACCGAAGCTAACCCGTGACGCTGATGAGAGCGACGCCGGAAAAAAAAATTGTTTTGTGTTTGCGGCTCTAGTGACATGCATTTTATTGACAGTGAGCTGACAGGAAGAGGGGGGAAGACAGGCGGCAAAGCCCCACGGGTCTGAGTTGATCCCGGCTGACCGCGTCGAGGACTAAAGGCCTCCTAACATGGTTCACGCTAACTGCTCCGCCAAAACAAAACTTGCCAAATCCGGTCGGGAGAAGAGCGAAAACATGGTTTCCACCAACAAAAGCCTTCAGAGCCGTTCTCTGATGTTCTTTTAATGAAACAATATCAGGTAGATTGGACAACACGGAAGAAATAGCAGCATCAATGTTAACGCTTGCTTCCTCGATGCGAGCCTCCATTGCTATCAAAACAGTCTCACGTCACTGTCGCTTCTCCACTACGTCACATCTATGAAACTCCAGCCCTGCGTCCTGATTGGCTGGACAATAAAATTGGTTGGAGAAATCACTTTCTATGGGAGAGGTCCCAGATGGATGTGAGTGAAGCTAGGCGGAGCAGAATCCATATGGCGAGAGTCAGGTTACTTAAAGCATGCATTATGTTGATAGAAACACTACCTATAAGGTACACAAAGAGTACCCGCAGGGGAATCAACTAAAGTAGACCTTTATTTTATTACCTACTGTGGTACCTACAGGTACTTCCTGGGTACGTACATGGTGCTCACGGGGTACCTACAGCCTACGTTTGAATCTGTTTTAATTTTAGGTTATTCACCAGTTGTTATGAGTGATATTTAATAGCTGGTGTGCTGCTGATTCTGACTTAATGTTGATAAAAAGCGTATTTTCCCTTTGGGGGCTGCCACAGCGATCATGTGTCTCCATCTCATCCTATCTTAGCCCTTCATCTCTAACGTTGCCTTCATTTCCTCCGAGGCGCTCAGAGCTTATCTTGGTCACGGCGAGTGAAAAACCTGCGAGGAGCGGCTTCGTTTTATCCGACTTCAGCTCCACCCGTGTTTTTCTTTTTGTCCGTGCTGCCGTCTCCGTCGTTGGAACTTCACCGCGTGTCTCAGCATATCTCGCTGCCGTCTCGTAAACCATCCCTCTCCTCCCCGCAGCCATGCTTCTGTCACAAATCCTCGCTGACATCCCGTCTCCCTCCATGCACCCTGTAGCCACATAGTCAGTGAATAAATATGGAGCTGCTTTATGCGCTGCTGCCCGAACTTGACATTTTTCAAAGAGCTGAAAAGGTCGCCCAGTTCAGCTGCTGAGTCACCGGCACCATCTTGAAGCTAAATATTGCCCAACGCTGCCGTATGGAGGAAGATATTTTTATTTTTCTCTCGTCCTGTAAGACTTGAGATGATATTAGCAGGAGAGAAACCACAAACAATTTAGAGCATCTCCTCCTCTAACTGTCTTTCAGAGCTCTCTCTGTTTGCAGCCGTATTCTCTACACACGCGTGCGAGCGAATGCCACTGTAGCGGCGCTCTTTGTGACAACGGCGAACAACGGACAGGGTTAGAGTGCACAGACAGGACTCAACACGAAGCCCGGCTTTGGAAGTGCTGAGCCGAGGAGATGAACACATCCGGATCGGGTCAGGAACGCGGAGCGCTCTCATCCTGATCCGCCGTAGCTGTTAGGCTGATCGCGGTTTGCACAATGAACAGGTGTTCGGCCCAACGCTGTGTGTGTGGGCTGGGTCTGCAGAGAGCATGAAACGACGTCGCTGCTATGCTGCATGTGTTCTTCAGGGCCGCAGCTGCTGAATGCTGTGGTAATCTTTCATTCCTTTACTATTAATTCATCAGTTAGTGGAGTAAAGTGATGTCCACCTGGTTGAATCACTTGTTTAGACCAGAGTTCTGGTTAATTTTAGACTGAATGTCCATCGCTTGTTTAAAACACAAACAACTGATATTACCATATTCCACCCAAGGTCCTAGTCACACCTGATTAAAGCTGCGCTTAGCTCTCCACGACTTCCGCAGTCTGTTCAACGGGGGCCGGATGGCGGCCAGGGGGGAAAAAAACACTGCTGCACTCTCGTTTATAACCAAGAATGTTTTTTAAAAGGTGTTTTCTGCATCATGCTCTGTACTCCAGCTGCACGCTCCCACTATGATCATATCCCATCTGCAGGGGCTCTCAAAAAATAGCTGTGTCTCAATTCGCAGGCTGCGTCCTTCGAAGGACGCATTTTAAGGCCGGTGACGTCACAACGATGCGCGGAGGCTGTCCCATTTGGCAAAAATTCTGAGGATGCTTAAAATGCAGCCTTCGAATGCGTCCTCCTTTTCCCCAAATTCTGAGGATGCACCGCTACCATCCTTAGTGGCCTCGCCTGCCATAAGATTTCCCAAGGTGCTTTGCGCTCTTTTTTAGTGATAGTGAAAGTAGTGATTTAAGTCAGTTATTTACAGGGTTTGTACACATTTAACTATTCAATTCAAATGACTAAAGTTACAAACATAAGCTTATATCAAGTCTTACAAATAAACATGAAATTTTATATTTAAACATATTCGTCAATCTGCTGACAAGCGTTTGTTTAATAACTGGTATATTATGATCATTACCAGGCCCCTGGGTGAAAATAATAGCAGGTAAATGTTACCTCTCCACTGCGCTCTCCCAGCCTGAGAAAAATTCGTCGCCGGTTTTGCTGCCGCCGAAGCCATCTAAGCCGACTCTCCTCCTCCAATAACAAGTGAATAAAAAAAAAAAATTTCCATATCCATTATTTTGTCGTCTGGCGCTGTTTTTCCCGGGCTTGGGGTAGACGTGATGACATCGTGTCGCAACCAGGAAGTGCTCCAAAGGCTAGACCGTCCCATTTACCAACGGTTGAGGATCCTCCAGAGCATCCTCCGATGGTTGGGTCCTCCTAAGGCTGTGTAGGCTGGGTCCTTCGAAGGATGCAGCCGCCGAATTGAGACACAGCTATCATGCACACCCAGTTAAAAATGTCGGGTTTTGTGCGATCTAAAAAAAAAAGAAAAACACAGATGAATTACTGTTGTTGTTTTTTTTCTTCGCTTCTCCTACATTTTCTGTGGAGGAGAAACAACATCTTGCATTAATGCTCTTAAACTAATACATTGTCAAGCAGCTCTTTAAAGGAACAATAAGTAATAATGACACCTAGTGGTTAAAATGGGAACAACACATACACGATGCCTTTCAGGGACACTCGCCAATTACCCATCAGTCCATCGTATACAGGTCTGTGATGTATTCTGGTCTATTTCTGGTCCGCTTCTCTTACTGGCTTCCATGTCTGCAGGCTGTTGCTCTTTTTCCAACATAAAACACCAAATCCTACTCTGTTTTGGGAACTCTCATATGATTGGCTCAGGAACCAGGAAGTAAACACTGGCTACACTCTGAACTGATGTAGTCCCGGACCGTACCTCTAGTTTTGAAAGGATGAAAACGTGACTAAGACGTTGTTGATGGAGAGGAATGATTATTTTAGAGGGAATGCTACTTCCATCCCGGGTGACATATGAGAATTATTTAGATTGATTTTACAGTAAATATTTCACTTATAGCTCCTTTAACTAATCTCAGCATGGATGTATTTATTTGTATATGATAATAATTATCTTGATTGCTCATTGCAACATACATTCCAATGAAACGTGCCCTCTGCATTGAAACCATTCCTTAGGTATCACGCCGGCTGCCGCTGTGCCTCCTGGTTCTAAGGGTTCGGACCGTGGAACCATACATATCTATACATGTGTCCCTATAGAAGACAGAAGATAGTTCTGCTACTTGGACCCTGTCATGATTTACATGAATGATCCCTATATGCTGGCGGTCTGTAGACAGTTTCAACCATGCTGGACTTATTGCTTCATTGTCACTAATGCTGCTTCTACTTCTTAATTTACTTCAGCCTCTTCAACTTAAAATCACAGTTTTCTTATCTGTACCTGGCTGTGCCACGCCTTGCAGGGGAACTGGTTCTCATCTCCAGCGGTCCTTGGGCGAGGGGCGGGCTACATAAAAATACACGGAAAAGGGAATTTAAGGTTTGCGTGAGCTGATTATAGCCACTTATCAGGTGATTTTTAGTAGCTCATTCTAGCTCAGTTTGTTAATGCTGACTGTTAACATTTCCACAGGATCGTACCTTTCTACTGTTTCCAGCGATTGAACTGTTAATTTCAACAAGAGCTGGCGACTAAAACCAGAATGACAATTTAATTATTTTAAATTTAATTTCTATTTTTACATATTTACACATTTTTAACTACTAGTGAATAGGTGAATTTAAATAAATGCCTTTTTGCTCATCACCTGACTAAACCTTCAGTCTTCGCCTCTATTTATCACGAGCCGACAGTTCAGCAAAGTGCTTTGACAGGATATATATATATATATATATATATATATATATATATATATATATATATATATATATATATATATATATATATATATATATATATATTTAAAGAATTAGATGAATGTCATCTGAAATAATTTATTTATGTCTGGTCTTTGCTTTGAATCGCTGCTTAGATCACCGCGTTTCAAAGGTCGCTGGTCAGTTTGCAGCAGTTTAACTGAGAAGAAGGGACGAAGGCCGACGGGCTCCTAATAAAACCTTTATTTTCAGTGCAGATCATAAATTTATGTCATTGATTATATTTAATTTCTGATTTTGTTCTTATTGAACAAAAATGTATAGCAAAAATTTATATTTTCTGTCAGTTCTCTGTTATTTATTGTCCTAACTCTAGTTATCGTTTATTTCTTTGGCAGAGATGGCAGGGTTAGTCTTTTCTTTCGTCTTTTGGATTTACCAGCTCCTTGTCCTTGTTTTTGCAGAGAGTCTCTGTTAGCTCCTCTTCATCATCTGAGACCCCAGAGTATCTGCTGGTCAGCAGAAGGAGGAAACGTGATAGTGACAGGTGCATGAAGCTAAAATAGGAGTGGAGCTAAAGGGGCGTGGGGGTGGGGTGGGGGGGTGGGAGTGGGGGTAAAGAGACGGTAGAGAGATAATACGGCTGCACAGATAAATATTGCATGAGAAGAATGAGCAACAAAAGCAGAGGGTTTGAAATGAAACGTTCTAAAGTTTGTTGGCTCTGTTCACATTTGGCTGATTTACCTTCTGCAGTAATTCTATGCACCAAAAGCTACATTTTTGCTTTATAGACCTTCTGCAGGAACAAGTTGCTCCGTCTCATGAAATGCATCTTTAAATGGAGACACAGATAAACTCAAAGTTAGCATTTAGAAACATTTTCCACATTGGTTTATGAATCCTAAAAGATGCAGGATGTGAAGAAAATTCTCAACATGTAGATAGAAACGGTGTTTGTTTGGTTTTCTGGGCATGACCAGATTTCAGATAGTTTCGGTTCATGATGTCCAAAAGAGCAATTTTAAATGCCTGAAAATGCATCAAACAACTATATGAATGTAACATATGTTGCCAGTAATTTATAGAACGTTAAGAACATGCGTTACTTTCTGCTTGAAAAGTATAAAATGCCAGAAAGGGGCTTTGATCATGCAAAGCATTGTACTGATGGAGTCTGATTTTCTTTTATTTTTGTTCCAAATTTGTTGCCTTGCAAGTTATCGCTAATTGAAAATGCAAATAATTTGAATGACATGTAAAAAAATAAATAAAATAAAAAGTATTCATGCACCTTTAACAACACAAATTACAACGCAGATCGGGTAAATGGGGGTGAATACATGCTTTTCAAAATATCTTTCAAATTAAAATCTAAAAAGTGTGTAAATGCTGAGTCCAAACCTTTCAGAAACACCTTTAGCTGCCATCCTTTGGGGGTTTTCTATACCGTCTGCACATCTTGGTAATGAAGTTTTTGCAATTCTTCTTGTGCAAAGTAGCCCAAAGTCAGTCTGATTGGCTGGAAATGTGTGAATGGCCATTTTCAAATATCACCACAGAATCTCTGTTGGATTTAGATTTTTCCTTTGACTAGGTCATTCTAAGGCATTAATTTACTTTATTCTAAAGCATTCCAGCCCAGCTCTGGCCATATTTCTAGTCATTGTCCTGCAGAAAGGTGAACCTTTCTCCAGCATTTTCCAGCTTTTAACAAGTTTTCCTACAGGATTAAACTCCAGCCATCTTTAACCCTGACCAGCTTCCCTGTCCCTGCTGCGTGATGCTATCGCCACTGCTTTTCTCTGTGTGCTCAGGATGTCGTCCTGAGCACACAGTTGTTACTTTTCCTGCAAACATAGCATGTTTCATCCAGGCTGGAAGGTTAGAAGTTCTCATCTGACCAGAGCGCCTTCTTCCACATGTTTGCTGTGCCTCCCCTACGCGGCTTGTGACAAACAGCAAACAGGATTTCTCATCTATTTCTTTTAATACTTTCTCCTTTCTGCTCCGCCATTAACGGCAGGTTTGTGAACGGCACCAGAAACTGGGGTCCTGATTTTTTTCTAACCTGAGCTGTGGTGGGAGGCTTAGCTGGGAACTCTACAACTCCTCCAGGATTAAGAAAGGCCCTGGTGGCTTTTTGTTCTGCTCTCCTTTCCTGTCCTGTCAGTCGCTCCTTCCTCCTTCCACGTTCAGATGATGGATTGATCGAAGATATTGTTTTTTTTTTTAACCCAACTCTGCTCCAAACGTCTCCACGACCTTCTTCTCCCTGATCTGTCTGCTGGTTTTCTTTGGTCTCCACGAGGCTGTTTATTCCCTAATGTTCACCAACAGACCTCTGAGGCCTTCACAGAGCAACTAGAGTTATACTGAGATTAAGTTGCACGCAGATGCACCCTCTTTACCAGCTACATTGGGCTTTATCGCGATGTATTAATGCAAAGAGCGGCATGTTTACTGCAAAAACGCATTTAAAAAAAGTAAATGTTCTTAAAGTTAGTGCATTTGTCCTTGATTTGAGCGGGTAAATAAGATTATCTTCCAAAGAAAGGAGCATTTTGACCCCTAAAATAAGATAATTAGACATCCTGCACTTGAGATAAGATGATGGAGATGAATTGTTCTTATTTTAAGTGCAAAAATCTTATTCCATTGGCAAATCAGCTTATTTATCTGCTCAAATCAAGGACAAATACACTGATTTTAAGAAGATTTTTCTTTTTTCTAGTTCCGTTTTTGCAGTGTTGACCATGTTTTCATCAGAAATGTGTAATAGAGAAAACAGGGCAGTGCAGTAAGGCTTTCTGTCCTACTGGTGCTTAGTGAGAGTTTTGTGACGTCAGCCCGCGGAGGGGAAACACTCTTCGACGGTGGATGCTGATTTTGCACCTGGGTGGTGTCTTCTAGTTCTCAGAGGGAATCCCCGTCACGATTCCGCCTCATCGAACGGTTCCTCTCCTCCGCCCACAGGCAGCGCAATGTGCTGCTTCCGACTCTTCTCACGCCTGCAGAGGTGCAATCAATGGCCCGGGGTGGCTTGCATCAGCGCGGCTTAATGAGAGCATCGAGTGGAAGTCAGGAGCAGCGGCAGGAAGATTGGATGAACTGAGCAGGTTCTCAGGGTGTGGTGCTGTCATTTCAGAAGGATTTACAGCCGCCTCTGCACGCTGCGGTCAAACTGAGTAACATTCCCTCAAACCTTTATTGTGGCATCATAATTTCACACTGAAATCTTTTTAGAAAAAAATATAATTGAATTTATTCAGTGAGCGGGAAAAAATAAAATAATTTTCAGCTGACTGGCGGCAATCCCCAATTATTCATTTGTTCATACGTGTTGATGGACTGGAGAGCTGTCCAGGGCGGACCCTGCCTCCCAGTCCCACCCAGTGACCGCTGAAGAGAGGCACACACCTCCTTAAGCGATCGGTTAAACGCAGACACTAATTTCTCCTCCATTTGACAATTAAGGGGATATTTTATTAAATTAAAGGAGCTATAAGTAATACTGACACCTTGTGGCTCAAAACGGTACAGCAGCTTGTCAATCACAACAATCTAATATGCCGTTTTTAAACGTGTTGCTGCTTTTGTGAATTTTTATTTACACAGGAGAGGTCTATGATGTATTTTGTTCTAGTTCTGGTCCGCTTCTCTAACTGGCTTCCATGTTAGCAGGCTGCTACTCTTTTGCAAACATAAAACACCAAATGTTGCGCTCTGTTTTGGGAACCCTGGGAACTTTCAGATGATTGGCTCAGGAACCAGGAAGTAAATGTAAATGGGCCACACTGTAAACTGAACAGTAGCTCTAGGTTTGAAAGGAGAAAATCTTCAAGAAGATATTGTTGATGGAGAGGAGCGATTGTTTATAGGGAATGTTATTTTCATCCTGGGTGACAAATGAGAATGATTTAGGTTGATTTTACTGTACATATCTTACTTATAGCTCATTTAAACATTTATTTTGCTAGTGACCACAACAACAACGTTCAGTGAAGCGTATCCTAAATATATTTCATGGATCATAAGAGCTAAAGTGCAGGACTTCCAGGAAGTCAAGAAAAAACTGCAAGAAATCACAGACCAGAGGTATAAGATCAGAATAATGTAATTCTGCTTTTGTAGCTCTAAAAGAGTGTTTTGTTTTTTGCAGCGCATGTACAGTATTAGCCTTTAGTCCTCCTCCTCAGACAGCTTCAAACACATCCAGTCAATCAGACTCATCTGTTTTTGGCTACTCCTCTCTGGGTTTCTCTCCATGCTGGTTGTACTTGTTGTTCTTCTCTGGTGATTTTGTATGTTCAGTCTGTTTCGTTCATGAAAAAGGAAATTTACTGCCTCCAGCTGGCATTTCGTTGCATGAAAACAACATGCCAGATAAAAAAAAGGTGTTTGTAGGTGATGACATGCTTATATTTGCATATATTCTCCAGTTATCTTTGCGTTACGCTTTTTAGTTTCCATTTTTCTGATTCTGTTAGAAAGTAAACAAGGCTTCAGTTACAAAAGCAGCGGTTATTTGTCATGATTTAAAGCGCAGCAAGGTTGTTGCTCGACTTTAGCCAAATCAGCTTTGCATCCTCACTGAGGCCAGCTGACAACATCTGTGCTGTGATTTTCATTCAGTTTTAATATTTTAACACCGTCTCTGAACATTTGCATGAGCCACAGTGGTTTAGTTGAGGAGAGCATGAGATGACTGGAT
Organism: Fundulus heteroclitus; assembly: GCF_011125445.2. Classification (NCBI taxonomy): domain Eukaryota; kingdom Metazoa; phylum Chordata; class Actinopteri; order Cyprinodontiformes; family Fundulidae; genus Fundulus; species Fundulus heteroclitus. The sequence goes on along the minus strand of NC_046378.1, from coordinate 38,115,820 downwards.
GAGGATTATCTCTCCACGTGGCACCTGTTCGCCCCACATGCTGTTCAGGCACCCTGCCCACCTGTCTGAGCCGTCAAACGGGCCCGATGATAACACAAAGGTATCCGCTTTCAGAAGCTCTCTGTGTTTCAGAGCTGTAAATCCCTGGCACTTTAATGGAGACTCCCACGCGTGCTTGTTTGTTTGACTCTCTGCCACGTTGTCCCTTCCTCTACCTTTGACCCCGACATAGTCCAGGTCCTTCGTGGTTCGGCTGTAAACCCACACCTGGCTTGTAGATCAGACGTTTAATGTGTTTCATCACACAACTTAAACATGAAGCTCACTAGCAAGAATTAATGTTCTGATGATCTTTCACACGTGTGTCAAACTCAAGGCCCGCGGGCCAAATCCGGCCCGTCAAGGCAATTTATCAGGCCCTCCAGAGCCAAAAAAGGCACATCATGTCATAAAGTAGAGGCATATATCCTTTTAAATTGTATAAAGTGGCTAAAACTGAGCCTCCTGTAGTGAATTTAGATTTTTTTTTTAACTGTGTAGTAACAGCATCCTGCCACTAGATGTCAGTTTCCCCACAACACATTAAAACAACCCAGAGATGTCCAAAAAGAGAAGAAGTGATGCAGAATGATGAGTTTAAAGTGTAACTCACCCCAATATAAACTTTTTTTTTTTGCAGATAAACTGTATAAACTGGGCCTAAGGTGCTACTTTTATGTTACTGTGAAATTTTTTACATGTTTTATGTGAACTGGAAATAAATTAGGAAATGAAAAGTGGCATCATGAAGTCATTAAAAGCGCCGGTTGCACCTGTATAGATGATAAAGTGGCCCAATATAGAAATGAGTTTGACACGCCTGATCTATCAGGTATGAATAAAGTCAAATCAATTCAATTAAATTTTATTTATATAGCGCCAATTCATGAAACATATCATCTCGAGGCTCTTTACAAAGTCAAATTCAACCAAATTAACAAACAATTAGGTCAAAGTGCTTCAGACTTCAGACTTTTTAAACCTGTTAATAAAAGTCTGATTTAATGCCGATGGTTTTGAACTGACTTTATCATTCTGGACTGGAAATTAAGTAATTTAATGAATCAGTCTGCCGTCTTTATGTGGACACAGAGGTGTGGTTGTTGATGGACTTCCCAGAGTTTAACTCCCAATTTCTAACACAATAAAGTGGTTTAACTGGTTAATCTTGGTTACTGGGGCAGACTCTGCTAATCCTTGAATAAATCTACAAAACAGCACATAGATTACCTTATTGGAGCCGTCTCAACATTAAAATGTCAGGTTGTGTTGTAAAGAACAGGACGAAGACACAGACAAGAGCTGGGAAGCTGCACGTTGAATAACGAGTGGTTTATCGAATAAAGACAAATAAAGGTTCACAAGACGACAGGAACCAGGAACACGGCAGAGACGAGTCCAGAACAGGGTAGCATGACGGAGGGCCTAACTACTAGAAATGGCTGAGGTGACAATATATTTATAGGAGGGGGAACGGGAGGAGCAACAGGTGAAGCAGATTACACAGGTGAGATGAGTAAAGGGCAAATAAGCAACAGGGAAACAAGAAAATGGCCGAACACGAGGAAAAACCTGAACTCTCTTCAGCTCACAACATGATGTCTGAAGAACGACTGTAAAAAAAACAAAAACAAAGCTGAACGCAGACGCTCTTTGAGATAATTTCCTCTGCTTACATTCAGAGTCTTGTTCTCCTGGCCGATGGGGGGATGAAGATGTACCCTTGAGCCCCGTTTACACTACCCTTTTTTAATCGTGCCGAGAACGGTCCGAGCTCGGTAACTGAGATAACTTTCGAGTGTAAATGGAATCCAAACTGAACTGAACCGTGCCAGACACAACCGAACCGCGCTAAATCTAGACCAGTTAGATGGGTGGGCTCGGTTTTTCAGTGGCTCAGTTCTCTGATAGCAAAGAGCGCATGAGCAGACCGCGTCATCTCCTTACAGTCATCAGACATTCATCAAAATACTAGCTTCCCTACCATGCCACACGGTCTCCAGTGATGAATCTGAACGTCTGTCGTCGTTTCCTTCGTCTGTAAATCCTGATTAGACGTTTGTTTGTCTTATCCACTTCCCAAAAGCCGACTCTGTCAAGTAAATTCATCAAAGGTTGCCTTTTTCGCCTGACTCTCCACAAACAACAAAATATCACAACTATAACCAGACATAACTTCCTGAATGTTACGGGCGCCGTATTTTTATTTGCTTGAGTCCCTCCTTCAATCCTAGAGAGCAGTAGTACCGCAGATCGTCACTAGGAGGCGAGGAACCGAGATAGCGTGATGTGTAAATGGTCGTCAGAACCAAGCTCGGCACGGTTAGCTGAACCAAGCTCGGTCCGAGCTCGGCATGGATCGGTTTAACAAGGATAATGTAGATGGGGCTTTTGATCATGGCCTTCAGTCAACTCAACTCTTTCTTCACCACAAAAGAACATGAAATTACCGAAGACAAGTGTCCATCTCATGTTCTGTCCTGCTTTTACTTATAAAAAAACATACAGAGATAAATTAATTGCTTTTTAAGGTAAACATCCACTTGCTGCCAGGATCCCCAAGGGTTTGATTACTTATGGTAGCTCCCTGGGGATCCTGCAGTCTGTTTACGTTTTACACCCTCCTTAGATCCTTGTCTCTGTCATTAGTTTAGTTTTCTGTCCAGTATTTATGTTAATAGTGAATTCTAGTATCTGTTAGAATCAGCTCCTGTTTAGTTAGCTTCTGTTCTGGATTATCTCCATAGATCTGTTAGATCTTCATTTTCTGTTTGCTTTTCCTTGGTTTAGTTAGGACAGACGTGTCTTATCTCTGAAGGGACATTCAGAAGATTTATCATCTCCAGTAGAGGATCGATATCAGTCAAGTTTTGGTCCTTTTTTTTTTTTTTTACACCATTTACTGACACATCAGAGTAGTAACAAACAAAAAAGACTATTCCTGGAGACAAGTACCCGACAAAGGAGGAAAGAAAAGGGAGCCGAGGTTTAAAGGACATTTTTGAATCACCTTCAGAACAGAAGGAAACTGAAATAATCCCTGATTATGATCGCCTAAGAAGCTTGAGGGAAAGTCTTTATCCCTAAAAGGAGAATGTGAAGAACGGAGGTACGACCCGGGACGTTGGCGCAGCTCTGCACGCGGCCTGGATAGCTGTCGTGTGATCCTACGTCTGGTCTCCAATCTGTCAGCTCTTAAAGAACCGCAGCCTTCTTTTAGCAACCAGCTCGGTTTCCTTCACCAGAACCTGAAGACGGTCTAACCGTCTAACTCGCCTCAGACGTCTCCCACCAGAGGAGATCTGAAACAAAGAAAGAGCCTCTGGCTTTGATGCATAGATAAACTGCTCTGCAGCGGTTTCTGACACTCTTTTGCTGAATCGGTCCTGTTTGCTGGGCTCCTGTACAGTTTCAGCTGCAGCGGGACATCGTAGAGGACATGTTGCTCCAGTTTGTGAGGAAATGCAAGGACAGGACTGAGGAGACATTTCTAGGCTGAGGGGAGATAGATGATAGTCCCGTCAAAGAGGAGGAAATAACCCCCAGAGGCCTTTAAGTCTGTAAAGGAGGAGATATTAGGAGGTCACAGATGCACATTATGTTGTTTTAAGCTGCTCTGAGCTGCAAACACAGGCGTCCTGATCACTTCCCCCCCCGCCGTGGGTTAGCTTAAACGGCAGGAGACGTCCAGAACCCCTCGAGGATCCTGTTTGGGCCGGACGGGGCAGGGAAACGGGTCAAGGGCACGGCGGAGGAAGAGCGATTCAACGAGAGAGGAGGGAAGTCAGGAATGGGTCCGGGAGCGATGGAAGAGGTTTGGGTGACGCTTCCACTCTGATAAGGGCTGATGAGGGGAGCAGCTGAGAATGCTGAGCGTCAGTGTTGGCTTCTCACAGGAGGGGGTGTTTATTGCTGCCTTCACACCAGTCTGAGCGCGGTTCAGGGATTGACCGGGGAAATAATTACAGGCCGTTAGCATCGCGCTGCGGGAACCGGGCCGCCGGGTCTCCTGTAGCTTCTTCCACTGCCTTCTCAGCAGACCTGCTAAACAACTTATATCAGCTGATTAGTCTGTTTTATTCTCTTTATTAAAGAGTTTAACATGAAACTAAGATGTGGATATAATAAGATCTTATTACTCAGTGTTTCTAATTGTGACTACACTGCAAAAACTCAATTAAAAATGAGCAAAATTTTCTTGAAATGAGTGTATTTGTCCTTAATTTGAGCAGGTAAATAAGATGATTTGCCAATGTAACGAGTATTTTTACACCTAAAATAAGATAATTAGATAAACTGCACTAGAAATAAGATGATAGGGATGAGTTGCTCCTATTTTAAGCACAGATATCTTATTCCACTGGCAGATTATTTAAAGTTGCTGCTCAAATCAAGGATAAATACACAAATTTTAAGAAAACTTTACTTATTTTTGGTCATGTTTTTGCAGTGTAATCAAGTCAAGCTGTTTTAATCTTTTTAAATATTGGTAAGCAATCAAAAATAATTTTGTTATTTCTCTGAAGTTATGCCGGATTAGTTTAGTATTTTCTAGACAATTTTGATAAAAAAAAAGCATATTTTTTGTTTACTCATTGCAGTTTATTTCACAAAGTGGTTGCTAGTCTTCCTGGGGTCCTCAAAAAGTGTAAAATTACAATGTATATATATCACAGTGAAATACAATAAAATACATTAAAACTTTCAAACACAGGAGCGACGACAGTACAGAGTAAATTTTAAGTTTATTCTTCATGTGTCGTCTAAAGAAGACTTTTATCCAGTTATTGTATGAATAGAGATGAACCGATCATTCAGTCTCCCAGTTTGTAACGCTTTAACCCGGCGTTACTGATTTATGACTATCCTCATTCCTCTTTAAGTAATAGAATAAATTACAAGAACAGTTTTTGAAATAGATTTTCTTTCCTCTTCCATTTCTGTGTTGATCAGTCGTTCATTATTTACGTCTTGAGGTCATTTTAAACAACTGCTTTTACTGTTTAAAATGAAATTAAATAAAAAGAACAGGATTAAAGAATTCCTATTGTCAGTGATTAGTGCTAAATCTGTTGTCTGTGTTTATCACCCTGAGAATGTAGAACATAAAAAATGCCGAAAACATTTAAAAATCTCGCACGTTTAAAGACAGACAGAGATTTAAATCTCGAATGAATAAAGCTTTTGCTGTTCTCCATTCAGCCTTCTTATTATCTGCCAAAAGTCGTGCTCTCTCTAGTTTTCTTTCAGTCTGAATGAAGCACAAACATGTCACATAAATTAGAGTTTTCTTTGAAATACGTTTTACAAATCTACAAATCTGTGCCTCGCTGAAATGGAAAATAGCTCATTTTGAACCTTTTTCTCTCAGTAACAACTTCCATGTCTGTTATCTGGTGAAATTAAATTAACAATTGAATTAACCTGAGAAAATATGCAAATTACATGATAACGTCATCTAGAGCAGGGGTGTCCAAACTTTTCGGCACATGGGCCAAGTCAAAATAACTCTGGGGCCAAAAAATTAACATTTTTTTAAACCAAAAAACTATGTTAATTTTTTTTACTTGCTCTTAAAATGTGATCATTTTATAGCAATATAAGAACAGTATTTGGGTCGGTTGTTCTTTGAGAACACTTGCTGTAATCAGCCAATTTCAATAATAGAATTCAAAGCAGATTTTAATGCACCAAAGTCTGCATTTAAGTAATTAAATCTCATTGGATAGAGATGTTACTATGAAATTAAAGAGAATGTCAAAAGTGTGTTTATTAAAAGATAAAAACTTTTCTGTAATAATTTAGACCTAATTAAAAACTAAAATCTTCATCTGCATCAGCCTGTGCTGCTGGACCAAATCTTTTTTGAAATTGAGTTGGGGGGTGCACCCAGAATCATTAGTCATTAAGCAATGATTCTGCACTTTGGACACGCCTGTTTTATTTTATTTTATTTTATTTATTTTTTTTTACAGGACATGCTTGTTTTAGAGACTTCAGGAAACTTTTAGCACGGCCAGCTCGTCTTACCGAGGAGTTAAAAAACAAGGTTTTGAATTTCTAATAATTGGGTTTAAAATCAGCAGCCGATTTATTCACACTGCAAAAACAGATCTAAAAATAAGTAAAATGTTATTAAAATGAGTGTATTTATCCTTGATTTGAGCAGGTAAATAAGATGATTTGCCAATGGAATAAGATTTTTGCACTTGGAATATGAAAAATTCATTTCCATCATTATTTCAAGTGCAGGATGTCTAATTATTTTATTTTAAGGGTAAAAATACTCGTTCCATTGGCAGATAATCTTATTTACCTGCTCAAATCAAGGACAAAAACACTAACTTTAAGAACATTTTACTTATTTTTAGATCCGTTTTTGCAGTGCATTTTGGTTAAAATCTACTTTTGTTCTCTGGAACTTGATTGGATTGAAATTAATTTCCTTGAATCCAGGTGGCAATTTTGGCAAATAATTGGCTAATTTTCTTGGCATTAACAGGACAAATCAAGGAATCTGAACACATTTTGTACATATACCTTTCATGTTTTCCTCATACAGTGCTTATTTCCTAAACAAAGTGTAAGAAACAACAGTTGATTGATATAGAGCAAAGATAAATGTGTTTTTATGTGTTTCTATGTGTGTGTTGGAGCGCAGGATGACCAGGTGGTCCTGCAGTGCACCGCCTCCGTTCTGAAGGAGCAGCAGATCAAACTCTGCCTGTCCTGCGAGGGCTTCGGGAACCGTCTCTGCTTTCTGGAAACCACGTCTAACGCTCAGGTAAGGCGCTGCGCTGCTGCCTGTTTCCTCTTCTCCATCACCTGCGCTTCACCTCGCTGTCCGTCACTCCTCTGCAGAATGTGCCCCCAGACCTGGCTATATGCAGCTTCATCCTGGAGCAGTCGCTCTCGGTCCGAGCTCTGGTGGAGATGCTGGCCAACACGGTGGAGATGACCGAGGTGAGCTGAGACCGTCCGTTTTTACACCTGTCCAGCCTGAATTTATATTTTCCATGTTCAACCAACTGAGCCTGGAGCAGAGATGAAGTAAAACAGCATCAGTTGCATAGATTTTACCCTGAATTTCCCTTTTTTTAATATAAGTTACATGCAAGGATTTTCTTTCTCATAATTCAACGTTCTCAAATCCAAGGTTTCACAGTCATAATGAAAAGTAACATTTCAATGACTTTCATTACAGTCAAGGAACTAACTAAGTACACCCTTGGTACTTTCCTAACATTTAGGAAGAATAAAAGCTGTCAGGCGCGGCTGGTCAAAGTACTTTAATTACCGATCTGCACTGTAAAATGTTCTTAAAATGAGTGCATTTGTCCTTGATTTGAGCAGGTAAATAAGATTATCTGCCAATGGAATGAGTATTTTGACACCTAAAATAAGATAATTAGACATCCTGCACTTGAAATAAGATGATTGAGACGAATTGTTTCTATTTTAAATGCAATTTTTAATTCCATTGGCAAATCATCTTATTTACCTACTTAAATCAAGGACAAATACACTCATTTTAAGAACATTTTACTTATTTTTAGTTCCGTTTTTGCAGTGTGATTAGTTTGACCACCTTCATTCAAAGAGGGAGTTTTTATTTTATTTTGCGGTTCTGAAGCATACAGGTGTGTTTTAACAACCTTTAACACAACGCCATGTTGGAAAGACTTCAGCAAAGAGTTTATTTTTGTTGCACATCTCAGCAAGAAGACAATTCTGACTGTTTTACACGATGAAACAGAAGAAAACACATAAAGAAACGACGTTGCTGTGACATAATAAAGGAAAATAAAGAACAGGTGCAAAAATGGATCTAGAAATAGGTAAAATGTTCTTAAAGTTAGTGTATTTATCCTTGATTTGAGCAGGTAAATAAGATTATCTGCCAATGGAATGAGTATTTTTACCCCTAAAATAAGATAATTAGACATCCTGCACTTGAAATAAGACGATGGAGATGAGTTGTTCCCATTTTAAGTGCAAAAATTCCATTGGCAAATCATCTTATTTACCTGCTCAAATCAAGGACAAATACACAAATTTTAAGAAAAATTTTCTTATTTCTAGTTGTGTTTTTGCAGTGGGACTACTGACTGAAACTAATGATGTTTCAGTTAATGGTTTAAGTAGAAAAGTCAAAGGCGACTCTAAGCAATTTGGGTTTTTAACCTTATTTCACTCTTTCTGCAGTTTTCTGGCAGTTTATTCCAGATTAGCAGAACCTAAAAACTGTAGGCTGCTCCTCCATCTTTGGTTTATTCCGAGGATGTTAAGGAGACTTGAACCGGAAACCAGACTTTAGATGAGCAACGGCTGCTGCCCAACATCCAATTTAAGGCCAATTCAAACAATTTACAGACCTTTGTTTGGAGGAAGATTATTCCAAGATGGAAAACATTTGACACTAATAGTTAATCTACACAGGAGTGGACATCCTACACTGTAAAAAGGGAACTTGAAGCTTGAAATTAGTGTATTTGTCTTTGATTTGAGCAGGTAAATAACATTATCTGCCAATGTAATGAGTATATGACCCCTAAAATGAAAACAATTAGATATCCTGCACTTGAAATAAGATAATGGAGAGGAGTTGTTATTATTTTAAGTGCAAAACTGTTATTCTATTGGCAGATCATTTAAACTTGCTGCTCAAATCAAGGACAAATACACTAATTTCAAGAAAAAAATTACTTACTTCTAGTTCCCTACTAAAATTCCCACTGAGGTCAGAGATGAAAATGCATAAAATGCAGCTCAGACTTTGCAGGCCTCAGTTAGCAGGTCAAATGTTTCAGTTCACGGACAAAACAATGAAAGAAAGGACTGAACAAGAAGTAATTGCATTTAGCAGCACGCCTTGGCAAAGTAGTTTCACAATGAGCCAGAAGACGTCCGGAATAAAAAGCCCAGACCAAAGCAGAGATTTACGACCGTAGAGGTCAGCAGCACGCTTTGAGAAAACCAAACAGCAAATCCCAAACGCAGCAGCAGGCAGACCACAGCTGTTCTCTGAATGTCTGCAAACCTCTGAGCTAACACTGGCAGGAAGAGAGGGTCAATATTCTGATATACTCAGACACAAAACACAGACAGGGAGTTAGCAGGTAAACGTGGACCAACAAGCTCCTGATTCACACGGGTGTACTTAGTTTCTTTCCTATAGTTGTACTGAAAGTCACAGAAACATTTGTTTTCAGTCACCGTGTGCATTTATACGTAATTTTGCAGCTGCAGTGGCGTCTGCAACAAACACGACCCAATAACTGAACCGTCCTATCAGCCTCCAGCCCTCCTGTTCCTCTTTAATTTGGGAATTTAATTTAACACGCAGCTCGCTGTTCATTTAAAGCCTATCGATGCTGACCTGATCATTGGGATTATGGTTTTATTTTTTTTATACCACTTCTTTTTACTTGCTCTCTGACACCCCCTTCCCTCCCCTTCCCATTTCTGCTTCCTGCCAAGCAGGCAGTCGATTTGGACAAATGGGTATGTCTGTTAACATGTTCTACTTCCTGTGTGTCCCGACTGACGCCACTCTTGTCCTCGTTCCTGTCCTGTTGGCGTCTGGATGTCCTGTTGACTGAAATAACGTACATAGTGTTTCATTTATGTTTCCTTGTCATTTTACCTGTTTGGTTTATTTCTTTATGTTTATTTTTATGCTACGCCAGATTTTGGTGCTATATGTAGGTTTCCATTTTTCCTTTATGATTTCCTATCAGCCGTTTCCATTTCATGCTGCTGTGTCCCCAGCCCTTCTTCAGTCCCTAATGATAATTATCCTGATTTGCTTAATGTTGGTTCTCTCAGCTTGCAGCATTGTTGTTGCTTGTTTACGATGCCATCAGCCACGATTCAGCTTCTCTTTTTATCCGTGAAGTGTTTTTCTGCTGAACTTTGGCTTAATGGCTATATTACAGTTAAACATTAGGTATCTAGTTCAGTAGATCATCAGTCAGAGCCTTTATAATGAAATTATGAAGTCCTTCCTTTCTACTTTGCTGGTTTTTATAACTAAAATAATAAAGTTTTCGCCTGGACAACAGTAATTTTATGTAGGATTTCATTTTTTACCCCTTTAAGGCGTGTACACCGAAGAAGTACACATGCACTCGTGATGGTAGTTTGGGGCTTTTAGTGATTTATTTGAACACAGTGAAATAATTATACAACAAACTACTGAAGTTATTCCTAATGCAAACAAAAAAAGTTGGAATTCAAGTGCACTCTTTGTAATTAACACGGTGTGAACATTGTACACGCTCGCTAACATTCAAATGTCGCCTAGCAAGCTGCAGCCGAACTGCACACTTTTTATAGCCGCCTACAAGTTTCCTGGGATCATTGTCCTGTTGGTGCACGTACTCCAGGCTGCCTTACAAGAATGCTCTTCTAGTTCAGACATTACAGTCAGGCAGTTCCGTAGACAGCTCAGGGGTCCTATCAGGTAGTGACACAGTGTACCGTAATGCTCCTAATATCCATTGAGTGGAGCGGCTAACCAAAGTCGTACTTACACATTTTAACAGATTTTTGAGCGCATTGTACCACATAAAATCAGTCAGTAAGCACAACGGTAATCATACACTGCAAAAACAGAACTAAAAATAAGTAAAACTTTCAAGAAATTAGTGCATTTGTCCTTGATTTGAGCCGGTAAATAAGATTATCTGCCAATGAGTATTTTGACCCCTAAACTAAGATAATTAGTTATGCTGCATTTGAAATAAGATGATAGAGATGAGTTGCTATTATAAGTGAAAAAAATCTTATTCCATAAGATAATCTTATTTACCCGCTCAAATCAAGGACAAATACACTCACTTTTTGAAAGTTGTACTTATTTTTGTTCCGTTTTTGCAGTGTATATACGGCTTTAAGGATTTTAGGTGCGCCTTATAGTGCGTAAAACACGGTACAGTTATTTCTACTATGCACAAGCATATATAGCATGAGTGTACATACAGGGTTAAACTGTTTTGGATTCATTAAATTATTTATCTCTGGATTTGAATTGGACCTGTTTATCTTAATAAGTGGATTGAGATGACATTTGCTGTTAATTGGCAATTTATAAATAAAATCATTTGAATGGAGTTAGGTAGCATTGCACTATTAGTACTGGCAGTAAAAAAGCCTCACAGCATAATGCTGCCGCTCCCATGCTTTTACAGTTGGAGCAATGAGGTCATCATTGAACGCCTCGGTTTGAGGCAACATGCTCGCTCTTTGTCTCATTTAACGGTAAAACTTAAAGTCTCGCCTCTCTCCTTGGACGGCAACACTGGAGTTCCGATTTGTGATCTGTTCAGAAAAAAATGAAACGATCGTCCAAAATATGCAGCAAAACATGTTGTAGATAAAACAGGCTGACAATAGGCTTCCTTATGGACTTGCCTTTAAAACCAGATGTGACCCCCACCCCCAAAAAAAGCAACTAATTTAAACAAACTCAACCATTTCTTATAAAAGAGAGATTAAATGTCCAGCCAAAATCATGAGACATGATTAAGGAAATATTAGCGGGTGTGTATGCGCACATTTGAGCCAGCATGTATAGTTTTTTTTCAACCTGTGTTGGATAAATAAAAATAGAAAATCAATTCAAACCTGTGCACCCAGCTCTGGTTTTTCAGCTGATTGCGGTTGTTTGTTGTGTGATCATTTCACACGGCAGGAACCGAGACATCTTTGCTCCCGACGATTGCGGAAAGATTAAAAATAAACCCACCGGAGCGTTTTTTATTTTCTGAGCGCCATTATTGACGGGCAGGACGATTGGAATAGCCTGGCACGCCGCCTGGCAGAGCGTCCCACCTGCCTCCGTCAGGAAAGGAGGAGGAAACTGGACACCCACGGAGCTCGGGACGGGCCGGCCTCCCCTCTTAACACACAAGCCGTCAGGAAATGACCCGCGACGCCACCACCTGTCTCAGCGAACCCGCAGCTAATGCGCGCTGGGGTTAATGGTATCATGCTACCACTTGACATACCCGCCCCGAATTTATCCCGCTGAATTACAGCTGCCTGAAGGTTCAGTGTTGTCCTCCTGCTGGCTGAACTAAATGGTTATTTGAGTTTATCCATTCACAAATGCCACCTTAGTCGTTTCATGCGGTTGTGTTTGTGATGGATGTTGAGAAAAAAGCGGCGTGTGAATTGTGGTTCTGTAGTGACAGATCTTAACGTGGACATTTTGAAGCTCGTCTTGCACATCTTTGTATCCTCTGAAAAAGAGAGGATAACTCCTTGTTATTGTGGCTGGTCCGTCTTATGTTTGCATGCTTTTAAATGCCACTCATGGTGGGTTTTTCTCTCTCAAATCCTGTGTTAAAGCGGTAATTGTGGTTGAAAAATGTCATGACATTGAAGTCATAAACCCTAGGCCATCTCGGCTGCCAAAAGGATTTAAAAACAAAGATAAATGCGGTGTGAAGATCGCTGAAACAGAGACAGGACCAAGAGTTCGTTTAGGGGTTACAATGAAGTTAAGACCAGAAGTAGAGTTGTAAAAAGTGAGTAAAGTTTTCTTAAAATTTGTATATTTTCCCTTGATTTGAGCAGCTAAATAAGACTATTTGCCAATGGGATGGGTATTTTTAAGCCCAAGGTAAGATAATTAGATATCCAGCACTTGAAATAAGTTGATGGAGATGAAATATTCTTATTTTAAGTGCAAAACTCTTATTCCATTAGCAAATAGTCTTATTTAGCTGCTCAAATCAGGAAAAATACACTCATTTAAAGACAGTTTTACCTACTTTTAGTTCCATTTTTGCAGTGTGAATGGCTATGGATACCCATGCCATCACTGCAAAAAGGGAACTCATGAAACGTTTGTATTTTTCCCGCTTCAAGATCTTGATGCATTTTCGCATTTTTTTGCTGTTTTGAACACAGTATGTCGGTAATACCCCCGTCATGAAACTAAACATAAAAAAATACGCCGTCTCCGCCTGAATCCAAACATGCCGTGCCATCATCCTGCTGCTACTTCCTGTCGTCTTCTTCGTCTGCTTCACCAGTAGTAATGTTCGGTTACTCATCCTAGCACAAAAAACTTTTATCGAAAAACGGGAGTATTTTCAAAATAGCAGAGTTTCCATTAAAACAAATTTATTTTCGTAATTTCAATTTGCACAATTTGTTGGTCAATGGAACCGCGATTAGCGTAAGGCGGGTAAAGTTTAATATTAGAGAGCAACGAGTGGCATCTAGAGCTCACCGAACCGCCATGACAGCATCTACATGTGAACCGGCCACTCTGAGGCATGCTGGGAAAAAAAAAGCTTTGCTGCTATTACAAATGTAAACGTGTGAATTTTTAACCGTACGACCTTGGGAACATTAGGAAGGACAGCGGTTCAAAACATTTAGCCAAAAAAAACAAAAAAACAAACACAAAAATCCATCATCTTCTATGAGCATCTCAGTCCTCAGACCTAAACCTTTCAGAAAACCTGTGGTGATCCAAAGAGAAGATCAGGCAGGATCAGGACGCTGGACGCTCAGCCTGATAAAGAGCCTGTTGATCTGAATGTGATTTATAAACAAACCCATGTGTGTCTTTCTGTCCTTTCTGTTCCACTCAGTCGTCGCAGGGTGGAGGCCATCGCACCTTACTGTACGGTCACGCCATCCTTCTGAGGCACCACCACTCAGGCATGGTGAGGCGGGCTTTAATCCCTTTAGTGGAACATAAATCTATATTTTTTTTTTTTTTTTTTGTCATATCCAGTTTAAAACAATTATATTTTTTTTGTCTCTCCAGTATCTGAGCTGCTTGACAACGTCTCGATCCCTCACTGACAAGCTGGCCTTCGACGTGGGCTTGCAGGAAGACTCTATTGGTAACGTACGGCTTAAAATGCTGTTAAAGGTATACTATGCAACCGTGGTTGATTTTACAGCGAGGCTCCCCCCAGAGGGCGAAAGTAAAAGTGCACTGTCGTAAATATGCTCAGCTGTTCTCCTGGTTTCTCCGTCAAGCCAGGCGCGGTTGTTTTGAGCTTAGCAGACAGGCGAACGCAACGAAAAGTGGAAAAAACGGCAGTACAAACAATGACTAACACAGTGAAGGTATGAACATGCACAGAGAGAGAGAGAAACCATTCCAATGTTACTTACAATCGCATCAGCAGAAACGCGAGGTCCACGTCAGCCTTGCAGCCTTCTTTTTCTTTTAGCTCTCGCCATTCTGAAAAAGCTTGACCGATGTTCACCCGTGTACGACTCCTCTCTCTGTCCAGAGCCCTTTTCCTCTTTCTTGCCTGCTCAGACATGGGCTTTCGCTGTTTTCTCGCTGGTTCCGCCATGATAACTGCACAAATATCGCCACTGCGCTACCAACGAGCATGCCTTTCACTGGGGGCATGTAGCAGTTCTCGCCGTAAAGCAAGACGAGACTTCTGAGCCTGTGAGTGCGGGCCGAGGGCTCTTACGTGCGGTATTTCCCCCACAGACCACCAGGGCGGCCGAGAAAACCTTTGTTCCACCTGAAATGACTCATTTAATCATCCAAAACGGTATGGAACCAAAGGAAAATATTACGGAGTAAAATAAAAGATTACTAAACTTCTTTAGTTTCATTGTAAGCTTCATCACTAACATTCAGTTTCTATTCATAATGAGAAATAAACTAAGTAAGCCCTTGGGGGTTTCTGATCTAAAGTAATTTTGTACAATTTTTCTAAGAGATACAACTAAAATAACTTCTTTTGTTACATTGTAATAAGAATAATAAGCAAAGTAAATCCTTCATTAGACTTCTTCGGTTTCACTGGAACAAGCTTCATCATAAAGATTCAAAGCTTAATTGTCTCTATTCATACAGAAAGCGTAACATCGCAGTACTTAATTGTTTCTGTTCATAATAAGAAATAAACTAGGTAAATCCTTGGGGATTTCTGATCTAAAGTAATTTTGTACAACTTTTCTAAGAGATACAACTAGAATAACTTCTTTTGTTTCATTGTAATAAGAATAAGCAAAGTAAATCCTTGACCACACATTAATTAACTGAAAAATGTTGCATAGTATGCCTTTAAAATGTGGCTTTTCCAGATCTTTGACCGGTTTTTAAATGAAACCCCTGTTTTATCGGGCTCTCCTGGCAGGTGAGGCGTGCTGGTGGACGATTCACCCAGCCTCCAAACAGCGGTCAGAAGGTGAGAAGGTGCGGGTGGGCGACGACCTGATCCTGGTCAGCGTGTCGTCTGAGAGATACCTGGTGAGGCTCGTCGTGATCTTCGTCCTCCGGTCAGTTTTGAAGCTGCACCAAACTCAGCGTCCCCTCTGTCCTCTGTCCTCTGTCCTCAGCATCTGTCCTACGCCAGCGGCGATCTGATGGTGGACGCCTCCTTCATGCAAACCCTGTGGAACATGAACCCCATCAGCTCAGGATGTGAATTAGCTGAGGGTAAAAAAAAACCTTTCCTCAGACACATCTGGCACAATAACCGCTCCCTATATAAACCTTTTACGTCTAAGATATGCAGTCTTTGGAAAGTTGAAGGTCTAGTTTGCAGTTATTTTGGAGTTGCTAAGGATCCGGACACATGAGGTCAGGATCACTTAAAGTTTTCACAGGTCGAATAAACGCATTGTTGTGTTCTTTGAAATAGAAATATCTTTTTCTGTGCTGTGGCACCTCCCTGCCAGGTAAAGAAAAGCTGGATTTTGCCTTTTCCTTTGTTGTAAACTGTTGCTTCAGTATGTTGGGGTTTGCAGGAATTGGTGCACATTGTGATCAGATTAAAGTCTGGACTTTGACTAGGCCATCGCCACTCATCGGTTCTTCCTCTTCAGCCCGTCTGTCGTAGATTTGCTGCAGGGTTTGAAATCTTTCTCCTGCTGATTGACCCAGTTTTGGCCGAGCTTTGGCTTTCTGACATGCAGCCGTCTATAATTTCTCTGCTTTGGTCTCTTCTGTCCAAAAGGCCATTTTTCTTTCAGAGCTCACGTGTTTCATTCAGATGCAATCGTGGAAACTGAAGTTGCGTTTTCAAAGTCTCTCTTGAGAAAAACGGACCGGTTTAACATTTAACATGCTAATTGTGGATGGAGCTCTTGTGTTTTTTGGGAATTTTTGAGCACAATCTGGCCTTGAAGTGAATTTTCTCTGAAGATTGGCAGCTATAGGTCTCCATTTGCACATAACCTTCCTCCGTATAATGTATAGAAAGCTTTCTGCTGCGTCCTAAAAACCGACAACAGAAATCATTCCAGCACAGCTTGTGTTTTACATCCCATATTATTACTGCTTTAAATTTTAGATTGTCATTGTCACAAAACCTCCTACATTTTATTAGTCAACTTGCTCACAAAGTACACGTTTTAATTGTTGTTTTGGTTGCTGTTGTCCTCTATGACGTGTGGCTGCTGCGTTTCTTGGCCAAATCACCCTCATGAAAGTCTGGATCTAATTTGGTCGTTTATCTGGTTAGATTAAAGATTAATAGATACAAAATAATGATAAAAAAGGGTTTTGGAAATGGTCGTATAAGTCTTCCCAGATTGTTGATGTCTTTCCAACCAGGCATTGTGTTAACACTCTTGTAGCAAATGTTCAGGACCAGCTTCCATAGAGATGCTCACAGTGGTGATCAATTAATCAATCAGGAGTAACTGGCTGCCTCCTTACTTCTTAAAAGCCTAAAGAAGCCACGAAGGTGTAAACAGTTTTTCACATGATCGTACTGAAAGTTGCTTTCTGGAAAAAGGTAAATAAAGTGAATCCAGCCGGGTTGCAAACTAAAGCTGATAATTCTGTGAGCTGAAATCAGAGAAAAAGCAAAGACCCTGCAGAGAATTTCAGAGTAATGGTGGGATTTTGTGAGCTGTCTTTGGTTTTAATGTTATACCTGAGTACTTTATACTCACTTACATGTCAGAAGTACTCACTGGTGCTACCTGAATATTACGCGGAGTCCCTCAGGGTTCTGTTTTTGGGTCGGCTATTGCTAAAATTCAATACATGTGTACTGTGCCTTTAAGCAGAAAATATCAAAGTGAACAATAACTGTGTTGCCTTTCAGGCATGAATCTGAAAGGACCTTTGTTTTGAATAAGCTGTTATTTTGTAGTGCCATTTTCACTCTATCATTCCGAATTTCAGGTTTATTTTGAGTTACCACTGCAGTTACACTGCAAAAAGGGAACTAAAAGTAAGTAAAAAGTTCTTGAAATTAGTAATTTCTCCTTGATTTCAGGAGCTAAATAGGACTATTTGCCAATGGAGTGAGTGTTTTTACCCCTAAAATAAGATAATGAGATATCCTGCACTTAAAATAAGATGATGGAGATGAATTGTTCCTATTTTAAGTGCAAAAATCTTATTCCATTGGCAAATAGTTTTATTTACCTGCTCTAATCAAGGATAAATACACCAGTTTCAAGAAAATTTCACTAACTTTTAGTTCCCTTTTTGCAGTGTAGAGGCAGTTGGAAGTTAGCTGTTCACATTTTGCTAAATTTCCTGATTTATCGCTGTAAACGTCGCAGAGGCAACGTCGTAAGTTGATAATTTATTATTTACATTTATAAGTTGATTTTAATTAGTAGTACTTACATAAAAATGCCGTTGATTTATTCGTATCTTAAAATGTTTTATTTACATTTATTTACGTATGGAAAGCACCTGTTACGTGGTTAAACGGTCATTTTTGTACTTGTGTTGTTACAGTTTTCACTCTTACTTTGTATTAATAAGAAAAGAGCCGCAGTAAAGAGAGACTAGAGCTTGCTACGACTCCCGTCTTCATTTATAAGGAAGAGTTTAGCTAGTTGTATAGCGGCAGTTGCTACACTGCAGTGAGGACGACATAATTAACTGTTAGTATATCTTGTAGAATGCATTGTTACACATCTCGTCATCTCTTCAATTTATGCGTTGGGGCAACAAATTGGCAATTTAGGCTCAGGTTCCTATGAGAAACTCAGGTAACGGGTTCAACTAATCAAGTTCTTTAGATTTTTTTCCAAACAACAGAATGAAAACTGTTACAGACCTGTGATCTAGTCGGGGGTGAGGGAAGGATGTTTAGGGTGCAGTGGAGGTGAGTGGTCAGGCGTCACATAAATATGCTAATGTGTATAACGTTAGCCGAGTTGATTCTCAGGCTAAAAGTCAACTGGACATCGAAAAACTGAAATAATGAAATGCCTTTAAAGATATAATACAATACAATAAACCAGTAATGAACCTTACCTGGCTAGCAGGACATGTTGCCTTCTATTCAAGCCATGAAGGTTTTTTAAGACCTAATCATAAAGAAAATCTGAGGACATATTCAGCCAACCAGGCCCTTATTAAGACAATGTGGGGCCCCTGGGCACTATACCTCAAAGCCCCCCCCCCTTACCCGTGCTGTCCTCCGGTCAAAAACATCAGACATAAACAAGGGGATTTCTGTAATGTAATTTACTATTTACTAACTTACACAACTACATGTAGGCATATGAGCAGTGAGCAATATTCAAATATCTAATTTTAAAATGTTGAAATCAAAAAAATCTTGATTTATTTATCATTTATTATTATTGTGACATCAGTGTTCACAAAACAAATAATGCATGGTCTTTCAACAATTTCAAGTAAATAATATAACAATTTATGAAAAATATATTTTTAAAGCATGTGTCATGTGGTAACCCCCCCATGGTTGGTGCCCCTGGGCACTGGCCCACTGGCCCTTATGGATAATCCGGCCCTGCAGCCAACACTGTACAGAAAGAAAACAAGAGAGACACATTTCAGGGTTTGTTGTCTCTTTCAGGATATCTGACGGGGGGTCACGTTCTCAGGCTGTTCCACGGCCACATGGACGAGTGTCTGGCCATCCCGACGCCGGAGGAAGGAGAGGAGAAGCGCAGGTGAGCAGCAATGAAACCAAGAGGCTGTAAAGTCTTAACGCTGCCAGCCAATCAGATGATAACGTCTGTGGTCGCCCCGCTGCAGGACGGCTCACTACGAAGGCGGCGCCGTGTGCAGTCAGGCCCGCTCCCTGTGGAGGCTGGAGCCCCTCAGAATCAGGTAACGTTGTGAGAATTACGTCCCGGCAGCTTACAGGAAACACGGGGAGAGAATGGTGGCCCTGAGGCTTAAAAAAAATAACACAAACATGATACAACTTTGCTTATTTTTGACAAATATATACAAATTCCTGGGCTAAATGCCAATTAAACTGCAGCAGGGTCACAGCATAACTCGTCTTTTAATCAATTATACTCGCAGACAGTTTTAGGTGAAGCAGTGGGACAAGCATCCTCTCCAGAATTAAAATCAGAATCAGAAATACTTTAATAATCCCAGAGGAAAAAAACAGTTCCAGTACAACCGTCCATCACATTTAGGGGGAACGTTTTGACTGAGGCCTTGCTGCCGAGGACCCCGCCTGATGCGGTTTCCATAGAGCGCTGCCATGAAAACTCTCCACCTGTTTTCCTCTAACTTCTGGTGAGATTTATAACTAGTCCAAAAAGTATTAATTTCTTTAAAGGCCAAGTTTCTCACACCAATTGTTACGAACTCTTTGACTTTGTTGAGATTTGATTAAAAATTATTCCTCTCTTATTTAGTATTTTGGAATTGTCTCGAATTAGCGTATTCGAGTACAGATGGAGAATTCATATTTCTATGGTAGTAATTATAGGAAATTAGGCCTTGAGAACATTGTTTTATTTCAGATGGCTTTACTGGGTGATACATAAAGTGCTTTTTCTTTTTGATGAAGTAATTTAGTTTTTGAGTTGCTGGGGCATTTAAACAACAATATATAGAAAGTTTGTTTATGTAGAACCTTTTAGTAACAAGACGATTCAAAGTGCTGTACATGAACTGACAAACATTACAGAGGAAAATATTATGGAGTAAAATAAAAGATTACTAAATTTCTTTAGTTTCATTGTAAGCTTTATCACTGACATTCAATTGTTTCTATTCATAATAAGAAATAAATCCTTAGGGGTTTCTGATCTAAAGTAATTTTGTCCAACTTTTCTAAGACATACAACTAGAATAACTTCTTTTGTTTCATTGTAATAAGAATAAGCAAAGTAAATCCTTGACTTTTTTAGTTTCACTGGAACAAGCTTCATCACAAAGATTCAAAGCTTAATTGTTTCTATTTATACAGAAAGCATAAAATCACAGTACTTAATTGTTTCTATTCATAATGAAACATTAAGTAAATCATTGGTGGTTTAGATCTAAAAACATGACAAGACTACTTTAGTTTCATTGTAAGGAACAAGCTGCAATCCCTAACATTCACAGCTTAATTGTTTCTATTCAAGCTACAGCTAAAATAGAAAGCAGGCAGAGTAGAGGAAAGGTGCAGCGAAGGCGTTGTATGCGCCTTATATATGTCGGTAAACACAGAAAAGCCCCAGTAAAGACACCACGGTGAAATAAAAAAAATAATAAAAAAGTGTAGAAAAAAAGTACATTTATCAAAATAAAATATGTTTGAAAGATACAACCAATAAATTCTAAAATTAATCAAAACAGAATAACTAAACAGAGATCAATAGCTACGTTTACATGGAAAAAAGTAATTGGAATAATGCGTCATGTAAACAATCCTAATGAAATTGTATTCCGAATGAGAGAGGTGGTTTATGCCGATTGATTATCGGATCTATCTGCATATAAACGCTGGTCAGGCTCAAGTTATTCTAAATGTGGCAAATGAATGTGTGGGCGACGTAAACGTGACGTATTTTCACGTTGTTGAGTGGCGGAAAAACATCAGGAAGCAAAACTGTCAGGGCTCCTGATGCAACCTTTCTGTTCAAAAAAAAAAAAAAAGAGCTCAAAACTGTTGCTTTACTGAATAACGATTCAATGATAATTATTTTTTTTATGGGAGAATTTCAAAACTGCACATGTAAGACTGGTTCCATTCTGAATAAAGCCAGGTGCATATAAACACACATTATAACTAAATAAATATAAAGTGCATTATAAATCCAATGTATTATTATAATAATAATTATTATCAATATGATTGGATTAATTGATTATGTACCCAAATCCAAATACAATCAGATTATTTAATCCGAATACATTTTAATTTTGTGCATGTAAACATAGCCACTGTGTGTCAATGTCTTATTTTCATGTCGTCGTCTCCAGTGAAGAACATGCAGAATGGCCTAAAACGCGTTTTTAACCGCACCGAATACCATCTTTATTGTGTTATTACTGCATGTCATCAGCGTCGTTTTACCCTGTTAAATGATTTTATTTTAATTCTTCAGTTGGAGCGGCAGCCACATGAAGTGGGGACAGTCTTTCCGCATTCGCCACATCACCACGGGTCGGTACCTTTGTATGGATGACGACAAGGTCCTGATGGTGGTGGACCCGGAGAAAGCAAATACCAAAATGTCTGCGTTCTGCTTCCGCGCCTCAAAGGTTGTTTTGAGTCTTTTTTTTTTTTTTTTTAAACTCTAATCCCTCTGTCGTTTATTCCCAGTCATTTCACCATCTGGCTGCTCTGACTGTTAACTTCTTTCCCCCGAGCAGGAGAAGGTGGATGTGGCTCAGAAACGGGACGTGGAGGGAATGGGGATTCCTGAGATAAAGTACGGAGAGTCCATGTGCTTCGTCCAGCATGTGTCCACAGGTCTGTGGCTCACGTACGCAGCCCTGGATGCTAAGGCTGCTCGTTTAGGAACCATGAAAAGAAGGGTGAGAACAAACACGACATGTCTGATCATGTTTAGAGGATGTCTCAGAGTTAAGAAATGTTTCAGACGGACGTCTTAGAACTTACTTGTCCCCTTTGCAAACTGTAAACTGAATTACAATTTAAAAAAGGAAGTGTAAATACATCACACTGCAAAAACAGAACAAAAAATAAGTAAAACGCTCTTAAAAATTATGTATTTTTCCTTGATTTGAGCAGGTAAATAAGATAATCTGCCAATAGAATAAGATTTTTGCACTTAAAATAGGAACAATTTATCTCCATCATCTTATTTCAAGTGCAGTATATCTAATTATCTTATTTTTAGGGGTCAAAGTACTCATTCCATTGGCAGATAATTTTATTTACCTGCTGAAATCTAGGACAAAAACACAAATTTGAGGAACATTTTACTTATTTTTAGATCCGTTTTTGCAGTGCATTAAACATATTTACGGCTCAGAGGAAACCTTTTCCTGTGACAAGAAGGTTATTATTAATAGCATTTTAAGACTTTTAGTAATTTGTGGTGGGAAAGGACCAAAATGTGGCGCTAAATAAGTTTCAGGCAGCTGATTAAGAAGCAAAAATGAACTTTTATCTGACTAAAACTGTGGTGGAGACGGGGTTAAATGATCAGGGGCTGCAGGCGTTGTCGAGGCTCAACAGCTGAACGCAACGGTGGCAGTCAGCGGGGAAATAAACCGGCTGGAAATTACAGGCAAAAACTTAAAGTAATTAACTGAGAGAACAAGAACAACAAAATACAACTAGAACAAGAAAAAAATAAAGCCAACTAATTACGGAATGAAAACCCACAGAAAATACCAAAAAGTGAGAAAAAGAGACGTTCTGTCCCATAATTTTGGTGGGGCAACATCTTTTAAAGGGATCTTTGTACGGTTTTATTTGTAAGAGCACCAATTAAACTTAAATTCCTTTATGGACCATTTTAATTTTCTCAATAAGGTCTATTTATGCTACAATAGTTGTTACCTTGAATTTGTAAACCAATTTTTACATCATTGCAATTTTTTTTCCTTATCTTGTTCTATTTTTTGTTTCTCCTTTTCCTTCTTTTTAAATATTCTACATATACTTTCACATATTTTAGATAAACACAGTTGAAACTAGAAGTTTACATACACCATATAAAAAGACACATAGGCTTTTTTTCCTCTCACTGTCAGACATGAAATCTGAATAAACTTTTGCTGCTTTAGCTCTGTTAGAATTACCAAAATTATTTATATTTGCTAAATGCCAAAATAATAAGAAAAACAATTATTTTTGACAACAATCTATTGCTTTCTTCATTTTCAGAAGTTTACATACACTAAGATCACTATGCCTTTAAACAATTTGGGAATGATGTCGTGTCTTTGCTGATTGGTTCATTGAAATTTGAGTTAATTTGAGTCACACCTGTGGATGATTTAAACAACATAGTCTACCAACCGCCATTAAATCACAAGAAGAGGAAGAAGAAGATGTATGCAAACTTCTGACCTTTAAGAAAGTAATAAAACAACGATAGCTCTCATTGTTCTGGCATTTAGAAAATAGAAATAGATTTGGTAATCGGACCAAAGACAGGAAACGTTAATTCAGATTTCATGTCTGACAGCGAGGGAATAAAAAAGAGTTTATGTGTCTTTTTGTCTAATATATGACAAACCTGAAAAGAAACAACATCTGCTGCAGATTAATGACCAGAATTAATGGCAAGAAAAGACATTAAAACACGTCTTCCTAATGTTTTATTAATTGTTCCCTCACTTAAAACAAACTTTACAGAGAAAGCTTTTGATGCGTTTGTCTCACCGGTTAAGAGGGAAGAAGATCTATTAATTATTGGTGCAGCAATAGCAGTCATAATAACATCTTCACATTAATGTGACCGCAGGATTTTAAGTTTTTAGCACCCAGTTGGTTTAATTTTACGGTTTTGGATCAATAATGATGTAATATTCTAAACACAGGCAGCAATGCTTAAAGGAAGCAGCCTCCACAGTTAAAACAAAAGATAACCTTACGCCGTCCAGGTGTGGCTCAGCGTGAAGCGGTGGATTTGGGCCGTTAAATAATCCCGTAATCCGTGTTTTCAGGTCATTCTGCATCAGGAGGGCCACATGGACGACGCCCTGACCGTGTCCCGCTCCCAGACCGAGGAGTCCCAGGCTGCCCGGATGATTTACAGCACCACAGGGCTCTTCAGGCAGTTCATCAAGTAGGTCCAGGTGTCCTCCGGACGGATTTTAACGGAGAATGGAAGTCGACTCGTCTGTCGGGGAGGACGGGTTGAGACTAAACGGGACTTTGTTTGCTCTCTTCCAGAGGACTGGACTCTCTGAGTGGGAAGAACAAGTCTGCGGGCCCCGTGTCGCTTCCCCTGGAGGGAGTCATCCTCTCGCTCCAAGATCTCATCTTCTACTTCCGTCCGCCGGAGGAGGAGCTGGAGCACGAGGAGAAGCAGACCAAGCTCCGCTCCCTCCGCAACCGGCAGAACCTCTTCCAGGAGGAGGTGAGAGCCAAGCTGCCTTCAGAAATAACACGTATATAAAGAGCTATAGAAATATATTTGAATCATTTAAAGTGCATGAAGGTTTATTTCACCTAAATCTAGACCAAAGTTTACAAATACAGTAAATCGTCAAGAGGTTTTGTTAGCCTGTCACATGGACAATGTCCCACTTTTCTTCCCAATACTGCCTCAGTTCATTGAGGATGGAGACAGATGACTGACTTTGACTAGGCCACTGCTACACCTTGATTTAGAGTTTTTTTTTTATGGTTCTTATGTGGCTTTGCTGCTGTGTTTGGGATCATTTTCCTGTTAATGAGCCAGAGGAGCAGACCAGGTCCTGCAGCTACAGAACAAGCCCAGATCATCACCTGTCCACCTCCATGGCTGACAGTTTAAATGTGCTGTTTGCACTGAAACGCAGTGTTTGGTTCCCCATGAAAATGGCGCCGTGCAACTCTGCAACTCTGCTTTTGGCTCAACCTGTCCAAAGAACAGTTTCCCAGAAGTCTTTGGGTTCATTCAGAAGCAGTTTTTTTCAACCATAAGTTCTGCTGAAATTAGCGTTGGACAATATGGAAAGAAAGATATGGATCGACAAATTAAAAGCGTATATTTTAAGTACAGTCCTGGCCCTTTTATTCTGTTGCTTAACAATCTATTTTTAGACACAGACACACAAACACTGAATTCCAACTCAACCCGTTATGCAATCAACTTTTTACCAGAACTGCAAGTTTTTAAACAAGAAAAAGGAACACATGCTCTCTGAACTCTTTAAGGGGGCGGAGCTTGGTTCCTGGGTCTGCGTTGTGATTGGATGGAAGGATGTAATGATGTAGTATTAACCTACATGATAGGCTAGAATGCAAAAGGAAGGAAAACTCATAGTCTGTTGAACTTTTTCTTGACCCTTTTTTTTCTATCATCAATATACGTCTACCGATCGATATATATTGTTACTGAATTATCGTCCAGCCCTAACCGAAACGTTTGAACTTGTCGCTACCCGATCGGTACCGTTGTGGAAACAGAACAACTTCCAGGAAGGTAATTTTTCTTCCTTTTTTCTTCTTTTATTTTATTTAAGGTGGGATCGTCTGAATATTGCATGATTTAAAGGAAATATCAAAAATACAGAAAAAAATGGTTTAATCTCGTTTCAGTGGACACTTTTACTGCTCAGAGCATGCGCAGTGATTACGTCACACAGAGCGAATATTTTTATTTCATTCGAATATTTTCGCTGTACTTTACTGTGCACTTAAGCAGTGTTAATCACAGAATGGATCCGTTTGCAGTCTTTCGTCACCTGCAGTTGACGAAACAACGACGTAACTGCCATAACGAGGCCTTCACTTGTCTGTGTTGTGTCCACTAGAGGGCGCATTGACAGCATGAATACCTCAACAAGTTTAAGAAAACTTTTTTTTTGTACAATTTTTGTTTTTTATACAAAATTATGACAGTTGTTATAAAGTGAATTATAGCATTTTGTAGGAAAGGATGGAAATATGTTTTTTTCCAGTCCTTTTTAAACTATTGAAGAGATTTCAACGGCGACCCGAAGTTATTCTGCTTGCGGACGTGAAAATGGGCTGACGGAGCGGATAGGGTAGTGGCAGAACCTTTTGAAACTTAAATTAGCTTGAATGTCCACTGCTCATCTGAAACATTTTTCCCCTGAGCATAATTATAGAATAATAATCTGTAGATTGACAGCCTCTGCAAGTTTTGGAAACAACCTTATAGCCCCTTTTAGATTGAAAGGCAGGAAGCCGTTGCTGATATCTTTCCACCCTGGCATTACGCCGCAAAAAGGGAACTAAAAGTTAGTACAATTTTCTTGAAATTTGTGTATTTGCCCTTGATTTGAGCAGGTAAATAAGATTATTTGCCAATGGAATAAGATTGTTACACTTAAAATAGGAAGAACTCATCATCTTACTTCAAGTGCAGGATATCTAATTATTTTATTTTAGGAGTATAAAATACTCAGTTCATTGGCAGGTAATATTATTTATCTGCTTAAATCAAGGACAAATACACTAATTTAAGAAAACTTGACTTACTTTCAGGTCCCTTTTTGCAGAGAGCGCTAACGCACATCTGTATAGCCCAGAGCAGAGCTCATAACTCCTGCTTATATAAAGGTCGTCCCGCTGAAGATAATCATTTATTTGGGAGCCTTTTATTTTCAGCGCCCTGATTTTTGCTAAGTATCGGTACGTAACGCTCCAATTTGACTCTGTTCCCTTTCGTTTTTCTCCCAGGGAATGATCACCCTCGTGTTGGAGTGCATCGACCGCCTGAACGTCTACAACACGGCGGCCCACTTCTCTGAATTTGCCGGCGAGGAGGCGGCCGAGTCCTGGAAGGAGATCGTTAACCTGCTCTACGAGCTGCTGGGTAAAGAGATCCACGCCGAGCTCTTGGAATCCACAGCAAGCCAGGTCTCTGTTGACTGAATCGTTAACGTTTCTCTCTGCCACACAGCTTCTCTCATCAGGGGGAACCGCTCCAACTGCGCCTTGTTTTGTGACAACCTGGACTGGCTGGTCAGCAAGCTGGACCGGCTGGAGGCCTCCTCAGGTAAGCTGGAGCTGCAGGACCAATTAGTTCACTGCAAAAACGGAACTAAAAATAAATGAGTGTATGTGTCCTTGATTTGAGCGGGTAAATACGATTATTTTTCCAATGTAATAAGATTATTGCACCTAAAATAGGAACAATCCATCTTCATCATCTTATTTTAAGTGCAGTATGTCTAATTATCTTATTTTAGGGGTCAAAATACTCATTCCATTGACAGATAATCTTATTTATCTGCTCAAATCTGGGTCAAAAACACAACTTCTAAGAACATTTTACTCATTTTTGGGTCAGTTTTTGCAGTTTTGGTTAAATTGACTTGCTGGACCTTTCTTTCTGTACACTGCAAAAAGGGAACTCAAAGCAAGTAAAATTTTCTTGAAATGATTATATTTTTACTTCATTTGAGCAGTTAAAATAAGACTATTTTGCCAATGGAATGAGTATTTTAACCCCAAGGTAAGATAATTAGATATCCTGCACTTGAAATAAGATGATGGAGATGAATTGTTCTTATTTTAAGTGCAAAAATCTTATTCCATTGGCAAATAGTGTCATTTAGCTGCTCAAATCAAGGAAAAATACACAAATTTCAAGAAAAAGTTTCTTACTTTGAGTTCCCTTTTTGCAGTGTAAAGCGGGTTTCTGACAGCCTGTGAAATGTTTTTCTCCATTTTGTGTACATTTTCCAGTTTTCTTGCATGATCTTCTGAAGGAGATGTTACAATCTTCCCTTCTGCGCATTCAGGGATCCTGGAGGTGCTGTACTGTGTCCTGATTGAAAGCCCGGAGGTTCTGAACATCATTCAGGAGAACCACATCAAATCCATCATTTCTCTGCTCGACAAGCATGGACGGAACCACAAGGTCCGTCTCACCGTGCCTCCTGAAGGATCTGGAGCTCGTCTCTGACCCTGAAAAGGTGGAGGTGGCTTTAAGACAGAGGTGATGGTGTTTGTCCTCCATCCGTTCCTCCAGGTTCTGGATGTCCTGCGCTCTCTCTGCGTGTGTAACGGCGTCGCTGTCAGGTCCAACCAGAACCTCATCACAGAGAACCTGCTGCCAGGTCGAGACCTCCTGCTTCAAACCAACATCATCAACTATGTGACCAGGTGAGAGACGAGGCTGTTGACTCCTACCTGTCTGCAGGCAGCGAGCCCCTCCCCCATGGCTTTTTGTCTTTTCATTTCAAAACGCATTAAAGTGACATAATTTTACATCTTATTTGTCCAACATGTGAAACTTTCCCACAATTTAATTTTTTTTTATGAAGCGTTATTTTCTCAGCCTTTGTGTAATTTGTTTTATTTAATTACATTTCGATTCATTTGAGTTTATTTAGTTTATTTTTCTACCATGCCTCTGAACCTCAACCCTTTCTAAATGTTACATTTTATTAGATTTTGCATAATTTCATTTTTATTAAGCCTCTCAGCACACTTAATTATTAGCATTTCATAGATTCAGTTGAAGACATTTCACCAAATGTGTCTTTCCTACAGCGGTAAGAAATCCCTTGAGCTGGCGTCAGTTTTAGGCTTTAATTATTTATATGTCAGAGATAATAATTAATATTTGAAGAGTTCGTTTGTAAAGACAGATAACTCCGTTTTTAGCCAAAAAAACTAAAATGTAAGTGGGGGGGAAGGGGGGGGGGTCCTTTTAATAAAGGTGTATTTTAAAGGTATATTTTTGAGATGCCATTATTTTGTTATGTCACTCTTACTTGATCAAATTCACCTGGTAGGTTAGTTTGACTTGTATCACCTTAACTAAATAATAAAAAGTATGTTTTTTTTTTATTTATAAAAAAAAAAGAGTTATCTGTTTTTGCAAATTAACACTTCGTTTGGTTTTAGTTTCCATTTTCCTATGTTTTATTTTATTTAAATTTTCCACATTTTATTCCAACTGTTTTTTTTTTTTACTTGTTTTGGTTCTGTTTTAATTTTCCTATGTTTTAATCATGTAAAGCACTTTGCGTTGTCCTTTAAGATAAGATACGATAAGAGAGACTTTATTGATCTCACAGTGGAGAAATTCACGTGTCACATCGGCTCAATAATCAAAAGAAGATGCCAAAAGGAGGAAAAGGTGCATGAGGTATATACAGTGTGTCAACATTTACACAGTAGATCGAGAAAAAAATAAAAATAAAAAAAGGAAATAAAGCTGAGATTTAAGATGACTTATGTACATTTAAGGTGACTTATATACATATGGATTTGACGTACATTAAAGTGGTACCAGGTAAAGAACAACAGTGAGGTTGTGAGATAACTATAACAGCTAAAGTCACTTATTTAACAGGTTATTGCACAGGGTATAAATAGTGATTGCACATTAGTTATTACACAGGTTATAGTGCAGCTTTGTATATTCTGATAGCAGCAGGGATGAATGACAGGATGTCTAAGCCTGTCACTATAGGAGCTGCTCAGCTCCTCTACACTGCAAAAACAGAACTAAAAATAAGTAAAATTTTCTTCAAATAGGTGTATTTGTCCTTGATTTGAGCAGGTAAATAAGATTATCTGCCAATATTTTTACCCCTAAAATAAGATGATTAGATGAACTACACTTGAAATACGTTGATGGAGATGAATTGTTCCTATTTTAGGTGCAAAAATCTTATTCCATTGGCAGATCATCTTATTTACCTGCTCAAATAAAGTACAAATACACTCATTTCAAGAAATTTGTAACTTATTTTAGTTCTGTTTTTGTAGTGTACAGTCTGGTACTTCCTCCATAGAGTCCAGAGTGCAGCCCAGGACAGAAGTGGCCTTCCTCTCCAGCTTATTCAGCCTCTTTCTGTCCCGCTCCAGTGTAGAGGAGGGCTGAGGCCACCACAGAGTCATAGAAGGTTTTTAGCAGAGGTCTGCTCACTCTGTGTCCTGAAATGTGTGATACAGATAAACCTGCCTTACATTTATCTGAAAGTGGTTCCTGGACTGGCCTGGAAATATAGAAAAAGCAGCCAAAGTCGCTTTGGAATCTGCTGATAAAAGAAACAAATGTAACAGGAAAGGCTTTACGAGAGGAATATTTGCTGAGGAGAACGTTGTCTCTTTGCTCCTGTTGCTCAGTGTGAGGCCGAACATCTTCCTGGGTACCTGCGAGGGCTCCACGCAGTACAAGAAGTGGTACTACGAGATGATGGTGGACTACGTGGAGTCCTTTGTGACCGCGCAGGCTACGCACCTGCGGGTGGGCTGGGCCATGACCGAGGGCTACAGCCCGTACCCCGGAGGAGGCGAAGGCTGGGGGGGAAACGGCGTGGGAGACGACCTCTACTCCTACGGCTTCGATGGGCTGCATCTGTGGTCAGGTAGGATCTTTTTCTCTTTATTAGGAGTAAACAGAGACGCTGCGGATGTGGCTAAGGAGTGTTTGCCGTGCAGGTACCGTGGCCCGTCAGGTGGCTTCGCCCAGCGCTCACACGCTGGCGGCGGACGACGTCGTCAGCTGCTGCCTGGATCTGAGCGTGCCCAGTATCTCCTTCCGCATCAACGGCCATCCGGTCCAGGGCATGTTTGAGAACTTCAACGTGGACGGCCTCTTCTTCCCGGTCATCAGCTTCTCTGCCGGAGTCAAGTCAGTTCAGCGCATCAATAACGTGTCGCACAGTGTTGCTTTTCTCATTCTCTGCTGTTTGATTGGACCAAATTACATGTTTTCTCCCCCCCAGCTAACTAATATACCTTTTAAATATTTAATCCAAGTTTCACCTTCACTGAAATTTACACGTCGAGCCTTAAAATGCTTTTTTGAGCCTCTGTACATTTCGGCTCGTTACCAACACAAACCTCTGCGTGTTTTACGTGACGGACCAACACAAAGTAGTGCAAGAAATTGTGAATAAAAATAAAAACAAAAAAAAAGTTTCAACAGTTTTGTAGAAATCTAAAAACTGTGGAGTGTAATTTAATTTACAGCTGTTCTGTGGAGGCCTCACACTACAAAAACAGAAATAGAAATAAGTAAAATGTTCTTAAAATTTGTGTATTTGTCCTTGATTTGAGCAGGTAAATAAGATAATTTGCCAATGGAATAAGATTTTTGCACTTAAAATAGGAACAATTCATCTCAATTATCTTATTTCAAGTGCAGTATATCTAATTATCTTATTTTAGGGGTCAAAATACTCATTCCATTGACAGATAATCTTATTTACCTGCTCAAATCAGGGATAAATACATTAACTTTAAGAACATTTTACTTATTTTTAGATCCGTTTTTGCAGTGCAGAGGTTTGTTGGAGAACATCAGGGAACAAACAGCCTCATTAAGACCGAGGAAAACAGCAGATCGAGTTTTGGGAGGATATTTAAAGCAGAGTTTGGTGATAAAACAACGTTCAGGCAAGGAGAGCATTATTCAGAGAAGCAACCATGAAGGCTATGGTAACGCTGCAGCACCTCTATTAGGAAGAAAGTCCACAAATCTGGCTTTTATGGATTAATGGTAAGAAGAAAGTTGAAAGATGAGACTTTTTGGTTCAGAGTTAACCACCTCCTGTCTTTACTGTGAAGCATGGCGGTGGCAGTATCATGCTGCGTGGATGCTTTACTTCAGCAGGGTCAGGGAAGCAGGTCATAGCTGATGGGAAGATGGATGAAGGAAACCTGAAAAACACCTGACACCGCTGTTCCGCTCGCAGCGGGACAACAAATAGTCCGAGCTGCAGGTTTTATCCCAGAGTCTGTGGCAAAACTAGAAAACCGATGTTTACAGAAATGGTTCAATCCGACTGAGCTGAAAGAAGAGGTTCAAGAAGATCTTAGACTTAGACTTAGACAAACTTCATTGTCATTTTGTATGCACAGAGTGCGTACAGAACGACATTTCATTTGCATACAGCTTAAGAATTTCAGTGAATTGCAGTGGATTCCAGAATAAAGTAGTTTTGCAGGATAATGAAGTAACTTAGCAGGAAAATAAAGTAACTGCAGGATAAATGAAGTAACTTTGCAGGATAAATACAGTAACTTTGCAGGATAAATACAGTAACTTTGCAGGACATCAAGTAACTTTGCAGGATAGTAAAGTAACTTTGCAGGATAATAAAGTAACTTAGCAGGAAAATAAAGTAACTTTACAGGATAATAAAGTAACTTAGCAGGAAAATAAAGTAACTTTACAGGATAATAAAGTAACTTAGCAGGAAAATAAAGTAACTTTGCAGGATATCAAGTAACTTTGCAGGATAATAAAGTAACTTTGCAGGATATCAAGTAACTTTGCAGGATAATAAAGTAACTTTGCAGGATAAATGAAGTAACTTTGTAGGATAAATGAAGTAACTTTGCAGGATAAATGAAGTAACTTTGCAGGATAAATAAAGTAACTTTGCAGGATAAATAAAGTAACTTTGCAGGATAAATAAAGTAACTTTGCAGGATAATAAAGTAACTTTGCAGGATAGTAAAGTAACTTTGCAGGATAAAAAAAGTAATTTTGCAGGGCATTCCAGGATAAAGTGCACAGTGATTTCACAGTACAGCAGCTGAAGTTGTAGATGCAGCAAAAAAGACGGTTTTACAAATTCTTCACAGGTTTTATTTTGTAAAATCTCTATATAATTGTTTTTCGAATTATGTCCTGATACAATACTTTGAAGATTGTTGTTGCAAGGCTACAACCGAGGACAAGTTCAATGGACGTGCTTTTGCAACGGATTGTACAAAAGTATAAAGTACCTGGAAAAAAGAAAGCTAAACTATTTAGGTTCCTGTAGTTCAAACCATGCCTACGTAGAGATTTATGCGGCGCTTTGCTTACGCTGCGTCGACTCATGAAAGCAAGAATAACAGGAAAAGTCTTAAAAAGAGCAACTAACCGCTCGGGTTCAAGCAGGGAAAAGACGAGGTCTTCTTCTGCCCCTGTGACCCCAGAGTCCGCTTCCTCCTGGGTGGACGTCACGGAGACTTTAAGTTCATGCCCCCGCCCGGCTACGCGCCGTGTTACGAGGCCCTGCTGCCCAGAGAGAGGATGCGCATCGAGCGCATCAAGGAGTACAAGCACGACTTCAACGGCGTGCGCAACCTTCTGGGCCCCACCCAGTCCCTCACCCACACCTCCTTCACCCCCTGCCCCGTGGACACAGTCCAGGTATTCACGCCGGGGAAAAGCACCATCAGATCTGGGCTTTTACTCAGGAAAGCGCATGATTTACCCGCTGGATGCTTTTTCCGCTGCAGATCGTGCTGCCGCCTCACCTGGAGCGGATCAGAGAGAGGCTGGCGGAGAACATCCACGAGCTCTGGGCGGTGACCCGCATCGAGCAGGGCTGGACCTACGGGACCGTGAGTACCATGTCAGCCGCTCTATGTGACGGTGAAAAAAATATAAACCAGGCCCTAAAAACCAATGTGTGCTTATAGTAAACACTTTGATATCAATAAATAAAGAAGAAACAAACACTGACGTCCATACTCTTCCAGGAAATGACGGTATCATAACTGATTGACTGCAGTTTCTTTTAAACACACAAATTCAAGATGACTATTGTTTTGTTTTTGTTTTTTATTTCGCCACAAAACTCAATCAAGAATTTTTTTTTTTCTTAGAAGCAGAAAATTAGCAGCCAGGTCTTTGACAGAGTCGTTTATGTCAGTTTTAGAGGCTTAGTGTAAGTCTTTTTTTCTGTTAAAATAAATAACTACCCAGACTACTGGGGTTTTATTGTGGAGGAATCCAAATGAGATTGTTCTTATTTGCAAACATTTGAATTTTTCACACACAATAAGCAGTTTGCATTCCCGTCTTACACGCACAACTCCTTTAATCTCTTAGATTTCCTCTGCTTTTTAAATGTTTTTTTTTTAAATCACAGTTATTTGTCATTGTTCAGACCTCAGTAACATTTCTTTATTTCATATTTTCAGGCATTTTGTTGATGTTTCTTTTACCCTAAAGGGGAATGGTAGACTTTAGATCTGCTTTATTCTGTATCCAGAAATAAAGACATGCATTTGTATCACTAAATCCTCTGCCAAACTGATCAATTTCTAACTTTTAAATAACGTGTGGGGTTATATCCAGTCTCTCCACCTTAAAATTAAACCATCTTATACACAAAGACTGCTAACTGTAACTCAGCTTCAGCTCCAGTGATTATTTCACCTGCTGTAGTTTCATTTGTTTGTGTCTCTCTACAGTTCAGGGACGACAACAAGAAGCTCCATCCTTGTTTGGTGGACTTCCAGAGTCTCCCTGAACCAGAGAGGAACTACAACCTGCAGATGTCAGGGGAGACTCTCAAGTGAGTTTAAAGTTATTTTTCTTTTTCTAAGGCTGAGTCCAAGTCAGGTTCTGAACAACACGATGCATCTGAGTGTCTGTTTTCCCCCAGGACCCTGCTGGCCTTGGGTTGCCATGTCGGTATGGGGGACGAGAAAGCCGAGGAAAACCTCAAGAAGATCAAACTCCCCAAGACGTACGGCAACAAATCCCAGTCTCTGTTTGTGTTTGTTTGCATCGATCCTTTCTGTCTGCCTGATTCTGAGCGCCTCTGCCCTCCAGCTACGTGATGAGCAACGGCTACAAGCCCGCACCCCTCGACCTCAACCACGTCAAGCTGACGCCCAACCAGAACCAGCTTGTGGAGAAGCTGGCAGAGAATGGGCATAACGTTTGGGCGAGGGACCGCGTGTGCCAAGGATGGACCTACAGCAACGTGCAGGTGACCCTCACTGAGACGCTGTTTCCCCCCCCCCCCGTTATCTACCGTCAGACCAAGAATGCAGGTCCACGTGTTATTCCCACGCTGCCGTCTGTGTCCTCTCTAGGATGTCAGACAGGGTGTCTAAGTCTGGCAGCTCCTTTAGTGCCAGACTTAGACACCCTGTCTGTAAAAAGGAGCGCTACTGCAGATCATTCATTACTGCTGATACCAGATTATACAATGCTGCACTATAACTGTAACAATAACTGTAATAAGTAATGTGCAATAATCTATTTATTACACTGTGCTATAACCTGTGCAATAATCCTGAAAAAGGTGACTTCTGCTGCTATCACCAAGTGAATATATGTCAATACATATGTATGTATGCATATGTACACATATGTATGTATGTATGTATGTATGTATGTATACATACATGTATGTATGTATGTATGCATATATACATATGTATATATATATATATATATATATATATATATATATATATATATATATATATATATATATATATATATATATATATATATATGCATACATATATATATATATGCATACATACATATATATATGCATACATACATATATATATGCATACATACATATATATATATGCATACATACATATATATGTATGCATATATATATATATATATATATATATATATGCATACATACATATGAATGTATGTATGTATGTATGTATGTATATATATATATATATATATATATATATAAAACCGTGAATGTACACATGACATCATCTGGCTACTCCGATTTCTTTTGTATTTTTACTCTTATTTTTTTCTCATTTTCTTTTTGATCCACTGTATATATGAAGATCCACTGTATAAAACTGATGCACCTTTTCCTACTTTTGGCACCTTCTTCTGACTATTGCTTGACTATTGAGCCGATGTGACATGTGAATTTCTCCAACGTGAGATCAATATAGCCTATCTTATCTTATCTTATCTTATCTTATCTTATCTTATCTTATCTTATCTTATCTTATCGTATCTTATCTTATCTCTTAGGATATTATGAACAAGCGAAACCCTCGTTTGGTGCCGTACAACCTGCTGGACGAGAGGACTAAGAAAACCAACCGAGACAGCGTCAACAACGCCGTCCGCACCCTCATCGGCTACGGTTACAACATCGAGCCTCCGGATCAGGAGAGCAGTAAGTCGGGTTCAATCGCACGGAAAGGGAATATCTTCCCAGCGGTCCCTGAACGTCTCGCCTGTTTTGCCTCGGTGCTGCAGCCGGCCACGGCCTGGAGAACTCCCGCGGGGACAAGGTGCGGATCTTCAGGGCGGAGAAGTCCTACGCCGTCACCCAGGGGAAGTGGTACTTTGAATTCGAGGCGGTGACCACCGGGGAGATGAGGGTGGGCTGGGCGCGGCCCTGCGTCCGCTCCGACACCGAGCTGGGAGCGGACGAACTGGCGTACGTCTTCAATGGCAATAAGGTTGGTTTGGTTTTTAAATAAAATCACATCAGAAAACTGTCTTCACGTGAACAGAAGGTATGCGGATGCCTTTCAGTTTTGTTCTAGTGAAGATTCTCAGTCATCCAGGTCATGATCTTTCCAAAAAAAAAGTAAAAAAACAAAACAACTGGACTTTTTGACAAAGTTTGAAGACGTTTCGCTTAGCAATGAGGAATGGTGGAAAGGGGCGGAGCAGTTTTGGGTTAATTGACATGTTATCTAAGCCATAACAACGCCTTTTTAGGCAATAATATAAAGCTTGGAACTTGGAGCTTGGAACCAAAGTCTATGAAATGTCAGACTTAGGGTTTTCTTTTAGCTCCGAAATTTGAATCCACACTGTAATACAATTAGGTTGTAATTTAACAAACTACAATGAATAATGTTTTAATTTTTCTATAAATATATATTTGTATTTTTGACCAATCTGTATAATATGATTGATTTTTGACTTTGTAAAGTGCCTCGAGATGACATGTTTCATGAATTGGCCCTATATAAATAAAATTGAATTAAATTATAAATGCATATATTGTTTTACTGATAAGTTTTATTTTCAGTTCACAATTGATAAAAACCCAACCACTTTCTAAAATAACTCCTAAACTATAATAATATAGAACCACATATAGGCAGAAGGCTCGGTTCTTTGTTATTTCTAAATGTTTAGTCTGGTTTTATATTTCCTGTCCACGCTTTTCCAGGCCCAGCGATGGCACGTTGGTAACGAGCCGTTCGGCCGGCAGTGGCAGTCCGGCGACGTCGTCGGCTGCATGATTGACCTGAGTGAGATGAACATCATGTTCACGCTCAACGGAGAAATGCTGATCAGCGACTCGGGTTCGGAGATGGCTTTCAAAGACATAGAAATTGGAGAAGGTGAGTAAATAAATGGAAAACGTGCTAATAAACACGACGTTAAGAAACCGTGCCTGCTTATGAAGCCACTGGTCCTGAAGGATGTTGATCAGTTGTTTCACTTTCTAGCTAAAAAATAAATAAAAATAAAAGAAGAAAAATACAAATATCAACTAAAACTGTTTTAATTACCACCTGTATCTTAGGGCTTTATAATGCATTTATTAAAATTAGGGGGTCATACATTTGTAAAGCAGATACCTGCAGGAATCTAATTCAGCAAATGAATCTGCTGAAACAACATCCTGCTCTTGGCTTTCCTTCCTTCCTTCCTTCCTTCCTTCCCTCCTTCCCTCCTTCTTTCCTTCCTTCCTTCCTTCCTTCCTTTTATCATTGCAGAGGTGAGGACTTGAGTCACATGACTTGGACTTAAGTCATTAATTTTATGACTTTAGACTTGATTTGAAAAAGTGTTCAGAGATTCGTGACTTGACTTGAACTTGAACAGCTTGAAAAGACTTGATATTTTACCCAAACTCTAAAGCTTAAGGCATATATCATTTAAAAAGTGCGCACCATTAATTCATTTCCCTCCGTTTGTTTCTACAAACGCAGGCCGTCTCTCTCTTTCCCCGCTCTGTAGGTTTGCATGCGTGAGCTGCAGCACAACCAATCAAATTAACCAGATTATTAAAAAAAGGAACAGAAAAAAGAAACTAAGCACAAAAAAGCTCCCAAGAGTAATTTTGTTTGGGTCTGAATATGATGTTCTGCTGTTGTATTTTTTTCACTGAATATTCTGGAAAAAATATAGTTTTAAGGAGGACTGTTCTTGAAGTTAAGTTTAATTTGACTG
Source organism: Fundulus heteroclitus (assembly GCF_011125445.2). Classification (NCBI taxonomy): domain Eukaryota; kingdom Metazoa; phylum Chordata; class Actinopteri; order Cyprinodontiformes; family Fundulidae; genus Fundulus; species Fundulus heteroclitus. The sequence goes on along the minus strand of NC_046378.1, from coordinate 38,078,056 downwards.
TTTTGTAAGGTCAGTTGCACTGATTTAATTACATTTTGAGATAAATACTGATTTAAGAACACAGGCTCTATTACTTACATTTAACATGTATATCAACATTATAAAAAGACTTGAAACGACTTGAAATTAGAAGTTTTAGACTTGGGACTTGACTCGGACTTGAGGATAAAGACTTGAGACTTACTCAGGCAAAACAGTGAATTGGTCCTCTCTGTGCTTCCTTGGGTCTTTTCTTCCTTATTTTTGTCCTTCATTCCCCTTCATTCTGTCCTTTATTAGGCCCGAGCAGCGAAGCGCTGCGAAGGCCTATTGTATCTGTGTTGTTTAATTGATTAATTATTATTGATTGATTATTATTTCCTTATTTCTTACTTATTTCCTTATTTTATCCTATATTTTCTTGTTTCCTTCCTCCTATCCATGTTCTTTTTTTAATTCCTGTTGTACCTTATCAGCTATTTTATGTTTTAAAACTGATTTAAAGGACTGGAAACTCTGGAAAGTGCAGGAAGCCTGAATGTTGAAACCTAAATAATAAACAATATTGTTTTTTTTAATGATTGGTGAAGTCAATCCCTCAGAGTTAAAGCTATCAGAAAAGCCAGAGGAGTGGAAACGAAGTAAAACACCTGAGCCAAAGTCCTCTAAGAGCACAAGTTCTGAGTTTTTAGCGATGGGGGGAAAGTTTTCGACCTGATCTTTTTCTCTGGGTCCCCCTCAGGTTTCATCCCGGTGTGCGCCCTGGGCCTGTCTCAGGTCGGGAGGATCAATCTGGGTCAGAACGTCAGCAGCCTGCGGTATTTTGCCATCTGCGGCCTGCAGGAAGGATTTGAGCCCTTTGCCATCAACATGAAGCGAGACATCACCATGTGGTTCAGTAAGAGTCTGCCGCAGTTCGTCCCCGTTCCCACCGACCACAACCACATCGAGGTTAGCGCATCGCTCGCACGTTTACTTAAAACGCAGATCACGCTCATTTAAAAAAACAAAACGCCTCGTCGCTCACAGGTCTCCCGCGTGGACGGCACCGTGGACAGCGCCCCCTGCCTGAAGCTCACCCACAGGACCTTCGGGTCGCAGAACGCCAACACGGACATGATGTTCCTGCGCCTCAGCATGCCCGTGCAGTTCCACGAGACGTTCAAGGTCCAGGCCGGCACCACGCCCCTCACCCGGGCCCTCACCATACCCGAGGAGGAGGTGGTGGTGGTGGAGCCCGACTCCGAGTTCGAGGTGTTGAAGAAGTCCGCCAGCCGCAAGGAGCAGGAGGACGAGAAGAAGGAGACGTCCGTGCCGAAGGAGATCTCCGTGGAGAACGAGAAAGACACAATGTCGGAGAAGGGGAAGAAAAAAGGGTAAAGTTGCTCATTTGTGTCTTGATTTGGAGGGGGGGGGTGCAGTATAGTAACCTGACTCTAGCCAGATGTATTCCACTCACATACATCTGGGACTGATCCATAGGAATTGCCTTTTTTGATGGCTGGGCCTTATCAAAAATCCTTGCATATGATTGGATAAGCCACTTGTCTGTCATCTTTATCGACGTGCTATTTCAACCACTCACATCGAAGCTAACCCGTGATGCCGTGACACAGGAAAAAACAAAACTTTATTTTTTTAATGTGTTTGCGGCTCTAGTGGCACGCGTTTTATTGACAGTGAGCTGACAGGAAGAGGGGGGAAGACTGGCGGCAAAGCGCCGCGGGTCGGAGTCGATCCCGGGCCGACCGTGTCGAGGACTATTAAGCAAAGATGGAACTTAAAATGCCATATACCACAAACAAAAACATGTTTTTAGAGCTTGAAGAACTAAGTTTGGTCTCTATGTTGGGGTTCCTTCTGACTCTCCCATCGTTACGGAGGGATTTGAGCCCAACTCTCAGTCCTCAAATGACCCAGTTTGGGGCTGAGCTTCAGCTTTGGGACATATTTGATTACTTTGCTGTACAAGGGAGCCCTTAATCAACTAACTGGCAAAAAGATGCCTGGGTCTGCAAAACAAGTCCAAATCATCAGCCCCTCACTGCAAACACAGAACTAAAAAGAAGTAAAATTTTCGTGCATTTGTCCTTATATTGAGCAGGTAAATAAGATTATCTGCCAATAAATTAGTATTTTTACCCATAAAATAAGATAATTAGATATAATTCACTTAAAAAAACTTCCTATTTTAAGTGCAAAAATCTTTTTCCATTGGTAGACTCTTTTATTTACCTGCTCAAATAAAGTATAAATACACTAATTCCAAGAAAGATTTACTTATTTTTAGTTCCGTTTTTGCACTAAAGGCCTCCTAACATGGTTCGTGCTAACCGCTTAACCGCTCTGCCACGGACGCGCCCCGGAAAACAAAACTTGCCAAATCCGGTCGGGAGAAGGGCGAAAACATGGTTTCCACCAACAAAAGCCTTCAGAGGCGTTCTCTGATGTTCTTTTAATGAAACAATATCAGGTAGATTGGACAACACGGAAGAAATAGCAGCATCAATGTTAACGCTTGCTTCCTCAACGAGCCGCCATTGCTATCAAAACAGTCTCACGTCACGGTCGCTTCTCCACTACATCACATCTATGAAACTCCAGCCCTGCGTCCTGATTGGCTGGACAATAAAATTGGTTGGAGAAATCACTCTCTATGGGAGAGGTCCCACACTGCAAAAACAGATCTAAAAATAAGAAAAATGTTCTTAAAATTAGTGTTTTTGTCCTAGATTTGTGCAGGTAAATAAGATTATCTGCCAATGGAATGAGTATTTTCTTCCCTAAAATAAGATAATTAGATATACTGCACTTGAAATAAGATGATGGAGATGAATTGTTCTTATTTCAAGTGTAAAAATCTTATTCCATTGGCAGATCATCTTATTTACCTGCTCAAATCAAGGACAAATACACTCATTTCAAGACAATATTACTTATTTTTGGTTCCGTTTTTGCAGTGCAGATGGATGTGAGTGAAGCTAGGCGGAGCAACATCAATCTGGCTAGAGTCAGGTTAGCAGTATAGTTCATCAGACAGTTTTTGATAACTAAAAAAGCCTTTACCTTTACATTTTGTGTTTATTTCACTGTGGAAAACAGATTTTTCTTCAAAGCCAAGAAAGCTGCCATGACGCCTCTCGCCCCTCCTCCTGCGCCTCCGACCGTCCCGCGCTTAGTGGAGGACGTCGTCCCCGACGACAGAGACGACCCCGAAATCATCCTCAGCACCACCACTGTGAGGAGACGCTATTCTCCATCGCTGCGCTCCTCGGGGGGGGAGGAGGCGAGGACGCTCTGCTAACGTTTGTTCCACCTTTCTCTTCTCTCCTCCTGGCAGTATTACTACTCTGTGAGGATCTTCGCCGGCCAGGAGCCGTCCTGTGTGTGGATCGGCTGGGTCACCCCCGACTACCACCAGTACGACCCGAATTTTGACCTCTCCAAGGTGCGCAACGTCACGGTGACGGTGGGAGATGATAAAGGCAACATTCACGACAGGTAAACACGTTCGTAGTAAGAAAAAAGAAAAAAAAAAAGAAAGAAAGCACATCTTCTTTCAATGCTAAGGTTCATGTATCACGATGAAATCATCCATTTACCCGCTTCCACGCTGTCATTATTTATCAAGCAAAGATGGAACTTAAAATGCCATATACCACAAACAAAAACATGTTTTTAGAGCTTGAAGAACCAAGTTTGGTCTCTATGTTGGGGTTCCTTCTGACTCTCCCATCGTTACGGAGGGATTTGAGCCCAACTCTCAGTCCTCAAATGACCCAGTTTGGGGCTGAGCTTCAGCTTTGGGACATATTTGATTACTTTTGTGTTACTTACAAATATCTGATTTAAATCCACATCAGTTTAGGGGGTTTGGTCTTCTGATCAGCATGCCCCCCCTGGGCATCTTCCTGCTGAGGTTTTACTAGGTGCGTCCCACTGGGAGGAGACGCAGAAGTTGGTGGAAAGAGGATAAATCCCGCCTGACCTGGGAATGCCGTATGCTCCCCCAGGTGGTGCTGGAGGATGTCGCTGGGGAGAGGGATGTGTGGGTTTGCTGCCCCGCTATCTGATCTCGTATAAGCGGAAGAAAATGGAGCGATGGATGGAGAGAAAGGGTGTTGTCTACTAATTGAGACTGCAGCGGTAAACGTTTTCGGCTTTGATCCGTGTTGCTTCATAGTTCGGATCACACCAACAAAGCAAACATTGCAGCTGTGCTGTTTTAAAGTAGCCCTCTAAACGTGGCAGAGTAAGTTATCTTTGGGGAGTTGTAATGGTAAATGGCCTGTGCTTATAAAGCGTACAGCGCTTTATCAAGTGCTGAGGACCCCAAAGCGCTTGTTTGAAAACCGATTATCGGCCTTTTCTTATCCACACATGAATCTTCCAGACCACCAAACGGCCTGATCCCTGCTTTTATGGAGGTGGTGGTGATAATCATCTAATAAATGCATTTGATGAACAATCCTTGGCTTCTGTTTTACATCTACCATATAATCCTATTGAGGCAAGTGTGTAAGACGCTTTTATTTTTTTATTTTACGGTTTTAGTTTCATGTTTTTTTAATAAATCGCTGTAATGTAGAGTCTGTGCTTTTGGTCTCTTAAAGTTAAACTGCGAGGCTGTGGTGTTTTATTTTTAACATGGATGTGAATCCTAAATGTAAATGTGGACTTTGATGCGATTAAATTTCAAAGTGCATTTCACATTAGATGTTTCACTGACATGTAATTTGAGCCACGCCTGACTGGACAACCTTAGCTGAGCGTATGTGTTGACATATCTCTCTTTCTAGGTGAAGATGTTGTATCATTCTCTCCCTTTTCCTCTTTCTCTTTCACCTCCTCTCCTTTTTTTCCTTTTTTCATAAATTATAACAAAGCTTCTTGCATGTATAAATCAAGTGTAGCACTATTGTGAAGGTATTAAGGCTCCGCTTATGTAAGTGAAAGCTGTTGGGCTCTTTTTTGGCACTAAGACAATAATTCTTAATGCTACATTGCCAGACGGGACACTAAAAAAATAAGTTTTTTTATTTTACAGTTTTAATTGAGTTTTAGTTTATTTAATAAATCTCTATAATGTAGAATCGGTGCTTTTGTTCTCTTAAAGTTAAACTCCGAGGCTGTGGTGTTTTTTTTTTTTTTTTTTTTAACATGGATGTGAATCCTAAATGTAAAGATTTGATGTGGACTTGAAATTTCAAAGTGCATTTCTCATTAGATGTTTCACTGACACGTAATTCACACCGTTCTTTGCTCTGAAACTTTGAGCCCCCGCGTGCTTGGACCACCTCAGCTGAGCGTATGTGTTGTTGTACTTGCAGCATGAAGCACAGTAACTGCTACATGGTCTGGGGAGGAGACCTGGTCAGCAACCAGCAGACTCGCTTCAGCCAGGAGGACATGGTGATTGGCTGCCTGGTGGACCTGGCCACGGGCCTCATGACCTTCACGGCCAACGGGAAGGAGATCAACGCCTTCTACCAGGTACGGGACGGATGTGGGTGTCTGATGGTTTCTGGAAGCTGCAGAATTGGGTCTTACCAAATGTTGGTGAAGATTTCTCAGTCATCCAGGTCATAGTCATTCCAAAAAAAAGTAAAAAACAAAGCAACTGGACTTGTTTTCCGTAGTTGAAGACGTTTCGCTTCCTCTCCAGGAAGCTTTCTCAATTCAAAAAGTCTGGAGTAATGTGGAGTAACAAGCTTTATACCATTGCCAAACAAAGGCCCTGTAATGGCTTAGATAACATGCAAATTCAACAGAAACAGGTCCACCCCTTAGTAATGGGCGGTCGTTAAAGCCATTAAGCCCGCAGAATGGACCGAAACTGGTCCACTCCTCTGTAACGAGGAGTCGTTAGGGTTGTTATTGGCCTGGCTTAAAGGAACGATGTTTTGATCACCTGAATGATGGTTAAGGTGATGGTTGGCTGGAATTAATCCTATAGCTGTGTTGTAAGTTTTTGAGAGTTGGAACCTAAGGCCTCCTCCTCTGTTTAAGGTTGGTTTTTCTCTCTTAACGTAGATGGCTTTCTTCACACCCGTTTCAAACCATCTGTCTTCTTTGTCCAAAATGTGAAAAATTGAGGACCAAAATGTTCACATTTTGGACAAAGAAGACGGATGGTTTTTAAATCCCACATTTTGAATTGAGAATTCAAAATGTTTGGAGTAGTGTGAAGCTCCAGGCCTTGTAATGGCTTAGATGACATGCAAATTGAACCGAACTGGTCCACCACCTTAGTAATGGGGAGTCGTTAGGGTCGTTGTTGGCCTGGCTCCACACTACTTCAGACATTTTGAATTGAGAAAGCTTTCTGGATAGGAAGCAAAACGTCTTTAAACTTCGGAAAAAAGTCCAGTTGTTTTGTTTTTTTGTAACTTTTTTGGAATGGGTCTCACCATATGTGTGTTTTCCTTCAGGTGGAGCCGAACACCAAACTGTTCCCTGCGGTCTTCATCCAACCCACCAATCAGAACATGGCTCAGCTGGAGCTCGGAAAACTCAAGGTTAGAGCCTCTACTGACCAGATTTAAGCTTTAAACATTTAAAAACGGGCCGTTCTAGGTTTAAGACCAACAATTTACAGAAAGCGGTAACGTCTGGATTTAAGGGAAGCTTCATTAAGGCGTGATAAAAAACACGGTCTAATCAAAACCTTCGATGTCTCTCTGATACCAGAACATCATGCCAATCTCAGCGGCGATGTTTCGCAGCGAACGGATGAATCCCGTCCCCCAGTGCCCCCCCAGGCTGGACGTCCAGATGCTGACTCCAGTCATCTGGAGCCGAATGCCCAACAACTTCCTAAAGCCCGAGGTGGGCAAACTGAGCGAGCGCCTGGGTTGGATGGTGGAGTGTGTGGAACCTCTCATCATGATGGCCCTGCACATCCCCGAGGAGAACAGGTCAGGTCCCCGACGTCTCACACTGCTACCGCTCTCAGTTTTAGTGAAAAGGACCAGCAGCAGGTTGGCCGATCATTACAGTTTTTTACAATTGCTATGACAGATTTTTCAATACTTTTAACAATTTTCCAAAACTCTTAACACAGTTAGCACTACATCCACATGTGTAAGCTATACGATTAACACATTTCTTCTTGCTTTAACACATAATGCATACAATTAACGCAAATTAAAAATGCTTAAACTCCTTTTACACACTGGCTCAAACAATAGAATTTTACAGCCAAATTTACCAATGCTTTAACACTGTATGTCAGAACAGATAACACCACGTTCTAAACCTAACCTTACAGGCTAAAGTCAAGGTGAACAACTCTTCATATTGAATTGAGACACAAATATATTCCCTGTATTTTATTCCATTGCTAATGAGAAACATTTGATTGAAGTTATGCAGTTGTTGAAATCACAGATAATTCCCATCTAGGAAGTGTCATGATTTTGTTTACCGATGAACTTCAGGACACACACACGGGACTAAAAGTTTGAGAGTCTTTATTGCAAGGTTGATGGGTGGAGGTCTGATGAGGAGCTGGTTGCACAGAAACTGAGTGAAGGTGATGGCAGGAGCTGACGGCCCGGAGACAGAGAGTCCACACTTGCTAAGAGCTGCTCGGCTAGCAGGCCTCATAGCACTCAGGTTAGCAGTTCATAGAAGACACCAGGGCACAGAGCTGAGCTTCACCAGGGCGGCTAGTCAGGTTAGCAGAACTAGAGAGTAACCGATGCCCAGAGCTGAGCTTCTCCAGGGCGGCTAGTCAGGTTAGCAGAACTAGAGAGACACCGAGGCTCAGAGCTGAGCTTCTCCAGGGCGGCTAGTCAGGTTAGCAGAACTGGAGAGACACCAAGGCACAGAGCAGAGCCTTTCCAGGAACAAACAGTGAACGAACAGTCTTTAGAGTAACTGGCAGGACTAACCTTAACAACAGGAGCAAAACAAAGCTTCCAAGGCAAAACGGGGACTGGCATGGATAGGTGAGGAATGATGACGGACCGGCAAAGGAGTGACAGGCAGAGTGAGGCTTAAGTAGGGAGGCTGGCAGGTGAAGTGAGTCTGGCTAATTAGTGGCTGGCAGGTGTGACTAACTGCAGTGGAAGGGAAGGCTGAAGTGAGGGGAAGGAGAAACTAAAAACAATAAATAAAATCAAACCCTAACTAAAACAAGGTGGAAAAACCAAAAACCAATGGCAACAAAAGCTGAATAAAACTAAACCATGACATTACCCCCCCCTCAAGGCCGGTCTCCGGACGGCCTAACAAGCCAAACAACAACCAAACCAGGGTGGGTGGAGGGTGGTATGGATGGCGGGCTGGAGTCAAACCAAACTGATCAAAGCAGGGTGGGTGGAGGGTGGCACGGATGGTGGGCCAAAATCAAACAAAAAACTACCCACTCAGGGCGATCCGAAACAAAGGAAAAACAAAAGCGGACTAAAAGGGGTTTCTAACAACCCCTGGTAGGCAAAACAAAGAATGTCTAGCGGATGCTGAAAGGCCAACAAAAAGGCGTCTAACCGACGCTGACTGGCAAACATCGCCACCAGGCAAGACGGGCGAACATCGCCACCAGGCAAGACGGGCAAACATTGCCACCAGGCAAGACGGGCAAACATTGCCACAAGGCAAAACGGGCAAACATTGCCACAAGGCAAAACGGGCAAACATTGCCACAAGGCAAAACGGGCAAGGCCAGACGTACTAACGCCAGAGGGAAGGAGTAGGCGCGCTAATGTCAAAGGGTAAGTCCAGACATGCTAACGCCAGAGGGAAGAACGGGCGTACGACAACGCCAAAGGCAAGGAACGGGCGTACTTGACGCCAAAGGGAAGGAACGGGCGTACTTGACGCCAAAGGGAAGGAACGGGCGTACTTGACGCCAAAGGGAAGGAACGGGCGTACTTGACGCCAAAGGGAAGGAACGGGCGTACTTGACGCCAAAGGGAAGGAACGGGCGTACTTGACGCCAAAGGGAAACCCGCCGGGGCGTGAGGGAAACGCCGGGGCTTGGGGAAGAGAATGTCGGGACGTGAAGGAAGCAGGAACATCTAAAACGCCTAGGAACAAGAACGGAGGGCGTACTTACACGCCGGGGAACCGAGAACAGAGGGCGTCCTTACACGCCGGGGAACCGAGAACAGAGGGCGTCCTTACACGCCGGGGAACCGAGAACAGAGGGCGTCCTAACACGCCGGGGAACCGAGAACAGAGGGCGTCCTAACACGCCGGGGAACCGAGAACAGAGGGCGTCCTAACACGCCGGGGAACCGAGAACAGAGGGCGTCCTAACACGCCGGGGAACCAAGGGGTCTAAATTTGAGAAGGCCGAGGAACAAGAAGGCCAAAAACTTAACTAAGCCAAACCGAAGGAGCGTGAAACAGCTCATATCAGGGGTCAGAAGCCTAAGCAAGCGCTAGGAACTAAGGAGCACTGGGAGAGCGCAGGACAAAATAAAGAATTTAAACTAAGAATAGAAAATAAAGGCAAGACTAGAACAGGGATAGCACCACAAAAGAAAAACTAAAGCTAACCCTTGAATCAAACAAAACACTAAGCAGAAAACTAAAACGATACCAGAAAATTAAAACAAAACAGAGAAACTAGGACACGAACTGGTAAACTAATGAAAAACTAGATAGCTAATGTAACACAAAACTGAAGCTGAAAAACTAAGGTAAAAAACAATACTAAAGCAAAATTATGAGACTAAAGCTAAACTAGAAATTAAGGCAAAACAAGAAAACTAGAACATGAATAAGTAAACTAATGAGAAAACCAGAGAACTAAGGCTATAAATGAGGAAATAAAGCAAAGCCTGGAAACTAAGGCGAAATCTAGAATCCTAAAACGGAGCAGGAAAAACAAAGCAAAACAGAGACTAAGAACTCTAAGAAAACAAGAACCCCTAAATAACTCTAAAACCCCAAAATCCTAAGTAAATCAAAAACTGAAATCGAGCCCAAAACAAACAACAAGGCACTGGCCTTAAGGGCTCAGGCAAAAACGGCTGCTAAGCAAAAAAAGAAAAAGTCTTCGTGGAGGTCGTCCTGGACGAGGCAGGCGGCGGAGCAGCATCGCCCGATTAAACCCTCGAGGAGGGCGGCCCCGACGAGGCAGAGTCAAGCGGCCCGGAGACCACGGTCGGCGGCTCCGGCCGAACAGGAAAGTCAGAGACGGGCGCCGTGGTGGACGGCCCCGACGAGGAAGAGTCGAGCGGCTCGAAGTCTGCAGTCTGCGGCTCCGGCCAAACAGAGGAGTCAGAGGCGGGCGCCGTGGTGGACGGCCCCGACGAGGCAGAGTCGAGCGGCTCGAAGTCCGCAATCTGCGGCTCCGGCCAAACAGATCAGTCGGAGGCGGCACCAAGCTACAGGTCTCGGCGGAAACCGAGGCCAGAGGCGGATCCTCCTGGACCTCCTCACGAGGCTTGGGCGGAGGCAGGTCCTCCTGGACCTCCTCACGGGACTTGGGCGGAGGCAGGTCCTCCTGGACCTCCTCACGGGACTTGGGCGGAGGCAGGTCCTCCTGGACCTCCTCACGGGACTTGAACAGAGGCAAAGCGGCTCCCTCGGAGGCCTCGGGCTGAGGCAAAGCGGCTCCCTCGGAGGCCTCGGGCTGAGGCAAAGCGGCTCCCTCGGAGGCCTCGGGCTGAGGCAAAGCGGCTCCCTCGGAGGCCTCGGGCTGAGGCAAAGCGGCTCCCTCGGAGGCCTCGGGCTGAGGCGGAACAGTTCCCTCGGAGGCCTCGGCTTGAGGCAAAGCGGCTCCCTCGGAGGCCTCGGCTTGAGGCAAAGCGGCTCCCTCGGAGGCCTCGGCTTGAGGCAAAGCAGCTCCCTCGGAGGCCTCGGCTTGAGGAGGAACAGCTCCCTCGGAGGCCTCGGCTTGAGGCGGAACAGCTCCCTCGTCGGCCTCGGCTTGAGGCGAAACAACTCCCTCGTCGGCCTCGGCTTGAGGCGAAACAACTACCTCGTCGGCCGACGGGTCTGTTTTAGGCAGCTCGAAGCTTTCGGGCGGAGACTGAACCAACTCTTCGGCTACTTCGGGCTGTGACGGGCAACAGGCTTCGGAGAGCGGCGCCGGGCTACAGGCTTCGGAGAGCGGCGCCGGGCTACAGGCTTCGGAGAGCGGCGCCGGGCTACAGGCTTCGGAGAGCGGCGCCGGGCTACAGGCTTCGGAGAGCGGCGCCGGGCTACAGGCTTCAGAGAGCGCCGAGGTTGGAGGCGGATCCTCCTCTTGAACCTTGACGGACCCTCTGCGCCGGTGGTTACGCCGTCTTCGCCGGGAGGGGACAGATGAGGAATCTGAGGCAATCTCGGGGGTGGCAGCTGGCCAACAGGGCAGAAGGTCGTCTCGGTCTCCGTAGTAGAACTCCCACAGCTGGCTCTCCTCGATGCGTGGGGGTCTGCTAGGTGGAACGATGTGCCTTACTCGAGGGGCCAGCTGTGAGTCATGGAGATGATGACCGAGACGACGAGAGACTGAGCGGCTTCCTTTCCCGGGTTCCGGGGTAGCCGTAACAACGCCCACGTAAACCACCTGGGGAGTGGAGTCAGTCCGGACGGGTGGCGCAGGGTCCCGGGCGGAAGCCATCTTGGCATACCTCTCCCTCATCTGGCGTTCGCACATCTCCAAATATGCGAGGATCTCCGGGTCGTCAACTCCAGCAGGTAAGCCCCGCATGGCGCCTGAGTTCACCTTTTGACTGGGCCGTACTGTCATGATTTTGTTTACCGATGAACTTCAGGACACACACACGGGACTAAAAGTTTGAGAGTCTTTATTGCAAGGTTGATGGGTGGAGGTCTGATGAGGAGCTGGTTGCACAGAAACTGAGTGAAGGTGATGGCAGGAGCTGACGGCCCGGAGACAGAGAGTCCACACTTGCTAAGAGCTGCTCGGCTAGCAGGCCTCATAGCACTCAGGTTAGCAGTTCATAGAAGACACCAGGGCACAGAGCTGAGCTTCACCAGGGCGGCTAGTCAGGTTAGCAGAACTAGAGAGACACCGAGGCTCAGAGCTGAGCTTCTCCAGGGCGGCTAGTCAGGTTAGCAGAACTGGAGAGACACCAAGGCACAGAGCAGAGCCTTTCCAGGAACAAACAGTGAACGAACAGTCTTTAGAGTAACTGGCAGGACTAACCTTAACAACAGGAGCAAAACAAAGCTTCCAAGGCAAAACGGGGACTGGCATGGATAGGTGAGGAATGATGACGGACCGGCAAAGGAGTGACAGGCAGAGTGAGGCTTAAGTAGGGAGGCTGGCAGGTGAAGTGAGTCTGGCTAATTTGTGGCTGGCAGGTGTGACTAACTGCAGTGGAAGGGAAGGCTGAAGTGAGGGGAAGGAGAAACTAAAAACAATAAATAAAATCAAACCCTAACTAAAACAAGGTGGAAAAACCAAAAACCAATGGCAACAAAAGCTGAATAAAACTAAACCATGACAGGAAGCACACTCAAGTGTTGATGTTCTTTCAATCACATGATCATATGCTATAAAAGAGGACTCTTTGGGCTGGTCTTGGCTGGAAACGGAACAATTTGGAGCAACACAATGTGAGAAAGAAAGAAAGAAAGAAAGAAAGAAAGAAAGAAAGAAAGAAAGAAAGAAAGAAAGAAAGAAAGAAAGAAAGAAAGAAAGAAATGCCTGCACGAGGGCGAGGAAGACGAGTACCAGGACAAGGGAGAGGAGTGGGGCAAGGTAGAGGGTTAGGAGTAAGAATGCGTGGTGGCGCTCAAAGAAGGACTAAAGCTAAGATAAGATAAGATAAGATAGTCTTTATTGATCTCACTTTGGAGAAATTCAATTGTCACATCGGCTCAGTAGTCAGTCAATAGTCAGGAGTAGGAAAGGGTGCATCAATTATATACAGTGGATCAAAAAGAAAATGAGAAAAACATAAGAATATATAAAAAAAAAAAAAAAAAGAATACAAAAGAAGTCAGAGTAGGCAGATGATGTGATGTGTACCTCCCGGTTATATACACATATATCTATGTACACACACACACACACACAAATACATATATATATATATATATATATATATATATATATATATATATATATATATATATATATATATATATATATATAACCACGGGCTATCACACAGAGGCTGGTGAATGAGTACAGCCAAATATCAGCCGAGACACAGTGGCATCTATTGTTCGTATTTTCAGAGAAACCAACAGTTAGGATATTGCTTCTCCTACAGCAAAGTGTAAATACTGTAAAATTAACATATACAGTATAGAGTGACTTTATGCCTCCAGTCTCTCATATGTAACTGTATTTTGTCCCTCTAAGGATTCAACGTCTACCTCCCTCAGGGGGCAGAGGAAAGCTCCTGAATGAATATATATATATATATATATATATATATATATATATTGTTGTGCCAGTTCAGACGTGACAGAAAGCGGTAACGGACTACGTTACCCATGATGCAATGTGGTCAAAATGGCCACCAACTCCCATCACGCAACACGGCAAAATGGCCGCCGATCAAGATAAGGTTGCTATAGTGATGGCTATAAAAGCCGATCACACACGATGAGCTTCCTTCTTCCCTGGCTTTTAGCCAACCCGAGAAGACACGCACAGCTGATTCCCACGCCACGTGTTCGATTGCTCGCTGGACCGAGATTTTTCGACGCAACGGTTATTCCCTGCTTTATAACAGGAGGTCGACTTAAATAAGTACTTTTAAATTCCCTCTGATCAAAAGACTGAGAGACGCCGCATCTCCCACTGATCGAAGAGGACCCCGCTTTTGTCTGGCCAACAAAGCGACTGTTGAACCCGGAGGAAGAAACGAAGCAGCTTCTCCCCCGTGCCGCTGCAGCCTGTGGACAACTGCGCTCGTCGAAGCGCGTCCAGAAAGCCACACTCGGAGCGTTCCGGACCAGCCCCGAGGCAACTCAAAGTAACGGGGTTTTTCCCCTTTCATTTCTGTCTCACCAACAGGGTGTTTAGAAGTGCCTGGGCAGGCGGTAGAACTTTGTAGGTGTTGGTTAATGCTTTTATTCCACGACGAAGTTGGAATTACTTTGCTGAACATTTTCTTTGTATGTGCATGTATTTTACAATTGATTTTGCTGTGTTGATTTGTGATTCATCAATAACCCCGCCGTGGGTTACCGCCTTATTTCTTTTCATCTTTTTCCCTGCTCCCCCCCCCCTCTCTTTTCGCTTCTCCTTATCAGTTTAATCTCTTTGTCCGAGCTCAAGTCGCGGGCTTTGCTTTAAACTCCTAGTTAGCCCCCCCCCTCTCGAAACGAGGCATTGTCCCATCAGCGTAAGCGTGGTTACGTTATTAGGACCTCCCCTCATACGTCATCGTAGCAGCCATCTTGGGAGGGTCACGTGTATCTGGACTGTAGGTAGCTTAGCTGAACTAGCTTTGTGTAAGACATCAAAGCGTCCAGTGAGATTCCCGAAGCTGTTCTGTCTGTCAATGCTGATACGTGAAATGCCGATGTTTCGAGGGCGGTGTTAAACAACTTTGAGTTAAGTTAAGATCTGCTAACCGCTCATTTTAATCCATTGTTTATTTTGTTTTGTTCTTTATTTTTCCACATATATATTTTGCATGTTTTAGTTTAGTAATGAGTAAGAATTCCAAAGTTGTTTGAATCAGAGAATTACTGTAACAGGGAATTGCTTTTGGTTCAATAAAACCAACCACTGCGGAATAGACATTGTTTCGTGTTCAGTCCAATTCACAGTTGCCTGGGTATTCAGAAATCAGAGCTAACCTCCTTTGGAGTTAACATCTGACATTAATACAGAGACAATATCATTGGATGGTGATAAGGAATAAGGATTTAAACTCTAATTGCAGTTACATTGGGGTTCTCACAGCCTGCTGGATAAACCTGGTCGGTTAACAGTCCGACCTGATCATTTATTCCAGCATAAATGAGTTCATAACAGAAAGTTAACTAATGCATTAGTGGTATAAATACTTATAAGCTTATAGCTAACATCACCACCATTTGAACTATATTTGTTATAGCGAAATTTTGAGTTGAATGATTTATTATTTAAATTATAATACCAAATTATAATTAATAATAATAATAAGCATATTCAACCAGCTTATGGCATAGCATAAATTGGCGTCCCTGGGTGGGCGAGTCTACTTATTGGCGTTCCTTTAGACTAAATCGAATAACCAGCAACTTATGAATTGAATGAACACAATCCATATTCCAGCATTTTGACTGCTCACCTTGCCAAAAGGACTATTCAGTCATAATTGATTAAGGAGGTATCATTACTAAATATATACGTGTTTGTGGTGGTTTGAGGTTGTTAACCTGAGGTTTGAATATTGATTTCTGGACTGGAAGTCAGCTAGATTGAAATACACAGCAGCCAGCGTCTGCTACTTGTCAATCAGAGTCTGTGTCGTGTTCTGCTTTGAAAAGAGAGACCTTGCCTCCATCTGGTGGCCAGGATAGGTAGTTGCAGTCACGGTTTTAAAGACAGCTTAGATCGCTCAGTGTCCCGGAGGGACAGTTTTGAAAGTCAGTTTCTTTAAACTTACCTTACGGTTACGCCCTTTTGTTTTTTTAATTTTATTTTATTCATTTTTTTTTTTCTCTTTCCTCCCTTATCCCCCTTCTGCTCATCATAAGTGGTCAAAATTGAGCTGTGATTTTGAAACTAAGGTTGCAATTTAGCGGTTTTTAACTGTCATTCTTTGCCACCTCTGAAGCTCCAAGACACTGCTATTTTCCACACATGTGTAGAGCACCTGTTCTGAAATAACTTGCATCACAAACAAAGCCACAGCTTTATCATTTAATTACTGGCCGAAAGGTTAGTGGTCCATGTCACTCAAAGTTAATATTCTCAAAGTTAAACAAGCATATTAACCGTTCCTAAAACTAAGGAGTTGTAAGTCGCAGGGTTGATTCTCCCCTGCGCAGCCTAATTAAACGCACGTATTTGAACCCACTTACTGCAGTTAAAGTGCCAGTCATAGTGCGTGTTTGCTGTTAACAGTTAAAGTGAAGCCACTTAACAGTTGTTGTTAGCAGTTGTTGTTTAGCGCTGAGCTAAATTAAAGTGTATGCGTTGTTACCTAGTGCTAAGCTAGAATACAGCGTTGTTATTTGTTGTCTGTTGTTTAGCGCTGAGCTAAACTACAGGTTGTTACCTGTTGTGTTGTTATCCATAGCTGACAAAGAATGGATAGTAGCGGTTCTTCAGTCAAAGGAGCTGAAGGTCCAAACCATTCCATTGGAATGGAGGCCCAGGATGTCATTAGCTCACTGCTTAAAATGACACCGGACGAACAAACCCGTCTGAATCAGTTTAACATAGAAGACTGTGAGAGGAGAATTCAGGAATTGGTGGAGGAGGTCCAGAGCAAACCTAAACATAGATTGGTAGCAGATGTTTTGGGTGAATTAACTGCATTATACCACCGAAGGTTAACGCTAGAGACCGATCTGCGTAACAGAGAGGTTGAGATGCGGATCGCAGCTGAGGAAAGAGTTAGGGAGCTAGAACAGACAAGTGTTCAGGGCAGCTGTCATCTCACAGAGGAGCGAGAGGAGGATCACATTAGCTTGCAGACAGAAGGATCTGAGTGTGAGAACTCCAAAGGAAAACATGGAGATCACACCTGGAGGACATTGGATGAACTGGGCCCTCAGACGCCTTCTGAGCGAAGGGTAAGCGAAGGTCAGGACAGATATAGCAGTGTGATACGGAAAGAAATGCCTAAACAACTTAGGGTGGCAATCAGGACTGATCCACATGATGTAAATCATGGGAAAACACCTGCTTCCCACCTGACCCCTGACACGGCCCGCTATGATCTTTTCCCCCCACCAGGGCGACGAGAGCACCGTTCCTGGGACACAGGTGAACCCCACTCCTCTGAACTGCGTCCACAGACAAGAGTTCATGACAGGGATGGTCCCCCTGCGTCCCACGAACGGCCGCCTCCGCCAGGTAGGTGGTCAGAACTGGAACCTCCCTCCTATCGTGGTTACCGCAGGCAGGAGTCGTCAGGAGAGGACTCAGATGGACCAGCTCCGATCCCTGAACAGGGACTGCGGATGCGTCAACTTGAGTCCCTGGCCCGAGACATAGAGCGTTTTGATCCTAGCAATACAGAATCCACCATTGATGACTATCTCAGAGAGGTAGAGCGCTGTCTGTTAGACTTATATAGCCCCTCGGCTCGAGAAAAGTTGAGGCTTATCTGGAAAACCACGTCCAGAAGTGTCCATGTTTTCATAGAAAGCCTCCCTCCAGCTACACGTGACCGTTACTCAGCTCTTTGTCAGGCTTTAAGAGAAGAATATTCTGTGTTTACAGACCCAGCTTCTGCGACTCTTGGAGCTTTTGCAATTCAGCACAAGAGAACTGAAGCACCAAAAGAGTACTACCGTCGCTTGCGGGCTGCTTACTTTCAGGGACGAAATGCTCCCGGCTTGGAGGAAGACCACGCTTTCAAATCTTTGTTCCTCCATAATCTTCATGAAAGCGTGCGTTATGAGGTTACCATGCATTGTAGAACCAAGAAACTTACCATGCAGGAAATCAGGAAATACGCGCAGGTGGCATGGGAAACACGTGTCCGGCCCAACAAAGGAGCCGATAGTGATAAAAAGGTTCTGCAGATTCGAGCCAAACCAGAAAAGAGTTTAGGTCTGGAGGGACATGAGATGCCTCCCTTCAAACCTAAAACTAGATTTGGTCCTAAGAAGCAACATGGTTTTGAGCCGCAGCAGAAGAAAGCTTCTCAGGATAGGAGAGGTCAGCATGGCAGCATGGAAGGTGAGAGGTTTCAAAAATGGCACAGGCCGGATCCAGCTCGATACGGTAAGCAAGCTGACAGGCCGGAAAGGTCGAAAAGCACACATGACAACAAAGGCTGGAACTTGCGCATGGAGGAGTCAATGAGAAAGGAGATGGAGGAGACTTTTCGCAGGTCGCTCGCCGAAACAGTGCGTCAGATCGCGCCGCAGCCGTACCAGCCACCATCCAATCCTGTCGACCCTCCAGGTAAGCCAGGCCCAAAACCCCAGCCAGCATGACTAGGCGTGGAACAGGCTTCCCCTTCTAACAGAGTTTATCTGATTAAGGGGGGGGACCAACCGAAAATTCACCGACAACCTTCTAAGATCCCATCAGCAGGTGATCAGAAAGCCCCTTTTCTAAGGTTTCTAGGTGAGCTAAACCATCATGAAAATGCACACCGCTTATACTGCTCGACAGTTATCGGAGGATGTGTAACTGCAAATGCTCTTTTAGACACGGGTTCCGAGATCAGTCTAATGTGCTCAGATTTGTTTGATGAGGTGACCAGAGCTATGGTGTCTCTTGGGAAACCGTTCCAGGTGGAGACCTGTAGCGTGGGCATCACTAGCTACACTCAGGATCAGTCATGCATCACCAAACGGGCGTGGTTAGACATCACTTTCCGTGACATGACCCTGGTGCACCCCATCTACATATGTACTTTGGACACAGAACCTTTTCTTGTGGGTCAGGACCTGTTGAACAGGTAAGCCCCACTCATTGACTGCTATCATGGTCATCTTTGGGCCCAAGTAGGGACTCCCAAGCCCCTCACTTCTGGAAGTGGACTGTCCGTCCCTATCAACCAGGTGACATGCTCCGAGGAGCCCAAAGAACTTTTAGCACCATTTCTGCCTTCCACAGAGCCGATTTCCAAATCCTCTGACACACCCCTGCTTGAGCTGAACAACCGCTCAGCTTACCTTTTAGTGGAGAATCCAACTCGCATGCCGATCCAAGTGGTGGCGAAGAAACCTCTTGGGGTGCTCATCGAAAGCTCTTTCCACAACTTTGAGCTGAGCATTCCCGTCATCGGAGACCTGCCCTTATCCTTGACCGGCAGACAGGACTCTCCAGACACCGTGTTTACTTTTCCTTCCAACATGATCCAAATCAGGCGACATGAAGCTTTGCCTGCTGGATCTATTTGTGGTGCAACGCTTGAAGCTGAAGGAAATCTGTTGGGGTATGCGACAGCAACCGACCCAACAGAACCAGCACCGAATCAACCAGAGAACCGGGACTCACCCACTGAGCCCTGCCCTGGCTTTGAAACAGAAATCATGCAACAGCTGGAAAAAGCTGATGCACTGACCACTGAAACGGAGGAAACAGCACTTAAGGAGCTGTTTTATGAGTTTCAGCCCATTCAGCCCAAAGATTCAAACGAACTTGGGATCACACTGACACACGTCCATGACTCACCAGTAGGAGAACACAGAAGCTGCAAAGCTAATCTGAAAACTCCCCAACAGGTGATGTCCCGGCCTTCAGCGGCCCAGGACACCCAGGAGTATGTACGAGGCTGCTTAACCTGCAGCCAGTTACAACCCACACGGCCACTAGACCGAGCCCTGCTTCAGCAAAGGGGGGTTATATTTCCGTGGTCACATTTGCAGACTGACTGGATCGGTCCAGTCCCCGAATCGTTAAGAGATAACAAATATCTTTTGACAATAACAGGCAGTTTCACAGAATGGGTCGAATGTTTGCCGGCACCGAATGACACCGCTGTCACCACAGCAGCCCTGCTGCCAAATCACATTTTCAGCCGGTGGGGCCTTCCCCTGTCCATTGACTCGGACAGAGGAACGCATTTCACGTCAAACATTCTGACCGTGCTTTCTGACATGTTGGGCGTGGAAGTTAAATTCCACATTCCCTACCGCCCACAGTCATCCGGACAGGTGGAGCAAATGAACTGCACCGTGGCCAGCATGTCAAAGGAACATGCCAGCAGCCATGACAGGGACCGGGATACAAAGCTTCCCCTGGTCCTAATGCTAGTCCGCTCTACCTCACCATGCTCCACAGGGGTGACACTTTTCCAGATGATGACAGGAAGGCAAAGGACACTTCCCCTGAATCTCATCTACCAGCCCGAAGACGTCAGTGTGACAACCGTCTACACGGCACACCAGTGCGTCACTGACTTAAAAGACCGTCTCCGAACGACTTTCGCGTGGCCTCGAAAGAACCTAGAAGCCAGCGTGCAAAGTCCAGAGTACAAATGGGTTCATGCGAACCAAATTAAATCGTCCACCAAACTCTCCTCGCAGGGAAGGGAGCCTAACTCCGCCCCCGCCGAAGAGAACAATGCATAGCATTAAATAGGACAAGTGCATGTTCAATCAGGACACTTTAAACATGCACTAAATAAAGCAAGTGTCCATACATAACTTCACGTCCATAATTTCACACTCAGCCATAACACCATGCATTGCTTTGGAAACGCTCACAGAAGTGGTAAAGAATGACATGATGTATACTCAGGTTGTTAGAGATTTAATGCAGGACCTCACTCGAGAGGTTAGCTCATCCATAAATAGCCTTGCTGAAGGACGGATTCCTCCGTACCTGGTACCAATAGATTTGGTCGAAAAGGTTCTCAAATCTGCCTCTAGTGAAACACTGCAACCACCACAAATACACCTGGCGTACAGCCTAGGTAGTGCAATTCCAATATTTGTAAATCCTGATAACTTGGAGATAGGATTTATGCTAAACCTTCCCATCATTGAAAGGGCTAATGTGTATAGGCTTAAATCAGTATTGAATGTCGGTTTTTGGCAAGGTGAGACCCACGTACACCTACAAACTCCCTCAATATTGGCCTATCATGATGCTGACCCCAAACTTTATTTAGTCCCTAATTTGGATTTGTGTACCAAAACCAAAGACATCCACTGGGTATGCCCAAGCAACCCATTTATCAGAGATTGAAATAATAGATGTCTTTAAGGGATACAATTTCAGCATTGATGTCGGCATTGAAAGACAGCTTTTACTCGCAGGCACGCAGCTGATTAAATTCAGTCTCACTCCATCAGAGTTGAGCTCGGTCCCTCTGCTTCGCTTCCCCAGAGCTACAGAGTCGACCGACACTCACATTATGACCATTATTGTGGTTCTCCTTGTATTTGGATGGGCCATCACTACTGCGATGGCGTAGGCAGCATACAAGCAGATCAAACAGTTGCAAACCAGGGTTGACGCCCTCACCTTTGTCGCTCCCAGGTTCGTAGCACCAGCTCCTTGAAGGCCATAAGCTGATTAGACTACGAACCGCTGTCTCTTTCCTTTCCCCTTTTCCCTCTCTCCCTTTTTTTGGTTCAAAG
The DNA here is from genome assembly GCF_011125445.2 of Fundulus heteroclitus. NCBI lineage: Eukaryota > Metazoa > Chordata > Actinopteri > Cyprinodontiformes > Fundulidae > Fundulus > Fundulus heteroclitus. The sequence goes on along the minus strand of NC_046378.1, from coordinate 38,056,945 downwards.
TTCAAACCTGATGACCAATGAATGTATTGACGATGGTGATTGTGAAGTTTGCATTTCTTTTTTTTTATTATTACCTTATTGTTGCCTTATTAGCCAATAGAAATGACTAGCTATAGCTTAGTCCTGCCCAGGCTAGGTCACTGACCCAGGCACAATGAATGCTTCGTTTTTCCTCCTCTTGGATGATGAACTGAACTGCATGAATCCCAATGGACTACTAGAAAGACTATTAGGTTGTTCCACTCATGCACAACGGATTTTCGTCACGCCAGAATGGACTTGGTTGTAGCTTTAAAGACTGTGACCAGCATCCCACTCTTCAAAGCTAAAGGGGGGTATGTTGTGCCAGTTCAGACGTGACAGAAAGCGGTAACGGACTACGTTACCCATGATGCAATGTGGTCAAAATGGCCACCAACTCCCATCACGCAACACGGCAAAATGGCCGCCGATCAAGATAAGGTTGCTATAGTGATGGCTATAAAAGCCGATCACACACGATGAGCTTCCTTCTTCCCTGGCTTTTAGCCAACCCGAGAAGACACGCACAGCTGATTCCCACGCCACGTGTTCGATTGCTCGCTGGACCGAGATTTTTCGACGCAACGGTTATTCCCTGCTTTATAACAGGAGGTCGACTTAAATAAGTACTTTTAAATTCCCTCTGATCAAAAGACTGAGAGACGCCGCATCTCCCACTGATCGAAGAGGACCCCGCTTTTGTCTGGCCAACAAAGCGACTGTTGAACCCGGAGGAAGAAACGAAGCAGCTTCTCCCCCGTGCCGCTGCAGCCTGTGGACAACTGCGCTCGTCGAAGCGCGTCCAGAAAGCCACACTCGGAGCGTTCCGGACCAGCCCCGAGGCAACTCAAAGTAACGGGGTTTTTCCCCTTTCATTTCTGTCTCACCAACAGGGTGTTTAGAAGTGCCTGGGCAGGCGGTAGAACTTTGTAGGTGTTGGTTAATGCTTTTATTCCACGACGAAGTTGGAATTACTTTGCTGAACATTTTCTTTGTATGTGCATGTATTTTACAATTGATTTTGCTGTGTTGATTTGTGATTCATCAATAACCCCGCCGTGGGTTACCGCCTTATTTCTTTTCATCTTTTTCCCTGCTCCCCCCCCCCTCTCTTTTCGCTTCTCCTTATCAGTTTAATCTCTTTGTCCGAGCTCAAGTCGCGGGCTTTGCTTTAAACTCCTAGTTAGCCCCCCCCCTCTCGAAACGAGGCATTGTCCCATCAGCGTAAGCGTGGTTACGTTATTAGGACCTCCCCTCATACGTCATCGTAGCAGCCATCTTGGGAGGGTCACGTGTATCTGGACTGTAGGTAGCTTAGCTGAACTAGCTTTGTGTAAGACATCAAAGCGTCCAGTGAGATTCCCGAAGCTGTTCTGTCTGTCAATGCTGATACGTGAAATGCCGATGTTTCGAGGGCGGTGTTAAACAACTTTGAGTTAAGTTAAGATCTGCTAACCGCTCATTTTAATCCATTGTTTATTTTGTTTTGTTCTTTATTTTTCCACATATATATTTTGCATGTTTTAGTTTAGTAATGAGTAAGAATTCCAAAGTTGTTTGAATCAGAGAATTACTGTAACAGGGAATTGCTTTTGGTTCAATAAAACCAACCACTGCGGAATAGACATTGTTTCGTGTTCAGTCCAATTCACAGTTGCCTGGGTATTCAGAAATCAGAGCTAACCTCCTTTGGAGTTAACATCTGACATTAATACAGAGACAATATCATTGGATGGTGATAAGGAATAAGGATTTAAACTCTAATTGCAGTTACATTGGGGTTCTCACAGCCTGCTGGATAAACCTGGTCGGTTAACAGTCCGACCTGATCATTTATTCCAGCATAAATGAGTTCATAACAGAAAGTTAACTAATGCATTAGTGGTATAAATACTTATAAGCTTATAGCTAACATCACCACCATTTGAACTATATTTGTTATAGCGAAATTTTGAGTTGAATGATTTATTATTTAAATTATAATACCAAATTATAATTAATAATAATAATAAGCATATTCAACCAGCTTATGGCATAGCAATATATATATATATATATATATGCACCTGACACATCTAAAATAGTGCAGTTTCTGTAATTTCAGCTGATGATAGTGTTTTTTTTGTCATTGTGTTATGATTGACTAAATGTTCCTGTTGGAAGAGAACATGTGTTAGTGTTTTGAATAATTATTTCATTTTGAAACATGTTTGCAGTGTTTTGTTAATGTATTATTGTATTTTGAAAATTAGTTTTGGAGTTTAGTTTATGATGTGTAAATTTGAACATGAAACAGTTTCACCAATTGTGTGTTTTAGGTGTGTTGGTCCGTTAAGAGTTTAGGAAACCTGTTAAATGTATTGAAAACTGTGTCATAGTGATTTTAAAAAACTGTAACATGAAGGAGTTTTTTTAACTTAGATTTCCTCTGATGCTGGTTGGACACAGTTGGGTTTTGGGCTCCAAAGCTCACTAAATATTGGAATAAGACCATCAACTAGATTGGGGGTCTGCTACCTGTGGCTCTTCTGTCCCCCACTGTGGCTCCTAATAACTTTAGTCAAATATGATAAGGATTGAGCAATGTTTTAAAATCTATAAGTAATAAATGAATGCTGATTTTTTACACCAATAATGTAAGGAATATTTTTATAGGGTAATTTTTTTTGGTCTTCTGGTTGATATTGGTGTCGTTTCTATGGAAAAAAACTTGAATGTGGCATTAAAGAAAATTTATTAATTCTCTTACACTGCAAAAAGGGAACTAAAAGTAGATATTTTCTTCAGATTTGTGCATTTGTCTTCAAACTTAGCAGGTGAATAAGATTACCTGGCAATGGAATGTTTATTTTGACCCCTAAAATAAGATAATTTGATATCTGCACTTGAAATTAGATCATGGAGAGGAGTTGTTCTTATTTTAAGTGGAAAAATCTATTTGCAGTGTATGTAAGAATCCAATGCTTTCCTTTATTTATTCAATTCAATTCAATTCAATTTTATTTATATAGCGCCAAATCATGAAACATGTCATCTCAAGGCACTTTACAAAATCAAGTTCAATCATATTATACAGATTGGGTCAGATTATACAGGTTGGTCAAAAATTTCCTATATAAGGAAACCAGTTGATTGCATCAAAGTCTCGACAAGCAGCATTCACTCCTGGGGAACCGTAGAGCCACAGGGAGAGTCGTCTGCATTGTACATGGCTTTGCTGCAATCCCTCATACTGAGCAAGCATGAAGCGACAGTGGGAAGAAAAACTCCCCATTAACGGGAAGGAAAACCTCCGGCAGAACCGGGCTCAGTATGAACGGTCATCTGCCTCGACCGACTGGGGTTACAGAAGACAGAACAGAGACACAACAAGAGAAACAAAAAAGCACAGAAGCACACATTGATCTAGTAATCTGTTCTACATTAGATGGTAGTAGCGGGTGAGCCGTCTTCTCTGGATGATGTCACAGTTAACAGAACGCCAGACCAGGTATACCTACTATGAAGATAAGAGAGAGAACAGAAAGTTAAAAGCTGAAATGACGACAGTCATTTCAATGTAATACAATGCAAAACTGGAGAACAGTAGAAATCAGTATTTAATAAGCTAATAAAATATATTTTCTCTTTTATTTAAAAATCTAAACATATTTCTTGTAGTAAACATTGTAAAAACTGGTAATTAGGTTTTGGAGGCTCACTTAGCCGGCCCTTGTGGCTCTAAACTAATTCTTATTAGCTGGACCAAAGGCAGAAATGGCTCCTGGTTGTAAAGGTTGCTGACCCCTGATCTAGATAGTAGCAAATTATGATATTTAGGTGCAGTTAGAGCGAATCGTGCACATAAAATCCACTGATCATCTTGAGCTAATCACACAAAGATTTTGAAGCCCTGAGACGATTTTTGTTTCACGCTGTAAATATTGTGAAATTATATCATGAAGCCTGATGATTGTGCTGATTCCACCGTGTCCTGTTCGTTCCTCATTTATAAATAACGATCCTTTACGGGCTTTGCCTTTGGCAGTCTCGCATGTATTTTGTTTCCTTTTAACTGCAGTCTTACTTATAGTTTCCATTAGTATCCCAGCAGCCATCACAGCTGAGCCTGGGTTCTATCTGGCATTTTGAACCCTTTTTCTTTCCATCATACCAATTTCTTTGCTTGGGGAGGCCCTTAAAGTGCATAAATAGCAGCTATGGTGACAAAACCATTAACATTATCTACATCATGTGGGAGGCATGAGATTGTAGCCCTCTTATGACTATGAGTCCTCCATAATCCATCCAGCTTTAACATTTTCTCACCAGTCCAGACCATTGATGCTACCAGGAGCCCTAGAGACTAAGACCATGATAATAAACCACAATGATGTCACCACAGATGTTTTGTTCATGTACAACAGTTGGGGAACTGTCAAGTTGAACCATCAAAGGCGTCTCCGAGATTTTCTTTTTGTTTTACCTTTCCGTTAAAGGGGAGTTTTCCTCTCCACCGTCGCTTCATGCATGCTCAGTATGAGGGATTGCTGCAAAGCCATCAACAATGCAGACGACTGTCCACTGTGGCTCTACGCTCTTCCAGGAGGAGTGAATGCTGCTTGGAGAGACTTGATGCAACCTGCTGGGTTTCATTAGAGAGGAAACTTTCTGACCAATCTGTGTCATAATAGGAAAGTCTCAGGCCACACTTTCCCTCGGTCGTTTTCAACTTGAGTTAGAATATTTACGGAGAAGTGCTTCATGTTTCTCCAAAAACCAACGCTCTCAAACGTCGTAATAGAGCGCGCCTTGTCTTGTTTCCAGGTGCATTGACATCCTGGAGCTGTCGGAGCGCCTGGATCTCATGAAGTTCCACTACCACACGCTCATGCTGTACTGTGCCGTGTGCGCGCTCGGCAACAACCGGGTGGCTCACGCCTTGTGCAGCCACGTGGACGAGTCCCAGCTCTTCTACGCCACCGAGAACACCTACCTGCCGGGGCCCCTGCGCAGCGGCTACTACGACCTGCTGATCAGCATTCACCTGGAGTCGGCCAAGCGCGCTCGTCTGGGCACCAACAAGGAGTTCATCATCCCCATGACCGCCGAGACGCTCAGCATCAAACTCTACCCGGACGTGAAGAAGGCCCATTCTCTGCCGGGCGTCGGCCTCACCACCTGCTTACGGCCAAAGCTGCACTTCTCATCCGTCAACTTTGTCGGCACGAACCCCGACATATACACCCTGAGTCCTGTTTTCCCTCTACAGGTAACAAACAAAACCCCAAAACAGAACGCGTTAAAGGACGAAACCTTTGGTGCTATGTGACGTTCTTTTGCAGGAGTTGAAAACCAGGGCCATCAACATGCTGACGGAAGCTGTGCTGGACGGCAGCCAGGCGATGCGCGATCCGGTAGGCGGCAGCGTGGAGTTCCACTTCGTCCCCATCCTGAAGCTCATCAGCACGCTGCTCATCATGGGCATCTTCAACGACGAAGACAGCAAGCACATACTCAAGATGATCGACCCCAACGTTTTCAGCGGCAAAGAGGAGGAGGAGGAGGAGGAGGAAGGAGAAAAGACTGAGGAGGGGGAGGCTGTCGAAGGCGAGAGCGAGGAGCAGAAGGACGAGGAGGCGGACGAGGAAGCGGATGCAGAGCTTGAAGACGAAGGGGTCGGCGACGAGGAAGAGGAGGAGTTGAAAGAGCTCGAGAAAGCAGAGCAGGAGGGCGAGGAAGCAGAGCCTAAGGGAGAAGGTGAGGAGGGCGAACACAAAGAGGAGGAAGAGGCCAAAGGAGATAAAGTCGATGGAGAGAAAGCAGAGGAAGAAAAGGAGGAAGAGGCAGTGGAAGCAGAAGCCAAGGAGGAGGAGGAGGGTCCAGAGGAAGGACTGCTTCAGATGAAGCTGCCGGAGTCCGTCAAGCTGCAGGTCATCAGAGCTTCTAATGTCCGGTCTCTGTGAATGTTACCGTCAGCGGAGCGGCGGCCGACTAACAACCGTAGCTTTTCCTTTCAGATGTGCACCCTCCTGCAGTACTTCTGCGACTGCGAGCTCCGCCACCGGGTGGAAACCATCGTGGCTTACTCAGACAACTTTGTCCAGGACGTCCAGAAGAATCAACGCGTGCGCTACAACCTGCTGATGAGAGCCTTCACCATGACGGCCGCGGAGACCGCCCGCAGGACCCGCGAGTTCCGCTCACCGCCACAGGACCAGGTACCGACGCTGGTGGACAGGAGAAGTCTGCTTAGACGAGAACTGAGCCCCGGTACAATGGTCTTAAAACCCAGTTTAAGGTCATTGCTAACATTAACATCCTTAGTCATGAGACATTTTACTTTGTCCTCCATGCACTTTTTAAACTTACCTAGTGAAGAGGACAGATAAAGATTTCTTTTTGATTAATCTCTGACTAAAAAGCTGGTATTGTATTTATCTGGGCTGCACAGTGTGGCAGTGGGTAGTGTTGTTGCACTGCAAAAATAGAACTAAAAATAAGAAAATATTTCTTGAAATGAGAGTATTTTTCTTTGATTTGAGCGGGTAAATAAGATTATTCGCCAATGGAATAAGATTTTTACACTTAAAAAAGGAACAATTCATCTCCATCATCTTATTTCAACTGCGGAATATCTAATTATCTTATTTTAGGGGTAAAAATACTCATCCCATTGGCAAATAATTTTATTTACCTGCTCAAATCAAGGAGAAATACATTAATTTCAAGAAAAATGTACTTATTTTTAGTTCTCTTTTTGCAGTTTGCCATCCAGCAAGAAGGTCCTGGGTTCAAGTCCTACCCTTGCCCTGGGTCTTTCTGCATGGAGTTTGCACACTGCAGAAACGGATCTAAAAATAAGTAAAATGTTCTTAAAGTTAGTGTATTTGTCCTTGATTTGAGCAGGTAAATAAGATTATCTGCCAATGGAATGAGTATTTTGACCCCTAAAATAAGATAATTAGACATCCTGCACTTGAAATAAGATGATGGAGATTAGTTGTTCCTATTTTAAGTGCAAAAATCTTGTTCCATTGGCAAATCATCTTATTTACCTGCTCAAATCAAGGACAAATACACACATTTTAAGAACATTTTACTTATTTTAAGTTCTGTTTTTGCAGTGCATGTTCTCTCCAGGTACTCCGGTTTCCTCTCACAGTCCAAAAACACGACTGTTAGGTTAATTGGCCTCTCTAAATTCTCCTTACACTGCAAAAACGGATCTAAAAATAAGTAAAATGTTCTTAAAGTTAGTGTATTTGTCCTTGATTTGAGCAGGTAAATAGGATTATCTGCCAATGGAATGAGTATTTTGACCCCTAAAATAAGATAATTAGACATCCTGCACTTGAAATAAGACGATGGAGATGAGTTGTTCCTATTTTAAGTGCAAAAACCTTATTCCATTGGCAAAAAATCTTATTAACCTGCTCAAATCAAGGACAAATACACTAACTTTAAGAACATTTTACTTATTTTTAGATACGTTTTTGCAGTGTAGGTGTGCGTGAATGGTTGCGATAAACTGGCGCCTCTCGCCCACTGACTGCTGGAGATAGGCACCGGCACCCATCGTGACCCCACGAGGGATAAGAGTGTTAGAAAATGGATGGATTTATTTGTTTCTGTGGCGTTAATGTGTTTCTTGCAGGTTATTTTGCTGACCAACTTCAAACATGGTCCAGAGGATGAAGAGTGTCCCGTTCCCGAGGAGGTGCGAGACACGCTGGCAAATTTCCACAACGACATCCTGCTTCATTGCGGTGAGAAGTTCTCCTTATTGGTCTCGTCAGATTTCGATTGGCTTGTTCTTTTGCGTTTTGGATTTAAATTCTGGACGTTGCCCCCTGCAGGTATACACATCGAGCACGAAGCAGAGGAGGAGGAGGTGGACACCTCCCTCAGGGGTCGGCTTCTCAGTCTGGTGGAAAAGGTTAAGACCTTCCGCAAAAAGGATGAAGAGGAAAAGCCAGAAGTGGAGGAGGAAACAAAACCGAGTGAGATGAATAGTAGCATCACCCGATTTTTAAAAATAGAATAAATTCCACAAATCTTTTTGGCTGAAATCGGTACCGTTTCCCTCAGGTACCCTTCAAGAGCTTATTTCCCACACCATGATCCATTGGGCCCAGGAGTCTTTCATCCAAAACCCGGAGCTGGTGCGCTTGATGTTCAGCCTGCTCCACAGACAGTACGACGGGCTGGGCGAGCTGATCAGAGCGCTGCCCAAAGCCTACGCCATCAACGCCGTGTCCGTCCAGGACACCATGGACCTGCTGGAGTGTTTGGGGCAGATCCGATCGCTGCTCATCGTCCAGATGGGCCCTGAAGAGGAGAGACTCATGATCCAGAGCATCGGGTCAGAGGATTTTACATTCATGTGTTGTTTTTTTAGTGCTGTCAGTTAAACGCGTTATTAACGGCGTTAACGCAAACCCATTTCAACGCCGACAATTTTTTTTGTCGCCGTTAACGCGCGTCGCGTCAAAACACACACACCGTTCCCTAATGTTTTTTCCCCCGCCGCGCTCTCCGGACTGTGTTTCTTTTACCCTCGGCGCTTTCCGTAGTTTCAAGAGTGCTAGAAGACTGTAGCAAAATAGATCCCTCCCCGAAGGGTTTCTTTTACCCTCGGACACATGCGACTTTGGGCTTCTTTTTTCTAAAAGCGCTTCTAAATTTCATGAGTCATGGGTTGCGGTTTTTTTGGGCACGTTTCTGAAAGTTAAATCGCTTATTTGGGCTCTAAAATAAGTGACGAAACAGCGGTTATGAGACCTGTCTGCACTGCATTAGACTGTATCCAGCTGAAATATCCCTCCGCCATAGGAGCCGACGGTAGTAAAGGCACACAGAGCAACTCTGCACGTATTTTCTGCAGTTTACGGTGCAATAACCGGTGATAACTGCTGAAAGTAGATTACTTGGTGCAGATCCCCATTTTATCAGACATTGGTTCTGAAGATGAGCTTTTACACGTTGATAACATTGCAGAAACCCAACCCATAAACCGCACTTTAATGCTTATTAATTTGTTTTCTCTGTATTTGACAAACTGAGGTTGAGTCACGTTGCGAAACGAAGGACCTGGAGTTACTAAACAGTTCCTAAACAGTCTCATTCAGGGTATTAAGCTCCTGCCCAGTTGCAAGCAAAGTGTAAGACTGGAATGACCTGGAAATGTAAAACCTTTTTCCAGGCTTAAACTATAAATATGGATATAAACAGCAAGCAAAAATATTCAAAGAAATTATTGTTGTTGGTGTGAAAGCTCAGAATTAGATGTGTGTGAGAGAGAGAGAGAGAGAGAGTGAACAAATGAACAAAACTTATGACTTTATTGAAATGTACAATTTTTATTAATTTATATGTTTATGCATAATACCATGTCTAGCTTTGTTTAAGAGGCAAAAAAAATATATCGGCATGAAAACAGGTATTTATTTACACATTTATTTACACATTGTGTAAACATCAGGGCGTCATGATTAGTCATTTAGCCATTATAGTCCAGAGTTTAACATTTGGCACCAGGATGTTTTCATTCCAATTCTGAAAAGTGCTTGGAAAATAACATAAAAATGTTTTGTACAAGCATGTATTTTATTAGTGTAATTTATTGCAAAATTGCACATTAAAATGCCCAAACAGGCTATTACACTTTCAGAAATAAAAGGATAAAATATGCGATTAATTGCGATTAATCTCGAGTTAACTATCGACATTATGCGATTAATCGCGAATAAAATTTTTAATCGTTTGACAGCACTATTTTTTTTTTTGTTGTTGTTTAAAGGTCAAACATTATAGTTTTAATGATCAGAGGCAGAGGACCCAGAATTCAGCCAGACCAGCAGAGGTTTCTTTAAAAAGAAGCTCTTTAATCACAAAATCAAAAACAGGGGGAAAAAATCCAAAGAGGCTGTCGAACAAAAAGATGGCACAAAGGAGGAGACTCACCCATACTGAACAGGACAACCTGGCACTGATGTCTGGTCTCAACAGTTTATATGCAGGTGGAATCAGGTGAAACAGGTGACAGGTGATTGCAGCAGGGGTGGAGTTAGGCAGGTGTGCAGAATAAGTAATTAGACCAGACATCAGTGCTGAGGCTCAAAACAAGAACAGATCAAAAAGCCAAACCTAAACTAAGAAGCTTCTAAAGACCTAACAGGATAAACTAAAACAGTAAACAAGAATCTAAACAAGAATCCAGACAAGACAGAACTCAAAACAGCCAGATAATAAAAGACAGGAGAGAGAAGGAAAACTAAAAACTAACATAAACCAGAACAGAACTCAGAATATTACAATAGTATTTTGCAAGTTTCCACGATTCACATATGTATCAAATTATTCTGTGACATTTTCTTCACCCAAATGTCTTAAACTGTTTTTTAACTTGTGTATATTTCCTTATGTGTTGTAGGAATATCATGAACAACAAGGTTTTCTATCAGCACCCTAACCTGATGAGAGCTCTTGGGATGCATGAGACGGTCATGGAGGTGATGGTCAATGTCTTAGGTGGCGGAGGGGACTCTAAGGTAATTAAAAAAATTCTCCATCTTTCCCTTCTACACCCTATTAAGAAATGGTTATTAATAATTATGTGTTTTGTTTCTAGGAGATTCGCTTCCCTCAAATGGTGACCAACTGCTGTCGTTTCCTGTGTTACTTCTGTCGCATCAGCCGGCAGAACCAGCGCTCCATGTTCGACCACCTGAATTACCTGCTGCAGAACAGTGGCATAGGCTTGGGTCAGTGTGCTCGTTTTGAGACCCCCCATTAATCTGCTTTGAATCACAGTATTCCTGAAAGGGGTTAAAACTGTGAGAGAACGCTGCTAAATAAGCTAAAGGAGAGAAATGTCAAGAATAGACTCAATGAATTTGGAATAGAGACCCGAAATGATGACCGCTGCAGATGATTGAAACTTTAAAACCACAAAGGAAAATGCAGGTCTTGTGAGTTTGGTCCAAATTTGTTTGTTGCATTAATGTAAAATCTCTTTAACCTGTTCACTTAAATAAGGAGAGATAAAAATAGTTGGTAAAGGTAAATCATAGCAACATACATTTTTAATATGAATGTTGTTAATTATGAACACGTCTTTTTTATTCAGTGAGTTTTTAAGTTGTTATTGTAATGTTATTCTGTAGTTACATCCTTTTGAGTCATTTTGTTTAAATTGGATACCTAAAAAAATGTAGCTTTTTCCAAAAAGAATGTCTCCATAGACACGAGCAGATTGGAGTTAAGCAATAAATCGGTTTTGTGCAATAATTTTTTGCTTAAGCTGTTGAGAATAACTCTTGAATCCGCCTTGCCAGCTTTTCTTTGGTTTTTGTAATGTTGTTGCAAAGTCTTTAATACACTAACATGATTCAAGGCTTCAGATTTGTATTATACTTGGAACAAGGTATAAGGACCCAATCAATAAATAAAAATGTTATTTAGAATTACATTTATTTCAGTAACTCAATTCACTGAGGGAAACACATTATATAGATTAATTACAGAGAAATACTTTCCAGCTTTTATTTCTGTTAGTAATGACAATTTTCTGCTTACAGCTAATTAAAGCAAAACCTTTAAGACAGGGGTGTCAAACTCATTTTGGTGATTATACATTGTTGAAAAACATTTATTCACATTTTTTGGAACTTAAAAACACTGTCCTGGATGACAAAATACATCAAACAGATAAAAATTAAGAAATGATTTGAATTTTTCCACACCTGAAGCTTAATCTGCTAATTAAAACACAGCGCCCCTCGTGGACAATATAGGAACTGCATATTTTCATTTAAACGAAGTACATGTTTTTTTCAATAATTGTTTTATCATTCTCTTCCTTTTATCTTGTCCACTTGTGAAAGTCAAATCTGATGAGCTCTTTGTGGCATCTTATTGCCACATTGCCAGACAGGACACTGGGGAAAAAAAGAAAAAAAAAATATTATTATTATTTTTTTTAATAATTATAATGCATTTAGCCACAGGGCCAGACTAAATTGTTCGGCGGGCCAGATCCGGCCCGCGGGCCGTATGTTTGACACCCCTGGTTTAAGACAAGAATATTACATAAGACCAATAAAACATTTAATAAATAAATGTGGGCTTATTTAAAACTAAGTGTAATAACTACTTAAAGGTTATTTTCAAAAGGTACTTTTAATCCGACGTCGTGTCAAGTTTTTTTGTAGCACATGTCAGCACAATCATGTGCTACATAATCATAAACACATTGAATAAGTCACTGATAGTGAAACCAGTAACAAACATTAAATTGTATAAGGTGATTAACATCAATACACATTAAACATGTTGGTCAATGTTCCTGTTATTAAGGCTGAAAGCCAACATCTTGTTTATCATCTTGCTATTTCCCCTTTTTGTGGGATTGTGTAAATAAATGAGTTGACTTTATGTTACGGAGGTAACGTCATTGAATAGGAATATCCAAACAATCTCTTTGACTAACCTCGTCTACACTGTAACCGCACTGCAAAAACAGAACTAAAATAAGTTACATTTTCTTGAAATGAGTGTGTTTGTCCTTGATTTGAGCAGGTAAACAACATGATCTGCCAATGGAATGAGTATTTTGACTCCTAAAATAAGATAATTAGATATTCTGCCCTCTAAATATGAGGATGGAGATGAGTTGTTCTTATTTTAAGTGCAAAAATCTTATTCAATTGGCAAATAGTCTTATTTACCAGCTCAAATCAAGGAAAAATGCACTCATTTCAAGAAAATTTGACTTATTTTTTCTTTTGTTTTTGCAGTGTAGTTGATGTTGCATTATTCACTGCAATCGGTGAAGTGGAAATGAACAGATTTTTAATCTTCATCCTGCAGGCATGAGTGGGTCCACGCCTCTGGATGTGGCCGCCGCCTCCTGCATCGACAACAACGAGCTGGCCTTGGCTCTACAGGAGCAGGACCTTGAAATGGTTGGAGCACATTCAACAAGAAAATAAAAGTTAAAATCCGTGAGGAGGAGCGTGTTGGTTTTTTGGATTAAAGTGTCTGTGCGTTTAATGTTGATGCTGACGTAGGTGGTGACGTATCTGGCTGGCTGCGGACTGCAGAGCTGCCCCATGCTGCTGTCTAAGGGCTACCCGGACATCGGCTGGAACCCGTGTGGAGGAGAGAGATATCTGGATTTCCTGCGCTTTGCTGTTTTTGTCAACGGTCTCCCACCATTATTACCATGCGTTGACATGTTGGTCTCAAGTTATATTAGTGGTTTCCTAGATTAGCGTGTTCCTTCCCCCTGCAGGAGAGAGCGTGGAGGAGAACGCCAACGTCGTGGTGCGCTTGCTGATCCGTCGACCCGAATGCTTTGGCCCGGCCCTGAGGGGCGAGGGTGGCAACGGTCTGCTGGCTGCCATGGAGGAGGCCATTAAGATCTCAGAGGATCCGGCGAGGGATGGACCCACAGTGAAAAAGGACAGACGGTTCATGTGAGTGGACGAAGATCTATAACTGAGATTACGCTGGTCGGAAACGCTTCATGCTGTGCAATCGTCTTCCTGGTCGGCAGGTTTGGAGGCGAGGGGCAGCAGGAGGAGAACCGCGTGCACCTGGGAAACGCCATCATGTCCTTCTACTCCGCGCTAATCGATCTGCTGGGTCGCTGTGCTCCTGAGATGCACGTGAGAAAGAGATTAAACTCTGTTATCGCTGAACACTGGCATGACTTTAAACTGCATGGAAAATATTTGAGGTTTTCTGAGTGCTTTTCACATCGATAAATTTGATTTTTTTTGAAAGATAGACCGCATGCATGTCTTCCTCTCGTTCATTTGCAGCTAATCCAAGCAGGCAAAGGTGAAGCTCTGAGAATCCGAGCCATCCTCAGATCTCTGGTGCCCATAGAAGACCTGGTGGGGGTAATAAGCTTGCCGGTACAGATACCTGCCTATGGTAAAGGTACGGCACTGAATATGTTTGGATATGTGGGGTTTTTTTTGTTTATAAATGTAAGAATGCAATATAAAGATCCTTTACTGTCCCACGGTGGGGAAATCCAGGTGTACCAGCAGCTAACAGCAAATTTACAACATAAGGAACATATGCTGCACAGTTATTAAAACTATCATAGTCAAGAAATTAAAGAAATGTGCAACTGAGTAGGGTGACAAAACATATACGTATATATATATATATATATATATATATATATATATATATATATATATATATATATATATATATATATATATATGCATGAAAAACACAAACAGACTATTCCCAAGGATGAACAAGACAGCAGACTAGGGCTAAACGATTTTGGAAAATAATCTAATTGGGTTTTTTTTTCTTAATATTGCGATTTAATGCGATTTTTTTCAAGTTTATGTGTTTTAAAATATATACAAACAACAAATCAATTTGTTTCCTCGCCATGTGGATTAGTTGCTAAAAGATCCACAGCATCTAAACTCGGAGCAGAAATGATTGCGTTCTTTCTACGATATATTTCAACCAAAATCGCAATTTTGACTTTTCTCCGCATTAACCAGAAGCAACAAAAATGGCCTCTAAATAAAGATGTTTGTAAAGAAAGACTATTTTAAATATGAACTTTTGATGTTTCTAATAATCAGAATATTATTCAAGAGAACAGCTTTTAATTTAATTGGACATTAATCCTTGTTGAACATAAAGTGCAACCAACAAACAAGTCTATGTATTAAACTGATTGACCTGTACTTAATGCTATGTAAGATTATATAAACTCTAAAACAAGTAATAAAGTTAGATTATCTCACTGCTGCAACTGTCTTCCCTTCCATGTGGAGGCAAACCCACTTTAAACATTTTAATGACACCTAATGGACGCGTCTAATTCACTAATTGTTACATAGCCAAAAATTGCAGACCTCTGCAATTTGGAAATTGCGTTTCTTTTAAATCACGATTATATTGAAAATGCGATTAATTGTTCAGCCCTACAGCAGACATGATGATGAATAGATATTGAGGTATAAAAGTACTTTATAGATATTCCCCAATCATAGTTTTTGCTGCTGATTTCCAAATCTAAGGTTTGTGGAAAGCCTTCACCTGCAGTTAAAGACTCAACATGTCTTCTTTAAATAACTTTCAGCCTTTCTGTGCTTCCTCTGACTTTAATTCAGATACTGAAAATAGCTTACATCAGCTGTTCTCTCCACAGTGGCAGCATTTGCAGGGAATAACAACCAGGTAGTGATTATTATGGAGCATCCAGAAATGATAAAATAATTCAGCTCATCTCTGCAGAGGGCCAAACAAGCTGAATGTCTGCCAGTTTTCTCCATGCAGCCATGTTTTTTTTTTTTTTTTATATATAATTACCATTGTTATGCATTTGTAATTTCTGTCCAAACCACAGATGGTCAGATCATCGAGCCAAAGATGTCTGCCAGTTTCGTGCCGGACCACAAGGCCTCCATGGTGCTGTTCCTCGACAGAGTCTACGGCATCGACAATCAGGACTTCCTGCTTCACGTGCTGGAGGTCGGCTTCCTGCCTGACATGAGAGCCGGCGCTTCTCTGGACACCGTGAGTAGCACAGCGATAAAGCGCCAACGCCACTCGTTTTTCCCCGCAGTTTCAGCCTCACCCTGGACGATTCGGGGGATTTCTGCTCCGTTTGATTTCAGGTGGCCTTCAGCACCACAGAAATGGCGCTGGCTCTGAACCGCTACCTCTGCTCCGCTGTTCTGCCTCTGCTCACCAAGTGTGCGCCGCTGTTCGCCGGCACCGACCACCGAGCCATCATGATCGACTCCATGCTCCACACCATTTACCGCCTGTCCCGCGGCCGAGCCCTGACCAAGGCTCAAAGGGACGTCATCGAGGAGTGCCTGATGTCGCTCTGCAAGTCAGTATAAATAAATATAAATAAAATGCCTTTTTATTCCATAAAGTTTCACTCATTAAGGGTTCGGACGATATCCACAGGTACCTCAAACCCTCCATGCTGCAGCATCTGCTCAGACGGCTGGTATTCGATGTTCCCATCCTGAATGAATATGCAAAGATGCCTCTGAAGGTTTGCCTCCTGTTTATTCACCTCTTAAATTTTGTGTTATGTTTTGCAGTGATATTAGATTATAAGACAGAATAGAAGAAGACAGTTAGTATCCTTTGCTGTCCGACAGTGGGGAAACTCAGGCGCATCGGCAGCAAGAAAGGGAATAAAATATAAAAGTCTATAGTTATTAAACATGACATACTCAGATCAGATGAAATGCATGCTTGCAAAATTTCTGCAGACACAATCTACACAACCTGTGCTTTCATGACTGTGTTTAAATACAGGAAACAATTTGTCTGCTATTATTAAATGCAGATCTTCACAGATTGTGACTCCCCCCCTTTCACATATTACTTTTGCCTTTTCAGCTGCTCACAAATCACTACGAGCGCTGCTGGAAGTACTACTGCTTACCGAACGGCTGGGCGAACTTCGGCGTGGCCTCAGAGGAGGAGCTTCATCTGTCCCGGAAGCTGTTTTGGGGAATCTTCGAATCGTTGGCACACAAGGTGAGAGACGAGCTCAACACTGTGCATCCGTCTTCTGGTGCTCAACGTGGAACATATTCTACTAATTCATTTACAGGTTTTTCAGTTGAATTTTACAAGAGAAAAGTGCAAACTGATTTTAAAGGATGTATCCTGCAACAATTTCATCGACACAACAAAGTCTGTCCTTTTTATCACTATAAAAAGGACAGACTGCTGCAGCATTACACACCATGGCGCTGATCAGCTGCTCCTTAAGGTGCCTAAAACTAAAGTGAAATGTGGAATTAGCTTCCACGAACATCGGACAGGCTGCATCACTGTCTGACTCTAAATCTCTTCTTCACACTCTCATACTGTAAATACCTTGTGTCCAGGTATTTACAGACTCACTTCCATACAGAAAACCCCTGTTAATAATAATAATAATAATAATAATAATAAATTTTATTTGTAATGCACTTTACATTTAAAAAAAATCTCAAAGTGCTACAGGTAAAATCATCATAGAAGGGTAAAATCAAAATTTAAAACTAAGCATCGCTTTAAAACACTTATGAATAAAATCAATAGCGTAATTGTAAAATGTTAAAAGTCATACGTCCTGCTAAAAAGAAATGTTATTATCTTCAGCTGTCACTTTATACATGTCGTATTGATTAATACTGTATATTCTTCAGTGATGGTATCAAGGCTTTGGTTGATTGTTTCTTTAATACTTTATCGGCTGGTTCTGCTGTTCTTTTTATATCTCTCTTTGCAGGTGAAGAAGCAGACTCTGAGGATGTTCTATTGCTCTCTTCCCTTTTCTCTCCTCTTTTTTTCACCTTTTCTCCTTTTTTCTCTTTTACCTTCTTGTTTTAGTGTCCATATAACTATTCCCTGCATAAATTAAAATAAAGCTACTTGTATATATAAATCAAGCGGAGCACTATGGCGAAAGCAGTAAGGCTCCGCTTGTGAAAGTAAAATCTGTTGGACTCTTTTTGGCATTAAGACAACGAGTCTTAATGCCACATTGCCAGACAGGACACTATTAAAAATAAATAAATAAATAAATCTCTTCTTAAAACTAATTTCTTTGCCTTGGCCTTTGACACCATGCTTATTTTATTAATCTTTTATCGTATGGCCGCTAATGGACTTTTACAGTTGTTTTGCTTACTGTAGCATTTTAATGTTTTAAATGTTTAAGGTTGTTCTGCACAGCACTTTCGTCCCTTTGGTAATTTAAAGTGCTTCTTAAATAAAGCTGGACTGGATTGGTTATATGTAGCCTTTTTAGATTCCACTGTAGGCATGTGGTGAAACAGATTGTGTGACAAAATAAATTCAATTCAATTCAATTCAATTTTATTTATATAGCGCCAAATCATGAAACATGTCATCTCAAGGCACTTTACAAAGTCAAGTTCAATCATATTATACAGATTGGGTCAGATTATACAGATTGGTCAAAAATTTCCTATATAAGGAAACCAGTTGATTGCATCAAAGTCCCGACAAGCAGCATTCACTCCTGGGGAAGCGTAGAGCCACAGGGAGAGTCATCTGCATTGTACATGGCTTTGCTGCAATCCCTCATACTGAGCAAGCATGAAGCGACAGTGGGAAGAAAAACCACCCATTAACGGGAAAAAAAAAACTCCGGCAGAACCGGGCTCAGTATGAACGGTCATCTGCCTCGACCGACTGGGGTTACAGAAGACAGAGCAGAGACACAACAAGAGAGACAAAAAAGCACAGAAGCACACATTGATCTAGTAATCTGTTCTACATTAGATGGTAGTAGCAGGTGAGCCGTCTTCTCTGGATGATGTCACAGTTAACAGAACGCCAGACCAGGTGTACCTACTATGAAGAGAAAAGAGAGAGAACAGAAAGTTAAAGCAGAAATGACAACACATAATGCATAATTGAAGAACAGTAGAACTCAATATAGTGAGAAAATTAGATCCTGATATACTCCAGTAACCTAAGCCTATAGCAGTAAAACTATAAAGGTAGCTGAGAGTAACATGAGTCACTAGTTATAATTTTTGTCAAAAAGAAAAGTTTTAAGCCTAGTCTTAAAAGTAGACAGGGTGTCTGCCTCACGGACCAAAACTGGGAGTTGGTTCCACAGGAGAGGAGCCTGATAGCTAAAGGATCTGCCTCCCATTCTACTTTTAGAGACTCTAGGAACCACCAGCAGACCTGCAGTCTGAGAGCGAAGTGCTCTGTTAGGAACATACGGGGTAATCAGAGCTCTGATATATGATGGAGCTTGATTATTAAGGGCTTTATACGTTAGAAGAAGAATTTTAAATTCTATTCTTGATTTAACAGGAAGCCAATGAAGGGAAGCTAAAATTGGAGAAATATGATCCCTCTTGTTGATTTTCATCAGAACTCTTGCTGCAGCATTTTGGATCAGCTGAAGGCTTTGAACTGCATTTTGTGGACTTCCTGATAGTAAAGAATTACAATAGTCCAGCCTTGAAGTAACAAATGCATGGACCAGTTTTTCAGCATCACTCCTGGACAGAATGTTTCTAATTTTGGCGATATTCCGGAGGTGAAAAAAGGAAACTCTGGAAACCTGTTTAATATGGGATTTAAATGACATGTCTTGGTCAAAAATAACACCAAGATTTTTTACTTTATTACCAGAGGCCAGTTTAATGCCACCCAGATTAAGTGATTGGTTAAGAAGTTTATTTTTTGAGGACTCTGGCCCAAAGATTAAAACTTCGGTCTTGTCAGAATTTAGATGCAGGAAATTTAAAGTCATCCAGCTTTTGATGTCATCAAGACATGACTGCAGTCGAAGTAATTGATTGGATTCATCAGGATTTATGGATAAATATAGCTGAGTATCATCAGCATAACAGTGGAAATTAATCCCATGCTGTCTGATAATTTTGCCTATCGGAAGCATATATATAGTAAAGAGAATTGGTCCAAGGACTGAACCCTGTGGTACTCCACAGGTGACCCTAGAGTTTGAGGAAGATTTATTATTAACATGAACAAATTGGAATCTGTCTGACAGATAAGATTTAAACCAGCCTAATGCTTTCCCCTTAATCCCTACAGTATGTTCAAGTCTTTGTAGGAGAATATTGTGATCAACTGTATCAAACGCAGCACTGAGATCTAACAGGACAAGTATAGACACAAGTCCATTATCTGAGGCCATGAGAATATCATTAGTGACCTTCACCAGAGCTGTTTCAGTGCTATGATGAGCTCTGAAGCCTGACTGAAACTCCTCAAGTAGGTCATTACTTTGTAAATGTTCACAAAGTTGATTAGCAACTACTTTCTCAAGAATTTTAGATAAGAAAAGAAGATTAGATATAGGTCTGTAATTTACTAACTCATCTTGATCAAGAGAAGGTTTCTTAAGTAAAGGTTTAATAACAGCTACTTTCAAAGCCTGTGGTACATATCCATTTACTAAGGATAGATTAATCATGTCTAAAATAGTACCACTGATCAAAGGGAATATGTCCTTAAACAACTTGGTTGGGATTGGGTCTAACATACAGGTAGAAGGTTTAGATGAAGCTAAAATTTTAGATAGCTCAGAAAGCTCTACTGCTTCTAAACAGTTCAAACACTGCGCAGATTCTAAAGATTCCTCCAATGCTGCCTCACTTACTGAGGACGAGGTAATCATGTTTGGGAGGATGCCAATTATTTTATTTTTAATGGCATCAATTTTATTTATGAAGAATCCCATAAAATCATTACTGCTAAGAGCTAAGGGAATGGATGGATCAACAGAGCTGTGGCTCTGGGTAAGTTTGGCAACTGTACTAAAGAGAAATCTAGGATTATTTTTATTCTCTTCAATTAATGATGAAAAATATGCTGCTCTAACTCTGCGGAGGGTCTTGTTATACAACAATAGTCTGTCCCTCCAGATTAAGTAGGATTCCTCTTGGTGTGTAGAAGGCTTTGAACTGCATTTTGTGGACTTCCTGATAGTAAAGAATTACAATAGTCCAGCCTTGAAGTAACAAATGCATGGACCAGTTTTTCAGCATCACTCCTGGACAGAATGTTTCTAATTTTGTAAAAATAACTTAAATTTTAATCTTTGATTTGCTCCTCAGAAATTTGACGCTGAGCTTTTTAAGATCGCCATGCCGTGCCTCTGCGGTATAGCGGGAGCAATCCCGCCCGACTATGTGGACGCCAGCTACTCCTCCAACACCGAGAAAAAGGCCTCAGTGGACGCCGAGGGCAACTTTGATCCCAAACCAGTGGAGACCACCAAGTAAGCACTGCCAGGAGGTCTTTGTTTTAAAACTTCTTCAAAAACTCTGCAAAAACAGAACTAAAAATAAGTAAAATGCTCTTAAAATGTGTGTATTTTTCCTTGATTTGAGTAGGTAAATAATATAATCTGCCAATAGAATAAGATTTTTGCACTTAAAAAAGGAACAATTTATCTCCATCATCTTATTTCAAGAGCAGTATATGTAATTATCTTATTTTAGGGGTCAAAGTACTCATTCCATTGGCAGATAATCTTATTTACCTGCTCAAATCTAGGACAAAAACACAAATTTTAAGAACATTTTACTTATTTTTAGATCCGTTTTTGCAGTGAAGATTTTAAGCTACAATAATATAATATAAATCACACGTGTCAGATTGGATGTAGATCAGTCGCTGCTTTTTAGAGACTAAATCTATTACTGTAAGGAAGACTAAAGGATAAATAAGCTTTTATTACAAGCTGATCCTGAAATTTCTCAGCGAGAGTTCATTTATTTTCCATTTAAAGCCATTTTATTTAATCAGTCATATTAGTTTGTAACTGTAATGTTCAGTAAGGGTTCAATTCTGATATTTTACCGATGGAAGAAATTTTTCTTTGGTTATATAAAAAAAAAATCCTGCCTAAACCGTTTGGTCAGAGATTAACATAATATGTTGGTTTAGTCACACTATTCTCATTCAGCATGTATGGTTTCCTGAAGAATAAGACTGACATGGTTATATAGATTATAAAATGAATAAATATGTAAATATGTAAAAGAGACGGTAAGAACTGTCTTAAGACCTGTGGTTGAGAAAATATCTCAGGAATTTAACTTTGCATCCAGTGTTAAGTAGTTCAGGTAATGCTAACAGTGCAATTAGAGTTGCGAGATAGCTAAGCTTCTTAACCTGGAGGCAGTTCTTGATGGTGTACGGTACATCTTAGCTGGTTTTGTCAGAGAAATGGTTTACATACCAGTCAATTAAAATATATTTTAAAAGCTTTTTACTTATTCAGTCCTATTATGTCTTGATTTTGTACAAATGCTAAAGACAAACTTGCTACCAAGTTAAGCTTGTTAACACAGAGGCAGCTGTCGACAATGAGCAACATATTTTAGCTAATCAGGAAAAAAGCTTAAATAATGTTACAAGTATAAATTCTAACTAGTGTTTCAGGCACATTCTTTTTACTTTTTCTTATTTTAATGCTTGTTAGTGAGGACTCAGGAGACATACTAAATACACCCTATTATGTTGCTGTTGAGGAACAGTTAATTATCCTCCATTTGTTCAATAAAATAACCAATACCACTAATACTATAAAATTAAATACTTAAAATCCAACTAATTTATTTGAGCAATTTTTCATGGATGAAAAAAAACTCTTATAATGGATATCTGGGCAGGCAGAACTCAAACGACAACTTAGAAAGTTTCCAAAAAATTCAGTGGCTTAGGTCCAAAGGTTAAACTAGTTTGGATTCTTGCCTACACTGGTGTGGAAGGAAATGAGTTGGCTGATAGTTTTGCTAAGAGTGCTGCAAAAAAAGAATATTGTTGATTTAAATATTAAAATAAGTAAAAATGAGGTAAAGAATATTATTAAAATGTATATGAAGAAGAAATGGCAAGAACAGTGGGATAGAGGAGGCAATGCTAGGTTTTATTATAGTATCAAAAAAAAATAAGTTGTGGAATTAAGGAAATGTAATAGAATTAAAAAAGAAGATGATGTTATATCTAGACCAACATTTGGACATACAGGATTAAATAATACAATAATAGTAATTATTGTGGAAAATTAGAAACAGTACAACATATTTTGTTTAGAACATAATAAATATGTTCAGGAAAGAGAGATGTTACTTAGAAATTCAAGCAGGAATAAAAATAAATTAGATATTAGGGAATTGTTTCAGAGATCATCTGGGGATGTAGTTTTTAGCAGTATTTTTAGTTTTTTAAGAAGAACGAGCATTATGGGGGAATATAGTAGGTTAACGTCTGATCCATACTCCAATCTGGAAGGTGGCAGTAATGCACCTATAAGTTGTTTGTTAACTGCCATAAAAAAAAGAGAAGAAGGAAGAATATAAAGTAAAAGCAGTAAATTCTCCCACAGCACCATCATACCAGAGAGGCTGGATGCTTTCATCAACAAGTATGCAGAACACACTCATGATAAGTGGGCTTTTGAGAAGGTGAGTGGAGAAAAAAAGAACGTGAAATCCAATGAACTATATTGGTTTGTAAGTCCTCTCTTTAACGTTTGCCTCTATGGTGAAAACAATTTTTCAGATTCAGAACAACTGGACCTACGGAGAGGTGCTGGACGAGAACGCCAAGACTCACCCAATGCTGCGGCCGTATAAGACGTTCTCCGAGAAGGTGGGGTTCCTTCTGCGTCCTGTTCAACAGAAAACGTGATTCAGCTACATCATTTTAAGAGCCTGTCTTTTCTTTGGGCCTCAGGACAAGGAGATCTACCGTTGGCCCATCAAAGAATCCATCAAAGCCATGATTGCATGGGAGTGGACCTTGGAAAAAGCCAGGGATGGTGAGGGAGAGGTGGAGAAGAAGGCCTCCACACGCAAGATCTCCCAGACCGCTCAGGTATAAGGCAGAGAGCCCAAGAGTCAGTATTTATGCCTGTTTTCACATTCCCCCATCATTTAAATGTGTAAACTAGCTCAAAATGAATTATTTACCTTCCTATCAATGTGATCCAAGCATATTTTCACAAGCAGGACGTCTCAAAAGGAGCGAGGCAGTCCAGAGATTTAAATCTGAAGTGGGTTTTTTTTATGTCGTCGAGTCTAAACTGTATTTTTATGGCTTTAACAAACATCCCACATACATATTTACATCAGCAGGTGGCAGAATTGTAGCCTCGTGAGACCATCCTGATCTCGCGAGCTTTCAAGGTTTCACTCGCAGATCAGTCTGGCTACTTTCCGTTAAAGAAAATTTGGAGCAGTTCACCAAACGAACGTCCAATCAGCGTTGGCTTTGAGGCGGGTTGAAGTGTGACGCAACGAGAAGCGCGACAGTTCAGTCTAAAGAACATGGCGGCTTCAGCCGATGAAACTAGCGTTAGCATGGCTATCGAGCAAGTTTTATCGGAATTACAGAGTATTTCTTTGCTGAGCTAACGAGCCTTTACCTGCAGCAGCAAGAGTAGCTTGGCTTGTGGTTGTGTTTTCGTTGTCGCTCGTAACAGAGCGATGACGAATCTGATTGGTTCATTTGGCCCGTCTATCACCAACATAGGCCAATCAGCTAACCAGTATTTTCGCCCCTTCCCAAAATAACTTCAACGGAAGGTTTCCAGATGGATATGCGGAGCAAATCTATCTGGCGGAGTCAGGTAAGCAGAATTATACCGTTTAGTCAAAACTAAATCTAAAAATAATACACTTTTATTAGATTACAGTGAGTTGTATCCTGAAATTTAAATGTAGTTCTTCATAAAGCATCTTACAGCTGCATAATGTAATGAGAACAGTTTGATATCAGATATCGGCGTTGCAACATTTCAGTGCCTCAAAGTTAGAACATCACATAAAAGCAATAAAAACAGGATATTTTAAAATGTCAGGCTTCTGCTACCTGAAAGCTTTGTTTGTTGTGACTGAGGAGAGGGTGTCTCTACCACCAGAGGCATGTGGTAACTTCTTCTTTTTCCCTCCTGGCTAAATGTGCCTTTCTACCTAAATGCCTGCTCACAAACAAGGAATAGCAGACAGTCTGTCCTGTTTAAAGCTTAATAAAGATCAATATTGTAACGTCCAGCATAGGAGCGGCATGTTTATAACGATGTGGGACCGTTTCTTTAACGCATGCCAGAAAATATGTTTCAGTCATGAACTAATAACATGTTTTTCATGCTGTATACAGTGGTCTGCAAAAAAATAATTCAATTCAATTCAATTCAATTTTATTTATATAGTGCCAAATCATGAAACATGTCATCTCAAGGCACTTTACAAAGTCAAGTTCAATCATATTATACAGATTTGGTCAGATTATACAGATTGGTCAAAAATGTCCTATATAAGGAAACCAGTTGATTGCATCAAAGTCCCGACAAGCAGCATTCACTCCTGGGGAACCGTAGAGCCACAGGGAGAGTCGTCTGCATTGTACATGGCTTTGCTGCAATCCCTCATACTGAGCAAGCATGAAGCGACAGTGGGAAGAAAAACCACCCATTAACGGGAAGGAAAAACCTCCGGCAGAACCGGGCTCAGTATGAACGGTCATCTGCCTCGACCGACTGGGGGTTACAGAAGACAGAACAGAGACACAACAAGAGAAACAAAAAAGCACAGAAGCACACATTGATCTAGTAATCTGTTCTACATTAGATGGAAGTAGCGGGTGAGCCGTCTTCTCTGGATGATGTCACAGTTAACAGAACGCCAGACCAGGTGTACCTACTATGAAGAAAAAGAGAGAGAGCAAAAGTTAAAAGCTGAAATTACGACAGTCATTTCAATGTAATACAATGCAAAACTGGAGAACAGTAGACTGAAGAACAGTAGAAATCAGTAGAGTGAGAAAATTAGACCCTGATGTCCTCCAGCAGCCTAGGCCTATCACAGCACAACTATAGAGATAGCTCAGGGTATGAGCCACTCTAACTATAAGCTTTGTCAAAAAGGAAAGTTTTAACATTAGTCTTAAAAATAGATAGGGTGTCTGACTCACGGACCAAAACTGGGAGTTGGTTCCACAGGAGAGGAGCCTGATAGCTAAAGGATCTGCCTCCCATTCTACTTTTAGAGACTCTAGGAACCACCAGCAGACCTGCAGTCTGAGAGCGAAGTGCTCTGTTAGGAACATACGGGGTAATCAGAGCTCTGATATATGATGGAGCTTGATTATTAAGGGCTTTATACGTTAGAAGGAGAATTTTAAATTCTATTCTTGATTTAACAGGAAGCCAATGAAGGGAAGCTAAAACAGGAGAAATATGATCCCTCTTGTTGATTTTCATCAGAACTCTTGCCGCAGCATTTTGAATCAGCTGAAGACTTCGAACTGCATTTTGTGGACTTCCTGATAGTAAAGAATTACAATAGTCCAGCCTTGAAGTAACAAATGCATGGACTAGTTTTTCAGCATCACTCCTGGACAGAATGTTTCTAATTTTGGCGATATTACGGAAGTGAAAAAAGGAAACTCTGGAAACCTGTTTAATATGGGATTTAAATGACATGTCTTGGTCGAAAACAACACCAAGATTTTTAACTTTATTACCAGAGGCCAAGTTAATGCCATCCAGATTAAGGGATTGATTAAGAACTTTATTTTTTGAAGACTCTGGCCCAAAGATTACAACTTCTGTCTTGTCAGAATTTAAATGCAGGAAATTTAAAGTCATCCAGCTTTTGATGTCATCAAGACATGACTGCAGTCGAAGTAACTGATTGGATTCATCAGGATTTATGGATAAATATAGCTGAGTGTCATCAGCATAACAGTGGAAATTAATCCCATGCTGTCTGATAATTTTGCCAATCGGAAGCATATATATATAGTAAATAGAATTGGTCCAAGGACTGAACCCTGTGGTACTCCACAAGTGACCCTAGAGTTTGAGGAAGATTTATTATTAACATGAACAAACTGGAATCTGTCTGACAGATAAGATTTAAACCAGCCTAATGCTTTTCCCTTAATCCCTACAGTATGCTCAAGTCTTTGCAGGAGAATATTGTGATCAACTGTATCAAATGCAGCACTGAGATCTAACAGGACAAGTATAGACACAAGTCCATTATCTGAGGCCATGAGAATATCATTGGTGACCTTCACCAGAGCTGTTTCAGTGCTATGATGAGCTCTGAAGCCTGACTGAAACTCCTCAAGTAGGTCATTACTTTGTAAATGTTCACATAGTTGATTAGCAACTACTTTCTCAAGAATTTTAGATAAGAAAAGAAGATTAGATATAGGTCTGTAATTTACTAACTCATCTTGATCAAGAGATGGTTTCTTAAGTAAAGGTTTAATAACAGCTACTTTAAAAGCCTGTGGTACATATCCATTTACCAAGGATAGATTAATCATGTCTAAAATAGGACCACTGATCAGAGGGAATACCTCCTTAAACAACTTGGTTGGGATTGGGTCTAACATACAGGTAGAAGGTTTAGATGAAGCTAAAATTTTAGATAGCTCAGAAAGCTCTACTGCTTTTAAACAGTTCAGACACTGCGCAGGTTCTAAGGATTCCTCCAATGCTGCCTCACTTACTGAGGATGAGGTAATCATGTTTGGGAGGATGCCAATTATTTTATTTTTAATGGAATCAATTTTATTTATGAAGAATCCCATAAAATCATTACTGCTAAGAGCTAAGGGAATGGATGGATCAACAGAGCTGTGGCTCTGGGTAAGTTTGGCAACTGTACTGAAGAGAAATCTAGGATTATTCTTATTCTCCTCAATTAATGATGAAAAATATGCTGCTCTAACTCTGCGAAGGGTCTTGTTATACAACAATAGACTGTTCTTCCAGATTAAGTAGGATTCCTCTTGGTGTGTAGAGCGCCATTTTCTCTCCAATTTCCTAACATTGTGCTTCAAGGAACGCAGCTCTGAATTAAACCAAGGAGCCAGCTTCCTGTGAATAATCACCTTCTTTTTCAAGGGAGCTACATTGTCTAATGCAGAACGCAATGACGAAGTCATACCGTTTACAAAGACATCTATTTGTGAATTGGAAGAAACAACATTGCTGCCATCTACAGGGCATTTCTGCAATACGGAGGATATTAAAAAGGGGACAGACTCTTTAAGTTTTGATACAGCATTATCCGATAAAGATCTACTATAATTGAACCCTCTTTTGGGGGTGGAGAACTCAGTTAGATTAAACTCAAATGTTATTAAAAAATGATCAGATAGGACAGGGTTGTGAGGAAATACTGTTAATTCTTCACAATCAATGCCATATGTCAGCACAAGGTCTAAAGTATGGAGCCAAGAGTGCGTCGGTTTATGCACATTTTGAGCAAAACCAATTGAATCTAGGATAGTTTTAAAGGCTACACTAAGGTTATCGCATTCTGTGTCAACATGGATGTTAAAATCACCCACTATAATAGCCTTATCAGTATTTAACACCAAATCAGATAAGAAATCTGGCAACTCATCCAAAAACTGAGTGTAAGGGCCTGGTGGACGATACAAAACAACAAACAGAAGAGGTTTTATTGCTTTGCAGTTTGGATGAGGGAAACTGAGGGTTAAATGTTCAAAAGAACTGTAGTTATTAATTGGCCTGGGACTAATTAATAAATCAGACTGAAAGATGGTTGCCACTCCTCCTCCTCTTCCCACAGATCTGGGAATGTGGAAATTTGAATAATTGGAGGGAGTTGACTCATTTATACTAACGTAGTCCTCTTGTAGCCAGGTTTCTGTGAGACAAAACAAATCAATCTGTTTATCAGAAATCAATTCGTTAACTAACAAAGTCTTTGGAGGGAGAGACCTTATATTTAATAGACCACATTTAAATGTTTTAGTTTTAGGTTCAAGGTGAACCGTATTGATTTTTATTAGGTTTTTATGATTTGTTCCTTTTAGATAAGTTTTTGATCTGTTAAGTTTTGGCCGTGGGAAAGACACCGTCTCAATAGGATAATGGATGGGTAACAGTACAGAAGCTGCAGAGAGGTGTGTTAAACTACGGCTCTGCTTCCTGGTCTGGACCCTGGATTGTCAGCATTTAGGAGGACTAATAAACAGGCCCTTCGCATTTTTCACGTTTTTTTTTTTGCCTCCCAGCCTGGAATTAAGATGAATTACTTAAGCGTATGCATCATTTTATTTAAAGATTATTCCTGCAACTTTGAAGATCTATTTTTTTTTTATTGTGTAGAAAACAACATGCTGGTGAAGATTCTCAGTCATCCAGGTCATGGTCATTCCAAAAAAAGTAAAAAACAAAGCAACTGGACTTGTTTTCCGTAGTTGAAGACGTTTCGCTTCCTCTCCAGGAAGCTTTCTCAATTCAAAAAGTCTGGAGTAATGCGGAGTAACAAGCTTTATACAATTGCCAAACAAAGGCCTTGTAATGGCTTAGATAACATGCAAATTCAACAGAAACAGGACCATCCCTTAGTAATGGGCGCTTGTTAAAGTCATTACGCCAGCAGATTGGACCGAAACTGGTCCACTCCTCTGTAACGAGGAGTCGTTAGGGTCGTTATTGGCTTGGCTTAAAGGGACAATGTTTTGATCACCTGAATGAGGGTGAGAGTTAAGGTGATGGTTGGCCAGAATAGGGTGTTTTCAGCTGACGTCACGCTCACGTGACTACTCAGCGCGTCCGCCATATTGGGTGGCAGTCGTTTCGCACCGTTGACCTGCATTGTATGACGCCTTAGGCAGTATTGGAAGTGAACAATGGGGAAAACGTGTTTAATGGTTGGTTGCACGGCCCGTGGAGGTGGAGATCAACGCTCTTTCTATCGCCTACCAGCCGTAATAGTGAATCAGTGTGAAAAAACAAAACAGCTGTCTGAACAACGCCGTCACCTATGGCTGACACGGATATCCAGGTCCGATTTGGACGGTGTTAAGCTGGAATACGCCAGAGTCTGCGGTGCTCACTTTGTCACAGGTAATTAACTGTTAAGTATTTAAAACATGTAAGAAGAATATATTAATAATAGGGCTTGGGCGTTATGACTTATTACTTTCCGCGGCTGCCATGTTGACTGCCTCCACCGCCTCTACTGCCTATTACTACCGCATACTGTACTCTCTCTCTCAGCCGTGTTTTAATTTGATTAATTTCACCTTAACTTGATTTCAACCATGGTAAACCGTTGCTGTATTGTGGGCTGTAACAGCGCAACACATGATCGCCATGGGAAAAACATAGAAACAGATTAATTTTCCACCGCTTTCCTGCCTGGAGGCGCAACCACGGAGAACAACTGTTAGCGATAACAAAGAGATCGTCGGCTCGCTTGGATCGCGGTTGTAAGTCGACCGAACATAACTTTCCACAGTATCCCGATGTCAATGAGAGTGTGTTCTAAACGTTTGAAACACATAGCAGCTAGTTAAAAGTCCATTACATGCGTGAGTGGTTGTTAGCACTGACGGTTAGCAGCTACTAAACTAGCATGGGCCAGAGCCCGTCCGAGCGCAGCTTACCTTTGAACGAGTTGCTGTGTTCCCACTGTTTGCTGGCTTTATGATCTGCAGCTCCTACCGGCGCCAATACGGTAAATACAACTTAATTTTGCACTGGTCATTGTTCTGCTTAAATAATTAAAGCCGCGAGCGGCGTCGATCGGCCCAGAGCCCGTCCGCCCTGCGGCGGGCGGTGCGCCTTCGCGCACCGCCGGCCGCCGGCCGCCAGCCACCGCAGAAGCATGCGACACATTTGCGTCGGATTGTTTACATTTTTACCATCTTATTAAAACTCACCCGTCCACGTATGATGGCGATTTCCTTGATGTACATAACCAGATGTGAACTGGTTGTGAGCCTCTAGACCCTTGTAAGCTCTCATTTCCTCAAGAGTGTGCAGAGGGTTTTCACCGAACACCAGGTAATGCATCTGGATTACGGCTAAACAAGGCACCGTGGAGGGCATAGGGGTCCATATGGTCGATCACGGAACATTTCCTCAGATATACGTCCTTATCTGGTCGCTCTAGCGTGCTGGCGTACTTATCCATTCGCGATACGATAATACGTGTAAGACAACTAGAGATAAGGAAGTGTGCCACCCAATATGGCGGACCGGAAGTTGGCCAGTGACGTCAGTGAAAACACCCTATTAATCCTATGAAAACAACAAACAGGACAAAAAACCCAGAAAACTTCAATGTGCGTAAATGTTCACCCCCCCTAAAGTCAGTCATTTGTAGAGCCCCCTGCAGCTGGTACTGCTGCAGGGGGCTCTATCGCCACATCTGGCCGCTGGGGTTTTTACTCATTCCCCAAGACTAAACTCCTGCAGCTCCTTCATGTTGGATCGTTTTCACTTGTCAACAGAGATCTTAAAGCCTGACCAAGGAGCACTAATCAGTCTGTAAATACCTGATCGGAGCTTCTTTGAGGTCTTTTGAATGTGTTGGGGCTTGATATTCTATAACAATACTAGTTATCTATATATTATACTCATAGGACAAATCTATCAGTAAAATTCTGTCTATAATAGTATACATCTCTATATTTATTCAGTAAAAACTCATGTCCTGTACTTATGGAACCACTGTTTATCCTGCACTTGCTGCTAATGCATTTCTGGTTAGACCTAAACTGCATTTCGTTGCCTTGTACCTGTACCTGTGTAATGACAATAAAGTTGAATCTAATCTAATCTAATCTAATCTAATCGAATCGAATCGAATCTAATCTAATCTAATCTAATCTAATATTTGTTTTGAACCCTGATTCCCATTTGGTTCTTTGTCTTTTTTTTTGTTTTCAGGCCACCTACGATCCCAGTCATGGCTACAACCCTCAGCCCATAGACATCTCAGGGATGGCTTTGTCCAGGGAACTGCAGGTACGCACGTTTCTGTCTGCATCATCACCAAACGTGTTCGTGCTCGTCTTCATTCGGCTTTAAAACTAATTCTCTTTGTCTTTTCATGCAGTCTATGGCTGAGCAGCTGGCTGAGAACTACCACAACACCTGGGGCAGGAAGAAGAAACTAGAGCTACAGTCTAAAGGCAATTTGGGTTTTAAATGATCGTCTTGTTTTAAGTGATTTTAAGCTTGTCAAAATGCTGATCAGGGAAATGTTTCCTATTTAGGGGGCGGCACGCACCCTTTGCTTGTGCCTTACGACACCCTGACGGCCAAGGAGAAGGCCCGGGACAGGGAGAAAGCCCAGGATCTGCTCAAGTTCCTGCAGCTCAACGGATACGCCGTGACAAGGCAAGCCAGACGGCCGCCCTGTCCTCCGTCGGGCCGGTCTGCGCCTCACTGACTTATTTCACCGTTCTCCGTCCTCAGGGGACTAAAGGACATGGAGCAGGACATTTCTTCCATCGAGAAGCGTTTTGCCTACGGATTCCTCCAGAAGCTTCTCAAATGGATGGACATCGCTCAGGAATTCATCGCCCATCTCGGTACTCTAAGTTTGAGAGGCTCCTCGTTCGTGATGAACTGTGATTTATTCCTGTGCAAAACTTGTAAATTACTCGTTTTCTTGTGGATTTGCAGAGGCTGTGGTTAGCAGTGGGCGTGTGGAAAAGTCTCCACATGAGCAGGAGATCAAATTTTTTGCCAAGGTGAGCTAGAGGATAATTTGTCTTGTTAACTGACTTTAACCAACAGAGAGAAATTTGAGTTCGTATTGACCTGAACATAAATCAGATTAAGATTTATGTTCTTAAAAGTCCTTAAAAAATAAACTTCTTAATCAATCACTTAATCTGGCTGTCATTAAATTGGCCTCTGGTAATAAAGTAAAAAATCTTGGTGTTGTTTTCGACCAAGACATGTCATTTAAATCCCATATTAAACAGGTTTCCAGAGTTTCCTTTTTTCACCTCCAGAATATCACCAAAATTAGAAACATTCTGTCCAGGAGTGACGCTGAAAAACTAGTCCATGCATTTGTTACTTCAAGGCTGGACTATTGTAATTCTTTACTATCAGGAAGTCCACAAAATGCAGTTCAAAGCCTTCAGCTGATCCAAAATGCTGCAGCAAGAGTTTTGATGAAAATCAACAAGAGGGATCATATTTCTCCAATTTTAGCTTCCCTTCATTGGCTTCCTGTTAAATCAAGAATAGAATTTAAAATTCTCCTTCTAACGTATAAAGCCCTTAATAATCAAGCTCCATCATATATCAGAGCTCTGATTACCCCGTATGTTCCTAACAGAGCACTTTGCTCTCAGACTGCAGGTCTGCTGGTGGTTCCTAGAGTCTCTAAAAGTAGAATGGGAGGCAGATCCTTTAGCTATCAGGCTCCTCTCCTGTGGAACCAACTCCCAGTTTTGGTCTGTGAGGAAGACACCCCGTCTACTTTTAAGACTAATCCCCTGTTAAAGGGGAGTTTTCCTCTCCACTGTCGCTTCATGCATGCTCAGTATGAGGGATTGCTGCAAAGCCATCAACAATGCAGACGACTGTCCACTGTGGCTCTACGCTCTTTCAGGAGGAGTGAATGCTGCTTGGAGAGACTTGATGCAACCTGCTGGGTTTCCTTAGAGAGGAAACTTTCTCACCAACCTGGAGGATCTGATGGAGTCTGACTTTAGAAAGAACCTTGAGATGACAGGGGCTGTGAATTGGTGCTATATAAATGAAATTGAATTGAATTTGAACATCATTGCTGATGTGGGGACTGAAGTGATAAAAGTAAAATCAAACTGTATCTTGTGCAGAACCTTATAGACAATTGTTGCTGTAAACATACAGTATTTTGGAAATGTATTGTTGCTGTATCAGCGTATGCAATATCGATATTAAAAAGAACGGCTGGGACTCCAATGAAAGTCTTGCCATACAAGTAACACCTTTAAAGATGCTTGTTGTTCAGTGCTATTAAAAAAATAATTGGGAGGGCTTTAAAATTATTGCTGTCTAATTACCAAAAACAACTTTATTCAGTAAAACAATGTGCTTTGGATTAAAATAATGAATTTTGTTTTACAGTAGCTGGATGGATTACTTACTATCTGGGGTGTATGTTTTGATCTCAAAGCTGACAGACTTAAACACATTTATGTATTATGTTGTCATGGCAGATTCACCAACATTATGGCATGTTTTCCAAAAGTGTTGCAACCTTTTGTCCATATGTGAAGTTGCAGTGAGGAAAAAAAACTAATAAGAAACATTTGGTTTATAATATATATATATAAAAAAATTAGAACAAACCTTTGTGTAGTTACTTAGACACTATAATATAAATTGAAAAGACTAGGTCGTAACACCAAACCATGTGGGACTCCGACGTGTTTGAGAAATAGTAGTTCATCATTAAACTGTACAAAACAGCATAGTCTATAGCATCAGGCCTTCAAATTAGATTTTTTTTCTCTCGCTGTGTATTATCATCTTTATTTTATTCAAAACAATGATTATTTTAATGAACTTTCTAAAGGTTAGAACTACTTTTATAGGATGCTGAGAATGCATATTTTATGAAAAGTGTGTTTTTTGCCAGTGAAAATGGCAGAAATGCGTTAAAGGAAGACTTCCTCTTCTGAATGCACTTTGCTGTGCAGGCTTCTTGCCTTCCTGTTTCCTACAAGGTTATTTTCTGTGCTGAATATTGAAACCCGCCTCGTCTTTTCTAGATTCTCCTGCCACTCGTCAATCAGTACTTCAAGAACCACTGCCTGTATTTCCTCTCTACGCCTGCCAAGGTTTTGGGCAGTGGAGGCCATTCGTCCAACAAAGAGAAAGAGATGATTGCCAGGTGTGTCTTTAAAGCCCGTGTCCTGCTGGCAGAACTGTGACCGTGTCTGTCCTTCTCCCTCTGCCACGTCCCTCCATATCTCTCGTGTTATAGAATATCCGTTATTTCCTTGACCGCTCTTATACTTTTTGTGTACCTGAAACGTTTTACCTGCCCCCTTCCCCCCCCCCCCCCCTCACCATCCTCCCTCCCTGTCCCTGCTTTTCCTCTTTTCTCCTCCGACCTCAGTATCTTCTGTAAGTTGGCTGCCTTGGTGAGGCACAGAGTATCTCTCTTTGGTAAGGAATATGCATGGTGGTGTCACCCCTGTCTAGCTTCTCCTTATTTATGTTTTCTACCTCCTCCTCCCTGTTCTTTTTCATTTACACACTAACGAGCTTTTCCACATTAGTCCCCCCCATGCTGTCATTTCCTCCAAACTCACCGATTCTTCTATCTAATGCTTCTTTCTCTTCAGCTCAGCTCCTGCTTGGCTTCAATGTTTACTGCAGTCTTATGATTTTTAAAAGTTGTCTTTTTATGGCTTTGAAGACATTGGTCAAACAAAAACAAGGCAAATAGACTAAATTAGTTGTCTACAGCTGGTATTGCTCCGCAGCTCTGTGATGTGTTGCCAGCCTGGCTTATAGAGGCAATAGATGCTGTATCCTCATCGTCTTCTGCTTCACCACCATCAGTCTTTAAGTCACTTTTATTTTAGCCAGTTGTCTGAAAAACAGCAAACTCAGAACATTTATAGTATTTTACATCTTTTGATTCTGCCTGGATTCTTGTAATATCGTAGTTATTTTCATCAAATGCTCTCCAGACTTTCTGGATGCCTTTCACCTTTACTACCTTTTTTTTTTTAAATAACCTGTAAGGAAGCCATATTTTTTGGTAAGATAGTCATCAAACCAAAAATGTTCCCACACATAGCACAAAGATAAACTAAGGAAAAAATACATATGCAATTGATTGTTTTAAAGAATAGAATAGGTGGTTTTAATGGAGGTGTGAATTTGTTGAATTGCCTTCTAACACGATGTGATTCGTTATATAATGCTGTGTGTTGTTGATGCAAAACTCTTAAGCGATATTCCTTTACCACTGATAAGAAAGTTGGCATTTTCAATTATTGGAGCTTTGGGATGGATGTGCACAGAATGAGAGCAGTGACAGATCATGGTCTGTGTGCCGTTTACAGGAACGGATGCACCTGCGGTGGTGAACTGTTTGCACATTCTTTCGCGGTCCCTTGATGCAAGGTAATTCACCATCTAGTCGCCTCCTGCCCTCATCATCTGCCTAGAAGGGCATAAAATAAACACCTAAAACCACCCTAATCTTTTCTCCATAATTTTTTTCACCAGGACTGTTATGAAGTCAGGCCCTGAGATTGTGAAGGCGATCCTGCGCCAGTTCTTTGAGAGCGCTGCAGATGACATTGAAAAGATGGTGGAGAATCTGAAACTGGGGAAAGTGTCTAGTAAAACCCAGGTCAGGGAGAACAACACATGCACGTGGTCACACACCATTTTACGCATGGGGCTCCAAATAATAGCAGCGTGTCTTTAATGCGATGAAAGCGGCAAATCCCGAAAAGCGTTATTTTCCATGAAACACGTGCAATGCTAAAGCAAGACGTAGCGAGATAAGTTGATCTAATTTATCACTCCGCAAAGAGTGAGGAAACGGAGATATTATTGTGAAAAACAGCAGTTTGCATTTTCCTTTTTAAGCTTACAAATGTTTCTGTCATAAATAAAAAGGCCTAAAGATTTAGCTGTAAACTATTTTGTTGTATAACCTACTTCACACCACTCCTAGCACCTGCAAACAGGCACAGATTGAATTAGAATCAGAATCAGAAATACTTTAATAATCCCAGACGGAAATTATTTAATTATTATTGCATTATGGAATTAGATTCCATAATGCTGCTTACTTTCCCTCAGATAGACCCACAAGGTCTACACTTAATAACAGACCCTAAACCCAGGATGGCCACTACTGTCATCAGTTCTTAAAATGTTTCAAAGTAAAATTATCTTTAACTAAGAATCAAGAATCCTTATTGTTGTTATGAAGCCATAATAAACTTTTTGTTATTCTTGGGCTTGGAATGCACGCACAACACAGACACAAATCAAAAACACCCATAGAAAAACAATGACTACATTCCTAGAGTAGACCCTCAGAATTGCAAAAAACACACTATGAAAAAAGCTAAATTTGAGGTAAAGCTGTACAACAGACGAGAAAGACAGAGGGGGAATCAGCCTGGCGATTCTTAATCGCAAATATGGCATATTAAGTTAATAATGAGATATACAACTTAAAAAGAAAAGAGAAGCAGCAGTCGATTCACAGAACGATGTAAAAAAAACAGTGCAATTTGCATGAATGTACCATACAAACACTCCACGAGAAACTAAAGTGTGGAAATGGTGATTAGTATCTTACAAAAGTGACATGTTCAAGTGGAAAAAGAGGAAGAACAGCAGTCTATTTACAGATCAATGTAAAGACTGTGCAATTTACATGAACATACAAACAAACACTCCCCGATAAGCTAAAAATTGTTAAATAGATAAGAGGTTATTTAATAATTCTCAGTGAGCTCAAGAACCTGTGGAACCAGTAATAGTTTTGTTAACATGTAACAGACTGTGAACTTGGCTGGATGTTTGTTTGATTTTCAGCAGGGGATGATTGCCTTCACAGCTTTAGGAAAGAAGCTGTTTTTAATTATGTCTATTTATATTTGATTAAACACTCCTTAATAATTTCCCTGATGGAAATGTCCAAACAGAGTGTTGGACAGAGGATATGACCTGCACCAACACAGACTCATCAGTATCTTCACATTGATAAATAAGTTAATAAAACCATTCTTTATGAAAAGTCACTAAAGCACAATTGACAAAAAAAAAAAGTTTAGTTCCTTAATGTGTTAAAGGTTCTCTTTAGACAAATTAGCGTGTTATTTGTTAAATTATAGCGTCTTCTACTTAATACTTGTAGTTTCTTTCAACAATGATGCTTTTTGCCGATACCTTGGCCTCACGTCAGCATTTTCTGGTAGTTAGAGTACTCAGAGGAAACTGTAGACCTTTTTCTGATCAACCTCGATCTAATTCTTGGCTGAGTCGTTGCCAATTTTTGGTTTTGTTATTCTTTGATTCCTTCAAATAGTACTTTTCTGTGTCCAGTTTTCCTCCATCTCTTTCTAGCTATTGTTTTACAACTTAATGGGCTATCGTTCTACAATTTGTCCTTACTAAAAACTGAGATTAAACTAATTATTAATATTGGAAACACAATTATTTCTTCCAAAAAAACAAACTAATTTAACTAATATCACTTGCTGATTAGCAGGTATAACAAACTGATAGTCTAGTAATCTGGCTTCTGTATTACAGCAATAGTTGGATCTTTTAGGAACTCTACAAAACAATTATTTCTGACACAAAGAACTGGTCTTTAAATAAAGAGTTATAAACTGATAATAAATACTCATAAAAGAGGAGTTTTAATACACTGGCGATGTTTAAAATCAGTCCAAAACTTCACATAAAGGCCACTATCTCACACAGAGGTTCTGTATGTAATTTGGATCAGAGTGAAGTTTTTATGGTTTATTGGATGCCAGATTTGTATTTTTTATGTGAGCTCATGTCTGCCTCTGCCTACCTGCTTATCTAGGTTAAAGGTGTGTCCCAGAACATCAACTACACCACAAACGCCTTACTGCCTGTCCTCACTTCGCTGTTTGACCACATTGCTCAACACCAGTTTGGAGATGATGTTATTTGTGAGTTGAAGTGTTTGACACTTACGAATAAATGTTTTTTTGTTGGGTTTGTTTGTACTAAGATCTTACTCCAAACTAACAAAATTCCTCTTTATATTTAAATCTATAGTGGATGACCTTCAAATATCCTGCTATCGTTTGATGTGCAGTATATACTCTTTGGGAACTGTTAAGACTCCTCATGTAGAGAAGTAAGTACTTTAGTGGACTAGCATAAGTACAAAAAGTAAATTGGGGCAGACAATTGTTCAAAGTTTTAATCAGTACTTGAGCAGGGTTTAGCGCACTTAGCAACTGCTAATGTTAACATTCGTTGCCCAATATTAGACAACATTGGGGAAAACAATGCTTACAATAGCAATGTTAGCATTTTTATTTTCACAGATTTTGATTTCCTTTGCATTGGCTTAATTGTTAACCTCTTATAAGGATCTTAAGGTTTTGGATCCTGTGCAGACAGCTACCCCATCTTGATAAGGGCTTGCTATAGGATTTGGCATTAATTGGATTGATTTGTAAAATGCACTGAGAAAGCATTTATTGTGAATCGGCACTATATAAATAATATTAACAAAACTGAATTAAAATACAGCCCTTAGCAGCTGGTATTATTTGTGTTTTTGCTTAGCAAACAATAGCAATGCTAACATTAGCAATAGCTCATGCCAGCAACTTGGTTTTTAGATAGGTTTTAATTTTTAAATTTTTTGTTTCTTAAGTAGAGCTTTTGATTTTGTGGTATTTTTCTCAAACAGACCATTTACAAAGGGATGGAACATTTGCATAATAATGAAAAGTACTTGATGTATTAAGCAATTACTAAAGTTACCCTTTTTTGTTGCTAATATTAGTAAAAGTATGCTAACATTAGCTGCTCTTGTTGGCAATTTGATTTTCCGAAGCTAGATTTTTATTTTGGTTTTAAGTATTAACTTTTAATGAGGATCTTGATGATTTTATTGTTCTCATTAAGACAGCTACATGCTCGAAAAGAGCTTTGAGCTGTTTTGAGCTACTTAGGCTAGCATTTTTTTGTTTGCTAATATTAGAAATATTGTAATAGATATTAGTGAAATCGTTAGTATAATGCTATCATCAGTAAATGTTGGCTAACGGGAGCAAATGGATGTCCAAACAAAGATTTAGTTTTAATTGTTTTTATTCAAGGTACAACTTTTAATGCTGTTGGTCTCATGTAGACAGTGGCCAGTTCTTGACACGGAGGGGGGGGGGGGGGGGGGGGGGGGGGTTGGTATGTTTGGCAGCTACTAATATTTATGTTTTCAAAACATAAATGAAAGATAAAATGACACTAGCACATTCTGGCTTATGTTAATATTTCTTATACAAAGATAGATAGGGATTGGTTTGCTGCCTTTTAAGGAAAATCCTCATTAGAATTTTAAGCTTTTTTCTCTCTTGTAGAGACTGCAGCCCACTCTGGGACATTTAGCAAATACTAATGTTAGCATTTTTCTATTATTTTTAAAGATATGCTTTGATTGCGTATCTAGTTTTCTACAGATATCATGTCTCTTTCTTCTGCAGACAGCGACCAGCTCTTGGAGAGTGTTTGGCACATTTAGCAGCAGCTATGCCGGTTGCCTTCCTGGAACCAGCACTAAATGAATTCAACACATTCTCTGTTTACACAACCAAGACTCCAAGAGAGAGAACTAGTGAGTTGTACCACCTGGTTTTATCTAAAGTGCAACTTGCACGTTGAAATCACATGTATCTATCTAAAACAACTGTATTAGCCTTTAAAAGCCACATGTTTGTACTCTGCTTGCATCAGTTTTGGGACTGCCCAATCAAGTCGAGGAGCTGTGCACAGACATCCCGGAGCTGGACGTTCTAATGAAAGAAATCCACGACCTGTCTGAATCAGGAGCTCGCTACACAGAGATGCCGCATGTGATTGAGATCACCCTGCCCATGCTGTGTAATTACCTTCCCCGTTGGTGGGAGAGGGGTCCAGAAAGCTTCCCAGAGCAGGAGGGCCAGCTCTGCACCGCCGTTACCTCTGAGCAGCTCAACCAGCTGTTGGGTAGCATCATGAAGATCGTGGTTAACAACCTGGGCATCGATGAGGCCTCCTGGATGAAGAGATTGGCTGGTGAGTGAGCTTTAAAAACAAGGTCTATATAATCCAATTTATTCCAAAATTATATTTTTTAACCTGTTTATGTGGGGGGGGGGGGTTTAATGTCTGGATTAAAATACTATTTTCCCTCAAACCTTTGCCCAGCCAAGTTGTTCTTGACTATTGTTTATTATGTTTTTGGTTAGTTTTTGCCCAGCCCATCGTCAGCAGGGCTAAACCAGAGATGCTTAAATCCCACTTCATTCCCACCATGGAAAAGCTGAAGAAGCGTGCAGGAAAGGTGGTGGCAGAGGAGGAGCACCTGCGCATGGAGGGCAAATCAGAGGTGGACAGTGAGAATGGGACCATTCGCGACGAGTTTGCTGTGCTGTGTCGAGACTTGTATGCCCTTTACCCGTTGCTCATCCGCTACGTGGACAATAACAGGTTAGTGCAACACTGTTGGGTCACGTGCCATTGTTAAGCTCTCTGTCACACTGCAAAAGCGGATCTAAAGATAAGTAAAATGTTCTTAAAGTTAGTGTATTTATCCTTGATTTGAGCAGGTAAATAATATTATCTGCCAATGAAATGAGTATTTTGACCCCTAAAATAAGATATTTAGACATCCTGCACTTGTTCCTATTTTAAGTGCAAAAGTCTTATTCCATTGGCAAATCATCTTATTTACCTGCTCAAATCAAGGACAAATACACAAATTTTAAGAACATTTTACTTATTTTAAGTTCTGTTTTTGCAGTGCATGTTCTCTCCAGATACTCCGGCTTCCTCTCACAGTCCAAAAACACGACTGTTAGGTTAATTGGCCTCTCTAAATTCTCCTTACACTGCAAAAACGGATCTAAAAATAAGTAAAATGTTCTTAAAGTTAGTGTATTTATCCTTGATTTGAGCAGGTAAATAATATTATCTGCCATTAAAATGAATATTTTGACCCCTGAAATAAGATATTTAGACATCCTGCACTTGAAATAAGATGATGGAGATGAGTTGTTCCTATTTTAAGTGCAAAAGTCTTATTCCCTTGGCAAATCATCTTATTTACGTGCTCAAATCAAGGACAAATACACTCATTTTAAAGAATATTTTACTTATTTCTAGTTCCCCCTTTGCAGTGCATAGCAAACGTTTGGTCGGAGTTGTTCCCTTTTTTTATGTTGTGTTAAAAATGCTGGCCAATTTTCCGAGACTATGTTTATATTAAATTTCATGAGTTTACAGCATCCATGGTCAGTTTTTGCTGTGTCTGTCAAAAAGGGCAAGGTGGCTGACCTGTCCAGACCCAGATGCAGAAGAGCTTTTCAGGATGGTGGGAGAGGTCTTCATCTTCTGGTCCAAATCACACGTATGGATCAACCATTCTCTCCCCCTTTTTTTCTTTTTTTTCCTCTAAGTATTTTTATTATTATTTAAATAAAGGCTAAAGATCAGGGTATGTGTTTTCACAAACAATATGTTGGATGTCCTTGCTAGCTCATTTATGGATCAATGTGAATCTTTTCTGTTCAATAAATGACAATTATGACTGACCCTTTATTTATAACTTTATGTATAAAAATTTAATTACATTTAGCAATTAAATGCCATTTAAAAATGGCATTTCTAGTGTGTGGGTTTATGCTAATTTATCAGTTAATTTAATATGGATCAAAATCTGATTAGATGCATCACAAATAATTGTGTTGCTGCAAATTAGTGTTGAGTTTTTGTGCCCCACTTAACTTATCATGCCAGACACGTCTCTCTCTCTCTCTCTCCAGTTTAGATACTTGCTGATACTGAGTACTTAACAGTATCATTGACCACTGAAAATGGCTGTTTATCGAGGGCAATAAATTCAAATCGATTTTATAGAAGCAATTAAAAACACATGACATCTCAAGGCACTTTACAAAGTCAAATTTAATGAAATTATACAGAGATATTGGTCAAAAAGCCTTTGGTTTCCCTTAGATAGGAAGTATCGGTATTGGAACACCATTAGCTATGAATTAGGGCAGCGCCAGAAAAGCAAACGAACAGAAAGTGAGTTTGAAAAGGCAGAGACAAACAAGTGAACACACACACTGCATTTAAATAAAGGCTAAAGAACAGGGAATCTGTTTTCACAAACAAATAATAGAACCTTCCCAGTTAACTGGAACAGAATATGGTGCACTGTAAAAAACGGTTTTAGTAGTTTAAAAAAATAATCCAACCTTTGATTTGTTCTCTGTTGCAGTTTGGCCTTGCTTGGCCTTTAAAAGTCAAAATAAGTTTGACTTACTGCATCCAATTAAATATTCTACGAATGAAAACCTAAAAGTGTGCCACAAAATCTTGTAACATGCCTGTGGAGGTGTTCGAAGAACGTTTATTTATTTTTTCCCCAGTCCAATTAAGAAGATCCTTTAGAAGCCAAGGGTCTAAACATGAGTCTGTGTTTATGCTGGTTTCCAGAACTTTAAGAGGGAGGAGCAGAACTTTGTGGTGATGAATGAGATCAACAACATGTCCTTCCTCACTGCTGACAGTAAGAGTAAGATGACTAAGGTAAAAAAAATAAAATGTTGTCTTTGCTTCATATGTTTGATCCACCATATACTGAGACATAACACATTAAGAAACTAAACTCTGTTAATTAACGTATCACTAACGCCAGCCACTCCAAGCAGAAAATGGTTTCAAAGCAATCCATTTATAGCTGTGTATACATTCACAATTATGATTTCGTTTTTTTTCCCTGTAAGTTGAGTAAGAACATCACTTATTAAATGTCATTATTTTGTTTATTGCACGGTTTTCTAAGAATCTGAATTAAATCTGACACATCCTTTTCCAGGAGAATGTAAGTGGCAGTACAGTGTTGAGTGAGCGGTGTTGCTAACTGTGTTTTCTCCATATATCCTGTGTCGGTGGTTGGACGCTGGGTCACTAGGCCGGAGACGGAGAGGTTAGATTGTGTTTGTGCACGAGCGCTGTGCTGATCGCATGGCACCCTGAGTTTGAGAGGCAAATCATCAAGTTCTCCTGTGGACCCCTTTATTCACACAAATACATGCACATAGAGAGGATTTTAAACATGTTTACTATCAGGAGTCAGCACAACTGTGGGTAAAATTAAAAAGCAAAGGGGCTCTTTTACACCAAACTGCCAATTAGTGTTTAGTAATATAAGGAGCTGTGATAAAGATCCATCGTACATGGGAGCAAATGGAGCCCTTTTAGAGCTAGACTTTCTCTATACAAATCATAAATATACACTAGTGTATTTAACAACTTGGTTTAATGAGACAGGTTGCAACGCTGTAGTAAACCCACTGCAGCAAAACAAGCCATAGATAAACAGTTTTAATTCGCACCAGAGGCTAAAGTCACTTCTATCCATTTGGATTATTTTGTTCATTGTTGCTTCCCATCTTAAAGCTGGACAAAATAAATTATCTTTTTTTTTCTGTGTCGAAAAATTATGATATTTATCTCTAACCTGGCCAGCTAGATTGATAAAGTGTAGCACTCTAGTTCTACACAATATCAATCTGGAACTGCTCCCATCTAATCTGTCCGGGGAAAGGAGGGACATTCAGCAGAACTCTCTGAGCTGATTGGACGAAGTGACACATAGTGCCCGCCCACCAAAGGTTGGTTTTAGCCAATCACGGTATCAAATTAAAACGATGTGAGTGTAAATATATTCCAGTACAAACACAAAAAAAATGCAAATGAAGTTCACAAGATGCAATCTCTTCTCTATTTGTAAAAATACCTAAAAACAAAAGTCTGGTAGGCCACACATGTTCCCTGTCTTTTTGAATATTAAAACCTACATTTATCATTGATATTGTGATATTTTCTGTTTCTAGATAAAATATTAAACTTGTTTTACTGCCTAGCACTGTTCATATCCTTTTTACCCAAATTGTCATGAAGATCATTGCTTTTAGATGATGTTTTTGTGGTTTTGTACAGGTTTAGGTAACCAATCTAGACATAAGTAAACCATATTAAATGGTGGTGTCAGAAATGGTACACTTTGATAAAAGCAATACAATTTTAAATCAAAATAAAAGTGCAACGGTTTTATGTTCTAGTATGTAAAACCACAATGACCTTAATTACTCC
This sequence comes from Fundulus heteroclitus, assembly GCF_011125445.2. NCBI lineage: Eukaryota > Metazoa > Chordata > Actinopteri > Cyprinodontiformes > Fundulidae > Fundulus > Fundulus heteroclitus. The sequence continues at coordinate 38,012,727 of NC_046378.1, read as the reverse complement.
TTTAAATATAAAACCTAAATTTCTTACCATGGAGATCAAATCATCCTTTTCACGAGCCCCTTTTTGTAATTCTCAGAAACAATTTTTTTTTATCTGCAAACAAAGGAATTAGCAGATTTCTAGATACATCAAACAATCTCAGTATAAAACATAAAATAAATGTCCTAGGAATTAACCCTGTGGGACTCCACATTTAATCTCTGAGCTGTGATGCTTCATTAAACGGTATTAACTGTTTTTATTTGTCAAATAGCTTCTCAACTGTTTGGGAACTATACCTTTTATCCTATAAGCACATAAAGTCCCATCAAGTTATGCTCTATAACAGTTTTTAAAGTTATGAACAGTCGCCCTGTGTACCCTTTTTTTTCAAGTAACACAAATGGGAATCTGTTTGTACAAAATCTGTTGTAATGGATCCTTAACAATTTATGTTTCCCTCTTACAGGGCCTATCTTAAGGGAGAGATATCATGTAAAATTCAATTTTTTTAGGCCGTAAATAAAAATTTTAAATAATTTTTTTCCTGTTTTTTTTTTATGTAACTAATGGTTAATTTTTTACAAAGTAGGCTGACAGGATAGGGGGAAAGACATGCGTTAAAGGACCTTAGGCCAGAATCGAAACCCAGGTCTGCTGCAGATATTTGCTGCAGAGCTGCTAATTAAGGTCCTGGAACCTCCGGCTTACCAATTTATACCAATCTCCAACATTTATTTATCACCATAATTTTGCAGTCCAAGCTGCAGGATGCCAAAGCTACAAGTGGATAAGTAAAAATTGATGCTCTGCAGGTCAAAGCATTGCAGTTCCACTTTATATAACCCACAACTGAATGATATAAATGTGAATATATATATATATATATATATATATATATATATATATATATATATATATATATATATATATATATATATTTGTCTGCACCATCAACACCAAGTGAAATTCCTTGTAAGTGCAAACCTACTTGGCAATAAACTTGATTCTGATTCTGAACAGGAGGAATTTAACAGCATGATATGTCCCCTTTAATTAAATGTCGCAGATCAGTTGCAATGTTAGTCAAAGCTGCTTGCAGCAAGAAAAGATGTCAGTTTGGTGTATAAGATCACTAATACTATAATTTAAGGATTTTCTTTGCTTTTTTGTTGGAAGTGCCGTCTCCATGTTGCAAAGCATTGTGGGTCTTGTGTCTGTGTTTGTGTGATTAGGGGGTCTGGGGGGGGCTTCATGAAAGCCCTTTGCTGTAGATGGTAGTGGCCTGAGAGGTTTCATGGTACGCGGCTAAGCAGCTGAGTGTTTGCTCCGCTGCAGCCGAGCGCCATCACCCGCGATGTTTTTGTTTGATCAACGAACACTTTGCCTTTAGATCGTCCCTGTTGGATTCAGCTGTGGAGCTCGTGTGCTGTTTCTAAAATTTTGTCCCTGACGCTTGGATTTTTTTTTTACAGCATTTGTGGTTAAGATTCCTGCGCAGGAGGACTCTTCTCTTTTCAGTATTTGTATTAACTCTGTGCTCACTACCTGCTTGCACTCAAAAAAAAAAAAAAGTATTGCTTTTCGTAGGATTTGTGTGAGCCTTCTGCAACATCTCTCAGTTGCCGTATCTGTCAGGGGGAGCTAAAGCTATATATCGTCCGTCCTCTGTCGACTAACTGGACTCATCCATTCTGGTCATGCTCAATGACCCAATTAAAACTGTTACATGACTTAACATCTAATCATTGTGTAACTGATGTTTTATATGGTTGCTGGATAAGCCTGTCATCCATATCCACAGAAGGTTATTTTCAGGAACATAAAGTTCCACTAAGAGTTCTTGCTGAAGTCAGAGAGGCTGCGGTGAGACCAGACAACGGTCAGGGAGGGAAAGTGTGAGAAGAGCTCCAAGGTTCCTAGAGCTGTCCGTAGGGAACATTGACCGTTGCACTACTAACAATAAGGCAGCACTGTGTTTAGCAGCTGGGGCTGATGCACCAATGAAGCACCTGAACCAGAAAAGTTGATGTTGGCAGGAAAAAGTATTTCTTTTTCACTTTAACTGATAATTCTTTACACTTGTTGACTCGCCCTGTCTGCATGTTGTCTCTTACGTTTATCATTCCGTCACCTCGTCCTGTTGTGTGTCAGTCGTTTCTGTCAAGTCCCTTAAATCCCAAAAAAACGTTTTCTAGAAAATGGGCTTTCGGGTTTTCATCTCAGCCACGTACTGATCTGCCGTTCTTTTCAGTCCGGAGGCTCAGAGCAGGAACGTAGCAAGAAGAAGAAACGAGGAGATCGCTACTCCGTGCAGACCTCCCTGATCGTGGCGGCGTTGAAGAAGATGCTCCCCATCGGCCTCAATATGTGCTCTCCTGCTGACCAGGAGCTCATCAATCTCGCTAAGATCAGATACTCACTGGTACTGTGCTCATAGACGTTTTTATTTTTTGCAATGTGAAGATGGAGAACTAGCTTTTGAAGTGCTAAGTAGATATTTTGAGTAAAGAAATGCCATAAAAAGTGCAGAACATTTGAATAACTTTACATCAGCGTGCTTATGTTCACTGATGACGTGTGTTGAAGTGTTGTTTTCCAATATTCTCCCTTTTAGAAAGACACAGATGAAGAGGTGAGGGAATTCTTGCAAAATAATCTACACATGCAAGGCAAGGTGAGTAGATTTGACCTGTTTTTAAGGGTGACTTTCTAACCCCAACCCCCCCCCCCCTCTGTGAACTTTTGTGATATATATATATATATATATATATATATATATATATATATATATATGGGAAACCATTACCACAAATGTTATTATGTAAAAAATAAACATCTGAAATCGCAGTGAGCATGCCCAACACACTCTCAGCAGAAAGCTGTGGGGCACAAATACTACGGGTCCAAGCTCGGATCGTCCAATCAAAATACTGGAAATGCACATGTTATATTTACGTTCTGCAGGATAGTTTGCGACCATCAAGGCAAGGGAAATTTATTTGCATAGCACATTTCAGTACAAGCACAATGCAAAGTGCTTTACATGATTAAATATTTGGAAAATAAAAAAAAGAATAAAAGCAAGTAAAAAAAGTTGGAATAAAACAGGAAAATGGAAAAGGCAAATATTAATTTAGTGTTGGTTGTCCTTGCTAGTTCATTTATGGATCAATGTGAATCTTTTCTGTTCAATAAATGATAATTATGACTGAGCCGTTATTTATAACTTTATGTATAAAAATTTAATTATATCTAGCAATTAAATCCCATTTAAAAATTGCATTTCTAGTGTGTTGGTTTATGCTAATTTATCTGTTAATTTAATTTGGATCAAAATCTGGTTAGATCACAAATAACACAAGTAAACACACACACTACAAACTATAATGGAAAGTATAGCAGACTACAAGGGAAGACAAGGAAATAGCATGAAAACTGTACATAAACAAGAATAAAGTAAACCATTGCAATGCAAAAAACACATTGACTACTTCAAAAAAATCACAAAAAGTGTAAAAAAGGAAATCCAGTTTCATGACCAGCAGCCACATACCTGAAAAACGTTATTGTTTTTTTTTTTTTTAATGACGGGGTTCAGGTGGAGGATCCTGCGATGCGCTGGCAGATGGCTCTTTACAAGGAGATGTCTGGAAAGGCCGAAGACGCTGAAGATCCTGAGAAGGTGGTAAAAAGGGTACAAGAGGTGTCGGCTGTCCTTTATCACATCGAGGTGGTGAGTGCTGCTGCAATCTGAAGTACTCTGCAGGCGTTGCCAAACGCTGCATGGCTGTGGCGACGGCTCACACCCAAAAAACGGATGAATACTGACCTGATGATTTTGTTCCTCAGACTGAGCATCCGTATAAGTCGAAGAAAATGGTTTGGCACAAGCTGCTGTCCAAACAGCGCCGCAGGGCAGTGGTTGCTTGTTTCAGGATGACGCCTCTGTACAACATCCCAACGTAATGGTTCACCATCATTGTGCAGAAAAACGAACAAAATCAACGTTTTACCGCGACATCTCACGCCTTTACGTCTTCTGCCACAGTCACAGAGCCATCAACATGTTCCTGAACGCCTACAAGCGCAACTGGTTAGAAACGGAGGGCTACTCATTTGAAGACAAGATGATTGATGATCTCTCAGTAAGTAGCTTGACCACTGGTACCCGCAATGGGTATTTAAGTTAATTTCTTCCAATCCGTTGTAAAGAAATCAGATGAAATATATAAGCTTCTGAAAATAATATACAGATAAATTGAATGTAAAAGAAGTGTGTCTTTTTATGCGCCAAAAAGATGAATAACCTTGAATACATACAATAAATCACTCAACCCAGTCGAACACAGGATGCAAGTGCATATCTTTGGAGCTGTCTCATCTCCAAGCTGTGCCAATTATGCTTTAAGAAAGACAGCAGCAGATAATATCAACAGCTACAACAAGCATGTGACACTATTTACACATTTTTTTTATGTTGACGACTGTTTGAAGTCTGTGGCCACAGAGCAAGAGGCAGTACAGTTGGTGGTGCACCTCACTGATTTGTGCTCAAAGGGAGGATTTCAGCTGTTGAAATGGACAAGCAACAGCCGAGCAGTGTTGTCAACCATTCCGGAGGGAAAGCGCTCCAAACCAACAAGACAACTTCACCTGGAACGAGACAGACTGTTTGTGGAGAAAGCACTGGGCCTCAGCTGGAGTGCAGAAAGTGATGCATTTAGCTTTGAACTTGCTGTGGAAAAAAGGCCTCACACTAGGCGTGGCATTCTCTCAATGGTCAGTTCAATCTATGACCCTCTTGGCTTCTTGGCACCTTACACCCTGCTACCTAAGTTGTTGTTACAGGAAGCATGCAGACAAAATCTGTCTTGGGATGACCCTATTCCCCAGTCTATGTCACAGTTTTGGTCATCATGGTTTTAGGACCTGGAGAAAATAGCAGGGTTTAAAGTGAGGCGTTGCATCAAGCCAGATAGTTTTAAAGGACGTCTACTTGTCCAGTTGCATCATTTTGCAGATGGTAGTGACCATGGATATGGGACAGTGTCTTATTTGAGGGTACAAGATGAAGGAGGAAATGTGCATTTGGCATTCATGCTTGGAAAGGCTAGAGTAGCTCCATTAAAGCAGACGACAATTCCCCGCCTTGAACTCACTGCCGCTGCGTTGGCCGTCGAGGTGGACAGAATGTTGAAAAGGGTTTCAACATCATTTTGTAAGCGCGTTAGATTCCAGATTCCCCGCACCCAGAAGCGATTAAAAGTTGTTTGCTACACGATGAATTGGCAACGTGTGGGTACCCAAAATCAGATAAATCAAAACCAACCCCTGCTCTTATTTAGAAGCGTTGTTGCAGACACACTCTTTGCTGCGAGGTTGTTGTTTTTTTAAACATATCATAATATCTTCAAAAACTAGAAAGCCTTGGAGGAAGAGGAGGAGGAGGAAGAAGAGACTGAGACGAAGCCGGATCCTCTTCACCAGCTGATTTTGCACTTCAGTCGCACGGCTCTTACAGAAAAAACGTAAGAGCGGGTTGGATCTTTCGCCGCTCACCTTTTATTTAAAAAAAAAGCATCAGTTCATTTTCCTTATTTCTGTTATTTCCCATCTAATTGCAGGAAACTTGAAGTTGACCATCTTTACATGTCTTATGCTGATATTATGGCAAAGGTAAGTTTCTTTGCCATCTCATGAAATCTTCCCATTAATGGGGGGGAAAAAAACTGGTGTTTGCATGAAAAAAAAGGAGAATAAAAAACAGGAATTAATCAGATGTTGTATTGTTTTCCTTCAGAGCTGCCACATTGGTGAGGAGGACGAAGGGGGAGAACAGGAGGGGGAGGAGCCAGCCTTTGAGGTGCGGCAGACAGAGATGGTATGGGGGGACCAGGGGAGGGGAGACAGGGGAGTCAGCGGAGAAGCAGCTCCCCACGCACCGAGTGACCACACCGTGACATCACACTGAGCACACCCCCCCACCCAGCTCATACCACTGCATATTCCTCTTTTTCCTCTTTCTGTCTTTTTCTTTTTATTTTTTCGTGCACTCACGCCACTCGTCTATTTCCTGCAGTGGTGGACTGACCTGTGCATGCCTTTGCTGGACCTCCAGCAGGATCGGGGTTGTGGATTCAAAATGTTCCTGAGTTGCATGACTTGAGTGCAGAGAGATGGTGCAGCTAAAGACAACCAAACAAAAACCCAGAGCAAAACAAAGTCCCCGGGGTCTTTGCCGGTTGTTCGACTTTAAAGATCACAGTTCCTAAGCCTGATCAGCGTATTTAAAGAAGAGCACATTAAAGGGCAAATGTCATTTTTAGGCTTGTAGCTCACAGTAATTAATGCTCCAAACATTTTGAATTGTGAAAGCTTCCTGGATGGGAAGCTAAACATCTTCATATTCAGAATAGAAGTCCAGTTGTCTTATTCATTTAACCTTTTTTTGATTTGATGAATATATGAATACAAAACAACCTAGCTGAAGTTTTATCTTTAATATTAATGGATTCTTATTATTTTTGCCATATAAGTTTCCTAGCTAGTGAAAAGTTGACCGCAGCTACGAGTCGGCCTAAAATCTATTTAAATTGTTGTTAATGTTATAGTTTAAAAAGTGTGGCATTGTTGAAACATTCTAGTTGTTATAAAACATTGCTATATGTTATAAAGGAACCCATATATATGTTAACAAATTTAAGATAAGATAGTCTTTATTGATCTCACATTGGAGAAATTCACTTATCACATCGGCTCAATAGTCGGTCAATAGTCAGGAGTAGGGAAAGGTGCATCAGTTATATACAGTGGGATTTCTGGGTTAGAACAACAGCTTTAATGCATTAAAACAGAAAACGATTTGAGAACTACTGGGCAAAGTGAAAGCAGTTATTGGTTTAATGCAATATACGGACATCAGCAGATGTTTGTTTGTAAATGGTCTTTTATATTGAAGAAAACAACTTGTGACATACATACAGCAGTAGTCTATTTGATGCTAAATGCTCCAGATTACACCTCATGATCCATATATGGTACTTCCTGTTTTTAATAGAAGTACTATATATGGCTGCAACAACTGCCAAAAGATGCTTTTAAAACTGTGTATTGACTTTGAAAAACAACGGAAAGGCCAACTGTGATTTATTTTGGTTTACTACTTTGAACATTAATATTTTGGTTGGCCCTGAACTATCAATCAATCAATCAAGTTTGTTTGTATAGCCCTTTACAATAGCCGAACGGTACCCAAGGTGCTTTACAATAGAGCCATAAAACAATACGTAAGACATACAAAACATACAAATACAATAAAAAGGTGCTGTAGTGGTGCAAATATCACTATGATGATATTTGCCCTTTAAAGATATTTTCTGTCTGATATCAGACTTGGACACTGTGATCTTGTAGTTATACTGATCCATGCTTTTCTTGAAGGTCAGCATTACACATATTTTATTAAGATTTTTATTTTTTATTCAGATTTTATGTTGTAAGGGCCTGTGTCTCAATAGTTTTTTTCTTCATGCCAAAAGCTTTTGACAATGGTTTAGAAGGCCTTTCAATCTGCCGTTTTATCAAACATATTTGGCCATAACTAAGCACTGCCTAAAAATAGCTTGCGTATAAATAATACCTTACATTGGACTAAGATTGCACCACGGCATTTAAAATCTCCCAGAATGTGGATGGTCTCTAAAAAGTCTTGGCTACATCTTCTGAAACACATCAAAATTGGAGTGAAATCCCCAAGTGCTCATTAATACATTGCTATTTTTAGACACTTGGCTGGAATGGGGATCCATTAGGCAATCTCACACACCTCCATATTGCACCTATATGCTGATTGGTGGTAGATAAAAGGAAGTTGTGAGTTTTTAAAGGCTGCAGTTCAAAGGCAAAATGTATTTTTGCCTTTGTAGATGGTGTCTACCCCAGAGTCCTGTGCAGAGCAGCTCTCTGGGATTCAACAGCACCTCTTCAACCTTAGTCTGATCAAGTAGAAGGTCCCAGTGTTGTGGAAGACCACCAGCATTGTTTCAGTACCGAAGAAAGCTCACCCATCTATCCTCAATGATTTTAGACCTGTTGCCCTGACATCCCACATCACAAAGGTCCTAAAGAGACTCCTGTTGGCTCACCTGAGTAACCAGACAAGCAGCTGTCAGGACTCCCTGGAGTTTGCGTATCACCACAGAGTTGGAGTTGAAGATGCCATCATGCACCTGCTTCGACTCACCCACTGTAATCTGGACAAAGCAGGCAGCTCTGTGGGGATCATGTTCTTTGATTTATCCTGTGCATTTAGCAAACTTATTTGCTTTCTCTGAAACTCCAGAACACTCAGGTGGATCAGAGACTACCTGACAAGCAGACCACGGTTTGTGAGACTTAAAGGCATACTATGCAACATTTTTCAGTTAATCTGTTCCATACCGTTTTGGATGATTAAATGAGTCATTTCAGGTCGAACAAAGGTTTTCTCGGCCGCCCTGGGGGTCTGTGGGGGAAATACCGTACTTGCAATTGCAAGAGCTCACGGCCCGCACTCACAGAAGTCTTGCTTTACGGCGAGAACTCCATGTGTTTTTGCCCTGCCATTCACTATATGCACGCGCGAAAGCAACAACAAAGAACCGCGTGTTAACGTCAAATAAACATGCAAGCATATCGAGTTTTATTATTATTATTATTATTTTTTATTTTTTATTTTTATTTTTTATGTTGGCAAGACGCTACCGCGGCGGCGGCGGATGCGGCTTGGCGAGGCAGCGGCGGTAGCGTCTCGCCAACATAAAAAAAAAAAAAAAAAAAAATAATAATAATAATAAAACGGACGAGGCGGCGGCGGCAGGGGCTGCGGCTTGGCGAGGCGGCGGCAGCTGCGGCGGCTGCGGCCGCCTCGCCAAGATAGCGCTGCGGGAAGCCTGATGTTCATACTTTCACTGTGTTAGTCATTGTTTGTACTGCTGTTTTTTTCCACTTTTCGTTGCGTTCGCCTGTCTGCTAAGCTCAAAACAACCGCGCCTGGCTTGACGGAGAAACCAGAACAGCTGAGCATCTTTATGACAGTGCACTTTTACTTTCGCCCTCTGGGGGGAGCCTCGCTGGAAAATCAACCCCGGTCGCATAGTATACCTTTAAGGGTTGTGTGTCTAACCAGGTTGTCAGGAGCACCACAGGGGACTGTACTCTCACCACTCCTTTTCACTCTTCAACACCTCACACTTCCAATACAAGACAGACTCAATGAATCAATACTGCGATGACTCTGCAGTAGTTGGAGGCTTCAGAGATGGAGAGGAAGTCCAGGGAGCTGGTGAACCCCTTTGTGGCACGGTGTGGAAACAATCATCTCATTTTAAATGTGAATAAAACTAAGGAGATGATTGTAGATTTCAGGAGAAATGGTAATTGGAACAACACTACTACCATCCTGGGAGAAGAAGTGGAGATGGTGGAGGAGTATAAATACCTTGGTGTTCACCTGGACAACAAACTGGACTGGAGACACAACAGTGAAGCTGTCTGCAAGAAGGGACAGAGAAGACTGGACTTCCTGAGGAAGCTTAGGTCCTTTAGAGTTTGCAGCTAGATACTGCAGATCTTCTATAAGGATGTTGTTGAGAGCGTGATCTCCTCTGTCGTCATCTGTTGGGGTAGCGGCATCAGATCAACTGACTTAAAGAAGCTCAACAAGCTGATAAGGAAGGCCGGCTCTGTTCTGGGTACCCTTCTAGAACCAGACTGCTGTACAACAACAGAGGGTCTTCAGTCCGATTCGCTGTAAGACCGACCCGTACAGGAGATCCTTGCTGCCCGCAGCCTTCACCATCTACAACAACTCATCGTAGAAACCCCTATGAGTTACACCAGCATGTAATTTCTCCTTGTGAGTATTAAAGTACTTTTAAATTTAATTTTCCATGCCATTTAAAGAGAAGCCCTCACACAGCATTTAAAAAAACAGTGACTCTTAAAGAAAAAATACTATGTAGACACAAGCCTTTACCATTTCCTTCTGAACTTGATATTTACTCTGAAAATGTAATGTTGTCATTCATGACTTATCTGAGTAGTTATATATGCTGCTCAAAAAATTAAAGGAGCACTTTGAAAACCTGTCATATCTCAGTTAGAAAATAAATTATTCTTACCATCCATTCTGATATGGATCGGGTAATTAATGAGGAACAACGGGATGACACATCAGTTGACGAAAATGAAAACTATCAACTCCTAAACACCACAGAGAAAGTGTAAATGCAGAATTTATGCAACTCGGAATAGTACTCGGTAGTTTATATGAGCCCCCATGTGCTTGTATGCATGCCTGACAATGTCAGGGCTCCTTATGGGATGATGGACGTTGCCCTGAGATCCTGACCATCACTGAGCTCCTGGACAGTATGAGGTGAAACATGGTGGCCTCAGATGGACCTAAACACGATGTCCCAGAGATGTTCTGTTGGCTTTAGGTCCAGGCCAGTCAGTGGTATCAGTTCCTTCATCCTCCAGGACCTGGCTGCACAGTCTTGCCACATGAGGCCAGGTATTATTCACCAGGAGGAACCCAGGAGACACTACACCAGCGACGGACCTAACAACAGGCAGCATAACGTTCAGCACAGCTCCTCCAGACCCTTACGCCTCTGTTCCATGAGCTCAGAGTGGACTTGGTGGACTTGCTGGAGATCACTTGGTAAGGTTCTGGTAATACTCATCCTGTTCCACGTTACACAACGGAGCAGACATCGGTCCTGCTGATGGGTTAAGGACCGCTGACGTCCCTGTCCAGCTCTCCTAGAGTAACTTCCTGTCTCCTGGAGTCTCCTCCACGCTCCTGAGACGGTGCTGGAAGAGATGGCAACCCTTCTGGCTATGGCACGTACTAATGCGCCATCCTGGTGGAAACGGGCTGCCTGTGCGACCTCTGTAGGGTCCAGGTATCGCCTCCTGCTGCCAGTAGTGAGTCTGACCCTGGTCAAATGTAAAACCTACTGAAAATCCGTCAAAACAAAATGAGGAGGAGCAAATGTCCTCAGCCCCGACCTGCAGAACCTTTCATGTTTTTAGGGGTCGTCTCATTGTTGTCCCATTTGTGACCCTGCTGTTAATTCCAGTAACACTAGAACAGCCGACAATAGCTATGTTTACATGCACAAAATTTCCCGATCGGCTTGAAATATATTCAAATTAAAAACCAGAAAATAATCGGATTGTACCGTTTATACACAATTAATTCGATCATAATGGGCGTTTATATTCAGCTGGATTTATTCAGAACAGAACCACTCTGACATGCAGTTATCAAATTTCCCTAAACAAAACCATAGAAGAAGAACCACTTCCATCTTTGCTGAACAACAAAAATAGTAAACAAAGCAGTGTTACATGAGTTTTGTTTGTCTTCTGAGCGCCCAGGCTGGACTTGCACCAGGTTCTAATTACGGTTGAAACATTATTGAATAAATAATAATTTTGAGCTCTTATAATGTCTCGAACAGAAAGGTTTATCGGGAGCTCCGAATCTTTTGCTTCCCGACGTATTTCTGCCATTCACCAACGCAGAAATACGTCACGTTTACGTCGGGGTGCTCATGCGCACTCCGGTCAATTTGCCTCATTCAGAATAACTTGATCCTGAAAAGCATTTAAATGCACATTGGTCTGATTATCAATCGGCATGAACCACCCGTCATTCAGATTATAATTTCATTCCGACTGATCTTAATCTGATCACAGTATTCCGATTTGCATGTTTAAATTACACATTTTTATTCTGATTACTTTTGTCCGTGTAAAAATAGCTACTGCTTAACAACCCCTCTCTACTACTATGCTGACCAGATCAATATCCCACGAGTTTAACTGTCTTGATACTATAATCTGATTAAAAAGTGTTCCTTTAATTTGTTTGAGTTGTGTTTTAAAACGTATTGGTTACGAAAACACGAACACGTTTTTCTAAAAGGTGAAACTAGAGTTTTGTGCATTTGTGGCAAGCCCCAACCTGACTTGAACCCCCCTTTCCTGACTAACACCTCTTACTCTGACTTGTTCACTCGGCTGTTTTCACCCCACATTGTCCTAAAGCTCTAGTTTGAGTACTAACCACTGACAACTAACACATACTTGTCTTTAGTTTGAATTGGACAGTGCTAACAGGTCTCCCTCTCTGTGCACACCAAGGACTACAGTAAAAGCCTGCACAGTCCAAGCCCAGACACACTCGCTACAACGCTACACTTCAAAACCACCGACCTGCACACATCCACATTCATCTCTGCGCCTCTGGCCTCTCACAATAAAGGGCCAACAAGGAAGCAGAAGCTCTGCACTGCAAATACAGATCTAAAATAAGGAAAATGTTCTTAAAATTTGTGTTTTTGTCCTAGATTTGAGCAGGTAACTAAGATTTTCTACCAATGGAATGAGAATTTTGACCCCTAAAATAATATAATTAGATATAATGCACTTCAAATAAGTTGAGGGAAATGAATTGTTCCTATTTTAAGTGAAAATATCTTATTCTATTGGCAGATCATCTTATTTACCTGCACAAATCGAGGAAAATACACTAATTTTAAGATCATTTTACTTATTTTTAGTTCTGTTTTTGCAGTGTGTAACCAGAGTAGAGTCCCTACACGGCTTTCATTCGTGTCAGACTTGTGAGGGAGGGAGGGGGCGGCGGAGCGAGGGGGTAGATGTAGTTCTGTGTGCTTTGGGAGGGGTTTTGTGTGCATGGTATGCAGTGGGTGAGGCTGGTTAACCTCCTTTGTCAACAGGATGGTTCTTGAACCAGGGAAGCACATAGCACAGTTTAGTGCATAACTCTGTGGCAGAGTGTTGCACTGCAAAAACTGAACTTAAATAAGTACAATTTTCTTAAAATTTGTGTATCTGTCCTTGATTTGAGCAGGTAAATAAGATTATCTGCCAATGGAATAAGAGTTTTGCACTTAAAATAGGAACAACTCATCTCCATCATCTTATTTCAAGTGCAGGATGTCTAATTATCTTATTTTAGGGGTCAAAATACTCATTCCATTGGCAGATAATCTTATTTACCTGCTCAAATCAAGGACAGATACACTAATTTTAAGAAAATTTTACTTATTTTTAGATCCGTTTTTGCAGTGTGCTGTTTGTAGACATTTCTAATCTAAATAAATTGAATCACAATCTACAGTACATGTTTTCTAAAGTTTCTAATCAGCACAGATAGGTTCATAATTCAGTATACCGCAGGCGGAGTAACTACACTGCAAAAATAGAGCTAAAAATAAGAAAATATTTCTTGAAATTAGAGTATTTTTCTTTGATTTGGGCAGGTAAATAAGATTATTTGCCAATGGAATAAGATTTTTACACTTAAAATAGGAACAGTTCATCTCCATCATCTAATTTCAAGTGCAGTATATCTAATTATCTTATTTTAGGGGTAAAAAATACTCATTCCATTGGCAGATCATCTTATTTACCTGCTCAAATCCAAGAGAAATACTTTAATTTCAAGAAAATGTTACTTATTTTTAGTTCTCTTTTTGCAGTGTAAAAGGACCTTTAGGGAGATAAAACCCTCAACTGTTCTGTTGGAAGCAGAGGTTGCATGCTGTGTTTGTCAGGCAGTGGTCTGTGCTTCTGGGAAAGAACGTGTGACGTATGTGTTGTGCTCTGGGTCAACGTGTGTCGGCTGCCATGGAGTGTTTGCACCTCTGGTGGATGTCAACGGTTGGAATGACTGCCTCCATCACTAATAAACACATCGTGTGAGAGGAGAAGCGTGCGTCTTTGTTAATCCAAATTAAACTCAGGTCATCGACAAACGCAATGCAGCCGTCTAAGATGAGACGACAACTCCTTTGTTCAGGTGTGACAGCGGCAAGGACAATTATTAACAGTGGGGAAAAAAATGAGAAGAAAAATAAACAAACTAGTTTAATATAGAGTTGGTTCTACAGAAACGACAAGCATAGAAGATAAAAAAGAGTAAATACCAGAGAAAACTTTTGATGTGGCATACTCTGGGTAAAGATAAAACTAAATATATAAGTTTAACAGCTGACAAAGTCTAGCCTATTTACAGAACACACAATAATATAATATGCAACATGCATGATGGTGCAGCAGCATCTCAAAGTAACTAAAGCGTGTGCAAGTTTACCTTAACATCTGGAATACAGCGTAGTCTAAGTGCCTATGAAAGCTGAGGTTTCTTATAATGTCCAGGTTAGAAAATTAGGAAATTAAAGGATTTTAATTGGACATAAGGCCAGCTTCTTTAGCAGGGTTCCTTCACAGCAAAACAAGCTAGGGAAATCAGAACACACTGTCTAAATTTTCCATCCATCCAGAATCCAAATTATTTTATTTTCATTGTGCAAGAAAAGACAACAACATTTAAAGAATAGGAACTCTCAAAGGCAGTGCAAATAAATAATTACATCTCAAAACAAAATGTGGCAGAAACACAGAAATCCATCCAAATAGCTGGAAATCATGGATCTGATGTTTTGAAAAGTAAATGTGTAGGAACCCTGATTGAAGGAATCTCACTCTGAGAGAAACTTTTCACGTTTGGGCCAAAATTTAAAGGTTCTCAAAGGCCAAAAACAAAAAACAAAAATTATAAAATATATATGTATATAATTACCCTAAATTGTATTGTGATTCTAAGTAGCTAAGTTTTTTTTGTGATTAAAAATAAAAGTCTCCGTCTGTGCGGTGGGCACCGAGCAGTGTGAGCTTCATAAACCAGGTCAGGGTGTGAAGGTGTGTGAATGTGTGTGAGTGTGGGGGGCAGTGCGGTTCATGTTGGCGGGGTTACAGCTCTCGCTCCTCTCTCTCCGCTCCGCAGGAAAAGGAGATGGAGAAACAGCGGCTCCTGTACCAGCAGTCCCGTCTGCACAACCGCGGTGCCGCAGAGATGGTCCTGCAAATGATCAGCGCCTGTAAAGGTAGCAGCTGCACAGACAAATGTTGTTGTTGTCAAAATCCACCGGACTCTTCAGGAAGATGAAAACCTCTGGCTGCGTTGCTGTTAATCTCAATCAGCCAAACTTTGTTTTAAAAAGGGGAACTAGAAATAAGTAAAATATTCTTTAAAATTGGTGTATTTGTCCTTGATTTGAGCAGGTAAATAAGATGATTTGCCAATGGAATAAGACTTTTGAAGACATCTCCATCGTCTTATTTCAAGTGCAGGATATCTAATTATCTTATTTTAGGGGTCAAAATACTCATTTCATTGGCAGATAATATTATTTACCTGCTCAAATCAAGGATAAATACATTAACTTTAAGAACATTTTACATATCTTTAGATCCGTTTTTGCAGTGCATTGGTCTTTCCTGACACTTATTGTGTCAGGAAAGCACATTTTGCTTTGAAAAAAAACATTGAAATGATCAATTGTTGATTATTTTTGTTTGTAATGTCAAGACTAATATGTTTTGTGCCGCTAACGTGTGATGAAAGCTAGGCAATGGTCCAAATCAGCAGCTTTTCAGGTAGTCAGTGGTGGAAATTGAAAAACCGGGATAGATAATAGAAAAACGCCTCCATACACTGCAAAAAGATAACTAAAAATAAGGCAAATTTTCTTGAAATGAATGTATTTCCCCTTGATTTGAGCAGGTAAATAAGATTATCTGCAAATGGAATGAGTATTTTAACCCCTAAAATAAGATAAATAGATATACTGCACTTAAAATAATACGATATAGATGAATTGTTCCTATTTTAAGTGCAAATATCTTATTCCATTGGCAAATAATCTTATTTACCTGCTCAAATCAAGGAAAAATACTCTATAATTTCAAGAAAAAAAATCTTATTTTAGTTCTATTTTTGCAGTGTATTAAACCGGTTTACGTGGCACACGACTGGTTGTGCTCTTTGCAGGTGAACCTGGAGCCATGGTTTCTTCCACACTAAAACTAGGAATCTCTATCCTCAACGGAGGAAACAGTGACGTTCAGCAGGTAAATCACGGCAGGAAGTGTTTTCCAAAAAGCTTAAATAACGTCCGATATTTACATTTACATTCTTTGTGTGTCGTTGTGCAGAAAATGCTGGACTACCTGAAGGACAAAAAGGATGTGGGATTTTTCCTCAGCGTTCAGGCTCTGATGCAGACCTGCAGGTCTGTGTGGATTTTGTTTGCTTCAAAAAAACTTCCACCCTGTAATTTGTTGCAATAATAGCAGCTTGGAGTGAGAGTTTTTTTTTTCTGTGTCATTGAACTTCTGAATAAATTTGTTCTTGACAGCGTTTTGGACTTGAATGCATTTGAGAGACAGAACAAGGCGGAGGGTCTTGGGATGGTTTCAGAGGAGGGTTCAAGTGAGTATCCTGTAGCGCAGAGACTGCCTTCCAATATGTCCTACCCCCTTATTCCCAATGCATTGTGATACACTGGGACAATTAGCACCAATCTGTGTAACCTGTTCACGTGTGCATTCATGTGTGTGTCTGAGCGTGCCTGTTTGTGGATGACTGGTTCCAGAAATGAATTCATGGACTTCTAGAGCCAATTTGAACTGCAGCTTATCATCCAGTGACAGCCCTGAGATTTCCGGACTCACCTCGACTCTTTTTTTGTTTTTCTCTCCCCTTCATTTTTGTTCACTTTGCCCATATGAACCTCTTACATCTCATACCCATGTCCTTCCTCCCCTCACCTCAATTTGCTGCGCTCAGATAAGAAGCTAGAACGTGGTAAATGAAATTTTACTGTGGTGTGTTTTCTTTCTTTTCTGTCCTCCCTGTCCTCTCTCTCTCTCTCTCTTTGGCTCCTAATCACATGACTAGTCTCTTAATTGCTGTGAAATTAATATGCATTTCATTTCACACTCAAGGACTCAGTGAAATTAATCTTTGCAGTCAGCTTGCTGTGAGACTTGCGCAGCTGCAAAGTTTAATCCTCATCCTTGAGTGTTTTTTTATTTTTTATCTCAGATCTACTGTAACTCCAGTAATCTCTGTATGAGGAGAGACGCACAGCAACTTCAGTCGTCCTCTCCTGTTTTCCAATGGAAATGAATTGCAATAGCAGTGGGTGCTGATCCAAATGTCACCCTCAGCCCGACCCTAATACCCAGACCCTAATTAGGAAATGATCTCCGTAGTATTTCCTCACGTTTAAGTCTCTAAAATAAATTGAATCCGGAAAAAGCTGGAAGGGAATGAGAAATGCACAAAAAAGAAACGAGAATGTTTTTTTCAAACAGGTGAGATTATTGTTTTTTTATCCTAGAAAAACTGGAAAAGATTAGCAATCTTTCTTATTTCGTCGTAGATTAATCTTGAGATTTCAGAGCATGCAAGATGATAGAAAGTTGGGCGACATTGATCTGTAATACCTCAGAAGTCTATAAGCTTAATTTATCAACTAAAACAGATAATGTTTGCATGAAGTGGTTAGTGTCACTTGAATGGTATAAAAGCCGCTTAAAGCTTTATTTTGTAACAAAAAAGTCCAGAGGTGGCGTCTTGTATTTTTTTGTTCTCTGTACTGTAGCCATAGCAGAGACTCCTGGCTAACATAAAGTAAATTTTAAAACCTTTTATAGCTCTTGAACCTTTTCATGTTGTCATGTTGCAACTACAAACTTTAACGGGTTTTCTTGGGACTTTATGTGATGGACATAGTGCAATATTACTAAGCAGAAGGAAAATCTTACAAGGTTTTTACAAATAAAAATGTGAAAATTGTGAAATGCATGTGTATTTAGCCTCCTGGATCAACAGGTTTTTGCAAAATAGCTCAAGTTTAGTTATGTGGAGCCTGCAAATTCTCATCTGGACTTTGACTTGACAAGAAAATGTAAAACCAGGCATAGTTCAGTCATGGATGTGGTGGAGGACAGCATGGTTGCCGCCTGCCATCCTGAGCTGCAAACAATAGAACATTGGAAAATGTACTAAAATTTACAGACTTTGAAACATCTTAAGTAAAAAGAACAAGAAGGGGGACAAAAACATAAAATTTTTGAGTAATTACGCCTCTGACCTAGAACATATGTGACTTTAACAAGGATCTTCAACATTACAAAGTATCAAAAGCTTTATTGTTCCAATATTTGTCCAACAACGAGCATTTTCCGCACTGCTCCATCAGACAGCTGCCGGTAATTCAGGCACATCCCATAATAGTTACCTGATACCTCAGCTTTTACATCAGAAGACAAGCTGAATGATCACAGGGACCTCATACAATATGTCAGTGAAAATAGAAAAAAGAAGCTTAGAACTCACTAGTGACCGGGTGAAAAACAATCCCTTATTTTAATGTTGATGACATGACGCCTTTTTTTGGCTTCCTTCCCTGAATTTACCATAATTACGGAATCTAGCGGCACTAAACTTGCTTCACCACAGTGATTAAGTGTTGCTGTAGTTTTGTTTTATGTTTTGTGACGTGTAAATTGGGGATGTTTGTGCATTTCTGTTAAAAACACAGGTGTCTGCAGGCATGCTAACTTTGCAAGACGTGGAATTCAAACATTTAAATCGCCTAAATTTGACATTTAAAAGATACCAGTGGTGCAAGTCGCACATTGCTACATCTACAGTGAACAAATTTTGTCATGCGTCTGTGTATTTGGGTTTTACAGAGTGCAGTAGATCTGTCCTGCATGAGTGTGTGTTGTTCTGTTTGTGCTGGTCGACGTTTTCGTCACAAACGCTGTATTTCTGTGCACTGCAAAAACTAAAGTAAAAATAATTAAAATTGTCTAAAAATTAGTGTATCTGTCCTTGATTTGAGCAGGTAAATAAGATGATCTGCCAATGGAAATCAGAGTTTTGCACTTAAAATAGAAACAACTCATCTCCATCATCTTATTTCAAGTGCAGTATATCTAATTATCTTATTTTAGGGGTCAAAAATACTCATTTCATTGGCAGATAATATTAATTACCTGCTCAAATCTAGGACAGAAACACACATTTTAAGAACATTTTACTTATCTCTAGATCCGTTTTTGCAGTGTGTGTTCTTCTCTCTGGTGTCGTGTCTTCATTTATCTGTTTTCCGTGCTCCAGTCAAATGTGACGTGAGTGATGTTTGTTCTGTTTTTTTGCATTGTTTCCAATTACACAAATGCGTTTAGGACAAAGAATACAACTCTGTGGACAAATTAACTTGGAACTTGGTGCTGTTTTACTAGCATTCGCTAATGAAAGCAGAATGGTATGAGGCGACTGCACAGCACCCTCCATATGCATCGGCATCCAAAATGTGTGTGGAAAAAAAAGCCTTAAAATATATATAGTCTTAATTTGCAGCATCATAATTTCAGAATATTTTAGAATAAACCAACCTTTAATCTGAGTACATTCACTCAGAGGGGGAAACAACCCATTTTAAGAATTTTCTCTTTAAACTACAGACATTCCTTATTTCATACTCTTAACTTTAAAGGAGAGCAAATTTATGGTAATTAGTTTTGCTTAAATTATCTGTTCTCTTGTCTTTTTGCCTATTTTGACGAGTGGGTAGCAGGAATGGGCAGTTAATAGTTAATAGTTCAGACATTTTAAATCGATTTAAATAGTATGGTATAAATTAAAAATAGCTTCTGTTAAATTTATTTTAATGAAATTGTTAAAGGGGTGCCAATTACTGTGACAATGGTGATTTGATAAAACTATTATTTCTTAAGGTGTGGTTTCCCCCCCTCTCTTTATAAATGTGATAAATAATAGAAGCTGGAGTTCTTGTTTTAAGTGAAATTATGCTGCAGCTATTCAATATGATCTGATTTTATTATTATACACATCTTTGAATGTGGGTGCAGATAGTGCGGCGGACGCTGTCACCGACACCTAGTGCATTATGGGTATAAATGCATAGTGGATTTATCCAATTGTTGCTAAAGATCACAGTAAGCCTAACGCTTTACCTCCTGCTGTAGGCCTGCATTTTAACATGATGTGTTCTAACACAGGGTGCTTTAAGTTAACCTTTTCCATTTAACAGAATATAAATATATATAAATATATTTTTTGAAGGGAAATTCCACAAATGTTCCCGGATTTTGTTTTGTTTGTTTTTGTTTCAAGACGATCTTCTTAATCTCTATAAGATTTTTTTATCTGTTTAAAGTTGCAGAATGATTTGGCCTTGGAGACAGATGTATTTTGTGTTTCATCCAAATGTTAAAAGTAAACATCTTTTTAAAACACAGATTTTTAACTAGTTTCACAATTTCACCTTTTCAACGGAAATCAACTCTACATGACTTCATAAAAGTTGTATATTTGAAGGATAAGAAATTTATGCCATTTTAAGATATTTACATTTTTGCGCAGTTGTTTTTATTAATTTTTTTCTATAACATTTGTGTGTATGATATAAAAAGCTGATAAATATTAACCGGGGGCTCTAACTAGGGCTAATAATAAACAACCTTATAATAACGTGACTGTACGCTGAATGCACCTAATTACTTTTAAGGTTGTTTACTTTCTTTTCTAACAGAGGAACCCGGCCCAGCTCTGTATCTGTCTTGTTAGCGGTGTTATTTAACTTGTTTCTTCTTGCTCCGGATCAGATGAGAAAGTGATGGCTGACGATGAATTTACGTGCGACCTCTTCCGCTTCCTGCAGCTTCTGTGTGAAGGTCACAACAATGGTAAGAAGATGAAGAAACGTGACAAAGTGTCCCGTTAGTTATGTGCCATAAAATCGTAGCTAAATGTATTTCGATGCTGAGTGTGAATCTACCCTCCAGCCCTGCAGCTCCATTTTTGGTTCCTCTCTCTGTGCTTAGATTTTCAGAACTACCTGAGAACTCAGACAGGCAGCACCACGACCATCAACGTCATCATCTGCACTGTGGACTACCTGCTTCGACTACAGGTCACTCTGATGCACCTACAGCAGACGTAGGGCTGCACTATGCACCACTTGGGGCGACGTTGGCACAAAGAGTTAGGAGTTCATCCTGTAACCAGTGGGTTGCCGGTTCTAAACCCCATTCTGACCGTCTCAGTCGTGTCCTTGGGCAAGACACTTAACCGGTTTTGCCAGCTGTCCTTGGACAGAGGGCCATAGTATTTGTACAGGCCATTTAGCATTACAATATCGGCGTGTGAAATATTAAAGGGGCCCAGTTGCGTACTACGACTTTAAGAATTTCTATATCAGTTGCTCACTCTGGTTGCGTACAAAGGTTTCAGATTAAATCATAGTTCCCTGTTGTCTTATTAGATTTTATTTGAGTTTTACACTTTGTTTTAGCTCTATTTGTGATTTACCATAACAAGACGTCGGGACCGGAAGTAAAATATTGCGTATGTGAGCAATGATTAAACAAGGAGAAGCAATGGAGCCAAGCGAGTCAGCAATGTCTAGTGGAGGTGCAAAAACACAGAGGTTATTTAAAGGAGCTATAAATCAGATATTTACTGTAAAATCAACCTAAATCATTCTCACTTGTCACCCAGGATGGAAGTAACATTCCCTAGAAACAATCGTTCCTCTCCATCAGCAATGTCTTAGTCACGTTTTTCTCCTTTCTAACCTGGAGGTACGGTTCAGTTCAGAGTTTAGTGCGTGCTTACTTCCTGGTTCCTGAGCCAATCATATGACAGTCCCCAGAGTTCCCAGAACAGACCGCAGCATTTGGTATTTTATGTTGGCAAAAGAGCAACAGCCTGCAAACGTGGAAGCCGGTAAGAGAAGCAGACCAGAAGTACAACAGAATAAAACATCATAGACCTGTCCTGTGTTAGTAAAAATTCACAACAGCAACACACCGTTTAAAAACGGCACATTAGATTGTTGTGATTGGCAAGTTGTTGTACCGATTTTAGCCACAAGGGGTCAGTATTACTTATAGCTCCTTTAACGCTAACCATGTAAATCAGGTTGGTTTTCGATCACGCCGAGCTGCCACTATATTGCGAGGCATTGCAGGATAGTCAACTGGCTCTTAGGCTGCATCCGAAAATGTCTTTTGGGTAAGGACTCTTTAGCCAAAATGGAAGCGCGTCAGCGCTCGCCACAATAAGTGCTGTCTGAATATTGCAGTCAGTAAGGAAGGAGAAAGGAAAAGGAGCCTGTATGGTTCCTCTCATTATAGCCCCTTTAGCTTAGCTATAATTTGACGTTTTAGGGATGGAGCCCTACAGTAGTTGTGCCAGTTGTCGCCATCTTGCTTTCTGACAGCTCCGCGGTACTGCCGGCAGAAGGCACAACGATTTTTATGTATGCTGATCGTGCCCGGTGCAAAAATTCTTTTCCTTCTCAAAAAGGACGAAGTAAACACTGTCAGTAGGTTTTGCGTATAAATAGTTTTATTTGAAGATGAATGTGTTTTTTGTAGGGGGTTTCACGGTAATAGTACGTGACTAGGCCCCTTTAATATCACAATGAGCTGCTTGCTATGCAATAACCATTGGCCAGTAGTTTCCAAACTGTGAAACTCCATCATGAGCCTACAGACGTTAACAGCTCATGAAGATGTCCGCAGAGTTGGAAGTACAGAGGAGAAAAACACGAGTGAAGAACATGTGGTTTATGGCTGCTGATAATATCCTTGCTGTATTTACTGGTAATATTACTTTTTCAAATGTTGTTCAGGCCTACTGAGCATGCTCAGCAGCGAGCAAGGAGACATAAAACCTATTTGACTTACTATTATACCTGCAGTTCACTATATCAGTTTAGATTTCATGATTTTTCTGCAGGTTTTAAGAGGTTACTTTGACTTTATTAATTTCCATAAATCTAAAATAAAATTATGAATTGTTTTAGCTTAATATATATATACAGAAAAAAACATAAAAAGGACAAAGAGTTCAAATTTTAAACTTGTGTTGGACTAGCTAGTACTGATATTTTGCTTTGAGTGAAACTATTTTAATACATTTTTGTAAATCTGATGTTATTTAAACCATTCTAGGGAGTTCTCATTCTAAAATGAGTAACTTTTAGTTATCACTAATGTTTTTTGAATTACATAAGAAATACATGTTAAATGCTGTTTCCTGTGGATCACATTTAAGTTCACTGCTAGAGCTAACAACGTAATAACTTATACCTGTCATCTCCCCTGTGTGCAGGAGTCCATTAGTGACTTTTATTGGTACTACTCAGGGAAAGACATCATCGATGAGCCTGGTAAGAGGAATTTCTCCAAAGCCATGACTGTGGCCAAGCAAGTCTTCAACAGCTTGACTGAGTACATCCAGGTAACTTAGACAACTTTATTTGTATGAATTGATTGTGCAAAGGGCATTTGTGCAAGAATACAGCTTGTAAGGAAGTGACGGTGTGAATGTGAGCAAATCATGAGGCCAGGCATCACTGTATGGGACCATTTTGTTCCTGCAGACAAACCTGAATCTGGACCATGTTAACACTGTTAATGTTATAGAATAACGTGATTCTTCCCAACTTGGGTCAGATAATAAGAAAGGATAAGATTTGAAAATTTTTGTTGTTTTGTTGTTTTTGTGTCTGTCAGGGTCCCTGCACTGGTAACCAGCAGTCCCTGGCCCACAGCAGGTTGTGGGACGCCGTCGTGGGTTTCCTCCACGTTTTTGCTCATATGATGATGAAACTGGCACAGGTGAGAAAGATCCTAAGACGGGGAAATTAATTCAGTGACTTTTATGTTTCATCTTCACTTTTTGTGAAATATCCAAGGACAACAATCAGAAAAACTATTTTATTTATTTTATTTTTATGTGTTGTGTTGCTTTTGTTGTCAGTTCTTATATAGTGTGAACACTCTTTTCTACCCAAGGATTTTAAGTGGTTTAAAACTAATATGTACAAAACTACACACATTTCACAATTTTGTTAATTATTACTGAAAGTTTATTCAAAATGGAGGCAAACTGCAAACAGGAGTTTTGACAGTTTTCTGTCTGGATCATACAGCTGTATGTTAACACAGTGCCAAGGTTATGGTGGTGGTGGTGGGTGGGTGGGTGGGTGGGTGGGGGGGCGGTTTAGGGAGTGTTGGCCTAGTGGTTAGAGCAGCGCGCTTGCACTCAGAGAAGGATGCAAGTACCCGGTTCAATCCCAGTGCCGGCACTCTGCGTCCCTGAGCAAGACCCTTAACCCCAGATTGCTCCCCTGGCGCCGCACAATGGCAGCCCACTGCTCCCCAAGGGTGATGGGTTAAAAGCAGACAACAAATTTCATTGTAATGTATGTTTCAATGACAATAAAGATGATATTACTCTAGTATTACTTATTACTATGGTGAATGCCATAAGCAATGGCCTTAGTGAAGCAGTTTTAGCTTTGGCTTTATAATCTAGGAGGATTATAAAGCCATTTCTGAACAAATCAAAGTCATTATACAGAGAGAAGGATTATTTACAAGACAAAAAACACTTCCAGACACTTGCCAGTTCTCCTAGGAGTGGATGTTGTAGCAAAATGTACTCTTGGGTCAGTACGTGCAATTTCCAGGGCAGACGCAAAAGAACCAGGAGCTCCATCCAGGACTCTGCAGGCCAAAGGTAACATGTTAGATATCAAAGATTCGTGGTGGGACAAACAGAAAAGGAGCCAGCAAGTATGGTGGGTTTAGAAATGTTGTCTGGAGAAAGTCTAGGTTTGCAAACTTGCATCTGAATTAGTGGTGTCCCGATACCAGCGTCAAGTACTCATGCTCGTACTCCGATACTCTGAACCGATACCAATCTTCCTCCTGGGCTACGCTGCAACTCAAAGGCTAGATCTCACTAGATAGTGGCGCTATACACAGATAAGACGTTGTTTGCTGACCCTCCAAAAGAAAAAGGAGAGACGATAATTGAAGCTTTAACCGAATTCATCGCCCTTGATGGTCAGTCTTTTTCATTGGTCAATGATATTGTTAAGAAATTTGTGATTCATAAGTACCAATTTATTAAGCACTCAGTATCAGTACTTGGAATCGGCAAGAATCTAAACTGAAGTAATCGTACTTGTACTTGTTCTGGGAAAAACTGGTATCAGGACACCCCTAATCTGAATGAACCATAAAACCTCTGAAACAATGTTCTTTGGAGAGATGAGACCAAGTCGAGATGTTTGGGCATAATTTGAAGAAAAATTATGAATAATTGCAATATTTGAAGAAAACCAGACACAACACAACGATCTGGGCTAAATTCCCAGCCAGAGAACCTCAGCACCTTGGACTCGTTGAATGAATCACAAACTTCTCACTAAATCAAAAACACTGCCGTTTCATAATATCACTGCCTCTTTTTAAAATAATATTGAATAAGAAAATATATTTTTGATCGTTTACCAAGAAAGAATAAAAACGTGAAACTTAAGCCCCATACGCCGGTACCAGGTGAGGAGTTTCACTTTTTTTTTCAGCTTGGGGCTTTAGATAAAATGAGCAAATTAATACATTTATAATCATAAATCAGAATCTGTCTAGAATAGTGTGGCCTAAGATAAATCTAACGCTGTGACATAAGATGATAAGATAAGATGGTCTTTATTGATCTCACAATGGAGAAATTCACTCATCACATCGGCTCATACAAGAAGGTGCATTCAGTTATATACAGTGAATCTTCATATATACAATGGATCAAAAAGAATACCAAAAAGGAAATAGGAATGGGCATATGCTGTGTTATTTACATTCATAGTGGTCTATATATATATATATATATAAACATATCTATATATATATATATAAATATCATGTTCTGGAAACTTTTGATATGACTGGATGTTGATGGATAACCTGTTTGTCTTCGTGTGTGACTCTGCTAGATGCACCCTGATCCCGGACAACGAAACGTCGTAAGATTCTGTATTTTTCCAGCAAACGTTGTTTCCTTCACGCTTCTTTAAGGAACTCATGCTTTGCTG
The DNA here is from genome assembly GCF_011125445.2 of Fundulus heteroclitus. Taxonomy (NCBI): domain Eukaryota; kingdom Metazoa; phylum Chordata; class Actinopteri; order Cyprinodontiformes; family Fundulidae; genus Fundulus; species Fundulus heteroclitus. Next base: position 37,986,889 of record NC_046378.1, on the reverse strand, counting down.
TGGTTTTCATTTAGCTCTCCAACCTTCTGCATCATTGATTTAGTCCTCTCGTTTTCCGCTGGTGGCCTCCAGGAGGACACTGATCAAATGTGTTTATTTCATCCATCCTGCAGCCTTTTTTTATCACCACAAAGCGCCGTGTGATATCTTATTTTTGTCTCTGTCTCTTCCCCCTCCGTCTCATGTTGTTTCAGTATTTGTACGGTTAAAAAAATGTGTATTCTTTTTCTGTAAATGCAAACCCAGGATCATTTTTGGAGTAGAACTCACTCTGAGGTAGTGTTTTCTTTTTTTATATATATAAATGTCTCAAAAGAAGTATGTATGTTTTTGTGGTGAAACGGTAAAATGTAGTTTAATTGTAACATTTTTATCATGTGAAAATGTTGGTGGTGTGTGTTTTTCCTGCAGGATTCAAGCCAGATCGGACTTTTGAAAGAGCTGTTGGATCTGCAGAAGGACATGGTGGTCATGCTTCTGTCTCTACTCGAAGGTAAGTTCTCTCTCTGCAGGATTCTCTTTCCTGTTTTTGGCGACAGTCGCCTGCGTGTCCTAATCTTTTCTCGCCATTTGCTATTTTTTTTTTTAGGCAACGTCGTGAATGGCACCATTGCGCGGCAAATGGTCGACATGTTGGTGGAGTCCTCAAGCAACGTGGAGATGATCCTCAAGTTCTTCGACATGTTCCTCAAGCTGAAAGACATCGTGGCGTCCGACGCCTTCCGAGACTACGTGACGGATCCGCGTGGACTTATCTCCAAGAAGGACTTCTCCAAGGCCATGGACAGTCAGAAGCAGTACTCCCCGTCAGAAATCCAGTTCCTGCTCTCCTGCTCCGAGGCCGACGAAAACGAAATGATCAACTTCGAGGAGTTTGCGGATCGCTTCCAGGAGCCGGCGAAGGACATCGGTTTTAACATCGCCGTTCTGCTGACCAACCTGTCTGAGCACGTGCCGCACGACACCCGCCTCCAGAACTTCCTGGAGCAGGCGGAGAGCGTGCTCAACTACTTCCGGCCTTTCCTCGGCCGCATCGAGATCATGGGGGCCAGCCGGAGGATCGAGCGCATCTACTTCGAGATCAGCGAGGCCAACCGCAACCAGTGGGAGATGCCGCAGGTCCGGGAGTCCAAGCGGCAGTTCATCTTCGACGTGGTCAACGAGGGCGGCGAGAGCGAGAAGATGGAGCTGTTTGTCAACTTTTGCGAGGACACCATCTTTGAGATGAACATCGCGGCGTCCATCTCCGAGCCCGAGGGAGACGGGGAGGAAGAGGAAGACGACGAGGAGGAAGAGGAGGGAGGAGGAGAGGAGGCGGAGTCTGCGGAGGGCGAGGAGGCCAACGGAGAGGACTCGGTTCCAGAGTCGGCGTCGGCCTTCGCAGAATTCCTGAAGGGTGTGATGAACTTCTTCAACATGTTCACCTTCCGTAACCTGCGGCGTCGCTACCGAAGGCTCCGAAGAATGACGCTGAAGGAGATGGTGATCGGCGTGGTGACGTTCGTCTACACCGTTCTGATGGGAATCCTCATATTCGTCTACAACATATGCAAGGGCTTCTTCACGCTCATATGGAAGGCTCTGTTCGGCGGGGGCTTGGTGGAGGGAGCCAAGAAGATCACGGTCACAGAGATCCTAGCCAGCATGCCCGATCCGACGCAGGACGAAGTGCATGGAGATGAGCCGCCTGAGCCGGGAGCCAGAGAGGTCCAAGAAGCGGACGGAGGGGCGGACCACTTGGATACGGTTGGAGGAGAAGAAGAAGAGGAGGATGGCGAAGAAGGGGAAGGTGGACGTCTGCCTGGTTTTAACACACCCGGAGGTCTAGGAGACTTTGGAGATACGACGCCAGAAGAGCCTCCAACTCCAGAGGGCACTCCGCTGCTGAAGAGGAAGCTGGTGAGTTGATCTGTCCTCGCGTCATTAACTGCTCAACGATCTGAGGGCACCATAGACAAACCTTAAAATAACTTTACCAATAAATAAACATTACCAATAGTGAGAAACTGTTAATTTTCAGTTCAGATTAACAGTTAATCCCAGCTATTTAAATTCTGCGACTGAAAAGAGCCTAAGCTTTGTTCTTTACTTTAGTAATTTCATGTAAAAAAAAAAAAAAAAAAAAACATTCTTTAATTGTGTAGTTTCTGAACTGATTCAGAAAGTCTCACATGCCGGCAGTTAAACTTTTTAAAATGTAAGTATGTTTAAAGAGAATGGTGAATATGAACGACTCCAGAGTCCACCCAATGGGCTGTCAGTCCTTTATTGAAGTGTCCTGAAAACAACATGTGCCCAAAAAGCATTTACCTTGGTCACATTTATAAAGTGTAGAAAGTTTAATAGTGAGAGCTAGTTATCGTTTTTTTCATCTGAGTATGTGTGTGTTACGAGTGTTTTTTTTATCTCTCTCCTATATTCTACTCATATCTTCTGCAGTCCTATTGTAATTTCCTTTTAGGGATATTAAAGATACCTTCAACACTTTCTTCAGTTCTGTTTTTTATATGAATAATACTTTTATAAAAGCTCCTTTTCTCTTCTATTAGTCAGGGTACTGTAAAGACCAATAGCACTTTGGTTAATATAACATTTTACATATATATATATTAAGATTTAGTCTCATGTCTTCAGTTTTTCCCTATTTTGGGTGGAGTTTATCTTGGTCCCTGTAAACTGAAACAAATATCTGTTGTTATTTTACCTTAAAACCCAGCTGGCTGCAGTGGGAGGACAAGGAGAGGAGGAGAAGGTCAAACCTGAAGAGGAGGCTCCTCCAGAGACGGAAAAGGCTGAGTAAGTGTTTCTGTCTAGTATTTAAATAGAATGCCCAGTTTTCATTGTTTTCACTACTTATTTTAGCTATCAGAGCCCAGATTCAGGAGAAATCATCTTTACTATATTTTAACACACAACGCTTTTTTTTCCTCCAGCACTGAGAATGGGGAGAAGGCAGAGAAACCAGAACCTGAACCTGAGGTGAAGGAGGAGGAGCCTGAGGAGGTCCAGGAGAAAACGGTGAAGACAAAAACCAAGAAGGACAAGAAACCTACAGAGCAGGGCTTTGAGTTGTGGAATGAGCTGGAGGTGCAGAGGATTAAATTCATGGTGAGCATTGCCTGAAGGAACCCACCTCTGGTATCTGTATGACGTCATCACATTATCAGAGTCACAAACCATTCTTTTATTTCTGTTTCCTCCCAGAACTACCTTTCTCGTAACTTCTACAACCTCCGGTTCTTGGCTCTGTTCATCGCATTCGCTCTAAATTTCATCCTGCTCTTCTACAAGGTCTGTAAATGTTAATCCTGCGTCTATAAATATCCCCAAAAAAGACTCTGGACTCACTCGGTGCGGGGCCTTTGCAGGTGTCCGACTCTCCTCCAGGTGAGGAGGAGTTTGAGGGGTCTGCTCTGTTTGAGGCCTCCGGCCTGTTCGAAGGCTCCGGCGCCGAGGAAGACGGGTCCGGATTGGAGGAAGGTGGCGAAGATGAAGACGAAGAGGGTCCCCTGTACTACTTCTTGGAAGAGAGCACTGGTTACATGGAGCCAGCCCTGTCTTTCCTCTCCATCACCCACACCATCATCTCCTTCCTCTGCATCATCGGCTACAACTGCCTGAAGGTGTGGGCCGGGTCTACTTTCTTTTCTCTGACACGTCTGCCGCTTTCTTGCATCTTTCTTGTAGTTTCATGTCTTCTGGGTCTGCTCCTCCGCCCTCAGGTTCCTCTGGTTATCTTTAAACGAGAGAAGGAGCTGGCCCGAAAGCTGGAGTTTGATGGTCTTTATGTCACTGAGCAGCCTGAAGACGACGACATCAAGGGCCAGTGGGACAGACTGGTGCTGAACACGCCGTAAGAAACACGCAGATGTGCTAAAATGTCTCCGTAAGAGAGAATATGATTGAAAAGTAGATCATATATGCCATGCCCGTGTTATAGCCTACACTGTCGCGCTGATTTGACACTATGATAAGCTGACAAAATTTAAGCTACAATATTTAATTGCTAAAGAAACTGGCTGCTCTGCTCTGTGTCCAATTATAACAATGGAAAGTTTACTGGAAGGAAAACATTTGGTAGAGAAAAGACGAACACAGCCTTCAGAGCCACTATTAAAGGAGAAGTCCGGTCAGCAAGGAAGAATCAACGGATCATTATCTATATCTAAGGCTAATACTTTTGCGGTAATTTAATGAATGTAGCGTTAATCAGTTAAAAAATAAAAATAATTGTCGTCGCGATCGGCCATTAATGACCAAATATGGTAACGCCTCACTCCTGACGTCTTCTGCACTGCAAAAACGGATCTAATAATAAGTAAAATGTTCTTAAAATTTGTGTTTTTGTCCTAGATTTGAGCAGTTAAATAATATGATCTGCCAATGGAATGAGTATTTTGACCCCTAAAATAAGATAATTAGATATCTTGCACTTGAAATAAGATGATGGAGATAAGTTGTTCCTATTTTAAGTGCAAACATCTTATTCCATTGGCAGATAGTCTTATTTACCTGCCCAAATCAAGGACAGATACATTCATTTTAAGAAAATATTACTTATTTTTACTTCCGTTTTTGCAGTGTGGAAGTGACGTCACGGTAAGCCGAGGGCCATTCTCCGCGCTTTACGAGCTAATTCAATATTATAAACATCTGCGATTAACAACAATTATTTCGGATTTTGAGAGGACTTCACCACTGAAATTCATGAGAGCAATTGTTAAAGCGACAATGCCCATGTGCATGGCAGCTGGATGTTGCGATACATCGGGTAAAAGTGAAAAAAACATTTGTTATTTCAACTTTCCGCTACACCACAGCCGCAGCAGACAGATTAAACTCACATCGTCCCTTTTTGGTCTCCTCAGCTCAAATTGGTACGGCTGGATTTCGTCAAAAGTCAGGCTGCTATCAATAAAGACTTCCATATATTCCAAATCGCTATCAAATGATGACGATAAATCCACGGAACTCCCATCGCTGTCGCTATTAAATCCATCACTCTCTGCTTCGCATACTGCACTGGTCGTCGCCATCTTGGATAATAGTGCGTTGTGACAAACACCAGATGCAGCATTGGGACTTTTTTTTATTTATTTTTTATTAAAACTTTATTGAACATATTGTATAAACAAACAGACAGTTATTGAACAGTATGTAATAATTTCAGAAGTTTGAATCTGAATATGACCGGACTTCTCCTTTAAAGCATCCTGGACTTCCATTTCACCTCAGCCTGATGGCCTCCATGCAGTAATTCATCCAAAAGGAGCCCTGACCAAGTGCTGAGTGCAGATACTGTACAGTCAATGGACATATTTTTCAATATACCAACATTATGCTTTAAAAATCATGTTTTATGGTTTTCTGTATGATTCTCATTTTCTAATGAGCTTAATATTGGGTTTGAGTTGAGCTGTAAGCTAAAATTATCAGGAAAAAAACAAAAAAAATCATACTTGAAATATATTATTCTGTGTTATGAAACTATACATGAATTTTAACTTATAGTTAAATAACTGAAATATATTACATATTTGGTTATATTTTAGTTTGAGTTTCACTTATGCAATCTGTTGCTTAACACTGCAAAAATGGATCTAAAAATAAGTAAAATGTTCTTAAAATGTGTGTTTTTGTCCTAGATTTGAGCAGGTAAATAATATTATCTGCCAATGGAATGAGTATTTTGACCCCTAAAATAAGATAATTAGACATCCTGCACTGGAAATAATATGATGGAGATGAGTTGTTCCTATTTTAAGTGCAAAAGTCATATTCCATTGGCAGATCATCTTATTTACCTGCTCAAATCAAGGACAGATACACTAATTTTAAGAAAATATTAATTATTTTTAGTTCCATTTCTGCAGTGTAGCGGGCCGGAAGTATAAGATAAAAGTAATTTTCTTTCACTCTTTAATCTAAATGCAGAACTTTCCCAAACAACTACTGGGACAAGTTTGTGAAGAGAAAGGTGAGTTTATCTACGTCAAACGATTGAAGTTTCTGCTGAGGCGTGTCTTTAGCTGGAATAATAATCCAAAAAACGCGCGCGTGGCCTCCAGGTTCTGGATAAATACGGCGACATCTACGGCAGAGAGAGAATCGCCGAGCTGCTCGGCATGGACCTGGCATCTTTAGACGTCAGCGCCATGACCCACGACAAGAAGCATGAACCCGACACCTCCATGTTCAGCTGGTACGCGCTGTTCGCCCCGTAAACCGGCACATTCACACCGCCAGAAGCAAACGCTACGAAGGTAATCACCCCTGCCTCTCTGCCTCTGCAGGATAACATCTATCGACATCAAATACCAGATCTGGAAGTTTGGGGTCGTCTTCACTGACAACGTGAGTAAAAGAAGCCGCTGGGAGCGGAGAGAGGAGCACGTCTGAGTTTGCTGTTACTCATTAGTTTCTCGTTCCCCTCGCAGACCTTCCTCTACCTGGTCTGGTACATGCTGATGTCTATGCTCGGACACTACAACAACTTCTTCTTTGCCTGCCATCTTCTGGACATCGCCATGGGCGTGAAAACGCTGCGGACCATCCTGTCCTCTGTTACGCACAACGGCAAACAGGTGAAACTGCCGCTAACGATGCATGGTGGGAGGTTTGTGTATGAGCTGATTTACAGTTTTTATTGGTTGCTTTGACCTGTTTGAAGAAACTGGCAACCTCTCAGTTTTCAGCATCACCATCTCAGCAGAGCAAAAGACACCTCTTGCAAATGAGTTAACTCATTTTCATTGGTTTGACTCATTTTCCCCACCCTTTTGCAAAACAGTTAACGCAGATGTCATTCATGCAGTCCAAACTCCATTGCTTTAGCTGTGGTAGCAAAACAGAAATTATATGTTCCAAGCTCTTAGAAACTTCTTGCTCAGAATGAAATCACTGAGGCACCTGATTGACACTTCTTTACACAATTTTTCAATTTGCAGTCAGTTTGCAGGCTTTACGTAAAAGGTGTCATGTTGTGTGTTGTTCTTTGCAAGCATGGACGGTCTAAGGCAGATGAGAGTCAGAGTAAGAGATAAATGGGTCAGGGGAAGAAGATTATGAGGAAGAGGAATCCATGTGTGAGGTGGCAGTGTAGCTGGAAGGACTCAAGTTACAGATGAAATTTGGGCAACTATGATTGATCATGTGGTAAATCATGGCCTTTCACTTAGAGGTGCAGGACAAAGAGTCCAAACTTTTCTCAATAGAAACAAGGTTGCATCCATGGTAAGAGTTTTTCGACGGGAGAACAGGTATTGCTGCTATACAGTATATACATCTCTATCTATTCCTGTAGAGGAATTATTCAGTGCATGGAGATGAAAGGTATATGATCACTTTCCCTATGAGCAGATGCCCTCGCTCAATGCAATGACTGCTGCTGCACAAGATGTAGATGCAGAGGCATGTCAAGGATGGATTAGGTATGCAAGAAGATTTTTCCCAAGGTGCATTGCAAGGGAAAATATTGAATGTGATGTAGATGAGGCCATGTGGCCTGTTCGTCAGGACAGAATGGACTAGAAGGAACAAACAGCCCTAGTATTTTCTGTTGGAATCTTTCATTTTTTGGAATATTTCATTTGTTTATCTGGAAAAAAAGAATGAAGAATCAATGAAATTTGCATCACAACATATTTGCTTCTGGATCCATTTTTTGCAAAAAGGCAAATTTGTCTACAAATGACACTGACATGTAAGCTGCGTACAGTCTTTGGCTTACCTGACTCCGCCAGATAGATTTGCTCCGCATATCCATCTGGAAACCTTCCGTTGAAGTAATTTTGGGAAGGGGCGAAAATACTGGTTAGCTGATTGGCCTATGTTGGTGATAGATGGGCCAAATAAACCAATCAGATTCGTCGTCGCTCGTAACAGAGCGACGACGAAAACACAACCACAAGCCAAGCTACTCTTGCTGCTGCAGGTAAAGGCTCGTTAGCTCAGCAAAGAAATGCTCTGTAATTCCGATAAAACTTGCTCGATAGCCACGCTAACGCTAGTTTCATCGGCTGAAGCCGCCATGTTCTTTAGAATGAACTGACGATCTTCTCGTTGCGTCACACCTCAACCCGCCTCAAAGCCAACGCTGATTGGACGTTCGTTTGGTGAACGGCTCCAAATTTTCTTTAACGGAGGGTAGCCAGACTGATCTGCGAGTGAAACCTTGAAAGCTCCCGAGATCTGGATGGTCTCACGAGGCTAGTCATTGGCTACCATGAACCAGCAATGCTGCACTGATTCACACTGAGTGCGGTATTTTGTATTTTGTTGCCCCTTGTGTAACGAATGATTGGAAGGGCTCAAACATGTGTGCGAAAGTTGTGTTGTTTGAGGGCAAATTTTGCTTTTGGTTCATATTTTAAATATTTTGGCAGAGTTGGAGCCTTTTGCAAACAAAATTTGCAATTTTGACCATTGGTGCCACTGTTTAGGTCTCTGCGTTAACTGTTTTGAAAAATGTGGGTTTTGAGTTGACTGCTGCGTCAAAGCAACCTATAAAAACTGTAAAAAGTAAAGCCCCCCTGTGACCCGTCTGTGTGCCGCAGCTGATGATGACCGTGGGCCTGCTGGCCGTCGTGGTGTACCTCTACACCGTGGTGGCCTTCAACTTTTTCCGCAAGTTCTACAACAAGAGCGAGGACGAGGACGAGCCTGACATGAAGTGCGACGACATGATGACCGTGAGTGGAGAGCGTTTTGTCGCGCCCGGCAGGTTGGAGAGCGAGTTCTTCTGGTTTGTTGTAAAAAGCGAATCCTGTCTTCCAGTGTTACCTGTTCCACATGTACGTGGGCGTGCGCGCCGGCGGAGGCATTGGAGATGAAATCGAGGATCCGGCCGGGGATGAATACGAGCTCTACCGCGTTGTCTTTGACATCACATTCTTCTTCTTTGTCATCGTCATCCTGCTGGCTATCATCCAGGGTGAGTTGGTGAAGCTCTGTCCTGGCTGGTTAAAGGCAGTAGAAATGATTAAAAAGCTGAATTTAGTGACTTTTATGTTGGAAATTATAAACCAAAGATATTAATTGTTGGCGAATGTTCACGTGTGGACTTCAGGCTTTTTAGAAATGCAAAGAAAAAGTTGACAAAAATCGCACGGCTTATGAAACGTTGAACCAAATACAGTTACGATATATCAAGTTTTATCACTGTGGGTATCAAATCAGTTTTCAAGTTTGAAGTAAAAAAACCCACAAAGATCTGACCTGTAAAAATAACAGACATTATTTCTCCTGTATGTGTTAAATTCTATATTAGCTGGTGTTTTTATTAAAAAAAGCACGGATAATGGCTGGATGGGTGTGTTCATCCATCCATCTTGGCTGATTAAAGGCAGTTGAAATGAGATGTAAGATCCTAAAAAGCTAAATATAGATGGATGGCTGCTTTTAGGGATGGATGGATGGATGCATGGATGGATGGGTGGGTGGATGGATGGATGGATGGATGGGTGGGTGGGTGGATGGATGGATGGATGGATGGATGGATGGGTGGATGTATGGATGTATGGATGTATGGATGGATGCATGGATGGATGGATGGGCAGATGGAGGTATGAATGGATGGATGGATGGATGGGTGGAGGTATGGATGGATGGATGGATGGGTGGGTGGAGGTATGGATGGATGGATGGAGGGATGGGTGGATGGATGGATGGATAAATGGATGGATGCATGGATGAATGGATGCATGGATGGATGGATGGATGGATGGGTGGGTGGAGGTATGGATGGATGGATGGGTGGAGGTATGGATGGATGGATGGATGGATGAATGGATGCATGGATGAATGGATGCATGGATGGATGGATGGGCAGATGGAGGTATGGATGGATGGATGGGTGGAGGTATGGATGGATGGGCAGATAGAGGTATGGATGGATGGGTGGATGGATGGATGGGTGGGTGGGTGGAGGTATGGATGGATGGAGGTATGGATGGATGGATGTGTGGAGAAGTTTATTACCTTTGTATCATCTCTTCAGAATGTTTAAAATGTAGAAGTGGATTTAAGTGAAGAGGTAAAGTGAACTCACTTTCCTGAGAATCTCTCCATCACATTCCTGGTTTCTGGTCGTCGTCTTCAAACCAATGACGTCATCTTCTGTCTGCAGGTCTGATCATCGATGCCTTCGGTGAGCTCAGAGACCAGCAGGAGCAGGTCAGGGAGGACATGGAGGTGAGATGCTGAACCACACTCGTCTCTTTGCTACATCCACCTTTTCTCCTCTTTAACCTGAACTTCCTGTTTCCCCTTCAGACCAAGTGCTTCATCTGTGGCATAGGGAGCGACTACTTCGACACGACGCCGCATGGCTTTGAGACGCACACCTTAGAGGAGCACAATTTAGCCAACTACATGTGAGTCACATGTCCCAGAACCTTAAAAAAATACAGAACAACCTGAGTTCATACATTAATCCTCATTGTATGGAAAGAGGAACTTCACATCCTATACTGCTCATCACTGTTACCTTATTTGAATTACTGTGTAGAGGTTTGGGGAAACACTTATCAACACTCACTACAGCCACTAGTCAAAATGCAAAAAAGAGCAATAAGAATCATTCACAACGCCGGATTTTCGGGATCATACAAACTCATTATTTCTAAAAATCTAAATTACTAAAATATCATGATTTAATTGAATACCAAACTGTAGTATTCATGTTCAAAGTGAGACACAGCCTATTGCCTGGGAATATACAACAGATGTTCTCTGAAAGGGAGGGAGGGTACGATTTAAGGGGAAGGAGAAATTTTAAGACTCAGATGTAGAACTACAAGGAAAACATTATGTTTATCAATTTGCGGAGTTAAATTGTGGAACAAACTAAATGAGAACCTAAAGCAATGCCCAAACATATTCCTTTTCAAAAAAATCTACAAAGAAATTATTTTCAGAAGGTATAGATAAGCATGGTAGAAAGTTTTGTTTGTATTTTTGTTTTGTTATTTGTATATATGTATGAGGGTATATATATATATAACATAATTATAAATATTGTAAAATGAAGAAATAAAAGAATTAAAGGGGTAGGAGTACATAAGTTTCACTTCTTGCTACTCCTTTTCGCACATGTAATAGAGGCATATTAACTCAGGAAAGAAGGGTACCTTGTTTATTGTTTTCTCTCCAATGTTTTTAAACATTGTTTTATTGTTTTTTTTTTGTTTTTTTTTTGTTTTTTTTTAGTTTTATTTGCATATACTTTCTCCTGCATGTTCGAAATAAAGATATCAATTCAAATTCAATTCAAATTCATCTTGAAGAAATGAGGGACTGGACCCACTATATTGACCAAAGTGCGTGTCAGACACTCATGTAGGGCACAGGAGCTTTTTTTTATTGGTAAAATATGTTGTTGCTGAAGAAAGGACTAACTACTTCGCTTCTCTCAGGTTCTTCTTGATGTATCTCATCAACAAGGATGAAACCGAACACACAGGACAGGTCAGTCATTTAGCAAGTTAACCCAGAAATGAAATAGCTCATAAAAGCTAATCATAACGTTTTATTTTTTATATTATTTCCGTGGCTTTCAGTTTTGTATTGATTTTTATTTATCTTTTCAGGAGTCGTATGTGTGGAAGATGTACCAGGAGCGATGCTGGGACTTCTTCCCTGCTGGAGACTGCTTCAGAAAGCAGTATGAGGACCAGCTCGGATAAAGCCCCCCCCCCACCCCCACCCCCCCGCGTATTTATTGCCGCTTCCTGAAGAGAAATGGGCGAAGAGAGAGGAGCGAGACCCAGAGCAAAGAACGATCCTGAAATTTAGAGCTGGAACACATTCGTGTCTTAGTTTTGTCATTTGTCTTTAACATTTTTCTCGTCTGTTAAAAGCTATGCACCGTTTGACTGCACTTTTCACCCCCCCCCCTGCCCCGCCCCGCCCCGCCCCGCCCCGCCCCGCAGCAGAACGTTAAAAAAGGTGATCCTGGAGGCGTAGGGAAGCCACGAGCCTTTTGATTCTGCTGTAAACACACGGCCTTTGCTGTGTGAACGATACATAGATTGCCTTGTATATCAGCCGCGCCAGAACACATGGGGCTCTTTTAGCCGCTACTGCTGGACAACATTCTAGTGCCTATAGCAACGTCACTGCTTTTAGCTGTCAGTTCAGATCTTTAGTTTGAATTATTTCTGGTTTAACGTGTCCGCATCTGTAAACTAGGAGGGCTTCTGCCCCCCCTTCCCCCCCCGTCCTGTGGGAAAACGTGAAACAGTCACAAAATGTGAGGAGTCGGTGTGGACTCACAGACATCCAGCACAGGGCGACCCTGACTGCTGATTGGAAGACAACTGGACCTCCTTTCCTTGTTTTCTTGAAGAAGTTTGACCCCCACCTCCCCCATCCAGAAGGCTTCTTCGGTTCTGATCGTGTACTGGGAGATTCAGGCTTTTAGATCGTTGTCAGGACAATCACACCCACCTCACCCTGTGAGCCATTTGGGTCGTTGTCAGATTCAGATTATCTATTAAAACCAGAGGTTTGTGTTTGGAGCATGTTTTGTGAAGCCACTTCTTCTTTTTTTTTTTTTTTTTTATCATTGAAGTCCGCTTTGATGCACTTGAACCCCTTAGTTTGCCGTTAGTAGCCATAAAAATGGTGACAAAGCCACATAAAATGGCATTCACAGGTCAGGAGGCAACCGTTACTCAACAACCTTCTGGTCTCCCGTCTAATTAGGAAGGTTCTGCATGTTAAATGTGACGTAATGCTTCCTCCTGTGACAACCTCACCGATCATCTTTTGTGCCTCGTGCCGACACGAAAAATGCCAGATTTGTCTCAGTCGGGACGAGGTGACGGATTCTAAGGCTGTTTTGAGACAAAAGCCTCACGCTCAGAAACACTCGGACTTACTCGCCAAAACCGTAAATAATAAAGTGTAACTCAAGTAATGTGGGAGATAAGCGTGTGTGAATCAACCGTTTGGACACTCTGCAGTCTTACAAGCGCGTCCCTGGATGTGTGTGGACTCCCGTCTCCGCTGGCGTCTCTCTGCTGTAATGGACAGTGAGACAAACACACATCCTAGAGGGACGCCGAGGTAATTTACTCTGCGTTACGCAGATCAAGCTGCCTGGGATGAGACTTTATGCACAAAGTCGCTGCACTGAAATAAGTGTTGAATGTATCTAAAAAGACATATTTTACTTACACCGTGGGTTCTGATAGTTTATTTTTATTTTAAGGCTGTGAGGTATGGAGATAATTTTCAGACACTATCATGTCTCAGATCGAGGATGGTGAAGAGAATTAGTCTTACGATGAAGGAACCCTCCAGTTTGGAGTTAGAAACCGAATGTTTGCTTTCGTTTCAGGTCGGTAGGTTTTTACCATAGATATTTTTAGAGAAATTCAGCATACGGATAATTTTTTCTCAAAGTTGTGTGCGATGCGTTGATTTCTGACACATTCACAAACTCTCCATCTCGTATTAATGACCAGTGGGAGGCAGAGTGGTGTTCTGGTCGCTGATGGCTCTGAGGTGGACCTGGTGAGGAGGAACGGAGGTCACGACTTTCCACTTGTCCTCTGACTAAACCACGTGTGTCAGTGTTGGAATAAACAGATTATTTTAAGGACAATCGGAGTACGCCTCATCATTTATGTTTGAGCATTTTTATAGGTTTGTGATTTAAAGAAATGTTGATTTCAACAACTTCAATGTGGTTTATTTGGATTTTTATGTTTTATACACAAAGTACAACACAATAGTAGCAACTATTAATGGATGGAAAAATATATACATGTTTTCTTCTTTATTTTTAAATCTAAAAAGTGTGGTGTGCCTTTGTATTTAGCTAATTTACTCTGATGCTCCTAAATAAAATCCTGTGTAACAAATGGCTTTCAGAGGGCACTTAAGTTGTTAATTTAGTCCCCTTGTGTGTGATTTAATCTTTAAATACCCCATTTCAATGGCTAGCCCCAGGATTTCAAGGCACAGGGTTTTAAGTTTGATGTGTTTCCATTTGCTAGGGGCCTTTTATATAAAACAGCCCAACAACATACAGGGGTTGGACAATGAAACTGAAACACCTCTCATTTGACCTGGCCACTATCCTGCAAGAAGAATGGCTTAAAATCTCTCTGACAACTGTGCAGGACTTGTATATGTCATTCCCAAGACAAATTGATGCTGAATTGGCCACAAAAGGAGGCCCTACACCATACTAATAAATTATTGTGGCCTAAAACCAGGTGTTTCAGTTTTTTTGTCCAACCCATGTATGTGGAAGTTGAGAGAAAACTGCAGTACCTCTCCGGTCCAGCGGGTGGCAGCAAGAGGGTGTACTTTCTTGCCTAAAACATCTTAAAACTACTTTTTGCAATAAATTAAGGCTACAAAATAGATAGATTTGGAAACTCGTCTCCTTACTCCTCCAAACGGTGGACTGTTTAGCCTTGCAGCACATAACCCTACCTCTTAAAGGAGCAATAAGTAAGAAATGTACTGCGAAATTGACCTAAATCATTCTCATTTGTCATCTAGGATGGAAGGAACATTCCCTCTAGACAATGGGTCCTCTCCATCAACAGTGTCTTAGTCAAGTTTTCTCCTTTCAAAATTGAAGGTAAGCTCTGGAACTACATTGGTTCAGAGTGTGGCCCGTGTTTACTTCCTGGTCCCTGAGCCAATCATATGAGAGTTCCCAGGGTTTCCCAAAACCGAGCGCAGCGTTTGGTATTGTCTTTTGGCAAAAAGAGCAGCTAACATGGAAGCCAGTAAGAAGAAGCGGAAAAGAAACAGAACAAAATACATCATAGACCTGTCCTGTGGAAGTTAAAATTCAGCGGGGTTTCACCGCAGCATTAGACCATTCAGAAACGGCATATTAGATTGTCAGTAAGGCTGTTTTTCTGATTTCAAATACCGGGTCTCATTATTACGTATTGCACCTTAAAGCAAAGCCCCAGTCCTGTTGGAACCTCCTACACTCAGACCAGGACCTTTTTCCTGTCAGAGTAAAGACCGGTGAAAGTGAACAACCCCAAGGAGACACGAGGAAAGGAGAGAGCAGTCGGACAAGTAATCAAGGGGCCGTGGTGACTGTGCAGGAGCTGCAGAGAGCCGCAGCTCAGGTGGGAGAATCTGTTCACAGGACAGCAATTACCTAAGTATTCAGGGAGTTTTGGTCTATAGGTAATAAAAGAAAACCCTCAGAGCTCCTGTTTGCCACAAGGCAGCAAACATGGAGGAAGGTGCTCTGCTCAGATGAAGACAAAATAAATTATCTCTTCTTTTTTTCTGCCTATATGTGACATGCTACCTGTGACAGAAACAATACTGTTTGTCCATCACCTTGATTGCTGGAAAATGGCTCACCTCAGATGCTCCCGATGCAATGTAACCATAGTAAAGCTATTTTCCTAAGAGGAATTAGCACAGTATTAATCTGTCAGATATGCAGATATGCAAACGAAAGCACTTATCATTAAATGTCATTTTCACTATTTCTATATAGATGTATCTATAGACCTTCTCCTTCAATTCCAATGGTATTTACCATTTTATGTTTGTTCTGACAGAATGAAATACTTTGAATTTTGTGTTTGTAAATGACAAAAGCTCAATGAATGTGTTCACAACACACTGCAAGCCTTGGCAATTTAAATAGCAGACGTTTTAGCTCACGAAACAGAAATAAGATCAGTGAAATCCTCGAGTAAACACGACGGTCATCAGTGAGATATTTCCAGTAAAGATCGGCGCTTCAAACAATGTTGTTTTTTTTAACAATGTGAAGATTGTATTGCTTTGAAACCCCTCTGAGCTGAAGTTTCAAGCTGGGTTTTGATTAAGCTTCTATCTTCAGCAAATATGAAACGTACACATGATTTCCAGAAGAAAAAGGACAGATTGTCCATTAACCCGCCAGCTTTTGTTCCCTGAACATTTGTCTTTATACACCTACCTGACTTGCTCAGCTTACACAGCATCAACAGGATTGATGTCCCACCTCAATGGAGTATGAGTAACAGCAGAAGGAAAATAGCCGCAGTTACCTGAGCTGCAGGTGAGGATTAGTTTAGTTTCTGTTGTAACTTAAATAAAAACGCCTGGTCTGGATATGCTCAGAATCAAATTTCTGTTTGACAGGAAATATACGTACAGTAGCCACCTTTTGATCTGGATTTAAATACATGCGCTTAGTTCTAATAATTTTAAATAACTTCAACATAATTAATGGTAACAATCAAATCTTTTCATCTGATCTATTAAGAATGAATCCCAACATGGTTGAAAACACACCCCGTTTTATGTTTTTATGGCTTATTCTCAGCAGGGTTAAAGGTTAATTTGCATCTTGCTCCTCCAAAGTCAATAATAATTCAGTCGTGGGCTTGGCAGCTTCTCTCCTCCCCTCCATCATCGCTCGTATAAAGTCAAGCGTCCAGCAGAGATCCGTCTCTGACACAGAACGCCTGCTTTGCTCCTGATTTCCTTCTCTCTGTCCGCCGTCATGGCTTTCGTCGCTCCTCCAGGCTACCAACCCGTCTACAATCCCGTAAGTATCTGCTGCATGACAACATGTTCTGCTCTGGGCCAATCAGAAGGAGCATTTCGCTATTCATGGGACAAAAATACATCTTGATTAAATATATTTTCATTCAGAGCCATAGTGGTTTTACTTTTTCTCGTCCCCTTTATTCATTTTCTTATTCTTTAAAACAATAAATAATAATAAAAAAGTATAGATTATCCATTAATCTTTTTACCTTGCCCCTGTGGATTGTTCTGTCTCTTTTATCTGCACTGGTTATTTGGCCGTGCAAGAGACACTTATAAGCAGCCGCAGGAATTCAAAGTGTCACCTATGATGAAAGTGAATACAGGTTTATATTGTGTTAATGTAGCAATAAATCCCACCATGATCCCACCCACCCAGACAATGCACTGGATCATATTGGTTTTTTTTTTTTTGGTTTTTTTTCAGTGTCCTGTCTAGCAATGTGGCAATAAAAATTGATATCTTAATGCCAAATAGAGCTCGACAGATTTTACTTTCACAAGTGGAGCAAAAAGCTTTCGCCATAATGCTCCGCTTGATTTGTGCGTGTAAATAGCTTTATTGTGATTCCTGCAGGGAGAATTTCAAATTATATGGACACTACAATGGGAAAGTAGGATAGTAAAAGAAAAACAAGAAGAGAAAAAAAAGAGAAAGAAGAGGTGAAAGAAAGAAGAGAGGAAGAGAATGATAAAACGTCCTCTGTCTGCTCCATCACCTGGAAAGAGACACAAAAAGAACAGCACAACCAACAGACATAAAGCAACAGATACAATCATGTAACACCTTGATACCATTGCTAAATCATATGTATTATTATTTAAGCTGACATGTGTAATGTGATACCTAAAAAAGAAAGTAAAAGAAAGTAAATAAATAAATTATAGCCTTTCTGTATATAAGTGAACATTTAATATTATATCATCATATTCATCATATTGTTTAAAAAGGACTAACTTGACTGTTTTGCACACCTGAGCTTCTCAGCTAGTGTGTTTGGCCTGCGCTGCCATCTCTATATAAAAAACATAAATGTCTTTGCCTGTTGTGAATAACTGTATATGTTGTATGTGCGTATGCTTAGACGCGGTGACAATAAACGATTCTTGATTTCTTTAAAAATAAAAAAGACAAAAAAACTTTTAAAGCTCGCAATGTACTCAAACAACAACGTTCCTTTCCAAAAAGTTTGTGAACGTTGGATATTTAACTTTTGATCGTTTTTATCTGTGACGCTTTTGGTTTTCTTAATAAAGAAAGAAGGAAAATCTAAACAATAGTAATAATAATCAACAACATTGCTGTGGCGATGACCCGGATAACTGAGAATTTGCACAGGCAATAATAATTAATATTAATTTCTATATTTTTGTGCACTCTACAGAGAATCCCCTATCTGGGTCCCATTTATGGAGGCCTAAGGGACGGAGTATCCGTCTACATCCAAGGATCCGTCCCTAAAGACATCACCAGGTGAGTTTTGGAAGCACCTTAATTTCCCATTGCAGCAGGTTTAATGAATCTCTGGTATCGTTAACACCCACAGAGACCTCTGTTATCTCCAGAGCGGACATTCTGGCTCCTTCTGAACACTGAAGGTCCACCTTGTGTAATCTCTCTCTGGGTGGAGGCTGTTCCTCTACAGTGATGCTGTTTTTTTTTTTTAAAAAGAACCCACCTTTGACTGGGAGTGTGTCCCTAAAGGCTGTTATCAGTCAGGATACACAGAAATGCTCGTTTCTTTTGCAACCTCCCGCTTGGTTCCTTTGTTCCTGGCCACACCTTTACTGTTTACATTTCTGCAGGTTAAGAGCCAAACTATTTCGTCAGGTGCTGCAGGTCTAAGTGACATCTAATACCCTGCCAAAACATTTACAGATCATGAATGTATTTTATTTGAATTGTAGTTGTTTTTTCCTGATCTCCTGGAAACATGGTCAGCTTAGACACGCCCCTCCAAGGGCGGTGGTGTCCTCTAGTGATGTTGATCCCTCTTGTTGATTTTCAGTCATATTTCTCCAATTTTAGCTTCCCTTCATTGGCTTCCTGTTAAATCAAGAATAGAATTTAAAATTCTCCTTCTAACGTATAAAGCCCTTAATAATCAAGCTCCATCAAATATCAGAGCTCTGATTACCCCGTATGTTCCTAACAGAGCACTTCGCTCTCAGACTGCAGGTCTGCTGGTGGTTCCTAGAGTCTCTAAAAGTAGAATGGGAGGCAGATCCTTTAGCTATCAGGCTCCTCTCCTGTGGAACCAACTCCCAGTTTTGGTCCGTGAGGCAGACACCCCGTCTACTTTTATGACTAATCTTAAAACTTTCCTTTGTGACAAAGCTTCTAGTCAGAGTGGCTCATGTTACCCTGAGCTACCTCTATAGTTATGCTGCTATAGGCTTAGGCTGCTGGAGGACATCAGGGTCTATTTCTCTCACTCTGCTGAGTTCTCCTACTGCTCTCCAATCTGCTTTGTTTGTTGTTATTTCAGCTTTTAACTTTTTGTTCTCTGTCATTTTTCTCTTCATAGTAGGTACACCTGGTCTGCCAATGTAAATAAGATTTTTAAACTTAAAAAAGGAACAACTCATCTCCATCATCTTATTTCAAGTGCAGCATATCCAATTATCTCATTTTAGGGGGAAAACTACTCATTGTATTGGCAGAAAATCATATTTACCTGCTCAAATCAAGGACAAATACACTCATTTTAAGAAGTTGTACTATTTTTAGTTCCCTTTTTGCAGTGATGCTGCCACTAATGTGTCTTCCCATTGCAAATAGAGTGCCATGTAAGGCTAAAATCTTTTAAAATACCTTCTTCCACTTGTGTGCTGTGTCTCAACGCTTTCTTAAAACAATGTCTTTTACGTCGCCACCTTCTCATTAAGAAAACAGAACTGCGCTCCAATAGATATTTTAAAGACTTGGATGTTGTTCTATAGCCTAGTTTTGTTTCTAACGTCTCCACAGCGTTCTCTCAGACCTGTCGGCTGGGTTCCTCTGCTTTTTGTGATGCTGTATCTTCTCTGATCTTCTCTGACAAACATCTCCACAGAAAAGCTGCTTTTGTCTCGAGATTATGTTACACGCAGGAACTAAACTCTGTTGCTAGTCATCTGACTTTTTAAGACTGTTGGGTGCGCTGGATTTTACGTAGGGGGCGTCCAGAGTAAAGAGAATGTACACCACACCTATAAAAAGATTTGACATCTACCGGCTTCATTTTTTTTCTTCATTACGCAGCACTTTGTGAAAAGACGTAGGAAAACTGCTCCGGCTAACCGGGTTCTGTCTTTCCCAGGTTTCTCATCAACCTTCTCTGTGGAGAGTCCGATTCCAGCGACATCGCCTTGCACTTCAACCCTCGGTTCGACGGCTGGGACAAAGTGGTGTTTAACAGCCGCCAGGGAGGATCATGGGGGTCGGAGGAGAAGATCCGCAGCATGCCTTTCTCCAAGGGCAAGGCCTTTGAGCTGGTCATCATGATCACATCCAAGGGATTTCAGGTGGGAACAACAAAGACAGCGCAGGCTCTGGGGATTTAAAGTTTGACATATGCCACGAAAAGGCAGAATGCTCTCTTTGTAGGTCGGTGTGGGTGTCCGGATGAAACTGAGGAGCTCAAGTGTCTAGTTGGAGTGATTGCAGGATGAAGTTGGAGATATATAAGCAACAAAACAGTTGCTTGTTATTGTGAAAAAGATGCCGAGCCCACACGATTAACAGCTCCATCTATACTCTACCAGTGGTGTCAGGATCCAGTTCTTCATGGCCAGTGTCCTGAAACTTTTCCTTGATCCCACACACCTGAACTAAATGGCACAATTAGCTTCTCAGCTTCTCAGTCAGGTTCTTCAGAGTCCTGCTAATTACCTGATTATTTGACTCAGGCGTGTCGGACCAGGGACACATCTAAAAGTTGCAGGACACCCGTGCAGCCCATGATAATCACATATGGATTAAATTCAGCCCAATTGATTTATGTAGCATCACAACATATGTCCTTTCACTTTAGAAAATAAATTCATTCGATTTAGTTTTGTCAACATTTTGTGCCACTGGTGGCCTTAATCCATTCATAGCTTGATAGGGGAAAAAACAGAGAAGAAGAGATGCAGCAAATGTCTCCAGCCAGGAATTGAACCTGGGAACGCTGCAATGCGCTCCGTTGCCTCTGCATATGGTGTTCCTGCTCTACCGCTGAGCTTTGCAGCATCCCCCAGCAGGGCAATTTCTATGCAAAAGTACATAGTCAGTTCAATCCAATGAAGTTGTTACGGTTGGTTTAATTTGTGTTTTGTTAAAAAGTAAAGCCGGTCTAATCAGATATAGGCAGTGTGGAGTTCTTAATGGAACAACTCCCCCTGTGTGTGTACATTCACTCCTATATACGCTTCACTTTTATGAGGGATTGCTGCAAAGCCATCAACAATGCAGACGACTGTCCACTGTGGCTCTACGCTCTTTCAGGAGGAGTGAATGCTGCTTGGAGAGACTTGATGCAACCTGCTGGGTTTCCTTAGAGAGGAAACTATCTGACCAACCTGGAGGATCTGATTGAATCTGACTTTGGAAAGAGCCTTGATATAACATCTATGATGAACTGGCGCTATATAAATAAAAACTGAATTAGTCAGCTCAAAGACACCCAATTTAACAGATGCGGGAAAACAGATAAAGTCACATTCCTCCTACAGACATCACTGAAAGACTCCACCGCCCTTGGAGGGGCGTGTCTCAGCTGACCATGTTTCCAGGAGGTCAGGACTCTTTGTCTGCAGGATGATGCCTGGGATGGCTTTGTTGTAAGAGTCCGGCGCTGTAGACCTCATGACTGTTCCTCTGCCGTGTTAGAATAAATGGTGAAACCGTGGAGTAGAGTCACCCTTACAGGGAGTTTTTATAGTCGTAAGCTGCTTAGAGGAGTTAAAAATTCCCGGGGAGCAGCCATAACTGTGGATAACCACGTTAAAGTACGTAGGATATAGACAAATTAAATTATATGTAATCCAATTCAAGCCTGTTTATAAAAGCAACCAAGTTCAGGTTTTTACGCCGATTGGTAAAACTTTTTAGGTAAAGCCAGTCAGTTGCATCAGGTCACTGACTGCAGAGATCCTGAACAAACACATGCCCACAGTCCCTCATGCTGAGCCGGTGTGTAGCGACAGCAGAAAGGGAAACTACCTTTTAAAAGAAAGAAATCATCCAGCAGGACCAGGCTGGAGGTTTTTAAAAGAAAGATATCTGGGAAACAATCGGCTGAGAGGAGCAGAAACAATGGTTTGCTGCATGATTGCTCAGAGCAGAGCATTTTGAGAGCAATCATTCCCATCGTCCCACGAGGAGAAGACCCTAGCAGACCCAATGTTCGGTGTTCAAACCAGGGAATGCATATCTTTGCAGTGCTGGGGGGAGGGAGGCCTGGGTTTGGATTGATGGATGGATGATCCTCCTCTTTATTTCTTCTCCAGACGAAAGTCGATGGGAAGGAATTCTTCATGTTTCCACACCGTATCCCTGTGGAGCAGATTCGTGCAATCCAGGTTTCAGGAGACGTTTCCGTCCAAACTATTAACATCATCGGGGTGAGTCCTCAGTGCCTGTTGCATTTAAACCATCAGCGTTACTAGAGAAATTTAGCACAAGGTTCCAGGCTGGTAAATATTTTCTGCTTCTGCTTCAGGCTGCTGGAGGTGGCATGTGCCCTGGAGGAATGGGGGTGAGCAGGCCATGTTTTTCAAAATGTTCATGCAGGGATCTAAACTTTTATACAGATATCTTAGACATAAGTTGAAACTATCATTGGGATTGTTTGTGTCACTGCTTTGAAGTTTAATCAGCTCTCATGTAATTTCTGAGAAGTTCAAAAACTGCTTATAATTCGCCCGCTTGACACCTACGGCTCCCAATAAATTCAGTTTACAGATTAAATCTAGGCAGTAGTTTCCTTACCCATGCACTTTGCTGGCAGAAATTTTCCCATAGGTGCATCAGCTCTCTTTTTAGGCTTTTATTTGAACGAATGCCGCAACCTTTTAAACATTAGTTTTGTAACTCAAGACAGCTGAAAATATAGCAATGGTTAAATTATTCTTCACTGGTTTGCGGAGACTCCCAGTAAGGTTTTCAACCTTGCAGCCTACGTAGATCTTACACTATTATTATTATTACTAAGTCAATTATTACTTAGCCTTACAGTGCACTCTTCCATAAAACCACAAATATAAATAAATACATGAATAAAATCATTATTTAAAAAACACTAATTCAATAAAAAGTGCATCATGATTAGGGGGGGGAAAAAACACAGAATGAACCCCTGTAACCATAAAAAAATACACTCCTCCAACCTCTAAATACGTTATTGGAGAATTATTTGAAATAATAATAATAATAATAATAATAATAATAATAATAATAATAATAATAATAATAATAATAATAATAATAATAATAATTAATTGCTGTTGTTGTTTTTGTCCTTATTTATTTATTTTTACATTTTATATGGGTAACAGCCTTAGCTTGGTTAAACCATCTGCAGCGGCTGTTGAGCTTTCTCTGTTAGGATGCTTTTTTTTTTTCTAACTTAGAAGTAATTCCAAATATTTAGTTTGGATCTCTTTCTGCTGCCTTTTATGACTTAATTTCATAATGATATGTCCTCACTTTTGTCTCAGTTCATGTGAGCTGTAGGTAAAAACCGTGGGACCCAAACAGCTGTGACGCAGCGGCAGTTGTGATTTAATAAAAACAAGCCAGACGTCGGTTATAATAAGCAGACTTGATAACAGCTTTATTGATGCCAATGGCCGCCTTCCATTAGGCTGTTCATCTAACTGCGGGAACGAGAACAGAACCGCAAGACCACCTCCGGGTCAGAGCACAGAAACTTTCACGTGTGCATTTTATTGGCCATAGACACTAGTGCACATGTGTCAAACTCAAGGCCCGCGGGCCGAACCCGGCCCGTCAAGGTAATTTATCCGGCCCTCAAGAGCCAAAAAAGACATATCATGTCATAAAGTCGAGGCATATGTCCTTTTAAAGTGCATAAAGTGGCTGAAACTGTGCCTCCTGTTTAAATGTGTAGTAACAGCATCCTGCCACTAGATGTCATATTTTCCACAGCACATTAAAACAACCCAGAAATGTCCAAAAAGACAAAAGGTGATGCAGAATGATGAGTTTAAAGTGTAATCCTACCCCAATATCAAGTTTTTTTTTGCCAATAAACTGTATAAACTGGGCCTAAGGGTGCTAGTTTTGTTACGGTGCATTTTTATATATTTCTATGTGAACTGAAATTAAATTATTAAATCAAAAGTATCATCTATACACGTACAACCGGCCCTTTTTATGACTTCTTGATGCCAAAGTGGCCCAATATAGAAATGAGTTTGACAGCCCTGCACTAGTGGGAGATGACAGACCCCTCAATGGTCTCATAAACAATTAGGTTACCATCACAGGGACTTAGAAGAGGACATATTAAGGTAAAAATGTTACTTAGTGGGGCTTTAAGTTGTCTTCGTTAACCTCATGATGAGGAGTGCCACCTGTCTAATAAAGTTCTCTGTACTAAGATGAGTTGTGTCCTGTTTAGGAAATTAATTTGTACATTTAATTAGTAGAAAATGTCAGGCACTCATCATTAAAAGCTAAATTAGCTGATAACTACAGCGAAAAAAATAGTATTGAATATTGGCATTTGCTCTACAGGGACGTTGGAGGGGAATCAGTTCCAGTCATGTTTTGCAACTTCTACAACTACAGTCCTTTATTGAATTAGGACAATACTTATGTTTAAAAAAAAAACTAAGATCAAAAATGATTCTTCACTCATTTAAAATTGTAACAAAATGTTATTGACCACATTTAAATAAAATGTAATCAATGTGAATTTTAAATATGCACAAACAGCTTTAAGGACCGGAGAAGCTCTGCATGTGCAACACTTCTAACACACATAAACTTAATGCAGTTTAGTAACACTGGTTTCAACTGTTTGGTCCTCTGTCTTTACGCATGAAATAAGCAGAAAATGCCTTTTTTACAGGGAGGGTATCCAGGAGGAGGAATGGGGGTATGTATGATTCAATCAATCAATCAATCAATCAATCAATCAATCAATCAATCAATCAATCAATCAATCAATCAATCAATCAATCAATCAATCAATCAATCAATCAAGTAAGCAATCAAGCAATCAGCTAATCAATTAAACAAACAATCAATCAATGAATCAACCAATGAATGAATGAAAGAATCAATCAATCAATCAATCAATCAATCAAATCCATTTGTCTTTTGTAAAGTACATAGTATAACACAAAATCAGCCAGTGGGTCTTTGGCTTAGAATAAAAAACGTGAAATAACTGGAATAACATAATAATATAAGGTGTCAACCTGCAGTACATTAATGCATTTTCAGCCATGTCACTGATAATTTTTTTCACCTTGGTGTTAAGGGGTGATTGCTGCAGTTGCCTCAGAAAGTGCAATCCCTGCTTAGTCCCAGGAAAGTCACAGAGAGCTGGAGTTTTATACCATCTACTCTCACTCCCACAGTACTGGTGGTAGGGCTGTGTGCTCAGGTTGTTTTAGTGCTGTTTCCTCCCTAACTTCCTCTCTAATCCAGTGAAAGAGTCCCAGTACTTTGGCAGTACCCGGTAATTTAATGATCTGGTTTTCCTGGTGTCGTGTCTTAGTAAACAGCACCGGGCCGAGCACACAGCCCTGTGGAGATCCTTTACTCAGCATGGTGGAGAGGCCCTTTGTCCTGTGCGGACTGATTGCCGTCTCTCAGTTAGGAAGTTCAGATCCAGACACGCGTGGCTTTTTCGGGTGGAGCAGGAGACTTTTCCCCGTTATTCTTGGAAAGGATCAATCAATGTTCAGGATTCTGGCATAGGAAGCGAAAGGAAGTGTTGCTGAGAAAAAATAAATTATCTGTTCAATTTTCTAAACGACATCCAGAGTGAATATCTTGATTGGATGGAAGAAGGAAAGTGTCAAACTATGAAATAAATAACATAATTATTTTCCTTTAACAGGGAGGATACCCAGGGGGCAGCACAGGGGTATGTAATGTTTTCTTATTTAGAATCATTTATCTTCAGAGTTGTTCAATGTGTATCAAAAACAAAACATTTTAATGACTTTTCTGACTGATATCCAGGGTGGATGTCCTGATGGTATGGGAGGAGGAATGGGAGTGAGTGCACACAACAAGGTTAAATTCAAATTAAACGCTTATCGAGGATGTTATTTAACATTTTCATGTCTTTTTAAGCAGGGAGGATATCCAGGAGGCAACATGGCGGTGTGTAAATTCTTTATTCAGAATCATTTCCTGTAAATCAATTCTCTTTTTTCCACTGACTTTTCTGGCCGCTATCCAGGGAGGATGTCCTGATGGTCTGGGGGGAGGAATGGGAGTGAGTACATGTAATTCAATGCAAATAGAAACTAGTATAGTTTTGTTGTATATTACAATATGTCGTATTAATGAACCAGAAAATATAACTAGATTAAATTTGTTTTTAACATGCGATTCTTTGCAGGGTGGATACCCAGGAGGACCTGGAGGCAACATGGGGGTAAGATAATAATATGATGATAATATAAGAACTTCTTCTTACCCTCCGAAGAAATTAGGCCTTTTAAAAGTTTGTGTCAAAATAAAAAAAATTATTATTTTTCCCATACAGGGAGGATACCCAGGATCCCACCTGCCGGTGAGAGAACGGCTCAGTATTACAGGCATTATGTTGTTTTCACACATAATGTTTTCTGATGCGTTGTTATTCTTATTTTTGTACATCTGGATGCAGGGAATGGGCGGGCAGCCGGTCTACAACCCAGTAAGTGACATTTGTCTCATACCGGCACATGATTCAGTTCAATGATGCCGTTATTTTGTCCAGTCTGAGTGACAAGCACAGAGTGCTACCTGTATATCATGCTCACAATTCTGCCTATAGTAATAGCCACCTGTACATATATTCATAGTACATGTAAACTCTGTTATAATAATCATCTGTATATTATGCTATTGTACATATCTGTAAAACTCCACCTGTCATATCCACCTGTATATTATATTCGGTACATAACCAGCTGTAAATTTAGTTCACAATACTAGTTATCTATATATTATACTCATAGGACAAATCTATCAGTAAAATTCTGTCTATAATAGTATATATCTCTATATTTATTCAGTAATAACCCATGTCCTGTACTTATGGAACCATTGTTTATCCTGCACTTGCTGCTATTGCACTTCTGGTTAGACCTAAACTGCATTTCGTTGCCTTGTAGCTGTACCTGTGTAATGACAATAAAGTTGAATCTAATCTAATGTAATCTGAAATGCTCTTTTTAAAATTGGCAAATATTGAATAAATAGAAAATATTAAGCAAATGATTTGTCTTGCAAGCGTCATCCTGCAAGTCTTTTTGCACCTTGAACTTATCTCAATTATGCAGTCTTTTTTTTGTTTACTGCCTCCTAATGGGTAAACGGAGGAGCTGCAATGGCTCAATATTAGTTATTGATGTTTCTGGTTTATGCTTCCAGGAAAATAGTAATCAAGCATTGGCAAAAAAAAAAAAAAAAAAAAAAAAAGGTTAACCAAAATATTAAGAACGGCATACCTGAAAATCTGATCTTGGATCTCAGTGAAAATACCTGTATAAATGAACCTTAAAAAATAATATAGAAAGACTCTGGGATTCAAACCCGGAACCTTCTTGCTGCATGCAGCATAGCTAGTAACAGCAGCACTGTGCGATATATGGCTGAAACAAACTTGGACCAAATTATTGTCATTATTCATTGACAGTTTATTGTCGTTTGCAAGCGTAGGTTGTGGCATCATTCATGCAAACAATGTAATTTATCTCGGTTTTGAAAAAAACAAACAAAAAACAGACAAATTTTCTGTATAATTAAATGTATCTGTTTGCTTTATACGGAGTTCTGTATAATTTAGACCAACCTCTTCTTTTTAAGGCTGTGCCCTACTCCGGTATGATCCCAGGAGGGATGTACCCTAAGAGGACCATCATCATCAGGGGCATGGTGCCCTACGGAGCAAACAGGTGAGTGCTTATCAGCAGAAATCATTCCGACATTCAGAGTTACTGACAGAACCTTGGTGTCCCAGGATGGGCTTCAACCTCGTGGTGAGCCGGTCCCGAGACATCGCCTTCCACATGAACCCCAGGGTGAAGGAGCGCGTTGTGGTGCGAAACAACAGGGAAGGAGGGAAGTGGGGCAAGGAGGACCGAGAGCTCAGCCTGAGCCCCTTCATGGAGGGCCAGTACTTTGACGTGAGCCACGCCGCCGTCCGTCCAGCCTGACGTTTTGTCCCCCGGTGCATTCTCTGACCAGCTTTCTGTCCGTCTCTCAGATGTCCATTCGCTGCGGGAACCAGAGGTTCAAGGTGTTCGTGAACGGGCAGCACCTGTTTGACTTCTTCCACCGCGTGTCCTTCAGCGAGATCGACAAGCTGGAGATCGAGGGAGACGTTCAGATCTCCTACATCCACTTCTGACGCGTGTCCGTGTCCGCGCACACGGCCGTGCGCTTTTCTCTCAGAGCGCATGTCACCTCAGGTCATCGGGGCCTTCAGCTTCCATCTCTGCAACTCATCATCAACACTTATGAGAATAAATCTGTCAGGAGTGAAGCTCAGGAACAGAATGTGTCTTTGAATTTATTCGTTTCTTATGCAAAAAAAGAAATACCGTAAAAAATATCGACAGGGACAATATCAAAGAAGTTGTACAAAATCCTTAAAAATGTAAAAAAACACCAGCAGAAACACAAACCACACACGCGGTCATCTACATGCAAAAATACTGGCTCTTAAAAGGCACTTTGGGAAAGTTGTGAAATTCTCTCATTAAGGACTGATATGAGGATAATGAGGAAGAAAGGGTTTCAGTTATTGCTGCAAGACGTTTGACTTGGGCTGAAACAGCTCCTCGTAGGCAGGAACGAAACAGGAAGTGAATCTCAGTTTCAGCACTTCACACTGGATAAAAAGTACCAAATGTATTGCAAAAACACACAGAAAAGAGGAAGTTAAGCAAATTGTACCTTAATATTCTTTAACACAACTGTACATGGTTTAAAAAGTACCTTTGATGCTCATAAAAAAGCACAGCGCTATTTCTTCTCCCAAAACCTGCCTGAACAAAGTCAAATCTACTCTGAATAATCTCTATATATATATATATATATATATATATATATATATATATATATATATATATATATATATATATATATACATACATATATTAGGGCTGGACAATATAAAAAAAAGTATATTGATAACATAGAAATAATATTGATCGATGTCGATATTTATCAACAAACTTAAAACGTTTATTTTAAGTGCAGCCCTGGTCACTGAACCCCTTATTCAACCAATTTTTTTTTTACCAAAACTGCCAGTTTTTAAAAAAATTGAAAAAAGAACGCGTGCTCTCTGAACTCTTTGAAGGGGGCGGGGCTTGGTTGCTGGGTCTGCGTTCTGATTGGTTGCGAGGATGTAATGACTGCAATATTAACCTACATGATAGGCTAGAATGCATAAGGAAGGAAAACTGTTATTCTATTGAACTGTTTACTGACTTTTTTTCTATCATTGATATACGTCTATTGAAAGATATATATTGTTATTGAATTATCGTCCAGCCCTAATAAAAAAAAAAAATAATAAAAAAAAAAAAAAAATATATATATATATATATATATATATATATATATATATATATATATATATATATATATATATATATATATATATATACACACATATAGTTTATATACATCCAGACATAAAAGTATAAGTGCACTCATGTTGCAACGCTGGTGAACATGCGGTGTACTCCTCGTCTACAGGACAAAAGTTGGAGATTTCCCAGAAGAAGAGCAGCCAGATGACATCCCATAATGTCATTGCTGAACCCTGAAGGCTCTGCACAGTGTTCCCAGGGTTTGTTCTGTGGCATTATGAACATGCAAACTGTGGCATGAACAGTTTCTTCCATTTAGGGTGGTATTAAATTGTATAAATCCATTAGTGCAAAAGTTGTACAAATACAAAGAAAAAAAATCAGCATCAATATAAAAAAAAAAATCTGTATAATAACACTGTGCTTGACACCAAAATGAGGATATTGTCCCATCATCCCTCAATTGTACCTCTGGTTTTCTGTTCCTCGGAGGTTTGAGCGGTACCTCTCGCCCTTTTAGGTTAAACTCTCCAGTTCCTGAGTTTTGGAGACAAAATGTGGATCAGGACACGAGTTCCATCAACGGCTCAACGCACGACTGACAGTAAAACGTGTGGAGAAGACAAGGAGCCAGAGGGCGGCACTGGATTCAGAATCAAAATACTGAACCTTCTTCTTTGTACGTTTGTCTTTAACGTTTTCAGCGTTTCATCCCATTGAAACCATAAACTTCAGGGCATTTGATTGGGATTTTATGTGATGGACCAACATCAAGTGTGTCATTGGGAAGTAGAAGGATAAAGATGGATGGTGTTCGTCTGTTGAAAGGACAATTTTAGGTCCTGAACTCCACACAGTTGTCTTTGGTGGAAGGATGCTTCTCTTCGGTACGGACAACGAAGCCGTTATTAGCTAATGGGAAGGTGGATGGAGAGGATTCACCTTCCAGTGGGACGATAACCCTAAAGAGCCAGACCTGCAGAGTAACGTTACAGATCAAAGCATGATCCTGTTAGAACGGCCTAGTCAAAGTCCAGCCCCAAATCCAACTGAGGAGCTGTTGACAAAACCTGAACACGGATGTTCAGAGATGCTCTCCATCCAATCAGACTGATGGCCTAGAGCTGGCCATGAAGTTCAGTTTGCAGATGTGCAAAGCAGGTGGAGACACACCACCAGATACCTTTGCAGCCGTATCTGACATTGGGTTAAAGGAGCAATAATTAAGATATTTACTGTAAAATCAACCTAAATCATTCCCATTTGTCACCAGGGATGTTAGTAACATTCCCTCTAAACCAGGGGTGTCAAACATACGGCCCGCGGGCCGGATTCGGCCCGCCGAACAATTTAGTCCGGCCCTGTGGCTAAATGCATTATCATTATAAAAAAAAAAAAAAAATGTGTCAATAAGATGCCGCAAAGAGCTCATCAGATTTGACTTTCACAAGTGGACAAGATAAAAGGAAGAGAATGATAAAACAATTATTGAAAAAAAACATGTACTTCGTTTAATTGAAAATATGCAGTTCCTATATTGTCCACGAGGGGCGCTGTGTTTTAATTAGCAGATTAAGCTTCAGGTGTGGAAAAATTCAAATCATTTCTTAATTTTTATCTGTTTGATGTATTTTGTCATGCAGGACAGTGTTTTTAAGTTCCAAAAAATGTGAATAAATGTTTTTCAACATTGTATAATCACTGTGATCAGTTCTTATGCGTAATGCACAAGTAAATGTTTAACAGAGTAAAAGTATTGTTGAAATTGCACATACTTTTGTTAAAAACGCTGAGGTTATTCATAATATATTGTGTAAAAGTGAAATTAACTTAATATAAAAATCAACAAGTCCACATTTATTAGTTCTATTTAATCTTGCAATGAGTTTACTCGTGTGGCCCTCTTGAGATCAGATTAAGCTGAATGCGGCCCCTAGACCAAAATGAGTTTGACACCCCTGGTCTAAACAGTCTGTCCTCTCCATCAACAATGTCTTAGTCACGATTTTCTCCTTTCTAACCTAAAGGTACGGTCCAGAACTACTTTTGTTCAGAGTGTAGCCCGTGTTTACTTCCTGGTTCCTGAGCCAATCACATGAGAGTTCCCAGGGTTCCCAACACAGAGCGCAGCATTTGGTATTTTATGTTGGAAAAAGAGCAACAGCCTAAAGACATGGAAGCCGGTAAGAGAAGCGGACCAGAACTAAAACAAAATAAATCATAAACCCGTCCTGTGGAAGTAAAAACTCAGCCGAGTTTCACAGCAGCAACGGACCGTTGAGTAAACGTGGGGTTCTGTCAAAGGCATTGTTTATGCGTTGCTCAGATTTTCACCTCTACGTGTCATTATTACTTATTTTTCCCTTTAAATTACAATAAAGTTTTAGGTTTTCTGCACTACTTAGTTTTAGTCGGTCACATAAAATCCCAAATGTGCTCCTGAGCTGATTGGTTGTACCAATCTAGAAAAGGTGTAAAAGGCTTTTTAATGCAGGGCGTACTAGACGGAGGTTTCTGTTCTCTGCAGGGTGGGGTTTCACTCTATATGAGATTGTGCCTGGTAGCACCCACAGTAAACGATAAAGCCTTAACATCTTTTTTTTTTTTACAGATATATTACAGAAATACCTCACAGGATAAAAATGAAAAGCGGCAGCCCAGACGGATGAAAGTCAGCCGTCCGTCTGAGCGCGATCAGCCTGGCAGTGTCAGAGCCGGTTCCGTCTGTGTCCTCTGAGTCGGCCTCCAGCATGTCGGCAGTGGGAGTCTTATTGCTAAAGAGGCTTTACGATTCATTCCTCTGATTGTGTTGCTCTGCAGCGTGAAGCCGTGTTCTCCACCTGGCCGTCAGAGAGTCTCCTGCAGGGTGTGGCAGATGCAGCCATTTCTAACTCACATGGAAGTGTGCTCATCGGGGGGGAAAAGGTGGCTAGAGAGAGGAATCCTTCTTATTCTTTGAAGCCTCTGATGCATTTGTGCAAAATGTGTGCAGCGAGGCACGACGTGTCTTGCAGTCCGAGGCTGCAGCCTGTGGCCCTCAGATGCTGAGCGGTGGATCGGTCACTGCCAGGGCATTCTCCGGGCGGCCTCCCTGTCCTCCAGCAGCTCGAAGGTGGGGGTGGGCGTGGTGCGGCAGGACGGCTGTAGAGGCAACGTGGCCGTGGACGACGACACCGGCATGTCCAGGCTCTCCAGGGAGTCGCAGAGGGTCCGGGCGGTCTCCAGCTGCGGACAGGGGACGTATCGGTCGTGGACCTCCGCGGTGGTCACCGACTCCAGGCCCTTCAGGCAGAGAGGCGACGAGCCGACGGGGTCGCGGCCGCCGACGGCTCCGAGCTCCGTGGAAGACTCGTCCATGTTGACGTAAAGTATTTCCTCGGGGTCCTGCGGGTCCGGCAGGTCCTCGAGGGCCTTCTCCAGCTCGCAGCACAGCGTCTCGAAGGACGGGCGGTCCTTGGGGCTCAGCAGCCAGCAGGAGAACATCAGAGAGTAGCTGCGGATCAGACAGAAACGTCGGTCACACATACAGCTCCTGGAGTTTGAGGAAGGGCTGTTGTTTTAAGAAATACATTTAAAGGCATACTATGCAACATTTTTCAGTTAATTAATGTGCTCCATACCGTTTTGGATGATTAAATAAGTCATTTCAGGTCGAACAAAGGTTTTCTGGGCCGCCCTGGTGGTCTGTGGGGGAAATACCGCACTTGCAATTGCAAGAGCTCACAGCCCGCACACACAGAAGTCTCGCTTTACGACGAGGACTCCTTGTGTTTTTGCCCTGCCATTCACTATATGCACGCGCGAAAGCAACAACAAAGAACCGCGTGTTAACGTCAAATAAACATGCAAGCATATCGAGTTTTATTATTATTATTATTATTATTATTATTTATTTTATTTTTTTCTTTATGTTGGCGAGACGCTACCGCGGCGGCTGCGGCGGCGGCTGCGGCTTGGCAAGGTGCCTCGCCAATATAGCGCTGCGGGAAACCCTGATGTTCATACTTTCACTGTGTTAGTCATTGTTTGTACTGCCGTTTTTTCCACTTTTCGTTGCGTTCGCCTGTCTGCTAAGCTCAAAACAACCGCGCCTGGCTTGACGGAGAAACCAGAACAGCTGAGCATCTTTACGACAGTGCACTTTTACTTTCGCCCTCTGGGGGGAGCCTCAAAAATCAACCCCGGTTGCATAGTATACCTTTAAAGGAGGACGGGAGACACTCACATGCAGTCCAAACAGTCTGGGGGCTGTTTGAGGCGGTTGCCCTGTCTCAGGTAGTCGTAGATCTCGCTGTTCTCCACCCCTGGGTAAGGCGTCTGGCCTCGCGTGGCGATCTCCCACATGGTGACGCCGAACGACCACTAAGGAGGACAGAGAACCACACGGGAAGGTCAGGGAGCTCTACTCTGGGGAAGGAGCATTTTGGAGATCCTGCTTTGGACGTGAAGTAGAGAAAAAGGCCCATAATTCACACGTCGGCATGTAATTCACATGAGCATGGACACGGAGGCCCCTGAAGTATCCATGAAATGATATTCCCAGCTGCTGCAGCAACATCTGTCTGCTCACAACACATTCCTCCGTATTTTACATCAGATTTCTGCTAACACTGAATAATGTCCCGGAAAAACAACACAGAGCACAGATTTCATGAATGGATTCAACAAAACAACGATAAGTTGACATATTCTTATTTCTGTACATCTTAAATACCCAAACGCTCATCTGACTATTGCACCATAAATGATCTATTGTGTTGAAATCTGGCGGCGTTATATGAACCTAATACCAAACCTGTTTTTATTTTACAATTTTTTTTTAAATTAACCATTCTCCGTATAATCAACCAACAAATGCAATATTTAGTAAATTTAAAGCAATGAAGTTTTACGATTTAGTCAGTTTGAATACGGCCGTCTTTATGCATAAAGTGAAGCAGAAACAACATATTGCGTCTGTTTCAGAACAAGGAAGATGTTCTGAAAACGTTGAATGGTGTCACTGGAGATCCTAAGAAGAGTACTTCAACTTATTCAAGAAAATGTTCTAAATTTCTGTCTTTACTAAATATAACAATGAAGTTTTTTTTTTGGTATGAAAAGAAAGAGGGAAGGGAAAGAGGTCAAAAAAGAAAGGAAGGGTAGGAAAAAGAAAAAGTAAATGATGGGTAGATGTTTTTGCTGTGGCATCTTTTTAGCTACCTTTGTTTGTAAATGTCAAGGTTCAGTTTGCATGTTCTGCATGTCTGTAACCAAATAAATCAATAAAAAACAAATAAACTGAGGTTTATTCTAATTTAAGACGTCCGTTTTTTTGCAGTTTTGGGAATATCTGGTTCCAGTTACAAAGCAGAAATAAAACTGTTTCACTTTGCAATCTATATGCTTCCAACTGGTTTAATAGTGACAAATTATCATTATTACGATGACTTTTTAAACTGTTTTTATTTTTATTTGTTTGCCTTATCGGTTTATGGATGTGTGAAGTGCTTTGAGTGGTCAGTACGAGGAGAAAAGTGCCATTTATTATAAAACTCTGTTTTATAACGTTTTAACTAACAGGCTTTTTGTTAGCTTGTCAGTCATGTTGGATTTCTACTTTGAATTTATTACTAGTTAACTACTAAAACAACACCGGCATGTGGCCTGGGAGACGCATTCATGGGGGACCCACACAGCAACCTGGCGTCTGATTGGCCAGCGTCACCGGTTGCCGTCCGGCTGATTTCATGCATCAAGGTTGTAATTTCCACACGTAACAGCTGATCCCCCCCCCCCCCCCCCCCCCCCAGGCTTTGTTTTCCAGATGTGCACATCTGCACCGAAGACATAAAATTTCTCTACAGTCGTGCAAACCGATATTTCCCAGGCACATCATGTCACCGTTACTGACCTGGATTTACAAATCCCACATATTTCAGCTTTCAACACAATTCTGGCGGATGGCCTTAAATATTTCACCACTCTTAAGTAAAACACCACTTAGACACTTTTCCTTTTCTCATGTCCTAAATATCCAAGTATCCACTGACCAGAGGACTGTCCTCAAAATTGTCCTCCAGGAAAAAAGCCAATTGTCTTGTCTTTTTATTTTTACTTATTTTATAGTTTTTTACAGTGCAACACAGAAACTTTTTTAATGAAAGATAATATGGGAAAGCACGTGACCTATGGTGTGCCAAAAAGATAAGTAAAAACCGCTGAGACAGCATTAGCCCTGAACCAGGAAGGTTTTTGTGTGGATATTCTTTTTATTGTTAATCTCTTTAAGGCAGGGGTGTCCAAACTTTTTGCCATGGGGGCCATTAATGTCCCATAGAAAATACTCACAAAATTAAAACCTTTTTTAATCAAAATGGCAAAAACCTTTTTTTCCCCATTTTAACTGCTCAACATTAACTAAACACACAAATCAGTCTGATTTCTGTAGAAAATGCTTCTGTAATTCATTTTAGATTTGAATCATAAAAACAGTTTCGCCCGGCAAACAAATGTCCTAAACTATTTGGGTTGATCCTCTTTTTCTGTTGGTTTCTTTTGTATCTTTTCAGCGACAAGATTATTTACAGATAAATACGTTTGTAAATTTATTCTAAATAAATGGCTGCACCCAAGCCTGCCTTTTGGTAAAACGTTTGCGGTCTTATTTACAATTAACTTAAATTAAAAGCAAAAATGTGGCTGATGATTGAGGGCCGCCCAAAATCCTGCTTTCTCCTGACTGAGACCACTCTCACTGCAGGATAGATACTGACTGCTAATATTTACTCTACATAATCCTATGTATTCTTTTTTTTAAGTTTTCCACAGAGCTGTTTTCCTTGGAGTTTCATTAAAGGATAAATCTAGCCAGATGTTTGGCTGAGTCTTTGCCAAAGTGAAATCGTTTCATGTTTGGCTGGATCCCTTTCCTCTGGGGAACCAGACGCTGCTTTCCCATTGTGAGCAGCACAAACACACGCGTGAGGAAGTAAACATTTGCCCCGCAGCTACTAACCACGTCACTCTTGGTGGTGTAGACGCGGTCGGCTAAGCTTTCGATGGCGATCCATTTGACGGGCATCTTGGAGATCCGGCCCTGCCTGTAGTAGTCGCCGTTGTAGATCTTCTTGGAGAGGCCAAAGTCGGCCACGCAGACGTTCATGTTCTCGTTCAGCCTGAGGGATAAAAACAGACAAACGCTTTTAGTTTCAGTCCAGGAGTCAGCCCCCCCCCACCCTAAAAAAACAACAACAACTCTGCTTTAAAAAAGACAAACAAAATGTAATGCATTTATTTGCAGTTATTTGCAGAAATTAAGTTACCTGACACCACCAGATAGATTTGCTTCGCATATCCATCTGGAAACCTTCCGTTGAAGTAATTTTGGGAAGGGGCGAAAATACTGGTTAGCTGATTGGCCTATGTTGGTGATAGACGGGCCAAATAAACCAATCAGATCAACGAAGCATATGACGTACTCGTCAACTCTGTTACGAGCGACGATGAAAACACAACCACAAGCCAAGCTACTCTTGCTGCTGCAGGTAAAGGCTCGTTAGCTCAGCAGAGAAATACTCTGTAATTCGGATAAAACTTGCTCGATAGCCACGCTAACGCTAGTTTCATCGGCTGAAGCCGCCATGTTCTTTAGACTGAACTGTCGCGTTGTTTCACACCTCAACCCGCCTCAAAGCCAACGCTGATTGGACGTTCGTTTGGTGAACGGCTCCAAATTTTCTTTAACGGAAAGTAGCCAGACTGATCTGCGAGTGAAACCTTGAAAGCTCGCTAGATCAGGATGGTCTCACGAGGCTAGAAATTAAGGGCCCTATGACAAAAAAAATAATCTAAATCATCCCAAATATATTAAATTCTCTTGTTCCCCACAAACAACACCCCTGGTTGAGAGATACTTTCTAAGTCATGTACAGATTCTGCAGTTTTGCTTCTTTTAGAAGACCATGTGTAACCTCTGCAGGCGGGCTAAGAAAAGAGAGGGAAAGAGGGAACTGAGAGAGTAAAAAGCGGAAGAAGAAAAAGAAGAAGAAGCGTTTTTTTGCTTACATGCAGTTGCGTGCAGCCAGGTCTCTGTGGATGAAATTCTTGCTGCTGAGGTACTCCATCCCTCGGGCGATGTCAGCCATGAACTTGACCAGCATGTGAGAAGGCAGGTACTGCAGGACAGCACACAGGGAGGACGGTTTATTCAATCATCGCAGCTGCAAGTCACCTTCTGCACTGCAGGGGGCGCCAGCGTCCATCTTTTATTTTTACAGTGGGGTAATTAGAACTGATTTTCCAGACTCTGACTGCCTCCTCCTGTGGGAACAACAGCTCAGCTTGCCTGTTTTTTAAAAGTTGGCCCACTCCAAGACCGTTTCAACATTTTGCACGAGTCTTGCTTTAATTAGGGGTTCTCTGCACTGCTCTTCAGGGATTTTAACGCACATAGCTTACAGCTAGACTTTCAGTGTTTTAGAGTCCTTGTGCTGCCAAAGAAGGAGTGGTTGGAGGCTTATTTAAGGAATACTTTACAACTGTGTTGCACTTTGGATCCTGTTCTGCTGACTTTCATGTGAACTTAGAGATCATAAAGTGTGTGAAACTGTGTGTGTGTGTGTGTGTGCTGCTGACTTTGTTTTCCGGCTTACCACAGGACAGTCTCCCAGCCTGGAGTACAGCAGATAGCTGTGCAGATCGCCGTGCTTCATGTACGGCAGGATGACCACAGGCGACGGGTAACCTTCGCTCTCCACCGTCTGCAGGCACACACCTAAAAAAACAACAAAGTAATAATAAAAAAGAACATTTAGTCCCAGGTCTAGGTCTTAGCAATGCAATGTGACCCATTTTCACGTTATTTGTTCTCTGCACCAGTTTCATTATGTAGATTTCATTAAATTTGCAAAAAAAATACCCGTTAAGTACAACAGAAGTGGACAATTTACTCCTTTTTTTTTAAATCTTTTTTTTTTTTTGCAGAGTTAATTTAATTTAGTTTAGTTTCTTAACATTTGCAGGAGAACTGCTCAAACTATCAGAACCTTCCTCTAGTATAATGTATTTGTTATTCTGAATTTAATAAAGAGAAACTGGTGTTTGAAATATAGTTAAGGCAATTACTTGGATTAAAAGAAATTATTTCACTTAACTGGAAGAGAAACTCATTTCTGCCTTCTGTGAAATCCAAACAGGTAACATTTTCTACTTTTTCTCATCGGCCTCCAAAATGACCTCCATTTTTAAGTAGTTGGTATTTTAGCACACTTCTGAACGCTGAATTCAAACATCTTTCTCCGGCTGTAATTTAAATAAAGATTCATTAACATGGGTGGATTTTCTAAACGTCTATGATAACTAAGGGCAGCACTGCAGAGACGCACAGCGCTTCCTTTCTGTGCAGTTTGATAATTAGAAGAAGATAAAAAAAACTACTTTGCACAGATTTAGGGTTTTGTAAAAAATGAAAAGGCTTTGTGGATCCACTCTGCATTTATCAAAAATTAAAAATGACTCTGATGTAATCAGAACACATTTTGTTCATTTGCTATAGAAGCTTCTTAAATGTTTGGATTGAAAAACTATTTTGATGCAGAAATTCTTTCACATTTATGATCTCTGACGAGGAGAGATGGAAATGAGGAAATCACTTCTGGTAAAGATTAAATTATTTTTTTCTTGTTGAAGAAGTGAAAGAACGGTTGGTAAAAAGGTTTGACGGTTTTTAAAACAGAAACACGGATGTTTCATGTGTTCATGTAAGTTTCTTTTAACGAAAACGGTTCAGTTATTGCTGATTGAACAGATTTAAGGTGGTTTATTGGTTGGGAAAACCAGAAGGTTGACCGCTGGCGAGCGAATAAACAGATTATGAAACCCTGAGCAGCTCAGGCTGACATTTCTTGCTGCGGGTCAGCTGTGCATCCTGCAGCCGATCCACGGACTCACCCAGCAGCCTCATGACGTTGGGGTGGTCGAACTCCTTCATGCAGGCGGCTTCTCGCAGAAAGTCCTCCATCTCTGAGCGCGTGCAGATGGCAACTGGAGAAGCGACAACATTTTCTCTGATTTAACCCCAATTTATTCAGCTTTCAGGCTTCAGTTTGCTTCTCAAACAATGGGATTTAACGAGGAGGATGTTGATTTATTTCACTGTTCACTCACTCTTCATGGTCTTCACAGCAACCTTGAGAAGAGCCTCCTCCTGATTGAGCAGACCCTCCATCACAGAGCCGAACTCCCCTGCAGACAGGAGACCGAACACAACCAGCAGCATTAAACCTGATAATGCATCTATAAGCTTACTGGACCACACAGAAATACAACCAAGGCGGTAACGGAGAGGTGAGAGCATGCACACCTTCTCCCAGGGTCTTTCCCAGGGTCAGCTTGTGTCTGTCCACCATCACGTCTTGCAGCTTCTGTTTAAGCTCATCGCTGATGCCCAAACTGTTCACTACAGAGAAAAAAAGCAAACTGAAATGATCAACGCTGCTTGATCTAACACAGGAAGATGATGATAAGGAGCTCAAAGCGTTCATATGAGTTAAATGGCTCTGCAGTGCTTTCATCAGTTCTCAAAGGGGCATGAATGTACAGGACTGTCCCAGAAAATTAGAATATTGTGATAAAGTTCTTTATTTTCTGTAATGCAATTAAAAAACATGAAATGTCATACATTCTGGATTCATTACAAATCAACTGAAATATCGCAAGCCTTTTATTGTTTTAATATCGCTGATTATGGCTTACAGCTTAAGAAACCCAAATATCCTATCTCAAAATATTAGAATATCGTGAAAAACTATACTAGTAGGCTATTCAACTAATCACTTGTATCGTCTAATTAACTCGAAACACTGCAGGGTTTCCTGAGCCTTGAAAAACACTCAGCTTGGTTCAGTAAACTAAATCACAAGTATGGTAGTGGTTAAGAGACGACATCAGATTCTCACAGTAACTGGTGTACTGACCATGACATTACTGTCCTTGATTGGCCTGCCAATTCCCCTGACCTGAACCCCATAGAGAATTTGTGGGGTATTGTGAAGAAGAAGCTGAAAGACACCAGAGCCAACAATGCAAATGAGCTAAAGGCCGCTATTGAAGCATCCTGGGCATCCATAACACCTCAGCAATGCCACAGGCTGATTGCCTCCATGCCACGCCGCATTGATGCACTAATCTGTGCAAAAGGATTCCCAACCAAGTACTGAGTGCATTAATGGACATTTTCAAATGTTTGATTTTGTTTTGCTGTTATAATTTTTTTTTTACTTGGTCTGAGGCAGGAGTCAGCAACCTTTACAACCCGCAGAGCCATTTTTGCCCTTGGTCCAGCAAAACTAATTTTGTTTAGAGCCGCAAAAGTTACACATCTCTTTGAAACAAGTGCTTGTTTTTATATTATTCTACAGGAAATTAGTTAACTTTTTTTTATTATTAAAGATCAACAGTTATTATTTAACCAACAGTATTTTATGTTTAGGTTTAATGCATTTTCTTCAATTGGACATTTGATTTTTATAGCAAATGGCATCAAAATGATGAAAAAGCAACATATTGACAAATTGATACTTCATTTATCTATAGTAAAATATTCTATAGACTATTAGTTTCTTTCTTTCTGGAAGTGTTATGCATATATTGCAGAACTAGCAATTTTAAATTACCTTTACATTTAGAAACATTTACCAATTTTTTCCCCTCGCATTTTTGGTCTAAGTTTTTAAGAGCCAAAGCTGAAGGTGTAAAGAGCCTCATACGGCTCTGGAGCCACAGGTTGCAGACCCCTGGTCTGAGGAAATATTATAATATTTTGAGATAGGATTTTTGAGTTTTCTTCAGCTGTACGCCATAATCAGCGATATTAAAACAATAAAAGGCTTGCGATATTTCAGTTGATTTGTAATGAATCCAGAATGTATGACATTTCATGGTTTTTAATTGCATTACAGAAAATAAAGAACTTTATCACAATATTCTAATTTTCTGAGACAGTCCTGTAAGTCTGGGACAAGAAAACATGATAAAATGTTCTCCAGATATTTTGGGGCATACATTGGGATGACGGGGACACCATAAATGGCGTCTATTTCTAACTCCATGTGTGCGGAAATGTTTCCTCCAGCTGCAGACATCAGGGCTGTTTCCTTCCCCCTTCTGGACTAGAACCTGACAGGACGACCAGAAGCTCGGCTGCAGCTGCTGCTGTGCCATCAATCTGCCGCACGTTGGACAAGAAATGCGCTCAGTCCGCAGGCATGTTACAACCCATGCTGGTATGTCCGCCTGCGGCCCCGATAAAGGCAACAGCCTGAGCGTCAGGATCTGACTACGTCCTGAAGGAATGTCCGACGCTTCTGGTCAGCATCAGCGGAGTAAATCCCAGCCAGATCCATCCAGACCAACCCTTCCTCTCTACTCTGTCATTCCCTTAGAAGACGCGCCGTCTCCTCCCTGACGGTTTCTTTCTGCGGTTCGGCCTTCTCTTCCTCCTGGGTCAGACGAGCTGAGACTTGCTCAGGAGGACAATCGTAAATATTCGACGCGCACAGCTGGGGACGGCGTGAACGCGGCCCAGCTGGGTGAAATGTGAGCCTGCGTGGTCAGGTGTCTGTGATTGTGCAGCACCACAAAGAAACGCCGCAGAAAAGCACCCCCCCCCACCCCCACACACACACGGGACGTTCTAAAACGCTTAACGTGAAAAAGCTTAACGTGGCTTAAGGTAGGAAAACAACGAGGAATCATCACCAAATTTCACATGGCCATATCTTGTCATGAAGACTTAAGCCTGTCAAAAAAAAAAAAACGAAATCCAACGATTATAGAAGATATCTCACATTAACGTTTTCTTCTTTATTGGCGCCTATGGCGAGAAAAAGGCTTAACGTGGTTTAATGTACTTAAACAATGCTCAGTGATCACCAAATTTCTCTAATATATTGCTTATCATAACCACTTAAAACTTTTAAAAAATCGAACCCAAAGTCCAATTATTATGGACGTTATATGACATCAAGTATTTCATAGGCATAGAGGCTGGCTATATGAAAGCAGAAACGCTTAATGTTAGATATCGTCCATAATAATTGGACTTTGGGTTTGACATTTTGACAGTTTTATGTGCTTATTAGGAGCAAAATGAAAGAGAAGTTTGGTGATCACTGAGCATTGTTTA
Source organism: Fundulus heteroclitus (assembly GCF_011125445.2). Taxonomy (NCBI): domain Eukaryota; kingdom Metazoa; phylum Chordata; class Actinopteri; order Cyprinodontiformes; family Fundulidae; genus Fundulus; species Fundulus heteroclitus. The sequence goes on along the minus strand of NC_046378.1, from coordinate 37,944,426 downwards.
AGTACATTAAACCACGTTAAGCCTTTTTCTCGCCATAGGCGCCAATGAAGAAGAAAACGTTAATGTGAGATATCTTCTATAATCGTTGGATTTCGGTTATTTTTTTTTTTTTATTTTTTTTTTTGACAGGCTTAAGTCTTCATGACAAGATATGGCCATGCGAAATTTGGTGATGATTCCTCATTGTTTTCCTACCTTAAGCCACATTAAGCTTTTTCACGTTAAGCGTTTTAGAATGTCCCCTCACCGCATCTCCTCCTGCCTTCAGGTTTCACCTTCGTTTTGTCGTTCAGGGCAGTTTGCATGTCTTGTTTTGCAGTTTTAAAACTTTTACAGCTAACTGCGGAGAACACTTCATCTCACTGAACACTCAGGGTCTGTTAGTTGCACAGCTGCAGGGACTGAATGAACTCCTGATCGCTTTGATCACCCAGGCAAGCTAAGGATGCTTTTTTTTCTGTCTGTGGGTGTGGGGAACAGAGCTGTCATTGTGCGTCATGAGGTGCAACGATTCTCGCTCATCCAGTCCCCCCAGGAGCCAGAGGAAGCATTTTTTTTTCTCGCTCTGAGTAGCGGGGCAGGTTTGGGCACGCGGCTGGAGGTGTCTGTTCCCGCTTCTGTGACAGTCAGGCGAACTCAGAGGAACTCACGCGTCGCTTCCAGCGGCCTGCGGCTGTAGCTGCGGCGAGCGCGGTACCTCACCACCAGCTCCCCTCGCTCCATCATGGGCTCAAACGCCTCCCTGCAAACCAAACGAGGGCAAAACAGATGTTGTCAGCCGGGGAAAAATGTGCAAAAAGCATGTCTGCGTAAGGCACAAATGATAAGCAGCATCAAGTTTGGAGACATTTATGGTCCGGCCGGGGCTGCCGGTGTTGTGCGCAATTCTGTTCCCCCATGGAAATCTGTTAACTGTTTCCCCTGTGTCGGGAGCGCGCATTGCAGCGAAGGGAGGCTGGGCTGAACACTGTCACGTGACGTCCGATAGATTTCTCGGTTAAACCCACTGAGCTATATAATACACTGGAGTGCTGATTTTGCCAAAGAACTGAAGTCACTGGCCGCCATCTTGCTACTCCCTACTCTCACAGAATCCCACAGGATTTGGTTGCAACAACAAGCAGTTTTCTGGCTGTGTGAAAACGTTTCACAGGTAATTCTACAGTCAGTGGATGTACTAACACTGTCAACTACTAGGAAATTAGGTGCTGAAATATTTTACATGTTATTCATATTAAATATATATATGTATATATAAGTATGTGTATATGTATATATGTATATATATGTATACACATATGTAAATATATGTTTTTGTATATTGTTATGTATATATTTATAAATGTTAAACATATATATTTAAATGAATTAAATGCAAAATATTTTATCACATGACTTTCTCAGTACTTGATATTTTTTAGAACATAACATAAAACTATTTGGCATTTGACATTTTAAAAGTCTTAAGTCCCCCCTGAACTTGAGAAAATCCTCGTTATTCGATGCTGTAGCGCACATCTTCCCTAGTTACTGAGGGGAAATAGGGAGTACCAATATGGCGGCTGGTGGCTTCAAAGCGACTCGTTCAAACAGACAGCGATTAGCACTCCAGTGTATTATATAGCTCAGTGGTTAAAACCAAAAATTAAAAAAAAAATCAACTCAAGGTTTTAAAATTTGCGTTAATCGGTAGCTGTTTCCAAAATTCTAAAATACACACCACAAATAGGGCTCGGGATCCGCGTTGCATTGTGGGACGAGGCGGCCATATTGACAGCAACGCAACGTTTAAAATACCTCTGACATAACGTTGTTGAACGAAGAGACGTAGAAGTAGAGTTGAGAAAGAATAGATATAAAAAATATGTTAAAATCCCGAAAAGGATCTGAAATTTACCGGGACACATTAAAAAGAGAAATCAGGGACCGGTATGTTGACAAAATCAGCATTATTATGGAGCGCCGACGACAACTTGTTGCCATTGTTTTGCATATCAGACGTCTTCGGCTACCTAGTTTGCGATGTGATCGCCTATACTTCAGAACAGTTCCAAAGCTACAAGTCCTTGGAGTCTCATGTGCAGTTCATGAATGGATGGGTTCAGGAGCTGCAGATCATAAAGCCAGCAAACAGTGGAAACACAGTAATTCACACAAAGGTAAGCTGCGCTCAGACGGGCTCTGGCACCTGCTAACCGTAAGTGCTAACAACCACTCACGCATGTAATGTACTTTTAACTAGCTGCTATGTGTTTCAAAGGTGTAGTTAGTAACATTAACTGCCAGCCCTCCCTAAACCCTCCTGGTTTCTCACGTATTTGAGCCTTTTCCCGCTGCCGTTTTAGTATTTATGTGCATGTATGTGGTGTCGCGGCTGAAGGAAAGAAACAATGTAGGCTATAAAATAAAACCGTGCATCTTTAACTTACCAGAATGAAAATGCAGGGAACTCACTCTCATTGACATCGGGATACTGTGGAAAGTTATGATCAGTAGTCTTAAAGCCGCGATCCAAGCGAGCCGACAACTCCATTGCGCTTGCTGTCTCTCCCGTGGTTGCGCCTCCAGGCAGGAAAGCGGTGGAAAGTTAACCCGTTTTTTATGTTTTTCCCATGGCGATCATGTGTTGCGCTGTTACAGCCCACAACACAGCAACGGTTTACCATGGTTGAAATGAAGTTACGGTAAAATTAATCAAATTAAAACACGGCTGAGAGAGGGAGTACAGTACGCGGTAGTCATAGGCAGTAGTCTGAGTAGCGGGGGCGGGGCCGCGGAGGCTTTCAATATGGCGGCCACACAAAGTAATACGTCATGACGACCAAGCCCTATTAATAAAACAGGGTCTTCTTATGCTATTTTTAACTCTTTCACTTCACTTCTGATAGATTTCTCGGTTAAAAAAAAAAAAAAAAAAAAACTCAAGTCAAGGTTGTAAAATTTACTTTAATCGGTAGCTGTTTCCAAATTTATAAACTACACACCACATAGTAATAAAGCAGGCTCTTCCTAAGCTGATTTTTAGAAGAAGTGGCGAGTTAACCCAGCGGACTTGCTAGTCCTTCAATCAATAATACAAACGTGCATCACGTGATTTTTTTACTGTTTAGAAAATGTTTAAAGACCTTGTTTTATTAATTTGTGGTGTGTATTTTATAATTTTGGAAACAGCTACCGATTAAAGTAAATTTTAAAACCTTGACTTGAGTTTTTTTTTTTTGATATTTGGTTTTAACCGAGAAATCTATCGGACGTCACGTGACAGTGTTCAGCCCAGCCTCCCTCGCTGCAATGCGCGCTCCCGACACAGGGGAAACAGATTTCCATGGGGGAACAAAATTGCGCACAACACCTGTTTTCTGTCAGATCAGCATACCCCGTCAGACCAACATACCCATAGTCATAACGCATGCGCTACCTTTGGTAGAAATTAGACGAAGTTTACTAGTTTACTTTATTTATGCGTGATATGATAAACAAACAGTTATAGTTACTTGACACCCTGACGTAGCAGCTACCCTGTCAGACTGTCATACAACGGTTAAACTTATGCTGATCTGAAAAGTGATGCATCTGTGCAACCAAAGTTTATTGTCATATGGTTTAAAATAAATACCCAAAATGCCAATGGAACTTAGCTGGTTTATCAGAAATTAATTTAGCTGAAACTTTTTACATTTAAATATCTCAGAAAAGTGGGGTCTGCGATCTGACCGCTTCTCCAAGTGTTCGCAACTTTATGCATGCGCAACCATGTTCGCATGCATAAGACTATGGGTAAGCTGGTCTGACGGGGTAAGCTGACCTGACAGAACACCGGGTCCCCCCCCCTTCCAGCCACAGCGAGGACAAACAAGCCTACGCACCCGAAGCGAGTCTCTTTGCGCCGCAGCTTGGCCACGTACACGGCCAGGAGCACGGCGAGGGCCACGGAGCCGGTGACGGCCATCACCACGTACCACCAGTGCCAGGAAAAGGCAGCGGGACCCGACCCACCTGAAAGAAGGGGATCAAACTCAGTATCCATTTAAACTGCCTCAGCAAAGCTTCTAACTCTGATAGCCGTACCATTTAAAACTGAAAAAGTAAAAGAAAAAAAACAGTTTATCACATATTTGTTAAAGGTGCGGCGTTACTGATGTGTTTTTTTTTGTTTGTTTTACAGGTTGGATTTGATCTGGACGACAAGAAGCCGAATTCAGCAATTAGACTCAGGTGTGTTGGAGAAGGGATGCTGGTTAAACGCACATAAACTCATCAAGAACATTAAAGACATTTGTAGCTTTTAATTGGGTTGTTTTCTTTCTCCTTTTTATCCAAGAGGGAATAAAAACACAGGAAAAAAAGGAGAAAAGGTGCACAAAGACTTATTTTCTAAAATCAATGCAGCATCAAGATAACGCATACATGCTCAATTTCTACATGCAATCGGTTTTACATTTGGCCGGTTTGTGTCTAATTTACAGTTTTTTTGTAATCTGGAGTGTATTTAATCATTTCTACTTCCAAGCCTTAAACACTTAGACTAATCTACCTATATTAAGAAAATTTCTGATGTTTTTTCTTTCTCTGAAACCATGACTGAATTATTCCACAGTAATTGCAGATTCTTTATTAAAACAGGCAGATTTATGAAACCTTGCCTGTATTCATGGAAAGCAGCAACAACCAAACAGAATAAACCCCTTGTGTTGTTAGAATATTTAGTTATAATCTTTTCTCGACTGGTTCTTAACGTTGGTTCATGCCAGAACCGTCACCGCCAGCATCTTAATTAAGTTTCACCTCAGAAAATGTTGTTTTTTGTGTCCATCAACAAGCTTACGGCATAATTCAGACGTGATATTTGAGTGTGGTTCCTATAAATGGGTCTGAATTCTTGGCTCTGACATCTTTTGGCACCATCGACTTTCTAACACGGTTCAGACTGAGGCTTTAGGAAAGGCTTCATGTTAACAGACTTTATCCGTTTCAACAATGATTTGGAAGGTATTCTAGTTGTAAAAGCTGCTCAGTCACTATTTCTGAAGCATTTCCACACGTTGGGACAATAAAGGATCTATTCTCTTCTCTAAGATGCACATTTAATTGGATTAAGAAGTTATATCTCAATGAGAAATCTATGGTTTAAATAGAGTCCCCTCCACCCCTTTCCTTCCTGTTTGTGTCCAACTGAGGTTAAAATGTTTCAGCCGACAAATTTATGAAGTAACGTCCGTCTGTGAGATAAATCTGCCAGGAATAGCCTCTTTCTCCTGTTGCCTGCCATCCCATCACTCGTTCTCTCAGTTTCCCAGACACAGTCCTGATATAAAAGCCTCCCACTTCTCATCCTCCCCCGGCTCCCATCGCCTCCTTTTCACTTTTTTCTTCCATTCGTCTTGTTGATGTCTGGGTCTTTAGGACAAAGCAAAGAGGCGCTGCACTGCCTCTGCCTGGTATAAATATTTACGACACGTCGCCCACCTCCACCCCCCCTTCTCGTCTCCAGGATGATCTCTTCTTGGTTTTCTCTTCCTTCCTTCCTCTTTTTTCATTGAACATAAACGACAGAACGGCTGGAGACGCCCGTGACACAAAGTGAAAAAGAGAAGTTCTGAGGATCCAGCATGAGCTCACTTCCACCAACGCCGCCGCTCATTTTGTGTCACAACACAGAGAGTTTGAGGGAAAGGCGGTCTTTGCTCACCTCTTAATTTCTCCGTTTCTGTGGAATAAAGAAAAAACAACAATTATTTTCATATGCAGGAGAAAAACATTTCAAAACCTACTTTAAACACTGAACCGTCTTTTATTTCTTCACGTTTTCCTTCCATTCTTGTGTCATTCTGCCGACAGTTTTCATCAAACTCTAAACTACGGATCAATGGGGAATAAATGGGCCCCTAAACTCATAAAGACAAGTCAGTTTTGTGTTTAGACACAACTGTGAACCTTAGATTGGATCTTTATACAATTTGCAACAGAGCGGTCTAGCTCGGGCACATTTGTTGACATTTCATTAGTTGGATCTAATAGAAAAACTAGAAGGATTAAGAAAGATGAGAACATGAGAGCACCGTGAATCACGCTGAACCGTAGTGTATTATTCAAGGTTGTCATGTTAGGAGGTTTTCATACCAGGACCGGACTAAAAGTAGGTGCGAAAAAAGCCAGGAGCTAAAGCTGAGTTTTTTAGGCGGTTTGAAACTTTTACGCAGAGCTGTGATAAATCAATAATAGTCATGATCTGGGCCTGTTTTTACTCCTGCCGCGCTGCAATCAGCCTCATGCTGCGCACCTGTTATCTGCTCTGTTGGAACCATTTTTGTCAGGTAAGGGAAAGCTCCTGCTAGGAGACGTCCAGCGTTTTTCCAGCTCTTTGCTTCGAGTAAAGCCTGCTACCTCCACCACCGCCTGGTTCCCTGCAGAGCTTCCCTGACTGCCAACAGTTTTCTTGTTAAAATAAACCTTTTTTTTACGCGGTGTCTGTGCTTGGCTGGAGTCAAATACTATTCCGCTGTTACGTTAGATTATTATTATGTTCAGATCCACGACCATTACGAGCTCCTTGCCTTCTGACACGAGTAAATATCTGGATCAGACGAGCCTCTGCAGAAACAGCCAACAAGGAGAAAATCTCTCTGATTTAAATCGAAAGTTTATTTTCCCCCTGAAGCTTATTGGGTTATTAAGAAACAATCAAATCATAATGATCAAGCATTTTCATTTCATTGAGGAAGAATCTATAAATGAGAAGCACAATGTTAAGAGGACATCCTGGCTGAGGTAAATATGTTTTAAAGCTTTAAACTCTGTTTATTTTCAGTGCTTGTGAGGCATCGCTCATTTCAGTTTATTTAGTTTTGCTTAACAGTGAGATAAAATAGCTGATGAGCACATAGAGGAGAATCGGGTTTTATGATCTATCTTGCACTAAATCTGCAAATAATTCTGTGAAATTGACCAAAATCCTGCAGGAAAAAGCTCAATTTCTGACCCTAACAAGCCACAAAATGCTTCTGTTGCAAACAAACTTGTTAAATAAGATGTGTTAATGTTTCTCGTTTTTAATGAGCCTCTCTCATCACTCACCGGGGTAATTAAGGACCAGAGTCTGCACGGGGGTCCAGGGTCCCCGACCGGCCCCTGTGTAGGCGCAGACTCGAAAAGACACGTTGGACAGGGGGCTGGTCAGATTGATGGAGAACTCTGTGTTCAGTCCAGCGTCCACATCAACCTGGGGACAAAAGGAGAGACGGGGCGCCGTTAAGGGACGGGCCGGCCAGACGATTATTTTAGGACGCTGATTAAAAAAGCCTTCATAGCTTTGTTGATGTTTCTCGGTGAAGGCGAGAGCAAAGACAGGTAACATATTCTGTGGATGGATTTCTGTGTTTATGACTGTTTTATTACAGGTGTTTTGTTAAGACTAATCTTATAACTTTCCTTTGTGACAAAGCTTCTAGTCAGAGTGGCTCATGTTACTCTGAGCTACCTCTATAGTTATGCTGCTATAGGCTTAGGCTGCTAGATGACATCAGGGTCTATTTCTCTCTCTCTGCTGAGTTCTCCTACTGCTCTCCAATCTGCATTGTTTGTCGTCATTTCAGCTTTTAACTTTTTGTTCTCAGTCATGTTTCTCTTCATAGAAGGTACACCTGGTCTGGTGTTCTGTTAGCTGTGACATCATCAGGGGAGACAGATCATCCTCTATTACCATCTAACATAGAAAGTACTCCTGGGTCAATGTGAGCTTCTGTGCTTTCTGTGTCTCTGCTCTGTCTTCTTTAAGCCCCAGTGGGTGGAGGCAGATGAGCGTTCACACTGAGCCTGGTTCTGGTTCTGCTGGAGGTTCTCCTCCCTGTTAAAGGGGAATTTTCCTCTCCACTGTCGCTTCATGCATGCTCAGTATGAGGGATTGCTGCAAAGCCATCAACAATGCAGACGACTGTCCACTGTGGCTCTACGCTCTTTCAGGAGGAGTGAATGCTGCTTGGAGAGACTTGATGCAACCTGCTGGGTTTCCTTAGAGAGGAAACTCTCTGACCAACCTGGAGGATCTGATGGAGTCTGACTTTGTAAAGAGCCTTGAGGTGACGTGTTTCATGAATTGGCGCTGTATAAATAAAATTTAATTGAATTGAATTTTAAAGCTGGGGGAATTGCTGTGGGGTTGACCCTCACCATGTTTTAGTTTTAGCTTGTCTTTACCAGCCTGGGGCCCTACAGATGGCTAAACCCTGGTCACCTGACCGATGAGGAATCCTTTAACCCGCCCTCCTGTCTGTTTTCCCGGCTGACCTGCTGCGTGGACGGCGTGCTGTATTCCACCATGTATCCCTGCAGCTCTCCGTTCAGCTTCCCCGCTGGCTCCTCCCACGTCACCAGCACCTCGGTGCCGTTTGGCTTGGCCGTCACGTTGGCCGGCGGGTTCTCTGGCACTGGAATGTCAGGGGAGAAAAAAAAAAAACAACAAACAACGAAACCATTAAAATCCTAATCAGGTTAGTGGAGCGGAGAGCTGCGGGAGTGAAAGAGGAGCCAGCAGCTGGTGGACAGAGGCCGGGGGTTAACCGGGCGGGCATGTGTTGTTTTCACAGCTTCGAGCCTTTGGGATTGGTCTGACGGCAACATCTGGACGGGTGAAAAGGGAGAAAATGTGAAGAAGAAGGGGCACATGAGGGCACCGCTGGTGTGAGGGATCTGTGTGAGCTTAATGCTCCGGGTAGCACAGAACCACACAGACATTTTAGCTGCACTTTGTTTCTGCGCAGCAAACACACACACACACACACACACACACACACACACACACACACACACAAACACACACAAACACACACACAGGAGTGAAGTCACTGTGAGTTAGGGGAAATGTTTTCCAGCCCTACAGTATGGATGAAGTTATCAGGGATGGGATTGTTTCCACATGTGGGCCGAGTTCTCCCTGCGAACCGCAACGAAAACAACCTCTGAGTCAAGTTCTGCAGCTCGGCTCCACCTTTACTCCGTCATCTCTCTCTGCCTCCTTCTCCTGCTCTTTGTCTCATCTTTTTTTCTTTCCTCGAAGCATTTAGGTGGCTGAAAATAGGAGAAATTTACTGGTGGAGGGAAGCAAGACATCCACTTCTTTGGGAAAGTCTTTAAGGAACCTCCTGGCATCTTGTCTTGTTGGAGAGCATCTGTGAGGATCACTTCAGGTCTCGCTAAGGATTCTCAGTTAGACGTAATCCTGGACTTTGAGTAGGCCGTTGCAATGCATGAATATTGTTTCTGTTGTAGCTCTGGTATGTTTACCCATCTCATTCAGATTCCCATGAATCCACATAAGCTTTCCTGCCATTGCTGACAAAAAAAAGCATCATGCTGCCATCAACACGTGAAGATTTTGATTTAAAAGTTCCCATTTGCTCTCCTCTGTCAGGTTTGCTGATATAACTTTCATCAGGATCTTTCACTCTTCTGTCCGTTCTGCCATAATGTCAAAGTCAGTTTTATTTATAAAACAGCTTTCATAAAACCATCAATGAATCAAGCACATCTGAATAAAAGACAATAAATAAGAAGAAATAGGACAGGTAGTTTATAAAGTCAGACCTTATTTAAATGCCAAAGAATATAAACGAGTTTTCAGCAGTGATTTAAAATGTTCCAAACTTTTTATATTGAGGAGTAAGCCGTAAAGGTCGGGTTTTACGAGTGCACGGCTAATTGTTGTTCTGTTAAACTGAGCCGTACAGATGATGGACTGAACCGAGCTGGGAGGTGTTCAAAGCTGTGCAAAGGGAAATATTTACTCTGGTATTTACCTTTTCAGAACACATTTTGGATCAGAAAACTTTGCTTTTCGTCGCTAATAACTGTGTGTAACCGTCTGTGTCTTCGTCACCGTCACACCCAAATATCCCCGTTGTGAGACAAGAAAGGAATTATCATCTTATCTTAAGCCTGGGATATTGTTTTAGACCCTAACTCTGCTTTAACCTCTGCAGGCTGCATTTAAACAGAGATTAAATTACACACAGGTGGACTCTATTTCCATGTTAGGGGTCTTCTGAAGATAATTGGTTGTGTTGGATTTTATTTAGGAGTATCAGACCGGTGGGCGGGACATTAAATCCACATTAAACCCACTGAAGGGTGTGGCTGTAATGTGACCAAATGTTGGACAATTGCACAGAAAAACTTTGGCTAGCCGTAAAATTTTCATGCAAAAGGCTTAAACTAAAGCCACAGAATGAGCTCTAATGTAACCCTGGGGTCACAGCGGAAAGCATTAATATATGTGGCAACGTCTAAGGACCTTTGTCATGTTTGGACTTAAAGGTGCATAGTGCAAGTTTTGAAGTTAAATATTATGTATTTCCTTTCCCCTACACACTCTTCTCTTACAATTGTCTGATTTGTAAAATGAGTTTTCCTCTTTTTACCGCAGTTGCCTCTATAGGCTGGATATTCAATTCATGAGTGAGAGTGATCCTCCTCCCTCGTTCACCTGCCTACTTTATTGAGTATCTGCCTACGCATTAGCGAGAGAACTTCAATATCAATAGCTTTCTTAGAAGACGCCATGCTCCTTTAAAATCAGAGCTCTTAAATTTTTAAACTTGCATAAACAGGGTTAAAACGTCAAAGTCTCCCAGACGGACTTTGTCTGGGTTTAATTGTTATATTGTTGCTTTTCTGTTGGGAGTACAAACAGAAGCCAAGTGAAAACTATTCAACTTTATTTTCTTATTCAGTTTGCTTGTTTTCTGTCGTGTAGGAAGCAGACAGGACTTGGATGTGTGCTTATAAACTCACTTAAGTGTGAGAATTCGAGGGGCAATGAGGTTCGAATCCCTTCCTCTCCCCCCTCCTCGGATCATTTGTCCTCCTGGGAGAAAATGGGTTTTGGGAAAATAGCAAAAATCTGTGTTTTCTCAAGACGCCCCTACTCTTATTCCCCAGTTGTTCCCGACTCCCACAACTAAACAGCGTATTTTTCCTTCCTATGTGCCTTTTCCTATGTGCTCCCAAAAACTGTGTGTGTGTGGGGAAAAAAAACCCTCTGCTCAGCTTAATTCCTACCACACGACTCTCATTTTAGGTTTTCAGGATTTTAGGTACAAGTTCAGGAAACAGATGATGAATGTGGGAACAGAAACGGGAGCGGAGGGCTATAAATCTGAATATGTAAAAAAAAGAAAAAGCGAGGAAGCAGAAGGATGATCTGCTGGAGGGACAGAGCAGGACATGTTTGGAGAAAGAAAGCAGAGGCAGGACTGAAGCAAAGACAGAGATGTGGAAAATGTTGCTGATCTGTGACCGGGCCACCGCACCAAGAGCCTGAGGTCCCCCCCCCCCCATCATCATCATCCTGTGATTCATTTAAACAAGTGCAAAGACACTTTTTTCTTATTAAAAAAAAAGGGAAATCATCAAATCTGTTGCTTCTTTCTCACCCTGAAATGAAACAAGGAGCTGTGTACATTTTTTTGGTGTGAAATAAAGAACAGAAACTTCTAAATCCTGCCTGTGACCAGCATTTCAATGAGTCCTACTTCTCTCTTTTCTCTTTCCTGTTTATGAGAAAAAGGAGAAACGCTGCGTTGGAAGCGTTCGACGCTCATGGAAAGCCGTCGTCAACCCTCCTGTGTCGTGTCTCTCCTCTCACTATCCTCTATTTCCAGCCATTTTTTTTTCTCCTCCAGCATGAGCTGGCATGGAAAATCCCACCTCAGTTTAAAGTCAAACACACAGCAGCTTAACGTTACAGCTGAGACTCAGTGAAGCCTTTCAGGAGGATTTAACGTCCACCTCTCCTGTCCCTCCTAAAGCAGCCGTCTACCTCAGCGGTTTACAGTTGAAACTGGGCAGACGGAGGCGCCGCCTGGTTTCTTTTATAAACACAGACCAAGCAGGAGACAGACCAATATGTTTTATGATTTAGGGGCCAATATAATTCACTTAAAAACAAGCTGGAGATCTATTTTAGATGACCTTAGCAAAGAGCAGATATCGGCGGAATCAGGTTTAAGCAGTTTTCTGTTGTCTTTTCAGTAAAAAAATCCTTAAAATAAATTCAAAAGCATGTATTTTAAGGAAGAAATTGCTGGCACCATTATTGGCACTTAGCCTCGTGAGACCATCCTGATCTCGCGAGCTTTCAAGGTTTCACTCGCAGATCAGTCTGGCTACTTTCCGTTAAAGAAAATTTGGAGCCGTTCACCAAACGAACGTCCAATCAGCGTTGGCTTTGAGGCGGGTTGAGGTGTGACGCAACGAGAAGCGCGACAGTTCAGTCTAAAGAACATGGCGGCTTCAGCCGATGAAACTAGCGTTAGCGTGGCTATTGAGCAAGTTTTATCGGAATTACAGAGAGAAGAGCAAAACACTGCTCTGGAGGCTTTTCTCAGAGGAAAAGATGTTTTTGCTCTTCTCCTGACTGGTTTCGGCAAGAGCTTGTGGTTGTGTTTTCGTCGTCGCTGTTAGTACGTCATATGCTTCGTTGATCTGATTGGTTCATTTGGCCCGTCTATCACCAACATAGGCCAATCAGCTAACCAGTATTTTCGCCCCTTCCCAAAATCACTTCAACGGAAGGTTTCCAGATGGATATGCGGAGCAAATCCATCTGGCGGAGTCAGGTTAATTGGCACCCCCCTAACGAACCCAATAAGCAGGTGGCAAAGCAACACTGTTAGGTATGGCGGAGGACCCGTGATGCTGTGGGCCTTTTTCTATTCCCCGTTCCCACTGCGCCATGGACTCTTGACGTCTTTGAAGCAGGATTCTGGCAGCCTGGGCCAGCAGACTGAAAATGGACCGTCACCGGGTCGCTCAGCAGGATACGCATCCAAGACGGACACAGAAACGGTTCCCTGACACCAGCCGTTTCCTCTGGTGTCCAGACAGATGGAGAGGTTCTTGTAAGCAGAGGAACCAAGAACTGCACTGCAAAAATGGAACTAAAAATGAGTAACATTTTCTTGAAATGAGTGTATTTGTGCTGGATACAGTGGCGCCATCAGGGGGTGGCCAGGGGTGGCCATGGCCCCCACAAGCCATGTCCTGGCCACCCCAGTAGCCAGTGTAAATTGTAGTAGCATAAATTTAGCATTTAATCCGATTATGCACTGCCAGCAAGGCAGCCGCTCTTCTTGACCTTCTATCACGCTTTTATTTGTATCTGCCAGTATCTACGATCCCCTAGTAACTGTTTTGTTTTTCAATAAATGAATAAATGTACACCTAATTCCTAAAATAATTACACAATAATAAGGAATTGTTGTTCAACTCAAAATGTTAACTGTACTATTATTGGTATATGCATATTAGATCATTAGTAACATAAAAAAAATCTAACAATAAACCAAAAGATGTTAGTGGGCATTTAATTAAGTCTTTAAAATAGTTTTCTACAGGCAGCGTTACTACAACAGTAGAATAAAATCCTGAAATTATGGCTTTTAGTTTCAGTGCCACCCCAAGCATTTAAATGGACCCATCTTGCCACCCCTAAGAAAGGTTTCTGGAGGCGCCACTGGCTGGATATGAGCAGGTAAATAATCTTATCTGCCAAAGTAATTTGAGTATTTTCAGATAATTATATATAATGCACTTGCAATAAGATGATGGAGATGAGTTGCTCCTGTTTTAAGTGCAAAAATCTTATTCCATTGGCAGAATGTCTTATTCGCCTGCTCAGATCAAGGACAAATACAAAAAAAAAAACTTGTTACAAGAAAATTTGATTGATTTTTAGTTCCATTTTTGCAGTGTGTTGCACCTATTAAATAGTTACTAAACCATTTAATAACGTGGGATTGTTTTATCACATGGGATGTAGCAGAAACCAGTTAATGCTGGATTCTTTACACAGTGACCCGTCTAACATGATGCTACTGCAGTAAAACATCTTCCTTCTAAGCTTTTCCACACATTCTTACTAAGGGTGCCAATAGTTTTGGAAGCTGTTCTTCTCCAATGAAGCTGTGAACTAACAGGGTTGTAACTTCTGCTCTCCAGAAGACAAAAGTCAGACAAAAGATCACATCCAGGTTCCAGCCCCAAATCCCACCCAGTGGTCGCTGAGTTCTAAACACTGACGAAGCTTTTCAGAAGACCTTCTGTGACGGCGAACCCTTTCACGTGTCTGCACTGCAAAAATGGACCTAAAATAAGTAAAATGTTCTTAGAACTTGTGTTTTTGTCCTTGATTTGAGCAGGTGAATACAATTATCTGCTAATGGAATGAGTATTTTTACCCCTAAAATAAGATAATTAGACATCCTGCACTTGAAATAAGATGATGGAGATGAGTTGTTCCTATTTTAAGAGCAACAATCTTATTTCATTGGCAGATAATCTTATTTACCTGCTCAAATCAAGGACAGATACACTAATTTTATGAAGATTTTACTTATTTTTAGTTCCATTTTTGTGTGAAACTGCTTATTCAGCTCAACCAAACAGACCTTTGTTTGCAAAGTGAAACAATCGACATGCACCTAAGCCACGGTATCAGCACGAATCATGCCTATTCATTAGATCCAATCATCTTAAATGTGAAAAGGAGTTATTTACGTCCCTTATCAGGGAAAACACTGAAGTTCACTTCGTCAAAGGAAACTGACGCCGCGCCCATCAGGAATCCTGCAAATCAACATGAAGTCGAGTTTTTCAGGAAAAGCCGGTCGCTTTCTTTCTTTTCAGCGCTCAACAGAAACCGTCGCTGTGCCTAAACGTGTTGGTAGAGATAAAGCTTCGCTGCACAGGAGCCTCTTTGCACCTGCTGCTGTTGCTGCAGCCTCCATCCGTCCAGCCGAAGCGGAAAAGGGAGCAACCTGCAGCTCAGTCAGAAGATACAACACAGCCTTGGCCTTAAACTGCTTCTAGACTGGCCATCAAGAGGGAGGAACACAAACATCTCTCCCCTCAATACACCCACCTCCTTCCTGTGTGCGGAGCTCCACCCAGGGCGACCAATCAGACGGCCCCTGGCTGCTGGCGCAGGCCACCCTGACGGCGTAGAGCGTGTGAGGCTCCAGGTCCTGGATGAGGTGGGTGGCCGGTGGGATGTTCACCTTCTGGTCGTGGACGGTCTTATCGGAGTCTGAAGCGAAGGAATCTCCCAGCTGTCTGGCCTGGAACGTTCAGATAGCAGAGCGTTAAGTCGCTGCGGTCTTTCTGCTGGGCTTAGTCGCCGCAGCCGTCCATGCGGGGGGGTTTATCTGTCTGCTGTGGCTCCAGGGCCAAAACAGGAACAACTGCTGCCCCTGAAATCAAAACACTTAAACAAAACACTTCCTATCAAACTGAAGGATGAATTAAAAACAGTAACTGCATAAGATTAACTTTTGGATACAAAAATGTGATGTCAAAGGGTTTGTTGTTTAAAGTAACTTGTGGATGTCTACAATAATTTGAGGGTAAAAGAGCAGTAAGGTAAAGTTTATATGTTGAGAAAAACAATCTGGTTTAAAGTTGGTAACAGGTTTCAGCTCCAAGCTTTTACACACAGAAGAACTTAATAACACATTAATATAATACTATATAATCCAATACAGGGTAATCTGTAAAAGAAAAAAAATATATTAAATAAATAAATATATTGTCAAAAAGCTAAAAATTCAGCTCTTAATTTGATTTATTCAGTGAATTTAAAAAAAGTCCATGATAAGAAATAATTGCTATGGTACAGGTAATGTAAAAAGTCCTGTAAAAATAAATCTCACCTAAACATGTTTTTAATTTTATACTTTAGTTGTTTGTTTGTTTTTTTGTTGTTGTTGTTTTGAGTTTACCAGTTTTAAGAATTTTTTTAATTTTTGATTAATAACTTTGAGTTTCCCAGGGGTATAAATGTCAGATGACAGAGAAGCCAATTTCCTATTTTCACTCTTTAAAATAGGAAAGACAAGAGAACATGAGATTAAAGTTGGGCGATGGATGCTGACAGTCATGATTCAGAAAATGGCAACAAACACCATTTCTCTTCTAAAGTCCTGGGGAACCATCTTATTGGACTTTTTTCTTTTTTAAATACAAGAACGTTTAAATGTAAATCTAGCGACCTGTGGCAGAAAAACTTTAAATGATTCATCATGGGGTCTTTCTGCGGGATAATAATCATAAACACGTGACCAAATCTAGACAGAAATAGATGCTCAGATCCAGAAATCAAACTTCCTCTGTAGCCATTTCAGTGCCCAACTTTAAATCTTTTTTATTTATTTTTTTAACTAGGAAGCAAGTAAGGTGAGTTGAAGAAAGGAGTCGTTAAGCGAGGATCCAGGACTCTGTGGCATGTTATGGGAAGGGATGGAAGGATGGTAGAATGCATTAACAGCAGAGCACTAAAGAGTCTGACACTGGTAATTATCTTAAAAAAACACATTTCTAACAGAGAATAAATGAACTCAAATTAAATGCTGAGGTTACTGTGAGATCCTGCTGCTGCGATGAAAGATTCATGTATTTTTTATGACTTTTTGTTCACATTGTAGCTGTAAATGTTTTCCTTTATAGCCTAATCGTTTCATGCACGCGCTGTATTTGCAGGATTTGCATGGATTGCTCCATTACGTTGACTGGGACAGTGGGAGGCGTCATTAAGCGCTAATTCATCTGCCATAAAACCTGCTGAACGCGGCCCTCGCTCAGCGAGGTGCACCGAAAGCTGAACTCGTCAACTGGAAAGCCGAGGCAGAAACCTGCTGTCTCGGCAAACTCTGAGCTGTAAACACATTTTCTTAAAAGGGGAACACACGACAGGAAAAGAAAATCTTCACTGCAGCAGTCCCAGAAACCACATTAAAGTTGTTTGTCCAGACCATTGTGCTGCTGCTGCTCCTTAGACGGCGCACAGACGCGGCTACATTAGGAGGATGGGAGCTGATGACACTGCAAAAACGGATCTAAAAATAAGTAAAATGTTCATAAAGTTAGTGTATTTATCCTTGATTTGAGCAGGTAAATAAGATTATCTGCCAATGGAATGAGTCTTTTGACCCCTAAAATAAGATAATTAGACATATTGCACTTGAAATAAGATGATTGAGATCAATTGTTCCTATTTTAAGTGCAAAATTCTTATTCTATTGGCAAATCATCTTATTTACCTGCTCAAATCAAGGATAAATACACAGATTTTAAGAACATTTTACTTATTTCTAGTTCTGTTTTTGCAGTGGAGGATGCAGGTTTTTAAACCGTGAACAAAAATGGATCTAAAAATAAGTAAAATGTTCTTAAAGTTAGTGTATTTATCCTTGATTTGAGTGGGTAAAATTGATTATCTGCCAATGGAATAAGTATTTTGACCCCTAAAATAAGATAATTAGACATCCTGCACTTGAAATAAGATGATGGAGATGAGTTGTTCCTATTTTAAGTGCAAAAATCTTATTCCATTGGCAAATAGTCTTATCTACCTGCTCAAATCAAGGATAAATACAATCATTTTAAGAACATTTTACTTATTTCTAGTTCTGTTTTTGCAGTGCAGTAAGAGGCACTGCAGGCGCGTAACATTTCCTCGTGGCGTGACTCGAAGAATTAGGAAGTTGTGTGAATGGTTGGATTAAAAACAACAGCGTGAATCACTGCCGGCCCGTAAAGCGAGTGAATCAGGCCTGAGTCAGGCGTCCCCTGAGCGGCTCGGAGCCACACTACCTGCTGTCACTGCTTCCCCGTCTTCATTCACTCTCTCCTTTGTCCTCTCCTTTTTTTCCTGCTGCCTTTCATGTGGCACAGTGAAAGCCTTTCTGCTTTTCATGTCGCTCCTCTCGGCACAATAAACTGTTAAAGATTCTTTTTTGCCCCGCTCTGCTGAAGCCGGCCCCATTGCCTTGTTCCCCCTGTGGGGAAGGGGGATGGGGGGGGGTGAGGGGCAGCTTTATTAGAACCAGACGATTAGGGGTGGTGCTGCAAGGCTCGCTTTTTTTTTTTCCAGGAGAAAAAAAAAAAACCCTTTCCTCCTTTCAGCTACGAGAGCGGTGGAGAGAGCTGGATAGTGGCAGCCAGACACAAGGAGAGGGAGTGGTGCTACATGAGATTAGTCCAGGAGGCCACTTTCCCAGAGCGAAACCTGATCCGTGCACGCATGAAGAAAGCAGGGAGGGGTACAGCACAAGTTGGGCAACAAAAAGGAGTCTTCCTTTTCTTTAAAACTAGGCTCAATCTGTAATCAATTCTGCAAATATAAAGCAGGGAGAGGGGGGGGTGAATGTTTAACATCCAGGTCAGAGAGCGACCAGGCCCACCTGAACAGAGCAGCGGATTATCGGGTAGACGCCTCCAAAACCGGGCTGCCACGATAAGCGAAGGGCGGTCTGAGCGATCTCCACGGCCGCCACGCTGTGAGGCGGGGATGGCAGAACTACAGCAGAGACACCAAAGCAGAGGAGCGGATGGAAACACGGCCTACAGCAGGGCAGCTGTGCAACAGAGAGGCTTTAAACCAGAGGGACACTCACCAGTGATGGTTCCAGACCCAGAGGTGGCCACGCCCTTCTGGTTATGAGCTTCACAAGAGAAACTGCTGGTTCTGTTCAGACCTGGATGGAAGAAGAAGAAGGAGAAGGAAAAAAAAAATTATGCCCATGGGAGAAAGAACCGCGTCAGTTCGTTAAAACTGAGACCCGTGCCCCGAGCTCTGTGAGCGGGAAGCAGCATCAACGTGAGAAACTCTGAGAAAGTTCACGCCGAGTCGAGACAAGTGTGAGGAGAACCGTCTTCACACCCACCTGATTATGAAGCAACATTTTCAGGGAAATAATTTACAGTTATTTCCAGCGTGAAATCTTTCCTTCTCTCAAAGAAAGAGTGTGGAAAGTTTCCCCTTACAAACCGCCTCATAATACAACCTGATCCTCTAAAGTACGTCTTGTAAAGTAACACATAGTTTCCAAAAAGTACCCTACAAATTTAAGGATGCTTCCAGTTAAACATTGCCTACACACTACAACCCAGCCACTAAAAGAAAGCTGCAACTTGTTAAAAGCATCATATATAAAAATAAAGTAGAAGACATTGAGCCCATAACATCACTTCTGAAAAAGTACCCTTTAAGTTTCAGAAGGTTCTCCTTTTATCTGTAACATCAGATTTTATTTGTAATACACTTTACGTCTCCAACAAATCAAAGTGCTATAGTTGATAGAAAACAGATAATAAAATGGGAAGAATGACATTAAAATGTCACTTAAACACAAAAGTAAGCGTTTTGAGGCAATTCATATACAAGAAAACTAAAAAACAAAACAAAGGCTTTAAAGGAGACGATTAGAAACAAATCAGCTCATAATTAAGCCCGATGCCTGAAAATAATCTGCGTTTTCTGTAAAATCTGCAAAGTAGACTTTAGGTTGCTGATATATCTTGTATGTGTCAGAAAGTCTCAGGTCTGTCAGGATCCCAAAATAAAGTTCTGAAAAGTACAAGGTTTACATAATTCTCCCTAACATTACGGTAAACTAACATCCCAATGGTCGAAAGTAACCTGTAGAATGTGGAAAGTAACCTACAAGTTTTGGAAAGTACCGTATAACTTCATCTAGTTTACTTTACAAATCACCTCATAATAAAGTCTCATCTCCTTCAGAAAGCTGTAAAAGAAATCTTTAGCTCCACAGAGGTACCATAAAATATCAAACCACAATCTTAAATAGTAAGCTGTAAGTTCAGGAAAGTAAAGCTTACATTCCCAGAGAGTTACTTGTTTGTTCTAGGATAGAGGAACCTGTAAGATTTGGACAATAAACTTTCAGTTGTGAAAAAGTTGGATAATATATTAGTTTTTTTTTTCATTGTCTTCAATATTCTTTAAAGAATATATAAATCCCAAATGGAAGTCTGTAAAATAAACCGACAACAAAAGTTTAAACTGTTTCCAGCATTTGAAACAGAGCTTTTGAGGTAAAAAAAAAAAAAAAAAAAACTTTCTACATATTTAACTTTCTACATTCAAAATAATCATCAGAAATTATTTAAAAATGCTAATTTTCTTTAAAAAAAAACACATCTTAGATATTCTCCTATAAAATCTCTTCACGGTTTCTGTTTTTTTCACCCTTCATTTCTGTGTTTTGCTCAAATCTGCCTGATAAAGATTCTCCCTGCAGCAGAATAGAGAGAAACACCCGGTAAGAAGCAGTTCAGGAATGATAGCCTACGTTTCAAACAGAGGAGGAGTTAATTAGAGGATATCCTTCTCAAGGTAAACATCCCTGAAGGCCTGAAAATGAAACAAGTCAACATTATGGAAGACTTGCCTGGGAAAACATCAAACACACAGAGAACGACAGAGACCCTGAACACCAGTAATGTCTAAAGATGCAGACCTCGTCACTGCAAAAAGGGAACTAAAAGCAGGTAAAACTTTCTTGAAATTAGTGTATTTTTCCTTGATTTGAGCAGGTAACTAAGATTTTTGCACTTAAAATAAGAACAGTTCATCTCCATCATCTTATTTCAAGTGCAGGATATCTAATTATCTTATTTTGGGAGTAAAATACTCATTCAACTGGCAAATAGTCGCATTTAGCTGCTCAAATCAAGCAAATTTCAAGAAAATTTGACTTACTTTTAGTTCCCTTTTTGCAGTGCTTAACTAGATAATTTAGCATGCAGCAGCCTCTGTGTGAAATTTAAATTTGCTCTTCCCAGGATTTCCTTCTTAACATTATTTGTCAAGATTTAAATGAAGCTGTTCATGACAGGGTACCAACGGATCCGACTCAAAGACCAAAACCCTCGCTTAAGTGTCTTGAATAGATCAAATTTAAACTGCAGATTCTTTGTTCCTTACGCTTTTAGAGGTTTGTTACTGTGAAAATGTAGCAGTGTAACTTTCTGGTGTGGCGCCGGGGTCTAGGTGAAGGACGGCCGCCCCTGCATGCCTGGGGCTCCTCTGAAGGGGACAACACTGCGACACATTCTGACTCTCAACAGAGAAAGAATCCTCTCACAACAGTGACTCACAGCGGGCTCACACACTCGACACATTCCATAACACAAAAACAGCCTGAGACACACACACACACACAAGTTTCATCTCTGTCATCCAGCAGCCCAACATCGCCGATCGGCCACAAACTGAGGGCTAGCACAGGATCACGGTGTCCTGCGCCGGCGGCACCAAGCCTCCATTGTGCCGAGGCCGGAAAAAGAACAGGGGGTACGATCCTCGCTGACTGAAGCGAGGGGTTGTTGGTGAGGAAGAACAGAGAGGGGAAGACAGCTCATCGGGCTTTCTCAATCAAGCCACATGCTCCCGCATTTCTTTCCTTCCCCATCAGCAAACCACAGATTAACTCTGCTTCCCAGCAGAATATGTCACATTTGACACAAAGAGAAATCAGGATCTTGTTCATTGTGGTCACAGTATTGAGCAAATCTGCCTGGAGGACATTGTTCTTGCTTTAATTGGATGACAGATTGGGATCAATAAGCATAGGGAACCTCTAATATGTTAAAGGGCTTTACTAGAAGGGGCATTCATGCTTAACGTAAAACAATCTTTTGCAGAATCTATAATCAGGTTCAGTTTAAAAAAAAGATCCATATTCAATTTAAAGAACAAAAAAAAAAAAGCAGAAAAGGCAGCCACCGTCTTGAGACTATCAAAAAAGTTATAGAGGAGTCAAGCTAACAGCTACTTAGAGTACTCTTTTGTTTTTCTTTCAACTTGGACTTGTGTATTGCTTCTCAGATTTTAGTCTTTTGCTTGCATTAATAGTAAAACGATTATTTCTTTGTCTTTGTCTCTTCATTTCTTGTAATTTCTAGTTGTTGTGCTCGTCTATCCTACAAAAACTTGGGGTCCTGTCCGGGATCTTTCCCAGAATGTTCTTTGGCTGTTCTGACGGTAGGTGTTGCTTAGTCAATGATCAGTGCACACAGTTAAAGTCAAACCATATTCGCAGAATTTGACACACATTAAAAATTGTACTTCCGTTAAATTTAGATACAAGACACACTTCACCCTCCCAGCACTGATCTATCAGATAAACACCTCAAAATGTCATGTTCCTGACATTTGTGGCTCTGTGATGCAACATGAATATAATTTCGGTGATACATTGTTGACAGCATTTAAAGTAACCTCTACTATGCTAAAGTAGCAATTTTTTAAGATACCTAACAAGGATTTTCTTTGCACTGCTCAGACAGTAATGATTGATTATTGTAGCTGGTAAAATTTTGCTTTTAAATGAGCCCAAGTATGAGTCCTTCATAAGGAATCGTCTCTGAACATACAAAATCACTCTTACTGGTTTTGTACAGCAAGTAAGTCAATAACTATTCATAATTGCCCCACATAATCCACCTTCAAAGCTACCATATTCTCATATATTCTATATATCATCTCTAACTACTCAGCAGCTTAAAGGTACAGTCTACAATATTTCTGGAAGTGTCCTCAACTCCCTTTTTGAATAAATGCACATGCATGAGATCGTCTTCCCTGCTACTTTCCGCTCCTCAGGGCGATTGCGTGAATTTTTTTTCCCAAATCCACTTTGGTCTTACTTCTTTCTACTGAGGCCTTCCGCTTCCTCTCATAAACCTGAACGCGGTCTCCTTCTTGCGACTCTCAGCCATTTTCAAAGTTTACGGTGAGAGCATCGGAGCTACAGTGAAAGGCTAACACCAAAGCTAACGGCTAAGCTAACTATACATAAACACTAGTCAGCCAGCGAGTGGAAACTAACGAGGAACGTAACACTGGCATTATGTGAGCGCGTCAGAATGATTGGCATGTGGGACAACCAATAGATAAGGTGATACCCCCAGAACTAGGGGGACAGGGGGGGGTGAGCGCATGAAACAAAACCGCAATCCCTGCAATTCGGTGCGAAAAGCAGTGACAGGTCAGAAGTTTTACAGGCCTTCAGCTATAACAGGGATCTTTTTTTTAATACATAATGTATTTACTACTATCAGGATGGAAGGAGCATTCTACCCAGTATCATCAACAAAAGTGTTTCTGAACAGGAGTACAAACTATAGTTTTAATTCAAAGTGTGAAACTTAATTGTGCTTTCGGTGTGTTAAAATCATCAGTAGGATCTACTACATAACAAAAAAAACATGATGTCTCTTATCAAGGCTTGAAAAACAAAAAGAAAAGGAGGAAGTAGTACAAAGGAGCATGTGTCACTGCCGTTCGTCTGCATGGGCTTCTTCAGCATGGATGTTTGTGTTCAACCTGATTTAATCTGTGGCCTGCAAGCACAGCTGTCCATTCCCAACATATGAGTGTGGGAGACCGTCAAATAAATCCAGACCATCGAGCAGGCGGCCGGCTACGATGACTCAAAGCGGATTCTTCATTCATCAGCCGGTGCCGCTGCCTTCCCCTCTGACTCAGCCTTTCCTCCTGCCGCTGGACTAAAAACCCGGCAGCTACTGGGCAGCAGAGCTTACGTCTCTGTACCTGCTGGCTGTCCGTCTCATGTCGGCTGCCCTGCTTTCACCCACAACCACGCAGCAGGCCCGTAAAATGAATCAGATGGCGTTGTTTCAACCATGTCTCCCAGGGGAGCGTGGCTGCCTTAGCCGTTAAAGTACTTTCTGGAAGTCTCTGTAACACAGTTCCTGTACGGTGTTGGGAGCAGGTCATTAAAAATCTGTGTGGCGTTAACCCAACACTATACTAGTAATGCGTCTGCTGAATATATTTACGGACTTGTTCGTGCTTCTGCTCCTCAAACGCTTTGTAAATTCCCTACTTGACCCTAAACTGGCTCTACGGAAAATAAGAAATTATTTTGAAGGTTATGGTTTTTGTCCCACCTCCCACCACCACAGTTTAAAAAAAATAAACTATTGCCAGTCATAGTGCAACAGTTCCCGTTCCACTGGCCATACATTTCCAGCTTCTTCGCCAAACAAAGCCTCACACTGCAAAAACGGATCTAAAAATAAGTAAAATGTTCTTAAAATGTGTGTTTTTGTCCTAGATTTGAGCAGGTAAAAAGGATTATCTGCCAATAGAATGAGTATTTTGACCCCTAAAATAAGATAATTAGACATCCTGCACTTGAAGTAAGATGATGGAGATGGATTGTTCCCATTTTAAGTGCAAACATCTTATTCCATTGGCAGATAATTTTATTTACCCACTCAAATCAAGGACAGATATACTCATTATAAGAAAATTTTACTTATTTTTAGTTCCGTTTTTGCAGTGCACCAACCTCAAGCAGCGGAGCGAAATGCTGTGAAAGCATCTCAGTTTGTTTGTGTCTCGTAATGACCTGACTTGCTAGTTTCAGCTCAAACTACAGACTGAATAAAATAATCAGCGTCTCGTTTTACAGCCAAAGACCGTCAATGCAGCCATGTGAGCGATGGGGCCACTGGCAGAAGGTAGCATCGAGGTGTTGCTAATCAAATGCACTTGATAAAACAATCACCACAATAAAACCACTCCTATACAGGCAGAAGTTTTGTATTTTTCATTTTAGCTCTGAAGGACAACCATAAGCTGTGGAGACATAAGCAATCATCTTTAAAAAAAAAACACGATTTCTGCCCATAAATCTGCACTGCAAAAACAAAAAAAAACGAGTCAAACTTTCTAGAAATTAGTGTATTTTTCCTTGATTTGAGCTGGTCAATAAGATGATTTGCCAATGGAATAAGATTTTTGTACTTAAAATAAGAACAACTTACACTGCAAAAACGGATCTAAAACAAGTAAAATTTTCTTAAAGTTAGTCTATTCGTCCTTGATTTGAGCCAGTAAATAAGATTATTTGCCAATGGAATGAGTATCTTTGCCCCTAAAATAAGATAATTAGACATCCTGCACTTGAAATAAGATGATGGAGATGAATTGTTCCTATTTTAAGTGGAAAAATCTTATTCCATTGGCAAATCATCTTATTTACCTGCTCAAATCAAGGACAAATACACTCATTTAAAGAAAATTTTACTTATTTTTATTTCTGTTTTTGCAGTGTATTTCCATCATCTTATTTAGAGGGCAGAATATCTAATAATCTTATTTCAGGAGTCAAAATACTCATTTCATTGGCAGATCATCTTATTTACCTGCTCAAATCAAGGACAAACACACTCATTTCAAGAAAATCTGACTTATTTTTAGTTCCGTTTTTGCAGTGTGGTAAGGGTTATAAAGGCAACCATTTAAATTTCATCCTTCTATAGTGCAAATTATTCCCAAATGGGAAACATCTAAGACAGCTGGCAATCTCTGGAGAAGTGAACAACCTAGCAAATTTACCCCAAAGCCAGACGGCACGATGCTCAGTGAACGAAAGAACCCAAAATGCAACATCTCAGACTCTTTGCCACTTCACAAGTACGTATTGTTTTGAGGGAATTGCCAGTAGAAATATGAACATATGTCAGCATAACTGAGGAGAGCAAAGCTGCACCTGAAATGGACCCTCTAACTTTCAGGTTATGTTTTCTAAATACAGTATGGCTGTTTATGAAGAAAACCTCTAGGGTGTTATTCGATTTTCAGTAGGTTTAAATTGTCTTAAAATTAATATTTTGAGGGTTGCTGGTGCCTATCTCCAGCTGTCAAGGGCCAGGAGGGGTGGGGTACACCCTGGACAGGTCGGCACTCTATTGCAGGGCAACTTTATTATTATACTATTTTAATTAAACACTAGATGCATACATCAATTAAATTAATCGTTTTTTTTTCCTCTTGAATATTTTTTTATTTAAATTAG
This sequence comes from Fundulus heteroclitus, assembly GCF_011125445.2. Lineage (NCBI taxonomy): Eukaryota > Metazoa > Chordata > Actinopteri > Cyprinodontiformes > Fundulidae > Fundulus > Fundulus heteroclitus. The sequence goes on along the minus strand of NC_046378.1, from coordinate 37,918,744 downwards.
TTATTTTATATATATTTTTACTTCATGGTCGTGTCCTGCAGCACATCATGGTTTTATTTCATCTATCCGCCTTACAAATCAAACTAACTGAGCAACAACAGAAAACGTGTCTGCAGGGTTTATTTAGGGTTTATTTAGTGAGACAGCAGCACTTTCATTTCCTGATGTACTCTAGCACAGGAAACAAGAAAATAATAGAGATAATTGACTTTTCCTTATAGCTAGGCCCCAGCACCCCTCGTGATAGACGTGTTAATAAATGGATGGATGGACTTTTCTTTATTTAACTTTTTTTGAAAACTTATTTTATAGCTTTTTTTTAGCTACTGTTAGCTTCTAAGGCAGGGATTTTGTTTACAACCTGTTCGAAGCATGAAAACAAAACAAATCCAAACTATGGAGCATATAGGAGTGGGAATAAGGGATGTAAGGGAGAAGATGCAGTTATATGTATGCCTTTAAATATTATATTTTAATGACTTTTGTTAAATATGATGAGATTACAGATGCTGGAGGTGCTGAAGTCATCAATAACGGAAGAGGGCCTCTCCAGAGTAAAGAACTGGGAGAACAGGGTTAGGTTAATTATTTTTACATTTTTCTACTAGTTACAGAAAGCCATGGGGGCCCATTAGTGATTGTCCTGCCCCAGGCCGAACCAAGACTGGCAGCTGTCCTGCTAACAACACCTAGTGCCAACTTCCAAGCACGGTGGTGGATGAGTGATGATTGGGGCTTGTTTTGCTGCCTTTTTGTACCTTGCAGTCATTGACATTGATGCGAACTCAGAGTTCAAGGTTTTTTATTATTTCATTTTAACATCATAAAAATAATAAAAACCTCAAGGCAGACCATTCTTTAAAATGAGCAATAATTAAAACAAAGTAAATCTACACCATGTCTTCTCTGTATACCAAAGTTTTCTAGAGTCAGATGCGAGGCCGTCCATCTGACAGCTGAACGTTGCCTGAACTGGGTCATAATAATAATAATAATAATAATAATAATAATAATAATTGCCTGTACTGGGTCATTGCTGCACAAGGATCCCCAATGCAGCAGCAGAACTACAGCAGAACGGCTAAAAACCAGAAGAATCCTGTTGTTACAGCGACCCTCACACCATCTGAGGGGGTTATTAAAATGAAGTGGCGGGACCTCGAGAGAGTCGTGCAAAATAAACTATAGCCTAAAATCTCCAGGAACCGAAGCAACGTTGTAAAGAGAAGTGAACCGAAAATCCTGCACAATCATGCCAGAGACTAATAAAGTGAGAGAGAGAAAAAGCCACTACAGAGCAGCAGGGAGTGGCGATCTGGGTGAGCCTCTTCTTCTGCAACCAAACAACAACATAATATTTACCTCATGTCCAAAAGAAAAGCTTTGAAAACGTGTTTTTTTTTCGGCGCATTTTTACAAATAGAATAAATATCTCCAGTTATCCAGGTTTGACCAGACGATTTTAAGCAAATGATGACCAAATGCAAGTTCCCAGTACATGGCGACAAAGTCCTTTACAGTAATAGCAAATCAGATAATGCATGTCAGAAAGTAACTTCTGCCTGACTACGTGTTAAAAGAGACGTTACGCGGTGCCCAGAGAACCTACTGAAAGGTCAAGTGCTCTTTCCGCCCCCGTTGCCGTACCCTCCCAGGCGGAGCACTGCAAAAAGGGAACTCAAAATAAGTAAAGTTTTCTTGAAATGTTTGTATTTTTTCTTGATTTGAGCAGGTAAATAAGACTATTTGCCAATAGAATAAGATTGCTGCACTTAAAGTAGGAACAATTCATCTTCATCATCTTATTTCAAGTGCAGAACAGCTAATAATCTTATTTTAGGGGTTAAAAATACTCATCCTATTGGCAAATAGTCTTATTTAGCTGTTCAAATCAAGGAAAAATATACTAATTTCAAGAAAATTGTCCTTACTGTTAGATCCCTTTTTGCAGTGAGAGCCTTATAAAAATACACTGATTTACAGTTACACTGCAAAATACACTTAAAAAAATTATTTTTTTTCTTGAAATGAAACTATTTTTCCTTGATTTGAGCAGGTAAATAAGACTATTTGCCAATGGAATAAGATTTCTGTACTTAAAATAGGAACAATTCATCTCTGTCATCTTATTTCAAGTGCAGTATATCTAGTTATCTTATTTTAGGGGTAAAAATACTCATTCCATTGGCAAAAAATCTTATTTACCTGCTCAAATCAAGAGCAAATACATTAATTTCAAGAATATTTTACTTTTTTTTTTAGTTCTCTTTTTGTAGTGTATTTGCTACAAAAGGTGAGTTTTACAAGCTAAATGATCAAAGAGAACTAAAAATAAGTAAGATTTTCTTGAAATGACTGTATTTGCCCTTGATTTGTGCAGGTAAATAGAATTATTTGCCAATGGAATGAGTATTTTTACCCCTAAAATAAGATACTTAGAAATACTGCACTTGAAATAAGGTGATGGAGATGAATTGTTCCTGTTTTAAGTGCAAAAATCTTATTCCATTGGCAAATAGTCCTATTTATCTACTCAAATCAAGGACAAATACTTTAATTTAAAGAAAAAAATTATTATTCTTAGGTCTATTTTTGCAGTGTGTGTTCACTGTCCTGTGACTGTTTTAAAAAGTTACGGAAACTTTATTTCTCCACGGACTAATCAAAAGCTGATTAAAGCATGTGTTATATCCATACTCTGGGAACAAATGAAGAAAGTGAAGACCAAGATAATTTTTAAAGGAGTTTGTGCTGCAAAAAAACAACAGTTTATCTAAGAAAGTCTGATGGGAACACAGTCTGAGTCCTGGTAACTTAATCATTGTAGCGCTGAGAGTTTCGTTCAAGCACGAGGCTGTAAATTCGTCCTGATCAAAACTAAGAGCATACGGCGCCACTTCCAGGGACAGTTTCTACCTGTGAGGTTGAGTGTTGAAGGGGACAACGCCACGGGGTCGCCCAGGGAGTTCAGCGGCGCCCCGTCCTGCAGCCAAATGATCTTGACCGGTTCTGGGGGTCCGTGGGCCACGCATCTCAGACTCAAGGACACGTTGGCCACTGTGGACCTGTGGTGGGGCTCCACGGAGAAATGGGGAAGGCCTGAGAAGAGAGTAGCTGAGTCAGCTCTTTTTTTGCGGTCCAGACATAACCGCGTCGCTCAGAGGGTTCTGGCTGGTTACCTTCCAGCTGAATGCGCCCTTCCTCGGACAAAGTTTGATTGCCTTTTGACTGGACGGCACATCTGTAGGAGCCCATGTCAGGGAGCTGGACCTTCTTGATGCTGTAGGGTGGATATAAATGATATGAAGGTTTGGTAGCAGATAAAACAACAACCTGACCTGGAAAGGATTTATATGTTCATTTATTTCAGAGCAACTTTCGTCGAGCGTTTTGCACGATCCAGCTTCAAAGCAGGTGCAGAAAGCGGAACTAGACAAGAGCAGGAACGACGGACCCCCAGACGTCTGAGCCGGACCCGGTGACAGATCCAGAGAAGACGGCTCACCCGCTACTACCATCTAATGTAGAACAGATTACTAGATCAATGTGTGCTTCTGTGCTTGTTTGTCTCTCTTGTTGTGTCTCTGCTCTGTCTTCTGTAACCCCAGTCGGTCGAGGCAGATGACCGTTCATGCTGAGCCCGGTTCTGCTGGAGGTTTTTCCTTCCCGCTAATGGGTGGTTTTTCTTCCCACTGTCGCTTCATGCTTGCTCAGTATGAGGGATTGCAGCAAAGCCATGTACAATGCAGATGACTCTCCCTGTGGCTCTACGGTTCCCCAGGAGTGAATGCTGCTTGTTGGGACTTTGATGCAATCAACTGGTTTCCTTATATAGGACATTTTTGACCAATCTGTATAATCTGACTGATTTTGACTTTGTTAAGTGCCTCGAGATGACATGTTTCATGAATTGGCGCTATGTAAATAAAATTGAATTGAATTGAATTGAGTTGACAGAGAGCTGCTCCCTACCTGAGCGTGCTTATGACGATCCAGCTGTTGCTGTCGGTCGGCAGCTGGAACTGGTTGGTGTCGGCGAACTCGAGAGGGACGCCGTCTCTCAGCCAGACCACGCTGGGGGGCTCCTCCTCGCCTCCGGCTCCCTTCAGCTTGCAGTCCATCTGGACCGGTTTGCCCAGCGAGGAGATGACCGTGCCGGGACTCCGTTCAAACGTCAGACCTTTGTTAGAGACGGGGGAGGAAGAGGTTGGTTCACGTCACTGTTTGGGAGTCAGGAAAATGAAACCTTGCGTGAAATAAACACGCCGTCCTCTCTGAAGGAGGGGAAAAGTTTTAAAGCGGGGATTTCTGAAAGGGAAGGAGAAAGAGGATCTATGTAGAGCAGAAAAATAACTCAGTCGCCGCGCAAAACGATGAACACAATTACTGAATGAACTTTGTTTTCTGATCCTGTTGACGTCTGCAGGAGCTTTATTAAAACAAAGCACAGACATTTACGCCGTTTCACCAAACAAACTTTAATGTATTTCACTGGGATTTTATTTCGAAAGGCTAAACCATAGTAGGAATCGGTTTTCAAATTCTTTTGCAAACAAAAACGTGGAAAACACGGTGTGCATTTGTATTTAACAACCCAAGACAAGGACAAAAATACCTTTATTTAGTCTAACTATGATAGACAGCATCTGAAGAGCAAGTCTCACCACAGATTCCCAGTGGGATCTAACCGTGGACTTTGACTAGGCCACAGTTTGACCAGGCCCACCATCTTCCCCTCGACTCTGACCAGTTTCCTAGTACCTACTGATGAAGAGCATCCCCTTAGCACTATGCTGCCATCGCCGTGTTTGAGGTGACCCGTTGGTGTTTCACGTAGGATCAGAAAGTTCATCAGACCAGAGCACCTTGTTTGCTGTTTTCCCCTCCATGAACGTCACAAACAGAGTTTCTTGTGGCTTATTTTCCAGAACGCCTTCTCCTTCTGCCACTCTACCCTAAAAGGCCAAATTTGTGCAGCGTGCAGCTAAAAGTGAAACTATTGGCAGATTCTTCCATCAGAGCTGCGGTCCTCTGCAGCTTCTCCAGAGTTAGCTCGGACCTCTTGGCTGCTCTTCTGATTAATGGTCAACGTGTCCGACCCGTCGGTTTAGGTGGACGCCCACATCCCGGCTGATTGAACAGAGCCGTGTGCAACGGTTTGGGATTCTGTTTTAAACCCAGAAACTAACCTGACTGTAGAATGGATTTAGTTGCATTGCTTTAAATTAAAGGATTTATTAGAGTAAAGGGAAAAAATACAAACGTTGTATTAGTCAACAGTAGTATTGTACTGCTTGTTGTTATTTGAGCTTTTAACTTTTTGTTTTGTCATTTTTTTCCTTCATAGAAGGTACACCTGGTCTGGTGTTCTGTTAGCTCTGACATCATCAGGGGAAACAGATCATCCTCTATTACCATCTAATATAGAAAGTCGCTTCTTGCATGCTCAGTATGAGGGATTGCTGCAAAGCCATCAACAATGCAGACGACTGTCCACTGTGGCTCTACGCTCTTTCAGGAGGAGTGAATGCTGCTTGGAGAGACTTGATGCAACCTGCTGGGTTTCCTTAGAGAGGAAACTTTCTCACCAACCTGGAGGATCTGATGGAGTCTGACTTTGAAAAGACCCTTGAGATGACAGGGGTTGTGAATTGGCGCTATAGAAATAAAATTAAATTGAATAAAATCATGACAGCCACCTTTCATCATGTTGAGTCATTTTTTTTTGTTCAAAGTTTAAAGCATATATGACTACCTGATCATGGAGATGTATCGGGCCATGGGTGGACAGGTGGCAAACACTTTAAGAAGCGATTGCTAAAGATTACAAACGTGAACCTGGCTGTGGTTTACAGCAGTGTTTCTCAACCCTGACGCCCCCCACCTCCACCCAGAATTACCAGAATTACCCCCTTAGCATGTCAGCAGGTTCAGCAGAGACCTGTTAACGACCCGCCAGTTTCTGTTAGGTCTGCTGCAGCAGGAAAACGTCCATAACACGCTGCGTAAAGACTCCCAAGGACCGGGACAGAGAAAAACTGCTCTTTATGGCCTCTTTGGGATTCAAATATTTACAAATTAAGCATTTATTCCCCCCGCAGAACCCTTTGACCTCCTGGTTAATAATGCAATGGACTTAAACTGATAGAGTTCAGCCTGTTTTTGGTGCAACTGACTTTTTAAAACCCACGCATGCTGAGTTACAGAAAATCCTGGCATTTTAAGAGCTTAAACAAGGACACTGCAGCTTTAAAACCAAACGCTCACCACTACTGACACAGTGGCCAAGGTCGGTCCAGCAGCACATCCTTGGATGAGCGTCTTCGCTGATAGCCAGGCTGGCCTACGGTGCTGATAGCGCTCGGGACAATGGCCGCCTGTTGAGAGGCGGCTGCTTCTGATAATCAAAGTTCAGCACAAGCTAAACAGAATCAATTTTCCAGAGAAGAGTTCGGGTCGTGTTCAGAGACCTCTTTCTCAACATCCAGAACACAGCGAATGTAAATATGATGAGTCTGAGCGCCGCTTGCTGCTGTGCTTACAGCTGCGAACCCTTCAGAAATGAGAAGCATTTATTTATTTATTTCCTTTATTTAACCAGGTAAACCCACTGAGCTATATAATACACTGGAGTGCTGATTTAGCCGAAAAACTGAAGTCACTGGCCGCCATCTTGCTCCTCCCTACTCTCCCAGAATCCCACAGGATTTGGTTGCAACAACAAGCAGTTTTCTGACTGTGTGAAAATATTTCACAGGTAATTCTACAGTCAGTGGATGTACTAACACTATCAACTACTAGGAAATTAGGTGCTGAAATATTTTACATGTTATTCATATTAAATATATATATGTATATATACGTATGTGTATATGTATATATGTATACACATATGTAAATATATGTTTTTGTATATTGTTATTTATATATTTATAAATGTTAAATATATATATTTAAATGAATAAAATGCAAAATATTTCAGCACATGACTTTCTCAGTACTTGATAGTTTTAGAACATAACATAAAACTATATGGCATTTGACATTTTAAAAGTTTTAAGCCCGCCCTGAACATGAGAAAAGCCTCATTATTCGATGCTGTAGCGCACATATTCCCTAGTTAGTGGAGGAAAATAGGGAGTACCAATATGGCGGCTGGTGGCTTCAAAGCGACTCGTTCTAACAGACGGTGATTAGCACTCCAGTGTATTATATAGCTCAGTGGGTAAACCCCGTTGAGATCTGGATCTCATTTTCAAGGGGGACCTGGGCAGAAATCTGCAAAACACTACAACCTGGTTACAAGAATAAAACCAGTTAATACATATGCACAAATAATAAAACAATAAAAACAATTTAAAAGCAGTGACACTGTTTCATAGAAGCTTGTCGTCTATCTTTAAGAACCGCTCGAAATAAGTCCAATGAAATAGTTTCCGACATCTTGAGCTCAGATTTCTAATTATGACGGCGTAAAAATAGAAATGGGGTTTCCTGCATCGCTTAAAGCTGCTTGGAGCAGAAAAAAATTATAGCAAGGCATGCAAACTGTGCTTCTGTTCGCCAACTTCAGGACAAAAAAAAAAAATGGCCCCAAAAAGGTTTTTAATAGTTGTTGTTTATGTCACAGAGCCAACCCAGCGAAGATTTTCCCAAGCTTGTCAAACTGCCTCTAAATCTGCGTCACGGTCAACCTTTGACCTTTGATCCCGGGGGGGTTTCAGCGGGAATACTTCTGCTGCTAAAGGTACAAGAACACTGCAGATTCAACAATCAGCGCTGTTTACTTTCCCGATGATAAATTGGGACTTTTGATGCTGGAGACGTCCAGAAAACTCGTGTGCTTCTCTCTCTCTCTCTCTCTCTCTCTCTCTCTCTCTCTCTCTCTCTCTCTCTCTCTCTCTCTCTCTCTCTCTCTCTTTCTGTGGCTTTTGTATCAAACGTCCTCCTTGCCTTTTATTTTCATACTTGGACGAGCGCTTTCCAGTATCTGAGTAACCCTGAATTAGTGTTTCTCTCAACAAAAACGTCTCCCTCCTCTCCCTCGCTGTATCGTTCGGCTGCTTTTAACCAAACGTCGCTGAGAACGCAGATAACCCAGTGGGCAAACTCTGCGTGTGTCTTTGCGTGCGGGGGCCTTTGTCTAGGAAGTCATCTGCGCCTAATCCGTCGCCTCGCTTTTGTCCCCTCACCTCCCCCTGAGGTCCGACACTTTCATCACGATCTGTCCCTTTCTGACTGCGTCCGCGCTGCAAACGCACACATACCAAAGATACCTCCCTAAATCTGCGCTCTTATCCTCCTCACATTCCCTCCCTGATGCTTTTTGACTTTTTGGCGTAATTCCTCCCTTCCACAGGGAGCCGCGCCTTTGCCCTTTCTCTCCCCCCCCCCCCCCTTTTCATACCATTCCCTGGATTCATTGGTGCACATTTCAGCGCCTCCCATTCAGTCCGAACTCTTTCTCGGCCCATCCATCATTTCCCGCGCCCGACACTGACCGGCTTTGACTCACACAGGACAAAACACACTGCAAAAACGGAACTTGAAATAAGTAAAATGTTCTTAAAGTTAATGTATTTGTCCTTGATTTGAGCAGGTAAATAAGATGATTTGCCAATGGAATAAGATTTTTGCACTTAAAATAGGAACAAGTCATCTCCATCACCTTATTTCAAGTGCAGTATATCTAATTATCTTATTTTGGGGTTCAAAATACTCATTCCATTGGCAGATAATCTTTTTTACCTGCTCAAATCAAGGACAAATACACTAACTTTAAGAACATTTTACTTATTTGAGATCCCAGCACCCAACAGAACCTGGGAAACGTTCTTGTAGCTGGTCTGACCACCAGGACGGTCCAGTGCTGCTCTCTGAGAGATGGAGAGGTTGAAAGGTCTCAGAGGTTTTATGCTTTGGTTGCAGATCGTTTCTGACACACTTTTAACTGGTTTCTGTGTTAAACAAGTCCGACGCCAGCATTTATGCAAAAGGACCTTTGTTTCCTGCTCTGCTGGTCGGGATCTGAGCATCATAAAAGTTTCAGTGTATCTGCACGTCCAACACATCTGTCAAAGTCCGCGGCCTCCCTGACGAGAGAAAAACGTGTTTCCAGTGCAAAAAAAATACTGGAAAGGCGTCTCGGCGTAAGCTAAGCTTTCACTAAAAGTTTCCACTCCATCGGGATTCAGGTGAAATGCCTGCCTTTTCTCGTTGGAACGTCGATGCTGGAAAGGTTTTCGCATTCCTGGTCAGGATTGCTGCTTTCCTAAGACAGCGCCATTCCTGCAGCATCGGATTTTAAAATCAGGATTCTCCACATTTTCACTCAGGCTGAGGAAAACTGGGCTCCAAGAACATCAGCAAGTGGGAAAATCAGCAGGATTTACCCACTGATAACTAATTACTGTTAGCAACAGAAGCGAATATCCACAATATCCATGTACGTCTCCGAGCGTTATGCATTAGAAAGCAGAGAAATAAAATATTAGACCAGTATGAAGGGGCTACAGCTGCCCTTAATGCCTCAGATCATTATTTCAGTGGTTGAGATGCCAAAGCTTCCACATAGTTGTAAAGTGGTTGTGTTACAGTAAAGAAAGAAAAGATGAGGAAAAACGTTTTACTCATAATCTAAATCAACGTCGCAGTTTTATACAACAGCATCACAATCACATGTTTGGATTTATGTGTGCTCGAGACTTAAGGAGACAGAGAAATGGCCAGGAGTGCAAATATACCGTTAATTTCTGCAGCTATCTTTGTGTTTTAAATGCATGACGGACACGTTAGAGTGAGAAACCTCTACTTCAGGGAGGCTTCTTTCCAACTTTGTGCTGGTATTACTTTCTGGATCAACTTGGCTCTGTGTGAAGAATGTGTTGTTCCCTGAGCCTAATAACTGCTTGTGTCTCCCTTGGGTGCAACATGCCATTAAGCATTTGTAATGCCGTGCAATGCGTCTTGTACATCTCTGTGGAGGGATTCTGGACTGCTGTTGTTGCTCCATTGGAGGGTTATTGAGCATGAATGTTCAGTTAAAGCTTTGATCACAGCATCTCAAAAAACCCAGGTTTTGACTAGGACACGCCAAACCCGTTCTTTTTTTTTTACCCATTTAGAGATGCACTGGCTAATGTGCTTTATGGTGCTGCTGAATATCCCCCCAAAAACAGTCCAGAATCCGTTGTTCCATCAATTATAGCGGGTCGTCCAGGTTCTGAATAAGAAAAGCAGGTCAGTACCGTCACACCATCATCCAGTGTGCTGTCATGCTCACAAGATGCTGTTAGTTTTACACCAAATCTAACAGGATGCAGGGCCTCCAGAAAGCTCCTATTTTGTTGCATCGGTCCGCAGAACATTTTCCCTAAAGTCAAGATGCTGGTTGGTAAATTTGAGTCGGACTTTTGTGTTTATATTGGGTCAGATCTCTTTCTTAATACTGAATCACAAACTCTGACCTTAACTCGAACAACAGAGCCCCGCAGACCTTAAGGTGTTTTTCTGGGACCTGGGTAATTTTTTTTTTTTTTTAACTCCTGAATCTGTTGTCAAAGCACTTTTAGACTATTTTGGATAAAACAGCCACTCCTGGAAAGGATCACCACCGTTCCATGAGCTCAGTGTGGACACAGGACAGTGAGAGTGGCTCTTACTGTTGTTTGCTGCAGGACCAAAACCTCGGAACCTGTTTTCAGACAGGTTCTGTTAGGTTAAGGTACAGGTGGTGAAAATAAGCCCAAAAATGTGTATTTAATCAAAATTATTACTTTATTAATTTAACAGGGGGACAATTATTAAATCACGAGGCAAGGTGTGTTTCCTTGGCTTTTCCCTTGGTAAATGAAAATTATCTCTCTATGTATAGACAACAGTGTATAGTAACCATATATTACATCAAACAGCCATTTAAAGTAAATAAATAAAAAAAATGCAATTAATTTAATCAAAAACAACAACTTTATGTATCTAAAAGAAACCTCCAGAGTGATTTCACAATAAAGTCGTGCACTTGTCCAACATGGGTAATGGAAGAGAGAAAAACTGATAGGTTCACATCCTTTACAGAGTCCAACCAGCTGACCAATCACAGCGGCTCTCCCAGTCTGATCCCACCAATCAGACGCGTCAAACCTCTGCGCTCATCAAACTAACTTTTAACTACCAGACAGACGGTAAATTACACTGTGGCCATTTTTTACAAGTGAATGAAGAGTTGCTGTTTTGTTTATTTAGTTTATTTATTAAAATAGTGTTCAATTTGAAAACATTTCATTTCTTTATAAGTTGTTTGGTCCTATATTCATCTTGCTTATCTACATTTTCTTCTGTATAATTCGGATGTTCGTTTAAACGGAAGGACCGTAAAAACAACAGCAACAATAATAATAATAAAAGTATATTTTCCCTCCGTTTACACATCTGTGTGGCTAGATCTTTACTAGGGCAATAAAACTGCTTGGTGTTGGCCAGATGTTGCGGCTGCTCGGGACCCTCAACGCAAATTGCTGTAATGAGAGAACAGCTAAAAGCTGGCGGGGCTAATTGCTGACCGCTTTTACTCACGCTGCACAGCGACCAGGCTTAGATTTAAATTAAATGTATCAATAAAAAAAGCAAAGCGTGGATTAATGGTTGCTTACCTGACAGCTGCCCGCCAGAGACGGGCTTCCAGGGCGCTAAAAGGACGCTGAGGAGGAGGAGAGCGCACGTCCAGCCCGCCATGGTACCTCCGCGCAGATCAGCTGGAACAGTGCGCTTCAGAGGGAATAAAGCAGCCTCCATCACAGCATCCCAGCGGCGTCCTGCTCTGGCTGGGACAGATGCTGACAAGCTGCTGGTCCACCGCTGGAGGAAAGAGGCTGGACGCGGATTCAGCCGTTTCGTTTTTTTTTTTTAAATAAATAAATAAAGAGGTGATTAACTTCTGCTCCAAAGTTGTTGCTTTACAAAGTTGTTTTCTTTGGCGTTGTGTCCAACAGGCGCTCCAGACTTCCTCTCCACTGATTAGATCGTCCAAAGTCTATTTCTGGCCCCTGATGGAGTATTTTTAAAGCAGCCTTTCCTTCAGTCTGCTCCTGGAGCTTTCCTTCCCTCTCTCTCTCTCTCTCTCTCTCTCTCTCTCTCTCTCTCTCTCTCTCTCTCTCTCTCTCTCTCTCTGCTGCCCGCCGCTTCGTTCAGACTCCCCCCCTCTGACTTTTCTCTCCCCCTACAAACAGGATTGAAATTCCTCAACTCAAGCTCTTTCAACCCTTTCCCTCCTCCTCCTCTTGTTGTTCCTCCTCCTCCTCCTCCTTTGCGAGGTTGTGAGAAGCCCCGCAGCATGTTGATTGTCTCAACACCATCCCTCATTTTCTTTCTTTCTTTCTTTCTTTCTTTCTTTCTTTCTTTCTTTCTTTCTTTCTTTCTTTCTTTCAATTACGCACGGATCCCAAGACGGTTGCAAAGCTTGAAACGCAACACTGACTGCAGGTCTGCTCGTTTCCCATGAGGAATAAACTCAAATAAACCAGCTACAAGGTGTCTGACGAGTTTCGCTTTTATTAAAAGGACTGGCCGGGTAAATAAGTCCTTGATTATTTACTATTTACACCAAGTTGGAAGTTCTGGATAAAAAAAATCCCATCAACTGATTTGTGCAGAAACTCCTTACAGGGCCGGTCAAAACTTATTTTAGGCCCTAAGCAAATTTCATTTTCGCCCCTTTGGGCACCACAGCCCTTTTATTTCATCCAATCTTTTCACTTTGGACTTTTTATCTTATGTTTGACATTCAACACCACTGGTTTAACCAGTGCTGGATCAGCAATAATTTATAAGTAACTGAGTCGTTGGCTTTTCCACCACCGTTAAATAAATAGCATTTACTAAGAGCTCGTTTCAAACATTATCAACTTAAAAATTACATAAATTCTTTAAAGCTTTCCTCGGCTCTTGAAGGGTAGGTTGGGATAAACCTGATCAGGTTGGGATGTTTGATATTAGTATTGGTATTTTTTTTTATATTTAATTACAGTAAAAATTACATTAAACATTTTGGTAAATGTTTGAAATGTTTTGACTCATTTTCATCGAGTTGTTTATTCGACACAATAATTTGATTTTATTTAGTTGTTTATTCCTTGATTGATCTAAAGGTTTCAAGGTTATGTCCAACTTATCTGATCTTTATTTTGCGGGGCAGCCCTAAGAGGGCCTTGAAGGGCCACAAAGTTTGCCCATGCCTCTGGCCGGCCCTGAGTCCTCGTCATCAACACTGTGAGTGAAAAGCTTTGGTCTTGTTTTGGCCAAAACACCATCAGCTGCAGACTAAATAAGCACATCTGTTCCTGACTCATATCTCTGTTTGTGCGGATGATGATGCACCCTGCAGGGTTGTTGTTTTTACTTTTCGGTTTTGCCCGCTGGTTTCTCTTCATCTCGTGGAAACAATGGGGGGGATGCTGGCTCTCAGATCCGCTGGCCCTTTAAGAGTGTCTCTGTGGACAGTGTTGTGTTCCCAGAGTCTTTAATGGAAACACAGAGGGACTGAGAAAGACCCCATTGTATATTTTTTCCTTTCATTAGGAGCCTGAGCAGTGGTCTCAGATAGGAGACAGAGGCGGGGAGGGAGGGAAGAGGGTCACGGAGGGGCTCCCGTACAGAAAAGAGGGGAGCCCTACTCAGAAACACAAACTTTGAAGCTGGATGAGCCTGCAGGGAAGAAGTGGATGTTTGGGTTTTTGAGGGGGATGGGCATCGACTCAGGATTCAGTGTTTCGGCCCAACACCATGAATCCAGTACAACTGGCTGCAAACTAACTATTCAGATAAACGTGTTAATTTAAAACAACAATTTAACAATAAAGGAAACGGGTGGAAACAGCAGCCCTTCAGCTGAGAACTGTAGATTTAAAAGCCTGTCCCTGTCAGGGCTGAGGTTCCAGTGGCTTTAAGGGCAAATCAGAGACACCTTTCAGTGGTTTAAAGGTAAACAGTGCAGTCAGGTGACCACGTGAATCCGAGGGCTCTTCCGCCCCCTGCTGGCCAGGCTCCAAAACTGCAAGTGAGACAGTGGCTGGTGAACACAAGGACTTATTATAAAAAGAGATGATTGTTTATTAGTATTTCCATAATCATTATAAAAAGCTGTTGGGTTATGGTTGCTTGGTTAAATTATTAATTAAGGCATTTTGTTGGATTTATTCTTTCATGTTTACTTGTTTTACTGTCTGACTGACTTGATTCCTGCCGCGTCTTCAGCTCTGCACACATTCAGAGAAAAACACACGGCTGAGTAACAATATTTGTTTGAGCTGTTTAGAGCTGATTAAATCAGTGTACGCTTCACTGTAAGCAGTTGGTGTTGGATGTATTCATTACCAATACTACAAGATAACATTTATTTTTTTTCCAAAAAGATAGGGTTGTAGGAGTTGTCACTGACCAGGATTTGTCATTTAATTGTCAAACAACAGAACTCGTCTCTAGGTCGAAACTGAAATTAGGTTTTACTGTTAGAAGTAAACTTTGTTTCTCACTTCAGGTGAGAAAACTGTTTGTTTCTGCAGCATGTGTGCGTTAAAGGAATTGTGCTCTTTATGAATGCGCGTGAACTGCAGTTTTGTTCCATTTTGCTTGTTTCATTACTGGCTCAGGTCTTCTGGCTCCAGCCTGCTCTGCAGAACCAGAACCAGAACCAGAACCAGACATGGAGAAGCAGCATTTAGTTCCTATGCTCCACTGATCTGGAACAAACTCCCAGAAAACTGTAAAAGTGCAGAAAGCCTGAGTTCCTAAAACATATTTGTTTAGGATTGCCTTTGACTGTTTTACTGAAACATCATTGTAGTCCAAATGTTTTTAAAATCATTATTATTTGCTTTTAGTTTCCATTTTCCCATGTTTTATTTTGTTTCGATGTTTATACATTTTACTCCAACTTGTTTTATTCTATGTTTATTTTCCTATATTTTAATGACGTAAAGCACTTTGCGTCATCCTTGTATTGAAATGTGCTATGCTGATAAATTTGCCTTGCCTTGCATGCGAAAATCACAGTGGTTGTTTTTTTTATATATAAATCTCTGGCTACTTTCTAATCTGTATGTTTCTAATGCTAATGCCTAAATACTCCAGATCTCTCTCTGTCGCTCTCTCTTGCAATGCGTCATATATATATATATATATATATATATATATATATATATATATATATATATATATATATATATATATATATATATATATATATATATATATATATAAAATATACACACACAACATGATATATATTATGGATAGATAGATAGATAGATAGATAGATAGATAGATAGATAGATAGATAGATAGATAGATAGATAGATAGATAGATAGATAGATAGATAGATAGATAGATAGATAGATAGATAGATAGATAGATAGATAGATAGATAGATAGATAGATAGCCCCTGTCTCTTGGAATAATGCACGACAGAACCTGAAACTGTCAACCATCTAAACAGGCGACTTTGGGGAAGTTTACTGTGCTTTGCAAAGCTATCCCTAACTGTTTTGAGCTTTTTTCACTTCAGTCATTGAAATTTCCTCTGATAGTCGGTATCAAATAAAACTGTGAAGTGGATGAAAAATTATAATATTAAAAATTATTCACATACTAACAAAAAAAACCTGTATTTTAAATTTATACTCAGCCGCCCTGACTCAACACTTTTGCTACAATTGCCGCTGTAAGTCTAGTTTAACATCTCTGTGGTGACTTTGATGCCAGTTTCCAGTCTTTCTCAAACCCTAGTTGTCTTCCAGGATTGTGCTTCATTTAATCAAGCTTCGGGAAAAAAAAACATCCCCACAGCACCATGCTGCCACCACCATGTTTCACCACGGGGATCCTGCACCCAGGATTACACTTTTACTCAGGGGTATCAGAATAAAAGGGACTTGAAACGCTTTCTGGATTTTATTTAAAAGAATGCACACATTTCCTTCCACTTTCCAACTACACACTTCACACAAAAGATTACTGATTAAATACGTTGAATTTTAGATGCTGTAAAAATAAATGAATGAGTTGATAAGTCCAATGAGAATATTTTATTGTCAGCATGCTATTTATTCTGCATGTCGCTCCGTCTGGGAAGATATATTTTGTGCTTTTTTATCCATGACTGTCTGGTAAGGAAACTGCTTCAAAGCAGACAGGAAGAAGCGATTAAATCAGGGGTGTCAAACTCATTTTGGTCTAGGGGCCGCATGCAGCTTAATCTGATCTCCAGAGGGCCACACGAGTAAACTCACTGCAAGATTAAATAGAACTAATAAATGTGGACTTGTTGTTGATTTTTATATTAAGTTAATTTCACTTTTACACAATATATTATGAATAACCTCAGCGTTTTTAAGAAAAGTATGTGCAATTTCAACAATACTTTTACTCAGTTAAACATTTACTTGTGCATTATGCATAAGAACTGATCACAGTGATTATACAATGTTGAAAAACATTTATTCAAATTTTTTGGAACTTAAAAACACTGTCCTGCATGACAAAATACATCAAACAGATAAAAATTAAGAAATGATTTGAATTTTTCCACACCTGAAGCTTAATCTGCTAATTAAAACACAGCGCCCCTCGTGGACAATATAGGAACTGCATATTTTCAATTAAACAAAGTACATGTTTTTTTCAATAATTGTTTTATCATTCTCTTCCTTTTATCTTGTCCACTTGTGAAAGTCAAATCTGATGAGCTCTTTGTGGCACCTTTTTGCCACATTGCCAGACAGGACACTGGAAAAAATTTTTTTTTTTTTTTTTTTTATAATGATAATGCATTTAGCCACAGGGCCGGACTAAATTGTTCGGGCCGTATGTTTGACACCCCTGGATTAAATCATTCCAAAGAATGACCAGCAGCTGCACCTCTTCACCTAAAAGATTCAGAATCAGCACCACCTTCCAGGCTGAGGAACAGTTTCTCTTCTAGAACAAACTCATCTTCAGGCCCGTTTAGGTGAAAACGTTAGAACCTATTTCATTGGCACATGGATGCTTCTCGCTGAGACTCATCCTCTTATGTAATGCCGTTTTAACATCATTTAACTACACAATGCAACGCAAAGTATCATTTTTAATCCAACACTGAAAAAACAGTCAATATCTTGAAGGGTCGTGGCGTCGCTGGTTGAGAACCATCCAAAGTTTCCAGCTGCGCAGGAATAATAATCTCTCAGTTTTAATCCGCTCCAGCAGGAGGAGATCCAAACCCCGGTCCTGAGGCCATTTCAGGGCACAGATGTGTGACAGAGGACAGGTTAACACGCTGTATGTTGTGTGGAAGTGTGAAGATAAAGCCTTAAATTGGTGTATGCTTCACTGTAAGTGGAGCAGCATGACGCAGTTTAAACCCATGAGAACATTCTGGTGGGATTTATGCAGCGCTGCTATGATTATCGGGGCCTGTTGTGCTCGGATGATGTTTATGTGTGCAGAGGCGGCCTGGGTTTAAGTGGGGGAAGGCCCAAATAGTAGGGATTATTGCCTGACTCTCCCTCTCTTAGCCTATTTTCCAGCATCAGCTTCAGTCCCTGACGCAGTTCTGACCGGCAAACATGAGCACAGCAGGTGTTCATCGAGGATTCCTCAGAAAATACGGTAGGCGTCCACCTAATCTTTCTTTTAACAGAAATACAGGGTCTTTAGACGTAAAATCGTTGTCTTTTTTGGATTTAACATTGTGCTTGGACCTCCTATACGAGGCCACTAGCTTATCTAAATATAGATCGCTGTTTTTGGCTTAATTGCTGACTGCTTACCAAATAAAACAGCATTTTTTCCACATTAACGCCGTTGTTTCTGTTTGCATTCGGTAAAAATGCTGGTGACCTTTATCTGATTCTTAAAAACTCTGAAATTCATTAGAAGAATCTGATCTTGGACTTGTCTTGCATATTAAAGCCAGAATTTACTGCACAAAGAGGCAAAAACTGTGGTCATGATTCTCCAATCCCAGGCTGATTCTGCACAGATGGCTCGTGGGAAAATTTCTCAGATCAGCACTTCAATCGAGGCTTATTACTCAGAGAATTATTCCCAGATGTGTTTGTACAGAAGGACGAGGGGTTTGGATGTTAAAGCCAAGCCGTGATTTCATGCTTGACATCTGTTTTCTGTCCTCTCCGATATTATTTGTTAGTTGAATCACGGTGGATTGCTGTTTACAGCTCATCTTCCTCACTGGATCGGGGTTTCATAAAGGATTAATGCTCCATCAGCTGTTGGATTAGTTGTTCTTCTGAGTGCGTGAATGCAATACAATAAAAAGCTATTTGTTACTTTAAGAGCTCTGCTATGAGGGCTAAGATGGGTCCCATTACTCACCAAAAAGCGTTTTTTTTTTCCTGAATTATTCTTGAGAATTTTTTAAATTACAGGTTCTTTACTGAGAGGTATTTTTCATTTTAGCATTTTAAAATGTCATTAAAGCACATTGTATTTGTTGTTCTAAGCCAGTATCCTCTCAGTAATGTAAATAGGGAAACTATATTAGCAATAGTCATTAAAAACTTTCCTTGGCTGTTAACAGGGCCACGGGAGGAGGACACCCTTAATTCTCAAGGCCTATTGCCGACGCCTCACCTTCTTGGCACTTTCCAGATTGGAAAACTGCCAAAGCTCCTTTTTTCTCCTCTGCCAATCAATTAATCAACGGCTTTAATTAACTGATATGTTGCTCTTCAACCTTTAGCACGCACGTGTCAAACTCAAGGCCCGCGGGCCGAATCTGGCCCGTCAAGGCAATTTATCCGGCCCTCAAGAGCCAAAAAAGACACATCATGTCATAAAGTGGAGGCTTATATCCTTTTAAAGTGTATAAAGTGGCTAAAACTGAGCCTCCTGTGGAGAATGTTGATTTTTTTTAACTGTGTAGTAACAGCATCCTGCCACTAGATGTCAGTTTTCCCACAACACATTAAAACAACCCAGAAATGTCCAAAAAGAGAAAAAGTGATGCAGAATGATGAGTTTACAGTGTAACTCACCCCAATATCAACTTTCTTTGCAGATAAACTGTATAAACAGAGCCTAAGGTGCTACTTTTATATTTCTATGTAAACTGAAATGAAATTAAATCAAAAGTATCATCTATACAGGTGCAACCGGCCCTTTTAGTGACTTCATGATGCCAAAATGGCCCCATATAGAAACGAGTTTGACTCCCCTGATCTAGAAGCAGTAAAAGGGCAGGGTTAGGAGACTGTTTTTCATATTATTTATGAGCCCATCATTGTACAAATAGAAAATAATTACAAGTGTAAAATACTAGACAGCTGGGCCCTGTGGCTTTATCCCAAGATAAGAGTGTGCATGGCAGCATGACTTAGGTTTGCCAAGATGAAACCTAATGATCCACAGGGTTTGAGGAGCAGCCCTTTGGACAAATGGATTAATGATGGTTGCAATGGGAAAGCTCCATGTTTCAAGAAAATCAAGCATCATACCAGAAACCTCACATACATCTATGAGCACAGTGTTGGAAAAGTGATAATTTGGGATTTTTTTTTTTGCTACCAAATGGGCTGAGCATGTTAAGGTTCTTGATTTGATGATGATCTCCTCTGGATAACAGAGTATTACAGAGTTAAATGCAAGGTAATTTTTTATTTTATTTATTTTTTGCACTGAAGCTTCACCCAAGCAGGGCACCAGCAGCATAATGATCTCAACCACAGCAGCAAATGTACAACAGAATGGCTGAAGACAAAAATCCAGGCGTTGCAATTATGGTCCAGATCTGAGCCTGAGTGAAATGAAGCGGTAGGACCTTAAGAGATGCAGCTCAGAAAGACATTTCAATAAATCTTAGTGAAGTAAAGCAGCGTGGTAAAACATTTCTGATAAAGCTGCATCATGAAATTGTAAAGTGTGTTTGAACCATCATAAAATCTTTTTTTCTTCAGTTTTTTACATGAATAAAGGTCAACAGTCTTAAAAAAAAAAAAAAACACACAGCTGGACCTCCCCTTTGTGCTGAATACGAAATGTTTTCCATTTTCATTCAAAAATGAAAACGGAATGAAAAGTATGTCAAAAATTCACACGTTAACAGGTAAAGCTGACTTCTCTATGTCCCATCTTTCCTCCTGCAGGGGGCTTCATGTTCAAGCAGTGGAAGGAGAAATACCTCGTTCTTACTGGGGAGGGAAGCCTGCTGGTGTGCCGGGATGCAGAGTCCCCCCCAGACCAGGTGGTGGCGCTACAAACCAACTGTGAGTCGATTGCTGAGGGACGAGAAATCCTCGACCTGCCCAGGTTGCCCCCAGGGGGCCGGAGGGATTGCTGCTTTGCCCTCATCCTGCCACAGAACAAGTTCCTGCTGCTTCTGTCCGACAGCCCTGACGACTGCAGGTGGATGTCAGACGTTCTTTGTCCCCCTCACTATCACACCTTATCAGGCCTGTCCACAGACCCGTGCTGTGGGCCTTTTCTCCTTTGCCCCACTGACTATCACACTGTTTACTGCACATGTTTGTCAGGCTGAAACAGTTTCCCCGCTGTAGTTGTTATCAGCCTGGATCTGTGTCAAAGATAATAACATCCCTTCTTTACCTTTCACAGTCTTTGGCTGAAGCTGATCAGGAAAGTGAGAGAGGTCAGTCATTTGTTTTGTTCTTTAAATTTATCCTCTTGCCTCATTAAACCTGATGTCTTAGGGCAACTTTGAACTGCCAGTAACAACATTGGTGCCTTTAACAATCAGAAAATGTGAACATCCTGTAAACAGCTTTTCATAACGTGCAACCAGGGGCGGTTCTAGACCAAATTTACCAGGGGGGCCAAGGTGGGGCCAGTGTTTTTTCACAGGGGCACAGAACAAAAAAAAATTTAAAAACAATAAAATGGCAATATTTAACTGTATAATAATATTAAGTGAGCCACTTGTGGCACTGGAACTGCAGGTTTCAGACCCCTGATCTAGCAGTTGAAAACTTTGCCCCCTGCTCAATACGGCTAAAGCTAAACGTGAAACATCTTAAGTTTTAAATTCTTTTTAGAGTAAAGCTGTATAGGTAAAAAATAATATTGGTCAAAGTGACCAATCAGTTATGGTTTCTTTGCAATTGCAAATAATTATGAGAAGTTTATTTAACATCATGCTTTTAGTACAGGGGCCATAACAGGGGCCAGGGCCATTTCTACAGGGGCATGGGCCCCTGTTGGCCCCTGTCTAGAACCGCCCCTGCGTGCAACCTTCCTTCCTTATAGTTGCACAGTTTTGGTTACATAAAGTAAGAATCCTGGATTTATGTCCGGTTAATCTTCCTTTTTTTTAGGCACACAGAGCAGAGCTAAAAGAGGTGACGTGGTGTTAGAAAGGGTTCATTTTTCACTCTCAGCTCAAACAAACAAAAAAGAGATCTTATGCTGAGGCAGGTGACAGATTAAAATTAACTTCCCATTATCTGGCGCACCCGCATCTTTTAGTGCAGGGGTGTCCAAACGTTTTGGCAGGTGGGCCGAAATTGTCATGTCAGAGGAACTCGAGGGGCCAAAAAGTGACGATTTTAATCTTTTACTTGCTCGCACAAATATGATAATTTTAAAAAAACAAATTAATCAGGTTTTCTTTAGGAAATGACTGTGTAAATCATTGTAGATCCACAGGTAAAAATTTTTTTTTTATGTGTCGTATTAAAGGTTGGTCATCCAGTTTGCTAAATACTTTTTAATTATTTAATTTGACTCATTCATAATGAATACATATTATTATTAATAATAAACTGAACTCTTTTTGGATTTGGGTCAGTTATTTGAAAACACTTAGCCAATTTTAATAAACTAATTTAAAGCCTATTTTAATGCACCAAAGTCTGCATTTGCGTAATAAAATGTCATGGCTAATTTTTTATTATGTAATTAAAGACAATGTGTGGTTATTAAAAGATTAATGCCTTCTACTACGCATCATATTTTCAAAGTAACCCTTTTGTAATAATTTTTGCCCTGATTAAAAAAAAAAGTTTCCATCTGCATTCAGCCACCTGTACTTGTGGATCAAACATTACTTAAAATGTATTTGGGGGGGGGGGGGGCACTCAAAATAAGTACAAGGGCCACAAATGGCCCTTTGAACACGCCTGTTTTAGTGCCTTCTACTTTTATTCAGAATGGACCGCTCCAAAGTTGAAAAAGTCGACTGGGTTTTCCCACGAGGTCCCAAACCGGCCCTCAGTTTAAGACCCAGCATAGAAGTCACACTCAGGAAGAAACATTGCAGAAATAAACAAATTGTTTGCGGTTTAGACTGTTTGGATGCCGTTAAATCATTAAAAAACACACAGCACAGTACAACCATAATTATAGGCTGAGTATTTTTATTATAATATTGTCATTAAATGCTGACAAGTTAGCTGTGTCAGTCATGAATTGAGTAAATCTTAGTTTTTTTTTAACTTCCATATTGAACGTTGTTCAGGTTCTTAGTAAAATGAGTGTAATCTCTATCTCTGACATTTAAAGCTAATGCAAAGACTCATTATTCTGTTTTTACCATTTTTTCCTCAATGTAGTCTAGAGCTTCATTTTTTAGTGAATATTTCAAAATTATAAGATCAGTTACTGCCTTAAAAGAACATCCAAGACTGCTTGAAAAGTCAAGTGAATGGGTTAAAACTATGGTTACATTTTGGAATACATTTTTTATGTTCTGCTAAATTCCTCTGAGAATCATTTGGGTTTGTTTTGAGATGTTTTTTTTCTCGGTGGTGACACCCACTGGTCAGGATGAGGGCCGCTAAAGACGTGGTTTCCAGTGTGCGTTAGTAACTAGGAGTGAAGAGCTGCACTTTGTGAACTTCCTGATAGTAAAGAATAACAACAGTCCAGCCCTGAAGTAACAAATGAAGCTCACGGTCTACAACAGACAAGAGGCGCAGCAGCCAAAAGAAGACACCTGAGAAATTGGACCCGTCCAGCTATTTCTCAAAGAAGTCCTTTGGCACATAGATGCAGCCAGTATCACTGCACAAACTTTGTCTTAATGTGCATAAATGGAGGTTCTGTAAGATAATGTCATGTGTGAAAGGGATGGAGGATGAGCTTAAAAAGCAACCAGCATCAAATCAGTGGCGCGTCCAGAAGTGTTTCATAAGGGTGGCCAGATGGAGCCACTTAAACCCTTGAGGGGGCATTGAAAATAAAAGCCATAATTCCATGATTTTATTCTACTGTTGTATTAAAGCTGCCTGTAGACAACTATCACAAAGACTTTTGTCGTAAACGCCTACTAATATCTTTTGGTTTTTAATGTTTTCTTTTTATTTTTAATGTTCTTGATCTAAGGTGCATAGACCAATAACAATACAGTTAACATAGCGACCCCTGGCCACCCCTGGTGGCGCCACTGCATCAAATGTTTTTTTTTTTTTTTTGAAGGACAGTTTCATTGTTTCTGTTATCAGAAACAGCAAAAAAAAAAAAAAAAAAAATAATAATAATAATAATCAAGGATGAATGTTTCTAGCATTTTAGTTGATGTGTGATTTACTGAACGTGATCACAAGCAGAGAAAAACTATTGATATAAGGTGTAGCAGCTCCACAGCACTTGAATTACTCGGCCAGTCTCGACGAGGACAATTTAGCTTTTTATTTTCTTTGATGAAGATCCATCATGATCATCACAGTCACCACAGTTACTTCAGTCACCGTGAAAACTAAAACATATACAAATATTAGAATACAAGACATAAACTTACAATACAAACCATAAAACAAAACGTACCTCGCTGCTTTCACTGGGGAACACTAAGTGTTGATTTCTTTGTGCCAAACATCTTGACAGTTCAAGTCTTTCATTGGTACAATGATTCTACCAGCTTTTATAGGGCATGCCCTTATTAGCTACGGCAGCCCGTGAGGTACATAAAAAAATAACATTACAAAGTGCAAATACCTTTAAACAAAACAAAATATAAACCACCAACAATTTTAATCAAAACAGACAAACATCCATAAACAATCTGCGACATTCTTAATTTAGAAAATTCACTTTGAATAATTTACTTTAAACAGTCTACAAATTTAAATTATTCATGCAATTTATTTTAAATAGCTCACTGTCCACTACATAAGGGCTGGGCAGGAACTAATATACCATCTAAACCTGATGGTGTTATATGTTATTGTCTTTAAGTGTTAAAGATCATAATGTATTTAAATATTATTAGATTTAAACGTGAACTGTACTTTGCGATTGTGCGCTTCAGGAGGTCAACCATAAACTATAAACTAGTTTGCTTTATCCTGAGTGAGGTGAAATCATTTTTCTTGTAAAATGTAAACATGGAGCAGCATCTTTTAGAGCGTACAGTAGCCTTTATTAACTTTTGTTTCCTAGGGTATGATGTCACCCCTGATCCTTCAGAGACAACAAAGCTTCAGTCCCTGCATCACAGATAGAGAGCCTCTGCCCGACTCATCCAGTGATAAAGACCCCGGCTCACCCAGGGTTGCTGGTGCGACGCCCCCTCTGTCCTGGGTCCCTGAGAGGGGCGGCTCATTGAGAGACAGAAGGCAAGGTCAGCTATCAGCTCGACTCCAGTAACCACAGTTCATCTTAGCTTTTATCCGTCCAAACTCACACTGTGGCATTGATTCATGTCATGTGTTATAATGTCATCCTGTGATGAGTTCAGGGTCCCTCTGTGGTAACAGGATAAGTCAGTGTTTGAATCCTGGTTGCATCAGGAAGGGCATGCGGCGTAAAAACTCTACCTTAGCTGTTAGCATCCGCACTTTTCAGATTTTCTTCTTTAACCAGAGATGATGATGGTACTCTGAAAGAGTAAGCAAAGCAAAGAATCAAAAATTGAAATGCATATATATATATATATATATATATATATATATACACACACACATATATATATATACATATTGAAAGGTGTAAAAAAAACAGTCTTTAGGGTCTGCTAGGAAGATCAGTACTATTTAAATATGAAACTGTGCAATTTTCTTAAACCTCAATATACAGAACTGTGCAATGAAACATTCCTGATAGTTAAGAGTGTGCAAAAAATGTGTGTTGATGTTGACATTGTTTAAGGAGGAGGTCAGTTGGTGCGGCTGCAGGACGAGATTTATGCTGTCTAACAATGTTATGGCATATTATTAAACATGTAAATAAATAGTGTAATTTATTTTATTGAAATAATTTATTTCTCTCTCACACACACGTACAATCCTGATCCTTTTCTACACACCAACAATAATTTCTGCATGCAGTGCATCCACACATGCATAGAGAGTTTTTTAACGGCCTGGAAAAGTGTTCTTTAAATTTTCTAGGTCATTGCAGTGTCTTACACTACCCTGCTTGCTACTAGGGCTGGAGCTTAAGACACTTCAAACACAACTGTTTTGCACAGCTTTTTGCATGTGATGGTACTCTGTAACTCCAGGGTAGTTAATTTGGCAACATGACTCAGCCTTAGTTGGTCAAATATAGTGATTAAAAAAAGTAAAAAGCATAAGATTATCATCCATCTGTCGAATTTCTGCATTGTTCACACCAAGTAAAAACCCATCTTCAGAACCAATCTCAGCCCAAAATGGTGATCTGCACCACATGATCTACTTTCATTAGTGATCCCCATTTATTGTAACCGTAAACTGCAAAAAATCCGGTCAAAGTTGCTCCCTCTGCGTTTACTCCTGTCAGCTCCTATGCCAGCCCTGAGTAGGAGAGACCCATCCAATATGGCGGCGACGCAGAATAGCCCCCAACATGTAATGAGGCTTCTACTCTTTATAATGTCTATGACCAGCACGCTCATGAAGCTCCTCTGAACTTGAAATTGTCCATGCGTTGGTCAGATTTGTTGATTCTTGTTCAAGAACCCACTTTTTTTTTTTTTTTTAAGAAATGTGGTTTATACGACGTTGAAGAATTTGCAGACACCTGTAGGAAACGTAGATACTTTGGGAACAAATAGAGGAAAATTGTCCAGTCGCACGATGAACCTTGATGACCCCGAGGTTCACCAGGATTACCAGCTTCAGCTGTGATAATTATCAATAGCAATGACATCCTACTACCGAGGGGTGAAAGAGTCAAGAAACATCTAATTAGGTCAAATAATTTAATTATGTTTTCATATTCATATAAGCAATTGAGCGTAACAACTGCATATGTACCACATTCCTGCAATTTGCTCAGTTTAATGTAATTATTGTTCTTTCAGAAGAGTATGTCACCCAATTTAGAAAAAAAAAGATTAATTCCATGCTCATTACCTATTTTTTTTTATTTCTATTATCAACCTGTTCTCCTGCCCTTTAGTTCAGGACAAACAAAGTATTTATAATATGTATCTCACTTGCTTTTTGTCACAGCTGCTGCACCGCGGCAGCCTCTGCGGAGCGCCTCCATCGCCCCGCCCCACCGTGTCTCTGATTGCCTTCGCCATGGCAACAGCAGTGATGCCCGGGCGGTGAGGGCGGTGTGTTTGCTGATGGGTGGGGCGGCGGCCTCGTCCGCCCTGGGCTACCTCAGCTCCTGCTCCCCCACCTCCTCGCTGGCCGCCGGGGCCCCGGAGATGGGCCAAGGCTCGGGGGCCTTCTCGGATCTGCCGACGGGAGGCTCCTTCCACGCCTGCGGCCAGGACGTCGACCCCCAACATTTCAACAGCTTCGACTTCGAAGCCGACTCCGACTTCGACGCATTTGATTGCGGAGGATTTGCCTTTTGATTGCGAGCAGAAAGCAAAAGGAAAAACTGTCTAAATGGCCAGTTTTCACAGCATAATCTCTTTATCGGTGTTCCTGTGTAATACGAGGTCGTTGCTAATTAATTATTTAATTAACTTTACATCTGATGTATAAATTAATGAAGGTGTTCTTCCTGGCTCCGCGCCCCGTGCTCCTGAGGTAAATAATTAATGGTCTTGACTCTGCTGAACACTGAAAGTGTGTGTTGTTTCACTCTTTCAATGCCACCAACTGGCCTGACATTAGCAGGGCGAGACATTTGACTCCAGACGTACAAAACCACCTTCATGAGAACATTTCATCTCCAACCTGTTACTATCAGTGGTCTTTCCTCACTTGTTTTCTTGTAACTGTGTTAACGTACTACCGTGCTGACGTGATCTACAAACTCCCGTTTACATTTTCACCTGATTTGGTCAGAAGACCCTTTACCCACAGTGGGCACAAGGATTTATCGCTGAATGATGGAGAACTGTAAATAAACCCTACAACTACGGCGACTCTGTGCCTTTTACTCTAGTCTAGTTCAGTTTCTAATCTGTTTGCGGCCGATTAGAGCCGCAGTGCAAACAACAGGCCAATGATTGGAGAAGAGGGGAATGATGCCACAGACGTGCACATAAGAAGAGGAAGCTGTTTATAGACCCTGAATGAATGAGTCCGGACACAGTCGGACGCTTGTGTCAGTAATGATAGGAAAATTCATAACGAGAGGCAGTGAAGAGTCTACAATCAGTCTCTGGGTCTTTGTGTCTTTGAGGGGTCAGCACAATCATGGGGCATCTGAGTAAACTCGCTGCTCTTATGGGATGCTAATTAAACCAACCACCATCAGTGTGACCTCATCTGTACAAGCAGGAGTCTTCACAGCGTCCTGATCTGGAACATAATGTGTCATTAATGTATCTATCTATCTAGATAGATAGATAGATAGATAGATAGATAGATAGATAGATAGATAGATATAAAATATCGTCTCTGCATGTGGGGGCAGTGGGGTCTGGCCCCACCAGATGTCGCTGTGGAGCTCTATGTTCACAATAATCAGTGGGACAGGATCGTTCTTTATACAGTCATATTGTAAAAATGACAGATTCCCTTACCAATAAAATTCTGTTATAAACATTTGTGTCTATATATCTAAGTCTGCCGGAAAACTGACAAGCTCTGTAGGCTAAATCCGCTTGAGGCGCCTTGATATTGGGGCTGGGACACCAATGTTTGTTTAAATAAGGAACATCTGAAATCGCAGTGCACATGTCCAACACAGTAGACAGCTGTGGGGCATAAATACTACGGAGCCAAGCTCGGATCGTCCAATCAAAATGCTGGAATTGCACACCTTACGTTTATGTTCTGCCGAATAGTGTGCGACCATCTAGTGTTGGTTGGGCTTGCTGGCTCGTTAAGGGATTGATGGGAATCTTTTCTGTTCAATAAATTAACATTAGTGAGCCTTTATTTGTAATTTTAATCTATAAAAATGTAAATACATTTAGTTCATATAAAATGCCATTTCCAATTTGTTGGTTTACGCTAACTGATTTGTTTAATTTAAATCAATCAAAATAATAAAAAAATCTATCTATCTATCTATCTATCTATCTATCTATCTATCTATCTATCTATCTATCTATCTATCTATCTATCTATCTATCTATCTATCTATCTATCTATCTGTATATATATATATATATATATATATATATATATATATATATATATATATATATATATATATAGATAGATAGATAGATAGATAGATAGATAGATAGATAGATAGATATGAACTCTATCATATTTCTCCAATTTTAGCTTCCCTTCATTGGCTTCCTGTTAAATCAAGAATAGAATTTAAAATTCTCCTTCTAACGTATAAAGCCCTTAATAATCAAGCTCCATCATATATCAGAGCTCTGATTACCCCGTATGTTCCTAACAGAGCACTTCGCTCTCAGACTGCAGGTCTGCTGGTGGTTCCTAGAGTCTCTAAAAGTAGAATGGGAGGCAGATCCTTTAGCTATCAGGCTCCTCTCCTGTGGGACCAACTCCCAGTTTTGGTCCGTGAGGCAGACACCCCGTCTACTTTTAAGACTAATCTTAAAACTTTCCTCTTTGACAAAGCTTATAACTAGAGTGGCTCATGTTACTCTGAGCAACCTTTATAATTTTACTGCTATAGGCTTAGGCTGCTGGAGGATATCAGGATCTAATTTTCTCACTATATTGAGTTCTACTGTTCTTCAATTATGCATTATGTGTCGTCATTTCAGCTTTTAACTTTCTGTTCTCTCTCTTTTCTCTTCATAGTAGGTACACCTGGTCTGGCGTTCTGTTAACTGTGACATCATCCAGAGAAGACGGCTCACCCGCTACTATCATCTAATGTAGAACAGATTACTAGATCAATGTGGGCTTCTGTGCTTTTTTGTTTCTCTTGTTGTGTCTCTGCTCTGTCTTCTGTAACCCCAGTCGGTCGAGGCAGATGACCGTTCATACTGAGCCCGGTTCTGCTGGAGGTTTTCCTTCCCGTTAATGGGGAGTTTTTCTTCGCACTGTCGCTTCATGCTTGCTCAGTATGAGGGATTGCAGCAAAGCCATGTACAATGCAGATG
Organism: Fundulus heteroclitus; assembly: GCF_011125445.2. NCBI lineage: Eukaryota > Metazoa > Chordata > Actinopteri > Cyprinodontiformes > Fundulidae > Fundulus > Fundulus heteroclitus. The sequence continues at coordinate 37,889,371 of NC_046378.1, read as the reverse complement.
ACTCTTCCAGTGGCTCTACGCTTCTCCAGGAGTGAATGCTGCTTGTCGGGACTTTGATGCAATCAACTGGTTTCCTTATATAGGACATTTTTGACCAATCTGTATAATCTGACCCAATCTGTATAATATGATTGAACTTGACTTTGTAAAGTGCCTTTAGATGACATGTTTCATGATTTGGCGCTATATAAATAAAATTGAATTGAACTGAATTGAATTGAACCCTCATGCTCCCAGGCCTCAACCAGAGCTTGAGAAATGGAGAGCCACCCACCTTGTTCAGGTGTTTAATGGGTGGGTGAGAGAGCAGGGTTTTATAAATATATATATATATATATATATATATATATATATATATATATATATATATATATATATATATATATATATATAGATAGATAGATAGATAGATAGATAGATAGATAGATAGATAGATAGATAGATAGATAGATAGATAGATTTATTATTATTATTATTTATTTTAATAAATAAAACTGGTCATTTTCCAGTCCATTTCCCACCCTAATCATGCCGGCCCCCTGTAATTACACTATGCTCCCTCTAGGGGACGCGCCCCCCACTTTGGGAACCGCAAGTTTAGGTCAGACTTATATCACTCTAGTTTAGGTTAAGGTTATCTGTCATGGGTTTTACGACAGTGGGGGATGCTAGTCAGTTGTTTTACAGATAAATTTGCCTTTTTCTAATGAGCAATGCGTCACAGATGAAAAGTCCGAAACTTCCTGCGTGGAATTGAAATATGGCAGCAGCGCTCCGTGACTGGCCGCAGATGGGTCCCCTCTCTTGAGGGGAACTACTGTGTTGCTTTGTTCACGGCCCAAGCTGGCAGTGATTTAAATATATTTTTTGTCCCAAAAGTTGTATTTAGAGACGTATTTTTTTTTTTCCTTTTCCGAGCTCAGCTGACTAACTTCCGGTTGTAAGAACTTCAAAATAAGGCAAGGAGAGAGAGCCTAAAAAGTCCGTTTTACCCGTAAAGAAACAAAATAGGCAGGTATAGGTCTATAAATATCATACTTAGTGCCAATAAATCAATGCTTATTGCCTATTTTAAATCCAAAAGAACATAAAATGTAGTTAAAGCTCTGTGAATAGTTCCCTAATGTAATGTAAATAGAAATGTAGGTGCAGGAACTTAATGATTCGCTGAACAAAACATTTGAACAAATTATTTTTATTGCACTGATTCTAGTATATTACTACACTGAAAAGAACTGTGGTGTCCATCACTAAATTGGATTAATTTTAGAGAAGTAGAAATTTCTCTGGCAATCAAGCAGTAAACAACTCCTAAGTGGTATTGCTGCTAATTGTGGTTGTATCAGTTACCAAGTGATTTGGTTTCATTTCTTTTTTAACTACCAACCATCATCAACAAAGAAGTGTGAAATACGACAGATGATAGTACTTTGCCACGACTGAGGAACTCAAATGTTAAAGTTTATGCCAGTAAAGCAAAAAGAAAAAGCTTCTTCTCTCTCGACAGACTATGGTACCATATATGAGTTTATAAAGATCCATCCAAATATAGAACCTCTGAAACATTGTGCTTTGAAGTTGAGAGCAATAAAGTAGAGATATTAGTAGAAAAATAAACACAGCATGTTCAAACAACAACCCCATGCTAACAGTCAAGCATGGTGGTGGAGGGGTGATAACTGGGGATGTTTGCAGTACCTGGGCACCTTGCTGTCAGTCAAAATTCTCCACTCTACTTAAACTTTTAACTAATGTAACTGATATGTTTAACACTTTTCCATCTTGAAGACATTTTAGCAGTTAACTTACAGAAAATGTACTTCATGATATGGCTCTGAGAATTAAAAATGACTTTAAAATGACTCAGGAATACTGTTTGGGATTGAAGTAGCTGAACGCATCAATGGAAATGTCCTCAGATGGACTATCATGCCACCAGGTTAAAGGTAACTACTTTTACTTTATTTGATTTTATTTTATTCTTTGAGCAAAGTGTTGCACTTTATAGATGGTCCCTTAACGCCCTCGATCATCCTCACACCTAGAAAGAAAACTGTGTTGTTTGTTTCAGATGACATGCTGTGAATTGGTGCTATATAAATAAAACCGAATTGTATTCAGTTGAATAGAAGAAAGTTTGTTTTATTAACTAGTCTTATTTGGATAGAAATGAACTTTCCGTAAGTTTGAGCTGGCCTCAAACCCCAACACATTTAGCTTTGAACTTTTGGATTATTTATTAGTTGGAAATGTAACAAAAATCTCTCCAAATTTAATAATTTGTGACGGAGAACTGTATGTTTTTTCTGGTTTTGTAAGCTGTTCTTTTGTTTTGGTAAGCTGGTTCTTTGAGCATGTTTCTTCCTGCAAACTTCCTGAAGTTTTTCACTGGTAAACAGGTTAAGGTCCAGTCTGTCAGATCACATGGGCGTCACCGCGCCCAGCTCCTTCACACATAAATAAATCCTCCACAGGGAGCCAGACAGCGCAGAGATTGCTGCAGAACAGAGAGAAGCCTGCCAGCTGTGGAGAGCATTATGGAGTTTTATACTACGCTGCTCCTGGCAGCCCTGATAGGTCTGGTTTGGTTCTTCTCTGTTAAAAGCCACCAGAAGTACCGTCTGCCACCAGGACCCAATCCCTTTCCTCTCATAGGAAACCTGCCTCAAATAGACAAGAATGCGCCTTTTAAAAGTTTCCTAGAGGTGAGTTGGGGAATTGCATTCATTTGCATTTTCATAACTAGTCATTGCAGCTCATTCTAAGGGAGGTTCAAGGTTGTTGTTTTTTAGTTGACTTTTTGCACAGAAAAAAATCAGATTACATGTGGAGTTCCAATGCTTTTCTTTTCTTTGCAAAATATGTAAATGCTTAAATGCTCCTTTTTGTTTTTACGTTTAGTTCAGTAAGCTCTATGGTCCTGTGATGACCTTATACCTGAGCTGGCAGCGGGTCGTTGTTCTGGTTGGATACGATGCCGTGAAGGAAGCCTTGGTGGACCAAGCAGATGACTTCACAGGCAGAGCTCCTGTGCCATTTTTTCACAAAGTCACTAATGGATTCGGTAACCACTTCAGTCTAACTTTATTTATTTTATTTTTTTGTGTTAATAGTTGTATCGTTCTCTTTGCGTATTCAAAGGCCCTGTTTCTGCTTGACAGGTCTCGGGATCAGTAACGGGGAGCGCTGGCGTCAGCTGCGCCGCTTCAGTCTGACCACGTTACGGGATTTTGGGATGGGCCGTAAAGGGATGGAGGAGTGGATCCAGGAGGAGAGCAGACATCTCAGGGCTAGCATACACAAATTCAAAGGTGTGGTGTCCACATTCCTCACAGCGAGAGCTTAAAACATGTACTTCCACATTTTTTAGCATTTAAAATTGCCTTGTTATCATGCTTTTATCAACATAACTGGAATTCTACTTCTCAGCAGGGAGAGGCCTCTGAAATGCTCTCAAAAAGATGCATATAAAGTTGCATCAGGCTAAAATTACATGAAACACAAAAGGAAGATAGTCATGGTCATGTTTGTACTCCGGTCTGGGTCTGGATAACCAAAGTAAACAAGTCATCTTTTTAGGAAAGTTTGGTTTATTTGCTCACTGCACCTCTTTCACTTCATTTTTTTTTATTTACAGTCGATGTTGATTCCTTACAGCTTCATTCAAAACTAGGATTTTTTTTTTTTTAATTGAATGTTTGGTTTCAAACTAGAAGGCCATATGTTACTCATTAAAACTCAACATTTAGAGTAAATAAACATAAAATCTGCAAAGCTAAAAGGCTACAAGTCATTGTGAAATTAAAATAAATAGATAAGATAATTTAAGATATTTCTGCAAGATCAGCACCATCGGAAACACAAATTGAATCTTTGTGCTGCCACAAAATCAACCAAAAACACTCCACAACTCGGCATATATTTCAGTTTTATCAAACTAGCAAATCGGTGATTCGGTCTGCCAACGTATAAATGGTACGAATGAGATCTGGTTGTAGGTTGGTGACAGTTATTATAATTCAGTATAAGCTAATGATTGGTTCTAATCCTGACTGGTTTGTCACAAGGATATATGCAACAGAACATCAATTGTGGGTGTAAACAGGTTTTTTTGGTGCCACACCCTTAAAGTCCAAAAACTGCTAAATAAGATTAACACTGCATTAAAACGGGTTTTAGCGGTTAGAACAGTTCAAACTTGAGCAAACATATGAGGAATATAACTGAAAAGGTTTTTCTCCCTTTCCTTCTGAGAACAGTTTTTGTGAAACGATTCTGTCGGAATCTTGTTTTTTGCCTCCAGGCGAACCTTTTGACCCGTCCATCCTTCTGAGCCGCACCGTGTCCAACATAATCTGCTGCCTGGTGTTTGGCCAGCGCTTCAGCTACGAAGACAAGCAGTTTGTGAACCTTCTCAGCCTCATTTCTAAGATGATCAGGTTCAATAGCAGCCCCATGGGCATGGTAAGTGTGTGTGTTTTTTTTTTTTTTTAAATGTTTGCTTTCCTTTTGGACCTGTTTTGCAATGAGATACACGTTGTAAAAACATACATTAGCTCTCATTAGTGTACACACCCCTGTTAAACAATTATCTTACGGTTGAACTGAAAAACAAACAAATCTGTTAGTAAAGGAGAACATTAAAATGTAAGCCAGTATCACAGGTGTGCACACACTTACCTTTGTTGAATCATTTTTTGATTAATCCCTTAAGACCGAGGGTCCGTTTTCCAAAAAATGCATCCTCGTGCTTTATAAGGCATTTCTAAACCTGTACAATGCCTAAACTACTAATCTTGTTATCAACTACCATAAAGGTCCTGGAGGATGATGTGGAGATGAACATTTCAGAGTTAATTATTCTGAGTAAATGAGATTTAAATGCCCAAAAAATAAATTTTGCCTAAAATAACAGATGTTTACATACACAACTTCCTAATTTTGCTGTAAAGAAGGAAATAAACCCAATAAATTGTAATTACAACATCTTGGTTACACCTGTAGCAAGTTGTTACACCTGGTGTCCACACAACAAGCAATTGAGAAGTTATACATGTTTAGACCCCTACTGTACCATTTTGGCACAATTTTTTTTAAAATCTGGAATTTATTCTTGAAACAGAAAATGTGGAATGCTATTATATATTTGAACAGATACTTTTATAGAGGAGTCTCAGATTAAAATCTGGACATATGATCAGTGTGCATAGGTCTCAGCTCGTCCACTACTAGCATGTTATCTTTGCTAAAGAGATCAAGCCCCCCTAAAATGGGGCTTAAGGGGTTCAGTCTTATTTGGTGGGAGTCCATACGTATTTCCTCATCTTAACAGTGTGCCTGCTCTACCAAGCTCCGGCTTTTCAGATCCATCAGTAATCCCAGATCACTGTGGTCCTGCTAACATGTTTCACTGCAGGTTTGCTCTTCCTATAATGATGTGCTGTGTTATTTTTTTCCAAACATATCTTAATGTACGCCAGAGGTATAACCAAAACATGTCGTTGGGAGATTTCAGTCAGACCTGGATTTTTATTTTTTTATTTTATTTTTACTTTTTGGATTAAAATGTTTCTGTGTTGTCGCCCTGCTCCCTAGTATTGTCAAATAACTAACACAACCAGTAATAACGAGACATTACTGCGCCTCCTTCAGTGATGCTTTCCCAAGAGGCTGACAGTAATACAGAAACATGCCATTAGCAGTCACAGCGTCATGAGGTTGTGGTTGAGGAATAGGACCGAGATGCAGACAGGAACGTTGGATGGACATAATGTTTAATAAGTTAAAACAGGGAGCTAACAAGGAAAACAGGACAAGGAACATGGGCAGAGTCAACAGGGAGAGTAATTGGAAATATGGGCATGTTAACGGGAGGATCCAGCAAAAAACAATGAAAAACACTGTTGTGCTATTGTTACACACTGTTCTAAGTTATTTAAAGTTTAATAAATAACTCTCGGTCTGTTAGGTATTGTCCAGTGATTAAACAGCTTATATGGGGACAATAGTTTAAAGGAATGATGCGAGTACTGGCGTTCAGAAAGCTTAACAGCAAACTCTGCACACATATAGAATAAATGAGTGACAACTTCTCTTCATGTTCAAATTTATTACCAGAAATAAATGAACATCCAGAGAACATCACTATAGAATGCTGTTTATCTGAATTAACACCCTATTTCAATCAACAAATCCTCTCTACTAGGCTAGTAAAGCTTAGCTAAATCTACTTAGCAAAATTAAGATAAAAAGAAGCTAAGGAACTATTTACACACAAAAGAAACAAAAGGACAAAATAAAATGGTTGAAAACCATCGTCAGAATGATTCAGTGAATCCTGGTTCACTGCAGATCTAAGTTAAAGATGTTCAATGCTTAAGAATATGGAATGAGGTTAAATTAGTTTAACTAATTTAGAACGACATTTCGCATGTGTTTCAACCCATTCACAATGCAAATCTTGAGTTAAACCAAAACAATATTTGATAAAAATAACATTTTAAAGAATGATTTGCTCAGTATAATCTGTAACTTTAGGACACTTGCTTTTATTAATGCAATTATTCCTCCTGAAAGCTAGAGGTCACTGTAGCGATCGGTTGCTTGTTGGAATAATCCTAAAGTTATACAAAACACCATTAAATCGACATTAATCTTCCATATTAATGCGGTAATAACGCTTACAGCATTATCCAACGATGGTGGTGTGAAAGGAAAACAAGCATTATGTTTAAAACAAACTGTAGTTGCCTTGACTCGGTGGTAGCACGAATGTTATCCGGGAAGCTAATAGCGCTATAGTAGCGGACATTAGGCGCTAATTTAAAAAGACCTTAAGCTCCATTTGGTCGTAATGAGCGGACCGGAAAACACAAAAATTAATATCCTATGACTGTATAAAACCCTTATGGAAATAAAGTTTGTTAGAACCATAAAACCCACACTCAAAACCACATCAGCATAGCTTGTTTTAAAAAAGCAGGCGGTAGCTATGCCCGTTAGCTCCATGTGTTTTGAAAACACAGCGAAAACACATTAAGTAAACCATTCCAAACTTTCCCTGTTTATTTCTCTGCAGGTTACTAGCAGGTTTGTTATGGAGCTAAAACAGTGACGGCTTGCAGTGACATTGAAAAGAGATTTGACATTGAAAAATCAAACATTGAAAAATTAAACATCGAAAAATCCCTTGCAATGACATTGAAAAGAGATTTGACATTGAAAAATCAGACACTGAAAAGTCAAACATTGTTAGAAAGTAAAAATTTATAATTCTCATTTTTTGCTGCAGTATTTTCTGGTATTTTTACCACAGACATTTTCATTGTCACTGCAGAGCTCACTACATTGTCACTACAAGCTGGCACTGTTTTGCCATCGGGGGCGGGGCTAAATTGAAGGCCACTTCATGGGCGTTCCATTTTTTTCTGCTACTCCTCATCATCTACCTCCTGTAAGTGGTTTAGCTCCATGTCACTACAATCATTAGCTGTCTAAGCTAATGAAGATAATATTAATGAAAAACAAGACCGTTTCATGTGGTTGAGTAGTAGTACTTGACCGGAGCCTTCCATAAGTTCACTACAGGTAGATGAGTGCATCACACACATGCACACCTAACTCTGTAAAACGTTCACATTTCCTACTAATGCTGAATTTCAGCATGCTTGATAATTTTTTCTCTGGGAAACAAAAACGCTGCTTTACTTCCACAGATGTACAACATCTTCCCCTGGGCCATGGAGCGGCTTCCTGGCCAGCACCACACTGTCTTCGGCAGGGTTGATGAAATCAAAAACTTTGTCAAGATCAAGATCCAAGAGCACAAAGAGACGCTGGATCCCAACTCACCGAGAGATTATATTGACTGCTTCCTCATCCGAGCTCATCAGGTTGGGGGAATCATGAGGTTTTCTTGTTTCATTCAATCAAAACTTTTATTAACTTTTACTTTTATACACTGGAAAGCAAAACCTTTCCTTTGTAAATCAGAACAGCGTTTAAAGGGATTGTTGGGATTTGTTTAATTTTAAACCTCCGACCCAAAGACAGATAATAATAATAATAATTCCTGTTTAAATATCTTTTAATTTAATCTTTGTCCTGTTTTCTTCTCAGGAAAAAGATAATCCCTCCACTGAGTTCCACTATGATAACCTGTTTGCTACGGTGATGAATTTGTTTCTGGCAGGAACAGAAACCACCAGCTCCACCATCAGATATGCTCTCAACGTGCTGATCAAACACCAGAACATACAGGGTGTGTGTAGACGGATGCTGTAACTACACAGGCTGTTAAAACCAGAGTTTAACTGTCGGCCATTTTTGCTTCTCCAGAAAAAATGCAGGAGGAGATTGACACTGTGATTGGAAGAGAGCGATGTCCACGCATGGAGGAACGGAAATCCCTCCCGTTCTCAGACGCCGTCATTCATGAGGTCCAGCGTTTTCTGGACCTCGTCCCCTTCAGTATCCCTCACTACGCTCTGGAGGACATCTCCTTTAGGGGTTACACCATCCCTAAGGTACTCTCCACTCCTAGAGATAAGCACCAAATGGTTTATCTCAGTAAATGTAATTGTAATGAGGCTGTCAGTGTTGACCCAGACAATCAACACATTAAAAAGAATTGTTTTAAAAATACGTCCAGATCTTAGTTAATGCAGTAAAATGGTAGCCTCGTGAGACCATCCTGATCTTGCGAGCTTTCAAGGTTTCACTCGCAGATCAGTCTGGCTACTTTCCGTTTAAAGAAAATTTGGAGCCGTTCACCAAACGAACGTCCAATCAGCGTTGGCTTTGAGGCGGGTTGAGGTGTGACGCAACGGGAAGCGCGACAGTTCATTCTAAAGAACATGGCGGCTTCAGCCGATGAAACTAGCGTTAGCGTGGCTATCGAGCAAGTTTTATCGGAATTACAGAGTATTTCTTTGCTGAGCTAACGAGCCTTTACCTGCAGCAGCAAGAGTAGCTTGGCTTGTGGTTGTGTTTTCTTCGTCGCTCTGTTACGAGCGACGACGAAGCATGTTGACGAGTACGTCATATGCTTCGTTGATCTGATTGGTTTATTTGGCCCGTCTATCACCAACATAGGCCAATCAGCTAACCAGTATTTTCGCCCCTTCCTAAAATTACTTCAACAGAAGGTTTCCAGATGGATATGCGGAGCAAATCCATCTGGCTTAGTCAGGTTAGTGAAATGGCGCTAATTTACTCAATAATTGGTAGAAAAGGCCTTTTTTGATAATGAACAGCTTGAAGACGTCTCTTGCGTGGAGAAACTAGTCTCATGAGTTGCTCTGGTGTAATTTTTGCTCACTCCTCCTCATAAACTTTATTAAAAAAATTAAAAAGGTGACATCACATTTCTCCAATTTTAGCTTCCCTTCACTTTTATGCGTCTGCAGGGAGCAGTGATCATACCCTTGCTGCACTCGGTTCTTAAAGATGACAAGCAATGGTCGGCTCCCTCTTCCTTCAACCCTCAGCACTTTCTAGACCAGAATGGCAACTTTAAGAAAAACCCAGCATTCCTTCCTTTTTCTGCAGGTAAAACTGCTACCACACAGTTGGTAAAAAAAAAAAATCAGTTAGCATGCACAATAAACTTATTTCTGCTTATGTTTGTCTGTCCTCACAGGGAAAAGAGCCTGTGTCGGCGAGTCTCTGGCTCGTATGGAGCTCTTTATCTTCTTAGTGGCGCTCCTGCAGGACTTCACCTTTTCTTGTCCCGACGGTCCCGACAGTATTAACCTCATTCCAGAGTACAGCAGCTTTGCCAACGTGCCTCGTTGTTACAATGTTATTGCAACACCTCGGTGAAACGATATAGCCGCAATTTATTTTTTCCAAGGATCTATTTTAGCTTGATTTTTTTATTCCACTATCATGCCTTAGTCCTGTTTGTTAACTAGTTGATCCGACGTTACAAGATTATCATATTGATAAAACAACATTAATTCCTATGCAGTTCTGAGTCCTGTCTGCTCATATATATTGTCCTTTCTGTAAATATCAATGCTCTTTTGTAATACAATTGCTAAAATAAATACCAAAATGAATGAATTTCGGTGTGAATGTGTGTTTTAACACATAATGTTCACCATGTTTTCCATGAAGGACCAGATGGTTAATAGGTTTTATTTCTTTCTTTTAAAAAGGTTGAAATGACCTATAACTGACAACTGGTCAAGGAACAGTGAATAAATCTGAATTGAAGGCAGCTGATGCGTCTCTAATCTGCCTTTGCTTTGAGGTGGAAACTTCAAATGTTACCAAAAAACGCTTTCTTCCTGCTGCAACCAGGTTACTGTGAAATGAAGCACATTAAACATAAGCCTCTACCCTACACTAAACCTTGTTAAACCGATCCATGCCGAGCTCGGTCCGAGCTTGGATCAGTTTAATCAGATGAAGAGGAACGCTCTGTCTGACTCCCTTTAAGTTTTGTTTGTTTGCTGGGCGATGTGTTCTGGAGGGAGAGATGTGGGATCGGAGCGTGTTTGGACCTGTTTTTGTTTTTTCTGTCTTTGTTCGCATTGATTGTGAATACTTGTAGAGTTGTCTAGATGGTGAGTACTCTACAGATGGGGGTTGCTTCTTTTCCATTCCCTTTTCAAATCATGTATTTTTTTATTTATTTTTTTGGATTATAAATGCTCTGCAAAAGGGAACTAAAAGTAAGTCAAATTAGTGTATTTTTACTTGATTTGAGCAGCTAAATAAGACTATTTGCCAATGGAATAAGAATTTTTGCACTTAACATAAGAACAATTAATCTCCATCATCTTATTTGAAGTGCAGGATATCTAATTATCTAATTTTAGGGGTAAAACTACTAATTCCATTGGCAAAGAGTCTTATTTAGCTGCTCAAATCAAGGAAAAATACGTAATTTCAAGAAAAATTTACTTACTTTTAGTTCCCTTTTTGCAGTGTGTGAATACGGATTATTTTTCTTGCAGCTATGAAACAAACAAAAAAAAAAAAAAAAAAACAACAATAAGAGTTATGTAGAAACCTGTTATTCATGTATCTCAGCTGTTAACTTTTCAGTCAACTTACTTTTGGATTGCTTGACAAAATATTAAAGTTTGGCAAACTTCTCAATTATTAATTAAAAGAAAACAGAGGCGAGAGTTTTTGGACCAAATGGCCCCTGTGAGTCCACTACTGTTGAACCAACAAACTTTCAACCAGCTGTTACCAATGTGGGTTTTAAGCTAGACCGTGATTTTAAATCGGACAGCCAACTTTGCCCACTAGTAAAGACCCGCTTTTATCAGCTAAGGTGGTTGGCAAAAGTGAAAGCTTGTCTTTCAATCATATGTGAGTTTGCATCCTTTACAGAACATGTCCACCCTTTTGAAGATGTACTCTTACCAAATTCAAGGGGATGTTTAGCTAATAATACCAATTTGAGACTGCTGCAATAAAAACAATGTTTTGGAGGCTTTTTACACATATTTAACAGGGGTGCTAAATCATCTGCTTGCCTTTGTTTTTAATGTTTTTTTTTTTGTTTGTTTTTGTCTGGGCAAATAAATAATTAAAATTGTGCATTTATTGGATCGGAATCCATTAAAAACATACAATAAATAAAATAAAAACAGATACAAAAGCCCCATTTGGTATCTGTGTGAATCTTTTGTCTAGACGTGAAGCATCTGAGGACATAAAACCTGCGGTAACGCGGCGCTGCGGCATAACGAGATGTATGTGTAACTCGATGAGGTCCAGGTGAGGCGATCCCATCAAACCGTGCGTCACGCCGTCAGGCTGCTGCTGCTTGTCGTCGTCCCCGTCTCCTGGATGAGCAGCAGTGTCTGGGTCAGACTGCAGGGATCATCGTCCACTGAAGGCCTGTTAAACATCCACCAGCTTAACTGTTATGGCAGGTTTTATTTAACCTTTTATGAGACTTCAGTGTGTCAACAAGTTAAAAAAATTATTTACATAATCATGTGCTCTCTGTGTATTATTGCTCAATAAAGCATTGTTTCTGGGATGCTCCCAGAATTGCACATGGCAGGTGTTTTCATCTTATATTTGAAGCGTAAAACAACCAGAACTATAAAAATGATGTTCTACCATAACCAGAAAACAGGAAAACTAAGTACCTTTAATAAAATTATAATGGAGTAGTCTTTCTCCACCACTGCCAGCAAACCCAAAACATGTGCATATATTTTTTAAATGCAGCACCAGATATTCCAAAAAAGTAAAAAAGAAAAACAACAACTGGACTTTTTTACAAAGTTTGAAGATGTTTCGCTTCCCATCCAGAAAGATTTCTCAATTCAAAAGTGAAAGCTTTCTATGGCGTCACATTTATCTCAGCCATAGCTTTCTGGATGGGAAGCGAAACGTCTTCAAACTTCAGAAAAAAGTCCAGTTGTTTTGTTTTTTAACTTTTTGTTTGGAACGATCATGACCTGGATGAGTGAAAATTTTCACCAGCAGCACAAGAATTCATGTGAAGTTGCATTGAAGCGACTGCTCACACAGCATAGCAAACTGAACGTTTTATTTCCACTTAAAACGGCTGCAGGTGAAGTTATTTGACTTTAAATGTTGGGCAGGTGGTATTTATGCTTTACTAGCTTCTTGACATCCGGGGCCGGTGAGATGTTACTGTGAGGCAGCTGAGGAAGGTACTGGACCTGTAGAGAGGGAAACACACAGAGAAAGGAACATTTTCAGTGGAAGCATTGCATCATGGGAGCAGTGACCAGAATAAGGAAACACATGGCTGCTGATGGGAAGATATTTGCCAGTGTGCCATCCTCACCCCGGCTTGTTTGCGCCGGGAGGCTCTGTCGTGTCTTCTTCCTGGGCGGTCCACTTCCCGGCCCCAGCTGGCTCCTCCCTCGTCCTGAAGGTACGGCAGCTCCAGCAGCTCCTCACAGGACAGCCGCAGCGAGGGGTCCATCACCAGGCATGACTATATATGCAAAGCCGCAAAATATCTGTCTGAACACCGACTTTCATTGTGTTTACCGGCTCGACACAATTTTAAAGTGAGATTAGCTGTTTGGAGCACTGACGTCAAAGGGTACATATGCACAATCCTCTTTTTTTTAGCCCCTAAATACATTTCGCTGTGTACTTGGAGTCTCTAGGAGTGTAGAAAATTTTTAATATAGCCTCTCCAGGTGCTTTATAGATACCTTAACATTCTGTTTGGGTCATATTTTTCCGTCCATTCAGTTTCCTCTATCCTCTAGAGGACATTTTTTGACCAATTAGGTCACAGTGTTTACTGCGAAACTGCTAAATTAAACAAAGTCACGGAGGTCCGAATTACCAATTTCACGGATCCGCTGTTTTTTTTTATTTCTTTGACCTATTTTTTAGTCCAAGCTGAAGGAAGCCGAAGCTACAGGTGGATAAGTTAAAATGTTTGGTTGTTCACCGTATCGTCCCTCTACAAACTACAAAAATGGCCGAGCGGGGTGGAGTGCATATTTAAAGAGATGGCACAAAAACGAGTCGCTCTCAGACGCACCACAGAACATTAGTAAAAACGGGGAACTCAGACCAAAGCATTGCAGTCCCACTTTATATAGACCACAGCTGAATAAATTCACGGTGAAAAGGTAGAACTAAAAAGCATCATATGTCCCGTTTAAAGAAAGAAGTCAAAGAGAATTCCTACTAACGGGCTCGCCCATGTTTACTACACCGGATTTGTGCAATAAGCTTACAGAAACACCTTACCACTAATCAGCACAATATGGATAAACAACATTTCTTATCGTAATCACCCATTTATACCTTTTATAGTTGGTGATTTGGACTGATGAAATAGAGATTCACGACAGACAAGACATTCAGAATTCATAGAAAAGCATTGAGAAAATGAAACAGTGTTACATTGACTCTTTAGTGAGAAGGGTACTGATTGCCTGTACAGGCCCCATACATTTACATTATATACTGATATTTTACACCTGTGAACATTTAAATACGGCCAAATACCATTTAGGTACAGAAAGCTGATTCTAAAGTAACCTGGGACAATCTGAAAGCACTCCAGCAACTGATCTCAAGGGAATCTTGATGTATTTCTATAATAAATGAATGTTGAATACCTTCATGACCTGAAGAGCTTGAGGAGACGCTCCATGGAATCGCCATTCCAAGGGTTCCTGGGACAAAACAAGCAGAGTTTATGAATAGATTAAGCGTACTTTGTGACCTCTAGTTGAGCATGTTTGCTTGGTGAGACATACCATTGTGTCTGGTTCAGGAATACTGACTCCAGAGAAGAACACGTTGGATCTGAAAATCTGCTGGTGACGGGGGATCAAGTCACCTGGAGTAACGAAATGAGATTTATACTTAGTGGAAAAGGCGTCGTCCTCTGCTGACCTTATACTGCCTTACAAAGAAAAAAAGTAAGAATTGTCCACTCATATTTTTCATATTTTGTCACATTAATACCAAACAGCATCACAAAGGAGTGCATATATGGGAAGAGGCAGCAAAATGATTTTTTTTTTCAACATTTACTACAAATATCCATCATCCTGCAGATCCATAGCCTCGTGAGACCATCCTGATCTCGCGAGCTTTCAAGGTTTCACTCGCAGATCAGTCTGGATACTCTCCGTTAAAGAAAATTTGGAGCCGTTCACCAAACGAACGTCCAATCAGCGTTGGCTTTGAGGCGGGTTGAGGTGTGACGCAACGAGAAGCGCGACAGTTCAGTCTAAAGAACATGGCGGCTTCAGCCGATGAAACTAGCGTTAGCGTGGATATCGAGCAAGTTTTATCGGAATTACAGAGTATTTCTTCACTGAAAGAAGAGCAAAACACTGCTCTGGAGGCTTTTCTCGGAGGAAAAGATGTTTTTGCTCTTCTCCCGACTGGTTTCGGCAAGAGCTTGTGGTTGTGTTTTCGTCGTCGCTGTTAGTACGTCATATGCTTCGTTGATCTGATTGGTTCATTTGGCCCGTCTATCACCAACATAGGCCAATCAGCTAACCAGTATTTTTGCCCCTTCCCAAAATTACTTCAACGGAAGGTTTCCAGATGGATATGCGGAGCAAATCTATCTGACAGAGTCAGGTTAGATCCATGCAGGGTCGTGGCGGCGATCGGGCCTATCAACAGCAGTCAGTGGGTGAGAGAGGCGGGGTCCACTCAGGACAGGCCCGTCCGTCACAGGGCAGCACAGAGGCACACAGGACAAAACATACAAAAAACTCACGTAGGGAAAGTTTACAGAGACCAAGTAACTTAGAAGTCATTTTGTTTAGGTGGAAGACGGAGAACCCAGAATTAATCCATATGGATAACATGCAAAGTCTATAGAGACAGAGCCCAGACTGGGATCCACCGATTAGGTGGGAAAATCTGTGATTTGAGCAGGTAAATAAGATTATTTGCCAGTGGCATAAGATTTTTGCACTTAAAATAGGAACAACTCATCTCCATCACCTTATTTCAAGTGCAGGATGTCTAAATATCTCATTTTAGGGGCAAAAATACTCATTCCATTGGCAGATAATCTTATTTACCTGCTCAAATCAAGGACAAATACACTAACTTTAAGAACATTTTACTTAGTTTTAGATCCGTTTTTGCAGTGTGTTGGCACCACAGATATTGGTCAGAAACGGTGGACAGAAAGGACGCTTTTAATGAAATAAAGCCACAGCGAAGGCGAGTAGGGGAAGGAAGTGCTTTGTCCTGATAGGGGACAAAATCTTTGGTCTCTAGGTGTGCAAAGCTGAGACTAAAGCATAGCCCAAAAATATTTCTAGTTGTAACTGCAGCTCTGGGTTGCAGTTGCACTTCAGACAATTCAGATTTTGATTTGGAAAAAAAACTTTGGAAACCATAAATTGCTTTCTTCTCCAATTTTGTCTGTTTTCAACATAAAATCACAACAAAGTAAATTTAAAGCAAGAAAGCTTTTGGAAGAACATGTCTAGTGAAGAAGTAACTCATAACTTTATAATGCTGTTAGCAAGAAAAAGTTCTGCTGTGCTGGGCACGCTCTCTGCCATTTTTCTCCAACGCTACACTGCTGTGGCGGAGACGGCTAAGACCTGAATGGCAGCTGATCACACGGAAGGCGCAAAAGACTGGAGAACAGAGAGATGGAGTACGACGTCATACCATAGTCCATCTGAGAAGATACCTTTAGTTCTTCACAAAGATATTTTTAAGTTCTTTCTATCTAAGTTAATGAATTATTGCTCCTTTAAGTTAATGTGGCAAATTTGAAGAAGTTCAAGGAGGGTTTGTATACTTTAAAAGGTTTGTTCTGTGTACCCAAAGTTTTCCGGATGAGGTACAGTTGGTCCACATCCGACTTCCCTGGCCAGAGAGGATTGCCGCTTAGCAGCTCAGCGAAGACGCAGCCCAGAGCCCAGACGTCCACCGGCGGTCCATACTGAGTGTCCCCGACCAGCAGCTCAGGGGCCCGGTACCAGCGGGTCGCTACGTAGTCTGTGTAGTCATCCTCTGGTCCCGCTGGGTAAACACAGACACACCGAGACTACACGTATGCATAAATATTTGCTAAAGACGCTGAACAATGCACACTAAATAACGCAGAGGAAGGGATTACATGGGATGCTGACATGTGGACGTATGGTAACGTAACACTGAAACCTGAGGCGGGAGGGTAAACAGACACTCTGCACAGACACACACACTGACTGAATGAATGGGCCTTTTCTGCAGAGCAGTCGATCAAACACAGAGCCGCTCCGTGTTCCGTGCTGAATAAGTCATTGGAGCTGCATTAACACTAAATGCACATAAATACGCTGACCCCTGGAGGACCTTACTGAGAATGCGGGCGAAGCCAAAGTCACACAGCTTGATGACTCCCGTTTTGGTGAGGAGGATGTTCTCCGGCTTTACGTCGCGGTGGATGCACTGAGACACACGGACAGACAGAAAATAAAGAAATAAAATCAGGGTCTGGAGATCAGGAACAGATGATATAAATTATGTTTGGAAAAACCGCGGGAATGGTGACGATTTATCGCGTCTGTAACACAAGTGCTCAGCAGATCAGCCAAGATATTCCATTATTCTGCATATTTATTACAATAACTGGGAATAAAAGTGGTCATAGTTGTTTGTCTAAACTACAATAAAACCACCACCGACAACAGTAACAATAACAGCAGTAATACTAAGAAAAAGACAGAAATACAGCGCAGTGAAATCTATCAATTAGAGATAATACTAACGGTAACATTAATGCTACTACTAGTGATAATAAAGACAACATCAAAACATATAGTTCATTCTTTTAAAGACTCTCCTGAAACTGTATTTTCAGACCATGTTAACGTTCAGCTGTATTTTGATATCAAACTAGAAAATAAATTACAGTGAGTAAATTTAAACAGCTCCTGCTTTAATCTTGCTTTAGTCCCGCCTTAAACCGTAATGCTGCAATGCGTTTGGCCCCAAACAGTTTTGGTTCTGTCTCAAACGGTTGAGATGGATCCTCGCGTGTTTGTGACTTCATTAATAAAAAAAAAAAACAATGATCTACATCCATGTAGTTCCTACGTTCTCATCCAGCTACTGACAGATCAGCGTTGCAGGACGGAGCGTCGCAAGACACGCGTTTGTTTCGGTTTTTGGCTTAAGCTTCCGGTGAGACTGAGATCCAGACTTTTTACTGGCCTTGTCGCATGATTTTATTTGCCTTTCCTCTATAAAAGTTTCAGCATTCTTTGAACAGAGGACAGATGCATTGTCAACCTGTAAACCGATTCATCTTCAGCATCCCTACTTAATTAATGCTATGAGAAAATGTCTGCAGGTGCACAGCAGACTTATTGCTTTCTTCCTTCACCCAACATAAGATAAGATAAGATAAGATAGTCTTTATTGATCTCACAATGGAGAAATTCACTCGTCACATCGGCTCATACAAGAAGGTGCAGAGTAGGGAGTAGGGAGTAGGGTGCAGAGCAGTCATTCCATTGCTCAGTGATGCAGTCGGCAACGCTGGGCGAGCAACTGGTTGTGTTTTGTCAGTTTACGTAGCGAGGATGCATTCAGATCAACAACAGAATGAAAAAATGTAAGTTTCAGATTGACTAAATCTGATGGACGATCTGTGGGGTCATCTGAGGACGGCTTTGGACGACATATGTCCACAGAGTCTGATAGATTTTGGGAACCTTTGCTGAATAGAAGGGGTGAATATTACCAAGTGAAGATTTGCTAACCTGATAGACTTCTAGCAGAGAAGACCGAATGCTGAAATTAAATGATATGTCAGTTTAACAGTTTGAGTTTAAGGGCGTACGCGCAGTCTGTGTTATATTTTTTATTAAACTTTCACAGGACAAAACCTGGCATTTTAACAGGTGTGTTGAGAGGTAATGTAGATTCTGTTTTAGTTTTAACAACAATTTAATTCAATTCAATAAAAAAACAAAAAAACATTGTATTTTAAACAGGAAAGAAGTCACTGTAGTGGAAGTCTTGATTCGTATTTGGAGACAAGGCAGAAGAACTGAAGGTGGTTAAGGATGTATGGCGTTTATCCGGCAAAATGAAAGCTGTCACAACCAAACCAAACCAATCTGGGGCCTCATGCAGCTTTCATACTGAGTTAAGTTAGTTAGCAGGTGTGAGAAATTTTGAAACTTGCTGCACACAAATAACGTTTCAGCTGTATAAAACCATGGGTAAACGTGTTACCATACAACTTTCCTTCATACCTCCTGTTTCCTCCTGTTTTGAGAGGAATTGAGCAAAGCTGCAGGTGTATTTTGGGCCGCCCCGCCCCTAAATACACCTGCAAATCAGCACAGAGAGCTGCTACAAACAGTCAGAGTATGAGGTTTTACTTAATGTTGCTGCGAGTAGCAGCCGCCATGAATGCCAAAGTCTGGTACCATCCTGCTGCACCGACTTTTCAACTTACAATACCGACTTTAGGAGCCGTTCCAGTTACATTTTCCGACCTGGAGGTCGAGACTCCCGAGTTTCAAGGACAAACGGAACGCACCATGAATACCTGGACACACCTGTCCACATAACCAACGGTGCTTTCAGGCTGTCAGAGACTTCCTCTACACACTTTGAGGGATGTTTCTAGTTAATTACGGGAAACCAACGGCTTCTTGATTGACATCAGTGACTCCCTAAAAAGCTAAATAAACAAAAGTTTGAACCTGTTTTGCTCAACAATCTCAATCGAGTTCAAACGCCGCTGTCTAGACGCTGCATTGAGCTCGATTGTAGCTTAATGCTGATAATTGCAATGTACACCAAATCATTGTAATGAAGTAAGCACGCCTCAGATACTTTTATTAGGAGGTCTGCTCCCCACACACTAAAGCCGACGGGTTTACAAAATAAAAGCTTAAACTCATGAAAAAACATCAGGTTTGGTGCTTCTTGAGCTAAATAAAACAGAACTGAGTTAAATTTCAGCGGATTTGGGTCAGTTTTAGGACTTTGCAGTTTGTTATAGTCGATTAAAAAAGTTGTGCATTTTCACAGCAGGTCAGATGTTTGCGTGGATTTCTGCACAACTTCACACATTAATTTTTATACGTCCTGAGTTGTGCATAAAACTTTGCGCCGCAGGTTTTTTGTGCGTAGGCCCTGGTCTGAGGGATTGGACTTTAATGTTCCCCCTGACAAAGCAGTCAAGTTAGGATGAAAACTTCCCATCATGCATGTTAATAACAGCCCTATGGTCTTTACCCTTCATACTAACGCCTTGTATGTAGCAATGACGATGACCATTATCCCTAATGACATGTAAATGGTTTTTGAGCGTATAGAAATCTCCCCTGACCTTGTGCTTGTGGCAGAAGTTCACAGCCTGCAGAGTCTGCCACACAATACTTTTCAGCTGAGCCTCAGGTACCCTGCAGAGAGAAAAAGACAAGACAACGTAGATCACTGCACAAGGACCTAAACTGCTTCACCTGTAATATTTGTCTTATCTAATACCTCAAGCGTTAAAAAGACAAGGGTGCTTTACGCAGCCCTTCTGACACCCAGGTAACCTTAGGCCATCTCTGACAGCAGCAGCACCTTTGTTTCCACGAGCATCTAGAGTTTCTGCTGCAAAGCCTTGTGGGAAAAGCAAGAAATGCCCAGACAACGAGTCTTTGTAGTCTCGGCTAGCTGTCTGGGTTCTCAGTGTAAAGGAAGACCCATCGTGATCTTATGATGATAACCTGTGAGAGGTACTTTCCTAATACTTTAACGGGCTCTAGTCACATACTGTGACTTTACACATTTCTGAGCCAGTAGCTCACTGGTTGCATTCAAAGGTTTTAAATTATAGCGCCCTGTTAGCTTATTGGATTTTGTTTCTGGTATACACTTTGTTTTAGCTTTATTTGTTAGTAAAGAAAGCACTTTTGTGCATATGTACTGCTGGCAGATGGCACAACGGTGTTTATGTATGCTGATCGCACCCCGTGCAAAAATAATTTCCAGGCTCAAAAAGGACTAAATGAACACTGTGGGGAGGAACACTGGGCGTATATTGTTATATTTGAAGACATAATGACTTATGACTAAGCCCCTTTAAAGGTCTGCTTTAAACATTGCTAAAATTCATTCTTTTGCTGCTGATTTAGATGAAACTAAACATTAACATGCATGATATAAAGAGAGACTAAATCTTTTTTTTCCCTCAGAGTCTGATATTAAATTTGCCTAAACTTTCTATCTGGTTTAGGTCACTTGGGATTATCAAAGTCATTTCTGTTAGATGAATGCCAGAGTTAAAGAGAATTTGGTGGAGAACTTTCTAACTTTTGCTAAAATTCAGGAGTCAGGTTTGCAGGCCGCCTTGCTCCCAGCCACCTTCAGCACTTTGTGACGGCCACCCGGCAAAATTTAACCGTTGCAGCTGATTCTGTGGTAAACTTAAAGTTTGTTGGGTTAAATAATAAAGCGATCATTACATAATTGTTTTTTTTAACCCCCTGTTTTTTTTCACCACACTGTAAAATGTTCACTTTGTACATCTTTTCAACAACTTTAAAATATTGGCTGAGCATTCCATCTTTATATCTTCATTTAAACTGAATATCTCACCAGAATAGCCAATCTCACATGAAATATTTGGCCAGGCAATATCTTTTTTCATATATAAACTCATATAACTCTGGATATTTCACAAAAAATATCTCTTTTTGACCATTTTTGAACTATTTTGACCTATTTTCCCACCAGTAATGGACACCCCTAACAACCATAGAAGAAAAACTGCCAAAGCAGTTAAAAAAAACAGCTGCAGGAGCAGAAATGTAGCGGCTTTAATGTGCATAGAAAAGGCTCGCTGGGTGCTATGCCTTGGAGCTTCAGCTGCCAACTGGATGTTTTTAGTCTAGGATTTGTTTACCAGAAAATAATAGGAGTGTATTTGGCAGGTCAGGTCAGAAAAGAAAGGAATCAGAATGAGCAGAGAAAAGTGTGATTGGTGCATAAGTAATCTTAAAAACATTCACGTTTAAAGCTTTTTCTTGTCCAGTGAACATATATCTCCCTGGACTTTAGCAGATGTTGTTGTAACAGAAGGTCTTACCCTCGGGGGTGCTTATCCAGCTCATTGAGGACCGTTTGTTCACAGAACTCAAACACCAAATGCAGTCGTCTTTTTCTCCTGAAGACTTCCAGCAGGTTGACCAAATTCACATGTTTGAGCTGCTGTAAGACCAACAGGTAAAAAAACAACAACAATAAACAAAGAAGATGGATACATAATTTGTTAATGGCTTATTGATTTACATTACACACGTTTATCAAAGTCAAAACATTGATTACTGTGCTTGAGTAAATGTGAATAAACCTAAGCGCTTCAGGGCTTTAAAGAGTGTATGAAAGAGCGTGTTCCTCTGCAAGTGTGACGTAAAGAAAAAAAAACTTCATATTTTAAGAAGACATGCGTCTCACCTTCAGCATACGAGTTTCTCGCTGTGCAATCTTTTTAATGACTGGATCATCTTCAGACTCCACGAACTTCTTGATGGCCACTACCTGGCCCGTGTCTCTGTGCCTGCACTTGAACACCACACCGTAGGAGCCCTCTCCGATTTTGGCCAGTTTTTCGTACTTCTCCATCGGACAGTGTCACGTTTCTACCTGGGAAGCAAACAGGGAAAAGAGACGCGCTTCTTTTACTGTTTTAAATGGCAGATGCACTGTGACTGCTCCGGTGATTGCTTCCAACAAAAAAACGAATTCCCCGCTGACCAAAAGGCTTTCAGCGTAACAACATATTTTCTAAATGTTAAAGATGTCATTGCATATGTACTCACGCTCAGAAATTATCCTTCGGGGCGGCAGAGGATCCTCTAAGCCAGAGAAAAGTTCCCAAAGCTATGTGCAGCTGTCTGTGCTGTCATTGTCTCTGGTCTGCTGTCTGCGCTTCCACTGCGTCACCTGGGTAACCACCTGCGGATTGTTTTCTTTTCTTTTTTTTCTCCTATCTGGGATCTGTTCTCTCATTTAGAAGCATTTTAAATAACAGAAAATGTTCAGCTGGCGGCTCTGGTCTTCGTTTAGGTGGAAAAGGTCATAAACAGAGAACTTACCTTCTAATAACACGCTCGGAGGAAAAAGCAACCGCTCACGAGCACCGTAGACGCTTCGTAAACTCCGCACACAAAGCTACGTAAGCTACGCACATAAAGCTACGTAAACTAAAGCCCACCTACGTGACGTGCACGACGTACGCCGTAACCATGGAGAAAACAAAGCAGCGGGCAACGGTTTCAGTGAGCTAACAGTGAAATACACAATATTCCGTTGATTTAGTGGTGTACTAATAAATATAAGTTTACTTATCAGCCATAGTTTATCAATCATCAATCTTAAAATCGTCTGATGTAATTTCAAGTTGACCGATATTAAACTGGGGTTAGCTTTAGCTTTAGCTTCGAATAAACGGCTGTAGGTTCACAAAAATTACCATGTAAACGAAAAACACACGTTCTGTACTAGAGAAAACAAGGAAAATACACAGTTTAGCTTTGTTTCATTAAATTTAGATAGCTTCTATAAGTCACGTATTTTAGAAACATTATATATAGATATAAATTTCCTAGTATTTTATTTAATTCCTAGAAAAGTAGGACAGTTGATTTTGTTGGTTGTAACCTTTTGCTACAGTTAGCTGTAGAAACTTTACTTATTCAGTGAATTAATCATTCTGTTTGGAACTTTAAATCGATTGTACAAACCTTTCAAATTAATCATCAATCTTTCAGTTATTTTAGATCTTTTTAATAATTTTTATTTTTTTATATTGGCTGCTTCTTTGTAACATTCCTGCTCCATTAATCTCCATTCATCTTGAGGTATACATCAATTTAATTTCCCTTTGGGGTAAAAAAGCTTTTTTGAGTTGAATTCAATTGAATTAGCACCAGGTAAATAGTCAAAGAACTGATTAGGACACAGAAATTCAGCTTCTACAAATACACTAACAGTAAAAAATAAAATATTAAATGGATGCAGAAGACCCAAAATACACTCAGGATAATGACAGCTAACCATTTAACCTCAAAGTCAGAGCAAATTTTGGTTTTATTTAAAAAATATGGAGATGTGAGGATATGCAACCTATGTTGTAAATTTGCCTCAGAATTTTTTATTGTGCTTTTGTTTTAGTTAAAATTTTAAGATTAATTAAATAACATTCAGACTTGGTTTCAAAATAGTTTGTGTGTTTTGAATGAGAAAAACCTCCCCAGGCACACAACTTATTTACTAAATGTTTCAGTGCCAAAACATTAGATATTCCTTCCAAAGTTCTAACATAACATTATGTAACATTATGTAATATAATACATGTGGATTATGCTCTGAGATTGATTCTGTTTCATGAATGTGTTTGTTTTCTCTGTTATAGATAACATGAAAGTGGAAAAAATGGATGTGCCAGAAACATAAATAATACTGGAGTTTAGCCTCAATGACAAAGAGTCAGCATTTTCGCTCCCATGAAAGAACATCAGCGAACTTCAGAGAAGCTGCAGTTTTGTGTGAAAGAGCAGCTTTGATGCGGCTGCGTGATTTATTGACCGTCTCATCTCTCTGTTGACTGAGAACCTTTTTTCCTGTCGTCCTGCTTCAGAGACGTTTTCCACGACTTTACTGTGAATGATGGGAAAGCAGAATGTGAAGCCCTCTTGACACAGGCAGACACCTCGCGGTTCTGGCATGGAGGTCCGGTGGTAAAATACAGAAGGTACAAAATGCCTCATGGCCGACTGGTCAGAGGTGTTGCTAGTGCAGATGCAGTTGCTGTTTTCAGAGGCCTGTCCATCTGAAGGGAGGTTGTCATCACAAAATGTAATTGATCTCTTTTAAGCAGTGTGTTCTATATATATATATATATATACAACTTACAGGTTGCCTGAATGGTTGACGGCTTTACTTCCTGTGAACTTTGCTATTTCAGACATCATTTTATAAACAGGACATTGGAAAGTGTTTTTTTATAAACTCATCAGGTGCATGAATAGAAAAGGGGTAAGTACTCGCTTCCTTATCATATTCCATTGTTTTGATTTTTATCTCAGGTCTGTAGTCCGTCTTTTGTTGAGGTTTTGTTTTCCTTTTTGTTTAACTGGGTTTTTTTGTGTGACAGATTTTATCAGGAAGATTAAGGCCCCATAGGTCAAGAGTGAGTACCCTAAACCCGCTTCGTCTTATCTCTCTGATGAAAAGTGTGAAGTTTACTGAAGAAGTTTATTAAACTATCTCGGTCCACTAGATGGCAGAATTCACCCATTTAAACTCAGATTTTAAAACAATGGCTGCTGACATTTAAAAACAAACCTCCAGTTAGTTTCTTGCTGTTACCAGGAAAGGTATATTAAGATGTTAAGAATTTCTGAGACGCAACCATAAATCGTAGTGTCATCCTTTGAATGAAGGCTGTTGTCTGGTGGACTTTTGGGGAATTTCTTTATTTGCATTTCCTCTTGCTAAAATTACATCACTGAATGAATAGCTCATTCTTTATAAAAAAACAATAAACACTGATTAGAAGAGCAAAAGAAACCCAAGACGAAACAGTTTGTATCTTGTTGGACCGTCTCTACAGACGGAGCTGCAGTGGCTGAAGCCTTCTGGTCTGTTTTAGTCTTTCTTTCCTTATGAAAATACACAATCCAACCCTTTAAAGAGCACCTCGATCTGGGAGAGGGCACCGCATGGCCCTGCCCTGCTGGCTCTTCACCTCGTCAAATTCACATTTCCCCTTTTTTTTTTTTTTAAACCTGCTCGACTCGAGCTGCCTCTCTTCTTTGGTCTGGAAGGCTTACAACTTTGCAGCCACCAGGTAAATGTGGCATTGAGTTGGCGAGGCGCTCGCCAACCCAGTGACATTTGTCACTGTCTACTCGGAAAGAATAAAGAGCTGGTCATGCTTAAAAACACAAGCGAGGCGGCATAACTCAGGCAGATGTTTCTGCACTGCCGTTAGCTCCATTTCCTGGGCGGAGAGCTTCTCGCTCTATTAGACGACTAACAGGAACAAGAGAAAAAAATAAGAGGGGAGAGAGAGAGAGAGAGAAACAGAGAGAGGGGAACGGGTGTACAAGTTATCTGAGCGCGGAGTTCCCACAAATCACTTTGTGAACAGCAAGCTCTGACAGGCAGCGGCAGAGAGCGGAGACAAAGAGAAGGTGTGAGAGGGGAGCTGTGTCAGAGGAGAATCCGAGGGAGAAGGTGTGAAGGAGCGGTAGAGGGCAGAAACGAGGTGACACCAGTGGATGGATAAGAGGAAAAGCTGCGATCCAGTTCCCTAAACAGGGCTGTTCCTCCTGCTACTGCCGGGGTTGGCTGCTACTGGGTCTGGATGGTGCTCTGTTGTAAAGAGAAGGTGTGTCTGATTTCTGAAAGAAAACTTTTCCACAAGGACAGGGTCGCCTTGAGGGTGACACTCTAAACGTCCGATAGCAGGCCTGCTTGCACTAATGTTGTCTCTGAAGTAGGCAGATGATCCTTCTGCGTTATCATGATAGGAACACGGCAGATAGGGGAGAAGCTGCTCTGGCATTGAGTCGGAGGCGTTGAAAGCTGGTTTTAACTCAGCTTTGTGCCGATCACATGCTGTTATCTGTGAAAAGAGGTAGTCAGAGCTAAGTGCAATCTATGTTTGTCACATGTTTTTATTTGCTGGTGTGTGAAGAACTCTGGGACTATTGCAAAGTGAAATAGGAAAACGTACCACTTCAGGGTTCAGCTGCATATTTCTCTCTTTAAACAAATACTTCTGAGAATCAAATCCATCTAGAATAGTCTGAACTGGTGGGCGAAGAGATTCCGCTCTTCAAGCAGCAACGAAAGCCCGTGACAGGTTCGTAGCCTTCAGGCGCAGAAAGTGAGTAAGTCGGAGTCTGCCAGCACCCGTCATCATTTTTTTTTTGCTTATTGGGCTGCAGCTCCGTTCGCATTTGCTCCACTTGCCTCCGGGGACATGTAATAAGAGACTGCTTACTGAGCAACAGTGCAGGGCTGACACGTGGAGCGGCGTAAACTTGCTCTGAGCAAGACAGGATTACGCTAAATATTGCAGGTGGAGGACTGAGAGTCACAAGCTGGGTTGCGAGTGCAGACGCAGGACCGTTGGCCCGTCGGATTGTTTCTGACTGATGGGTGTTGCAGAAGTCATGCCAGGGTTTGGAGAGCTCTCAATGCGTGGATGAGCTTTATTTAGCTTTTGACAGCTCTTACTTCCCAGTGTGGGCCATCATTGGGTTACCTCGGTGGCTGAGTCAGAGGCTGGCCTAACGCTCGCCGTCCGCCTGCCCACCCCGATCCTCTCTACCTGCTTCTATGCAAACAGGACTCTTAGGTGGTTTTCACGGCAGCGGGGACAGCTGCGGCACTTTCTGGACTCTCCACACTGCTGTAATTGTTGTGTTGTGTGTAAACACCTTGCGTCAGTCTCACCTCTCCTCGGAGTGATTCACTACTCCCAAAGCATCCTCGACCAGGAGGCAGGCGGCGAAAGAGAAAAAGGTGAGACGGGATTTACTCAGCAGCAGAAGGGGTTGAGCTGCGAACCTGTCACGATGAAGCTGGGATTCTTGGTGGTGATGGTCCTGCACATGCTGGAGAACGTGTCAAGTATGTCCACTTGTAAGACTTTGGACTTGGAGATAGTGAGGCAAAAGCGTATAGAGGCTATTAGGAGCCAGATCCTCAGCAAGCTGCGTCTGCCTAAAGCTCCTGAGCCGGAAGAAGCAGGAGAAAAGGAGGACATCCCCAACACCTTGCTGTCCCTCTATAACAGCACCAAGGACATGCTGGAGGAGCAAGAGGTCAAAGTCCAGAGTAACATCTCCCCAGAGCAGGAGGAGGAGGAGTACTTTGCCAAAGTGCTGAACAAGTTCAACATGACCAGTAAGTACGCGCTAACTCGACGGAGTGGGTCGTAAATCGTGACTCCTCGTGCACCCTTACCCGCTTTTAAGAACGAGGGCAATTGCCGATGGTCTTAGGACGGCTGTAAGAACGTCAGATAATTGTATGTCTGTGATTTATGCTTCTACTGCCACTCTTCTGAACTCAGATCGGTGTTCAAACAAAACAAGAAGAGAGTTAGCCTTCAGATCCATGATTTTCTAACAGGGACGCAAGTACGCCAGCTTTAAGTGGTGCTCGGAGAATTTCTCACACAATGCTTAGTGAAGGAACTTTCGAACTAAATTACTGATGTAGAGCTGATGAGCACCAACAGCCAGAAGGTTGAGTCTTTCTACACCGATGCTGGCTTTGTCAGAAACCTCTTAGAAGTGCAGAGGAGCTGGTTTCAAGAACCCAGAGACACTGAACTGGCTGACAGAGGACCAGGCTTCATTTGTGTTGGTCATGGGAATGACATCGTCCCCAACTTCACCACATCCAGCTCCTCAGCTGTTTGCTAATTGATAGACGGCGTGACCAGACTGATTACCATGAGCAGTGAAAACTAATACTCATGTTTTTCTCTGGATTTTGTCTTTTAGAAATGCAAGGAGGTTGTATAATGTTATGGTTTTGATAAAAATATAAGTATTCACTACACTTCAAAAGCATGTCATCAATCCCAAAGGGAAATGCGATGGGTGGGAAATAAAAACATATTTTTCTGAGGTTATCACAGAGTTTAATATGCTAGGAATTCAGATTGGATTCTGAGGTCAAGGCTGGTGAGAAAAAGGACTTTTCAACTCATTTGTCCAACCTCATCTTTAAAACATCCCCTTTTAAATGAACAGACAGGAAAGAAGGGTGGACATTTCTGTTTGTAAAAAGCCGACGCCGAGCTGGACCAACTGCAGCCTAAGCTCATCAAAACGGATCTATAAATTCCTTCAGCGTGTGCGCATCACCTTCAACATCAGGCAGCTTTATGAGATCAGAGATCACAGGAGTTACAAGCCGGCTGCACGAGATTCGATGCTCTCTGCGGCTTTCATGACAACCGGCTCTCTCTTTTTTACTGCTCCATTAACACGGTTTGCTTGGCGCGGCTGCATCTGCTGTTTGCACAGCCAAATGGTCTTCGGCTGTAATTGTGCTATGGCTCCCAAGCTATAACGATAAACATAATTTTTTGGTTTGGTCTCAATGCCCCATTGTTCTCTGCATGCCTGTGCATCTCACTTTATCAGGCAGGCATACACCCCCCCCACCCGTCCCCCCCGCCTTTATCCACCACATCAAAAGAAAGTCTTGAAGTGGATGGACCAAGCTCAGGAGTGGAGAGCAGAAGGGAGAACAAAGCCACTTCCATGATGACGGGCACGGCTTTGTTCTGCTCAGATGACATCCAAAGAGCAGGATGGCAAACAGCAGAACAACGATGACTATACGTGTGAAGCTGCCTCTCTCACTGCCATAATTTCTCTTTTGGTTTTCCCTTTTTCACACTGTTGCACTGTCTCTAAGGGATTGGGGATTTCCTACACTGGAACTTTAGAAATTGCCTTCTCTCTTGCTTATCGTGTCGCCCGCCCTCCATCATATCTCTCCCCGAGCGATTTCCCTTGGATTCCCATATCTCTTTAACAACAATTAGCCCTTTTCTGTTCCTCTCTGGCCTCTAATTCCTCTCTCTCTCTCTCCCTCTCTCTCTCTGCTGGGCTTCCTGAGCTTATTATCAGTGTGTTTGCAGCATGTTTGTGACGAGGCAGCTTGACAGGAAGGAAGGCAGGCTGATGGCCACTGCGATGCTGAGTGACTCAGGTCCGGTACAAGCGTTGCCCGCGGGGAGCATGTGTTTCCGAGCCCCCCCCCCCCCTCGCAGTGCCAGAGAACGTCCCTCCTGTGCCTTCGCCCAGCTCACATCTACAAAACAAGCAGCCTCGCTCGCAAATCGAATGCCAGCTCCACAAATATCATGCATGTGTGGTTGTGCAATGCGAACAATAAAGCAACATTAAGGCTGAAGGTATTGAATTAAAGGTGGGGGCAAATGTAAAAATGCACACGCATGGCATTAAAGGAAACAGTTTAACTTCTGTTTTTCTGTGGGAAGTACAGTAGGACTCATTTGTTTGGTGCAGTCTGTTTTTTTAGTACCACCCCACTCAACACATCCTACTGTTCTTTCAACCATGATTAGTTTTACCGCGTTGCCACCCCATGTTGGTACGTCATGCAGAGTGAGGGGGGGTGGCTATGTGACTTTTATATAAGATAGTCTTTATTGATCTCGCAGTGGAGAAATTCACTCGTCACATCGGCTCATACAAGAAGGTGCAGAGTAGGGAAGGTGCATTCAGTTATATACAGTGAATCTTCATATATACAATGGATCAAAAACAATACCAAAAAAAAAAATACAAAAAGGAAATAGGAATGGGCATATGATGTCTTATTTACATTCATAGTGGTCTATACATATATATAAACATATATATATATATATATATATATATATATATACTTATATAAATACATATATCTATACGCCTACATACATACGTACCTACACGTATATATGTGCATATACATTCGTGTATACATTTGTACATATATACATACATTTGTACTGACATATGTTCAGGTGTTGATAGCAGCAGAAGTCACTACATCAGGATTATTGCACGGGTTGTAGTACAGTGTATTAGATAGATTATTGCACATTAGTTATTGCAGTTGTGGTTACAGTTACAGTTACATATATTGTAAGTATATTAGCTGTTTTCTTCTGGTTTGCTTGAATGGTAGAGACAGGCTTTTACTTGTATAGCCCTTTAACTAGTCTTGACGACCTCCAAAGCGCTTCACACAAAATTCAGTCATTTACCCATTCATTCACACCCTGACGGTGGTGAGCTATACTAGTAGCTACAGCTGCCCTGGGGCAGACCGACAAAAATTAGGCTGCCATGCACCAGCGCCACCGGGCCCTCTGACCACCACCAGCAGGCAATGCGGGTGAAGTGTCTTGCCCAAGGACACAACGACAGACAGTCAGCGCGGGGGATCGAACTGGCAACCCGCCAATTGCAAGATGAACTCCCAAACCTCTTTGCCACGTCGCTCCATTTAGTTCCTATGCTCCACTTATCAAGAACAAGCTTCCAGAAAACTGTAAAAGCCTGAGTTCCTTTAAATCAAGATTAAAAACACATTTGTTTAGGATTGCCTTCGACTCTGTTCTAGTTAAACTGTTTTACTGAAACATCATTAGTTCAAGTTTGTAGTCAAACAGTTTTTAATATTTGCTTTTAGTTTTTATTTTCCCTGTTTCTACATTTTATTCCAACTTGCTTTTATTCTGTTTTATTTTCCTATATTTTAATCATGTAAAGCACTTTGCATTGTCTTTGTACTGAAATGTGCTTTGCAAATAAATTTGCCTTGCCTTGCCTTGCCTTGCCTTGCCTTGCCTTGCATTGCCTTGCCTATGTTCTCTTGTCTTTCCTGTGTTGGAGAGAGGCTAGAAGAAATAGGCCCGGGTCAGGCCATTTGTACCCCAGAGGCACTGGAAGTCATTTAGTACTTAGTCCCGTTTGAAAATATGCAATTTGCGATTGCATAATTTCTTCTTCAGAAAAGAAGCAGTGTTTTACGCGTCTTCACCAGCGGTGGCGATACGCAGGGGAAGGGCGCTGTCGGGCGTTCATTACCAAATCTGCTGTCTTATTTTTTTTTACAGAATGACTCACTCTTCCCCGAAAACCAGAAACAGCTCGCGGGGGGTGCAGAGCATTTTAAAACGTAATAGTTTTAAGTCTCCGTTGCGGTAATTTCGTCGTAGATTAGGCGAAATTGCTTCAGCCACATCCCTCCCCAGAAGACCACACAGATTGGCCTCTCCCATAACGCCGGTGTGCGGCGTGGAACGAACCAGCGTGCCCTCACCTCTCTGCCAAGCAACCGCAAGGTGCTGTACGAGCGTCTTTTTCTGAAACGAGATGAGGCGTTGGTGGCGGTGGGCCGTCAGTAAATCATTGAAGCAAGACATCAGTGAGCGAGTGAAGGAAGCAGAGCATAAAGAAGGCAGACATTTAGCCAGCTGCTGGAATCTGATTCCTCCCACTGGTAATTACAGAGCTGTCTCCCAACCTGTCACAACAGCTGTCCCTGGCTTACCTGCAGATAGGCCCTAGCTCAACACACAAATCCTCCCCCCCCCTCACCAACACACACCTATGTGGCAGGATGCTACCTCTGAAGGAGTGAGGCTTCAATGTTTCAGTCCAGAATAAAGCAGAAAATCTCCACTCATTGTGTGTTTTTTTTATCATGCACACAAGCTGTTAATGGCCACTCAGAGACACTGAGCTGTGGAGAAGTAGAAGCGAGGACCAACGTTTGCTGTAAACACAAAACTGCAGCAGGCGCGCTTCTTAAGGGAAGTGACTTAATTTCCTGTAGCAAAAGCACTTCTGTTAACTTTTCACACACTTCAGCTAAGCTAGCTGGCCGTTGCTGCGCGCCGCGCTCGGTTTTGATGCTCCGTCTTTCCACCAAACATTTGACTCCATTCTGGGTGGGACCGGCAGAACGTCAAAAAAATCTCATTTCCCCTTGCACTCCAGATCAGCGCTTTTCAGTTTCATTTTGGGCACCCCCCCCCTCCCCTCCTCCTCCCCACCCCCCGCCTTTACAACGGCTGCAACAAGTCAAGCGCCGGCGGCGGTAAACAACACATAAGCAGCCGTGGCAGGGAGAATCCTGGTACGGCCTGGGCCGAGCGTGCAGAGCAAGTATGCACGGCTGGGTTGGGTTCCTGTCAGAGTAATTCCTGGACCCGGGAGCAGAGACCTCCTGGCTTTGGCAGGCTCAGGCAGAGTGGAGGATTTGGTCCAGTGCCAGGCATTGCATTGATATATGTGCATCTCCAATTTCTTCACACCCTTTCGCACGCCGTGAAGGCTGTTTTTCTATGCATCCACCCTGTTCCTGCACACTGCTGCTGCACCATCTCTATTTTTCTAAACGTTGGTGAAAGCCTGTTTACCCTTCTTTTCAGTCCTTATCTGTGCACTCCTCAATCTTACGTTATCTGCGATAATGAACTGTATGACACCAGAAGATTTGCGCTGTTAAAGCCGTCGGTAGCCGCGCTCAGTAGCCTGACTCTGTGTTTGATCAAACTGCAGGGGAAATGTTCCCGCTTGTCATGTTATAGGAAGGCTCGGGGATTACAGTTGCTGCAACACTTTGGGAAAACAAAACTCTCAGCTGTAGCAGCTGGAAGAGATAAATGTTTGGCTTTAGTTGAGATCATTGTGTAACTCTGTGAAATCGGCAGATGGCTATTGATGGCCGAATTATGAGAAAAAAACAAACATTTTAGTAATGAAAACACAATTATGGGGATAAGCAGACTTGCAGGATGCAAATACTGGATCAAAGGGACTTTATGTTCGTTGCCTAAACCATTTTAAGTGAACATTCAAATACATATCTATTAATCATCGGCTTACTGAGGCCTATGCAAACTAGATACTCCAGAGGATTTGTTTCCAACACCAGTATGAGAATTGTTGTTTGCCAAAGAGCGCGCCTTGCTAAAGGATATTTGACTTGCAACTGGAAGGACTTGTTGTCTAATGAGGACTAACTTAATGACTCATATTTATGGAGAACAACCTGCAGGTTTAATCTGAAAAATAAACAGTGTCCCAACAGGAAGTTAATGAAGTCATATTAAATATAGATGCACGATATATCGACCATAATATCAGTATCGGCCAATGTTTGTCATTTTTTAAGGTATCGGTATCCATCTGATAAGTAAAACTGGGTTGATATTACCAACAGATGTTTTTTTTTTATCCATTTAGTTGCCCTTTGTGTCTGCGTGTGAGGAAGGGAGGGGGTAGGTCACGTTTTTTTTTTTTTAATGAAGCAGAAATGTCAGCAGTGTGGCCATTTTTCATGGTGTTGAAAGAAGACATGAAAAGCAGCGTGTAAGTGTAGATTATAATTCACGTTCAAAAGTTCAGCTAGCATAGCTTTCACTCGGTACAAACTGTACAAAATTTGACCATCACAGAAATATAAATGTGTGTATATTTATATAAATACACATCGGTAAATATCGGTTGCCATGACATAAAAGCAATATTATTATCGGATATCGATATCAGCCCAAGTTTTCATATTGGTGCATCCCTAATCTTGAATCAACTGGTCTTAGGTTTAGGTTTCTCATCCTCCTGCTCTCAGGGGAGGGGTTAAACTGCAGGTATTAAATAAGGTTTACGCATTAAATCCACTGAATTTACCTTTAAGTTTTCTTACCTTTCTATTGGTCTCCGCAAACTATAACGTCCAAAACTTCCTGTGTGAATTGAGGGAACAGATCGTAAAAATGGCGCCGCCCTGCACCTGCCGTAGGATACCTCTCAAATAAAAAGTGAAGTGTGAGGAAGAAAGTAATTTAGAGTTTGTTTTTTTTTTTGCTTTCTTGGACCCAGAAGTTTGACCTTAGTTATCGTAATTATATTTGGCACAAATATAAAACAGTTTTAAAGCAAATTCCACATTTGCATCCTAGGTAAAGATGTAGTGTAAAAAACATCACTGTTTGATTGCTGGATCCTAAAACTGTGAGCTCTTGTACCTCAGCTCACCATCCTACTCTCTATCTGAGGTTTAAGGACAAACTTAGGTCCTCGGCCGGCCTCGTCTCTCACATTTAAAACAGTTTTCAACCTTTTTTATTGTTATTGTTTGCTCCTCTCTTGTTTTCCATATTCACCAGATTCTCCTATTTTGCAGAGAGGCTAAGAGAGATGGGGATCTCTTTTTTTATCCCCAGGAAAAAGAGGCAGTTAAGGATTACTAACTAAAAGTCCAAAACATTTTTTTACTAAAAGTAAAAAAATGTAAAAGAGCACTGATTATAGATATGTGAAAGTTTAGGTCAGGAGTTTCTTTATTTCACCCTTTTTTCTGACATCAGTGAACATTTCTTACTAGAATAGTTTGTTTTTGCATCGTCTCCATGTTGACACGAAATGTGTGTCACGCCATATTAGTCCCCCCTGGAAACAGAAAGTCATTAATGACTTTTAAGTTACTAAAAAAAAGTTAAATGTAAACTAAAAACAGAACTTTACTTGGATTCAATGAATAGGCTTTCATCATTTCATTGACTATACTACTTCAATTTAGAAAATGAGCTTATTTCAATACTTAGACATCTGTTTGCCAGAGGTGCCAATAACATGTGGCAGGACACTGAGTAATTTAAATTACATTTATAAAGCATTAAAAAGATATATATATATATATATATATATATATATATATATATATATATATATATATATATATATATATATATATATATATATATATATAAAGATAATTGCTGCTCTGAATCTGGGGAATCCATCTGGTGTTCGATGAATGAGGATCGGCAGATGCTTCATCCATCTGCCGGCCATTTTCCAAACAGGAATACTTTACAGACGGCTCAGTAACAAACTGTCTGGCACGTCAGGTTGAAAGGATTGCCCAAGCCAAGATAAGCATGGACTCGTTTAGTCTAATACTAAAGTATTTTCGTTGTGGTCAGGAGCTGAAAGAAACAGAGGACACAGTGGAGGTTGTGACAAGTGATATTTTATTCCCTCGTTATCTTGCAGTCTTGAGTATTTCTGATTGGTATTTTAGATTCTGACATTTGCATCTGACCTGGTGCTTTTCTGTTGGACCAAAGCGGGTTTGGAAACACCGTCCCACACAGTAATTCATACATCATCCCCCAGATTTCAATGTTTTCAAAATGCATTCTTTTCATTTCTTTCCTTTAGGTCGTTGAAATTAAGACCAAACAATTAATTACCTGTTTTTTGTTTTCATCACATAGGCAACATGACCTCAGAAAGGACCAAAACAATGTCCTTCAACATCGCTGAGATACGGAACAGCGTGGGCGATTTCCACCTGCTGACGAGTGCGGAGCTACGGATGCTCGTCAAGACCACCTCGATACCCGACGAGCAGCGCGTGGAGCTGTACTACAGCTCGGGAGCCTCGACCCGCTACCACGCCTCCCGCTTCGTCACCAATGCAATGAAAGGCAAGTGGCTGTCCTTCGACGTCACCGAACCCCTGCAGGAGTGGCTCAAAGACAAAGGTGAGATTTTCTCCTTAGCCCGTGGTCAGTGTTCTGGTCCAGCCCGTGTCTCGGTTGGCTTGGTGCGGTTTGGCTGAAATGTTCCCAACGTGTCTGTTTGCCAGAGGATGAGCAGAAGTTCGAACTGCGCGTGTTCTGCGAATGTGAGCAGGCGGTATCCAGCCAGTTCACCTTCACCATCTCGGGGATCGGGAAGAAACGAGGAGACACGGCATCCATGGAATCGATGGTGGAGCAACCGCCGTACATCCTGACCATGTCCATCCCTAAGAACATGAGCAGCCCCCAAACGTCACGCAGGAAACGCTCCACCAGCGGACCAGAAACCTGCACAGCGTAAGCAATTCATAATAACGGCTTATCTACCTTCAAAAAGCTGTGGTCATCCTTTGGCTGTGGTAAACACAACGCACCTGTGCATCACTTTGAGACATTAGATAGCAGGTGGTGTTTTACTGTAACCCCACCTGCACAAAGTGACATACAGTACTTTTAAAACAGAGGTTTACACCTTGAATTAACTCAATTCAATTCAATTTTATTTATATGGCGCCAATTCATGAAACATGTCATCTCAAGGCACTTTACAAAGTCAAATTCAATAATATTATACAAAAATTTCCTATATAAGGGAACCAGTTGATTGCTTCAAAGTCCCAACAAGCAGCTTTCACTCCTGGAGAACCGTAGAGCCACAGGGAGAGTCGTCTGCATTGTACATGTCTTTGCAGCAATCCCTCATACTAATCATCAACTTAGTGCTTTAAGGCAAGGCAAGGCAAGGCAAGGCAAGGCAAATTTATTTATATAGCACAATTCAGTACAAGACAATACAAAGTGCTTTACATGATTAAGATATAGCAAAATAATAAAATGTAGATAGAAAATAGAATAAAAGCAAGTAGGGATAGAATGTAATAACAAAAAAGAACATTAAAAACAGTAAAACTGTTTAACTAGAACAGTCAAAGGCAATTTTAAACAGATGTGTTTTTAATCTTGATTTAAAAGAACTCAGGCTTTCCACACTTTTACAGATTTCTGTAAGTTTAAGGCAACTTTCTGAGTTCACCTTAGCACCAAAAAGATAAATAGAGTGTTTCAAATATAGGGCTTTCATTTAAATTGACGGTTTGCTGAATTAAAAGCTGCAATGTGTAAATTACGAGCAGTCAGTGTCTTACCTGTCGGCGAGAGTGAGCACAATGACAGTGTGGAGAGACAGGGGGGCTTTCTCATAGAGGAGTAAGAGCTGACAGCCATGAGGGAAGGACCCATCGCACTGCAGAGGTTTACCCTCTAAAACAGGGGTGTCAAACTCATTTATATATGGGGCCACTTTGGTGTCATGAAGTCATTAAAAGGGCCAGCTGCACGTGTATAGAGGATACTTTTCAATTTCTAATTTCATTCCAGTTCACATAGAAGTATAAAAAATGCACAGTAACATAAAAGTAGCAATCTTAGGCCCAGTTTATACAGTTTGTCTGCAACAAAAGTTGATATTGGGGTGAGTTAAACTTACAGGAGGCACAGATTTAGCCAATTTATACACTTTAAAAGGATATATGCCTTTACTTTATGACTCGATGTGCCTTTTTTTTTTTTGGCTCTTGAGGGCCGGATTATTTACCTTGACGGGCGGGATTCGGCCCGAGGGCCTTGAGTTTGACACCTGTGCTCTAAAACAACCACAGGGTGACAGAACTGGGTCTCCACAAGGCCGAGGGCTCGGACCACTGCAGTTTACACTGTAACACGTCATCATTGGCTCTTTGGATGATATGGAGTAGCGAGAAATTCTTAGGAACGATGAACAAGGAGGAAGTCAAACATCTAGAGACAACGTCCCGATGCGCCGTCACAGAACGAAGGCGATCATGAGAGGTCTCCCAACATGAGCAGCGCTAACACCCTCCAGCAGACAGGCTGGACAGCGTGAACCTCCTCAGCGTGCAGATTACAACGACCTCACCTGGTTTAGAAACTCCGCTGGGATTGTGAAAGAGGCCCTGCAGTAGAGGCTCTTTCTGTGGAAACTGAAACTGCCTACCAGCTTCCCCACAGCTTTCTACAGAACTGTGGTGTGTTGGCGTCCTGCTGAGGATGGTGAGGTGAGCTGGAAGAGTCTCCTCTCTGCAGAATCTGTTTCAGAGCGGCACCCTGAACACTTTCAGGGATGTCCAAACCAATACCTTTGTAACACAGTTCAAGAATTATCCAAATTTGGCCCTCCAGCTGATGCAGACAGACACTGTATGACATTTTTTAGGATTAGATGCTCCATGAAAAATGCATTTCTTTTTAAATGGAAAGGTTTTGTTCAACCCAAAGTATTTTTGTTTTATTGCCCTTTTTTGCCTTCGTTTTAATATTTTATTTACTCAAAAAGACCCTTTTTAGCCGAATAGACTAAAAACATTTTCTACACCAACAAAGTATAAAACATTCAACCCAAATATTTAGGAAACTGCTAGCCATTTTTTTTTAATCAATGCAAACGTCTTATTAAATATTGAATGTCCAAGCTATTGCTGACCAGGTAAAACAAAAGAAAAAAAAAATTCACGGTAAAAATATTTTTATGTTATTGCTCACATTTTAAACAATGTGGTCCAAAGGTTTGTCGCCTCTTGTTTTTATTTAAATTTTGTCGTCGCTCTTAAATTGTTCCGATCATCAAACAAATGCTAATATCGGGCAAAGATGCTCTGAGTGAATCCAAATAAAGGTTTTCAAATGATAATTTCATTTATTAATGGAACGTAAATCTACCTACGCTCCACTTATCGGGAACAAACTACCAGAAAACTGTAAAAGTGCGGAAAGCCTGAGTTCCTTTAAATCGAGATTAAAAACACATTTGTTTAAAATTGCCTTTGAATGTTCCAGTTAAACTGTTTTACTGTTTTTAATGTTCTTTTTTGTTTCTACATTCTATCCCTACTTGCTTTTATTCCTATATTTTAATCATGTAAAGCACTTTGCATTGTCTCTGTACTGAATTGTGCTATACAAATAAATTTGCCTTGCCTTGCCTTGCCTTGCCTTGCCTTGCATTGCCTTGCCTTGCCTTCCCAATGCATTGCCTTGCCTTGCCTTGCCTTGCCTTGCCTTGCCTTACCCACACCAACCTGGCTTCACATGAAAAAGTAACTACTGGTGTGAACTGCACAAAGCGTTTTAAAGCCCTGCAGAGCAGTTCTGACCCACTCTAATTGTTATAAGTAGTTAGAGTAGTTTAGAGTTAGATTTACTCGTTTGCTTCGGATCGTTGTCCTTCTGCACAACCAGACGGTTACACATTGCCCTTTCTGCTGGTTTAACTCTCGGGCATATTTTATTTTTCCCAACATGCTTAGTTAGTTTTACACCTGATGTACCAGCAAGCCACACCTTCCAAAATCCCTTGTCAACTCAGTCCACACAGAAACCCCCCCCCATGTACTGAGATCACCAGGAAGTGCTTTCGGTAAATGTGAGACGTGCCTTGGTGTTGTTCCTGGTCCGGTCAGCAGTGGTTTTCCCCTCTGAACTTCCCCCGCTATCTTTCCTACCCCTGCATCACGAGCCCGGAGCTTTACGGCGCCGCGGTGTCGCACCAAGCTACGTTACCCCGGAGCTTTAAAGACGCCAAGATTGGTTTTCTCCATCTGTGGACGGTGGCTCTCACTTTGGTCTGCTTGAGTCCCAAAGCTTAAAAAATTACTTTGTATCCCTTTCTGCCCTTGAATATCGTGAGATGGGGACATAGAGTGTTGCTTGCTTTTTAGAGATGTCTCACAGTAATGAGAGCTGGGTGCGGTTAGCGATACTGAACTCAGCTTAATCACAGTTAATTAAGACAGATTTGGCATGGGGGACAATTATGTTGACTCAGTTTTCTCACAGGGAGTAGGTGTTGAACGCATGAAATAATCAATGTGCAAAAACGTATTTGAGGGCATCCCTGCTGGCACGTGCAAATCAATAAGAGCAGGTTTATTATTAACCCATGGTCTATAGACGGGGTTCTCGTTGAGCAAATATTGCAGGGAGAGTTAGACTTTTAAAAGTGTCCCGGTAAGTCACACTAAAGCCATTTATAGCCAGTCACTAAACAGAGCTGGAAATAACAGCCTTTCTGTTTGGTTTCAGTATAATTCAGTTTTACTGACGGTGTGTTTCACCAGTTAATGGAAATTAAACACATTTACAAAGAAGCAAACGGGTTCAAATTAAAATCCACTCAGTCCAGTTCAGAATTAAGTTCCAGTTTCACTTTTGGGATTGCCTCGTTTTCACTCAGCTGTATGTCATGCTTCATGTGTTGTTGTTTTTTAATTTTTAGATCTGACATTACACAGTAGTAACATGTTCTCATTTTATTTGTCCGACGTAGCCAAACGGAGAACTGCTGCGTGCGGAGCCTGTACATCGACTTCAGGAAAGATCTGGGCTGGAAGTGGATACACAAGCCCACAGGCTACCACGCTAACTACTGCATGGGGTCCTGCACATACATCTGGAACGCTGAAAATAAATACTCTCAGGTAGGATGTCAGTACGCAACCTTCTCTTCACAAGCAGACTGCTGTTTTTCTTGATAAGTTAATGAGTTATTTCAGTCGCTTAGTAAGAACTTGCTCTGAAACGGCAGCAACCCAGAGAAGAGGGAGATGTGTTTAAACCCCCTTCAGCAGAAAACAACACTTCTCCATAGTTAGAGGAGCTTTCAAAGCAGCAAACAGTCTAATGACGGTTAGAAAGCATTTCGGGTGTCTTCTGTTATATCTTTACTTCTACCATCTGCTCATTATGACCCAGAAAAAACAGATTTACCGACTGCTATCAGCCTGTGAGCAAACAAGATAACATTAGCTGCTGGCGGGGGCCCATCTGCTGCGTGTGTGCGTGTTGTGTAGCGTTGCTCTTAAAACGGACCAGATTTAATCACATTTAATTCATATTTAAATATTACAAAGTCAGCACTGCAAAGTGATGAAGTGAGCGGTGATCTAGCCGCCTAAGAACTCGTACACAGCAGTTGTTTCTGTTCCGGTGTGAAAGCTTCCTGTTCTTTTTTTCCTTTTCTTTAACTCTGTACGTGTGAATTTCTTGTGATTTCGCTTATTTGGGGAAATGTCTTGGTATTTCGTCAGTTTCAGCCAAGAAAGATGCATTTTTCCCCACTTAATGTTTAAAAATGTATAAAAGCATTAGTAAAAAAAAAATCGCCCAACGGTTGCAGCCCAAAGAGCTGACTTGCCAGCTGACTGGCAGTGCGCAGCAACAGGGGAGGGAGGGGGCATCACTCTAGGCCCCACACGGCCAGAGGAAACTCCGGCCTCCCTTCAGAGGAAATCAAACGGCAGCGTGGCTCAACGGTTGGGCAGGAAATCTTTAGCGCGTTCGGCTCAGTTACTCTTTTAAACC
This sequence comes from Fundulus heteroclitus, assembly GCF_011125445.2. Classification (NCBI taxonomy): domain Eukaryota; kingdom Metazoa; phylum Chordata; class Actinopteri; order Cyprinodontiformes; family Fundulidae; genus Fundulus; species Fundulus heteroclitus. The sequence goes on along the minus strand of NC_046378.1, from coordinate 37,848,384 downwards.
TCGGCGCCCTTTTAACCGGACCGGACCTGATGAACCCGCTTTGGCCGGCGCCTGAAGTTCTCTGCTGAGCTCGTTTGTTCTCTGTCTGTTTCCCCCCCTGGCAGATTTTGGCTCTGTATAAACATCACAACCCAGGAGCGTCCGCCCAGCCGTGCTGCGTTCCCCAGACACTGGACCCGCTGCCAATCCTCTACTACGTGGGAAGGCAACACAGGGTATCAATGCCTCCGATATTTTTAGCAGAAATGTTTACGGAACGTGACGATGTGAAAAGCTGCACGCCCGCGTATGATTTACGCTTCATTTCTACTTACAGGTGGACCAGCTGTCCAACATGGTAGTTAAGTCCTGCAAGTGTAGCTAAAAATACACCATGGCACACGGCTCTGGGTGTTCTGGAAGCAAAACAACAATGGAGGAGGCTGCTTTTGAAACCACAGGAAGGACAATGTGATCGTTTGAAGTGGATCTCCAGCTTTTTCTTCTACAAGATCTTTGACCACACCGGATTCTCATGAAACGTTGGACGTCTTTGCATTAAAATCATCCATATTTTTATGTATGTATATATATATATATATATATATATATATATATATATATATATATATATATATATATATATATATATATATATATATATATATATACATACATACATATACACACAAATATATATATATATATATATATATATATATATATGTATATATATATATCTATATATATCTATATATATATCTATATATATATGTATATATATAGATAGATGTATTTCTATTAAGAAATAAACGAAAACATCTGCCATAGCATAATTTAATTTATTTGTTAAATGGACAGATGTAGTAATACAAGTGTCTCAGATGGATCTAGAGTAAGGATTAAAATGACTTCTTAATAATAAAAAAAAGCAAAAAAAAAAAAAAAAAAAAAAAAGCACACAAGGACCAAAATAACCGTGATGGAAGAAGTTCTGTTTTCACAGATGGGATATTTCCATTTGTCACAGCAGCTTCCAAAAGAGGTAACAGCAAAAAGCGCCAAATCCCAGGTGGAAAACAGTGGTCGTTTGGGAATTTCCTGGAATATAATACCACTGCCAGCGCTTTCCGGCTACGTCGTAAAATACAGAAAGCAAAGAAGGCCCTGAGGGATAGTCCATCCTGGGAAAAGTCCCCCTGCCTGAAAGGCTGGACGTGTCAGACTACATTTCACAGGGGCTGTCCATTTCATATGCCATATGTTCTGTTTTTCAGCACACAAAAGGTCGTCACAATGTTTGTGGTAATAACTGAAAGGAAGACTGTCCTTTTTAACTTCCTGGTCTGTAGAGGTGAGATCAGTGGATGTGAGAGCGATGACACCAAGTGGCTCAGCGCTTCAAAAATTCACCGCCTGCTTGTTCGCATTAGCTGGAGAGGCTCAGGTTAGAGAAACCATGCAGGCTTTTTTTTTTTGGGTTTGTATTGTCAAGGTAAATTATTGCCTTTTTTTGTAGGATTTAAAAAAAGAAGTTTTCATGTTCATCTGATATGTGTTTGTAACTTTTTTTTTTTGAAGAGTTTATTCTATGATTTGATTTAGCAACAAAACCATGTTTTGTATTTTTACATATTTTTACATATGAGAATGTGTTAAAAAAAAACAAATAAATGTTTTAAATTATGGCATCAGGGTACAGAATTTTATTGTGCAACTATAGTCTAACAAGTTTAAATGTAAACCTTTTTTAGTGAAGGAAAAACAACTGTGTTACACAAGGTCGTCCAGGGCATAAGTATTGGCCCTGCTTTTAAGGTCTTGGCTACCCCCATTTTTCCCAGAACAGCTTTTAGCCGTCTGCTATAACATTTAACAAAGGCGGAGAAAACAGAGACATGGAGAAAGTTGGATTTTGTGTTTAGTGAACCATTTCTGGTTGGATTTGACCATATTTTCCGGATTAGGACGACCCATTATCAGTTTTCTTTTGAGTGGCCACCAGAATTATATTTAAAATGTTCCTTTATTTGTAAAAAAATGGATGATACCCTCAACGTTAACAATGTTTCCAGGTCTTTGGGAGAGAAATTGGCCCATAGCATCATGGATTCTCTACCTTAGTTAACATTAGGCATCAGTGGCTTTTCTGTGTTTCACACCAAACCCACCTGGAGTGTTGGATTTCTTTTTAGTGACAAAAACTCAATCTTAGAGTTACCATGTTTGGCACAGATGGAGTGTCTAATAGTTGTAATGGAGACTTGGTGACTTCTGAATACTACTTTTTACTCCAGTTCTCGAACAGTTGGAGTTTACCAGCTTCCTAAATATGATTGGTGACAGGATAAATGCACGTTCTCGTCCAGCCTTGTGGCCTGCAAGTAAAATAACTAGAACAAAGACCTCAGAGACGCAGAAAGTCATAGGTTACTTATTAAAAATTCCTAAAAACTCTGATCAACTTACAAAGAAAATAAAAGCCTAAAATGATTCATACCCCTCCCAATTTTAGATTTAAAGCTAACTACTGTTTTGTGTGACTGAAAATAATAACTTTTCTGAGTGGCCTAGCTTGTGTGAATATGATCTAATCTACAGAGGAGCTATAGATTAGGGGACTGGCAAAGAGGCTGTCCATCATCAAAGACTTGGACCAAAGATAAATCCTCTAAATACCAGTGGAAACCTGCACAAAGCTGCTCAGCAATTATAAGAAGGGTTTTATTGCTGCGGTGCCAACAAAGATTGTTACATTGATTATAGAGAAAGGTAAACATGTTTTTTGCATGCCATTTTTTTTATTAAAATTTACATTAAAAATAGCTACGTTTATCTTTTTTCCCAAAGTGAATCCCCTTTGATATTGTTTTATTATATTTTCCCTGATGTCAGTAAGCTATCAATTCTCATCAGAAACACACTTCTTGGTTAAATGAAAATTATTTTGGATATAAATCAGCCAAGGATACAAATAAATTTGGTTAATCTGCATATTTAAAGGAGATAGTTACAAGTTTAACTCTTCCCAGCCAGTACGTGTGAGGAGTTAAACTCTTGTTCCAACCTTCAACTGTTAGCCAGCTGGCTGCCAGGTCCGGGAGTGTTAGCATTAGCATAACGTTAGCATTAGCATAACTGTTAACATTAGCATAACGGTTAGCATTAGCATAACGGTTAGCATTAGCATAACTGTTAACATTAGCATAACGGTTAGCATTAGCATAACTGTTAACATTAGCATAACTGTTAGCATTAGCATAACGGTTAGCATTAGCATAACAGTTAGCATTAGCAAACATTTAGCATACCTGTCCAGAAGGAAAGTGTTAACTTCTGCATGGCTTCGGAGCCCCTTTGCTCCCTTAAGTTGGCAAGAATGATCAAAACCTTGACCGCTTAATTTTTTGTCAGCTTGAATCTGAGAAATGAAACGCTGAGAGGAAGCCATTTCTCAGCGCCATCGCGGAGTTACTACGATCTGGCGACAACCGAGCTCCATCTCACATGACTTCACCCTACTATTCCTATCGGCGCTATTCTGCAACGATAGGAATAGTAAACCCAGAAGTAAATATTTATATATTTTGGACCCGCCAAAATTTATAAAATAATTATTTGTATACTGTATATACATTTTTCTGTAAAATTAAAACTTTAATCTGCACCACTCTAGACGTTCTATGGATCTATTATTTTTGAATAAAATAATGGTTTTGGTGAAAAAGTTGCAGCTTAATTTTAAGACAGAAAGGTGTTATGAGTGATTCTGATAAACAATATTAAGAAATCTTGAATATGAAAAGAAAGTCCATTATCCATCATTAATGGACTGGACTTCTTTACAATGGGGCCACTTTAATACATTTTGTGTCATTTTTCCTCTTTAATATATATAATAGCTGGTGAATACCCAATCTAATGTCTGAGGATATCTTCCACTGGAAATATCCAAGTGATTTTGTAGATTTTCCTTGAAGATTTCGTTTTTTCTGGAAAACCGCAGTATTGCTTTGGAAACACTGGATTTACTTCCGAAGAGCAAGTCACGTTGGACCAGACTGTCTTCAGAAAAACAGCATAAAAGTCGCTGCACGTGCAGCTCAGTTCCTGGCACAGCCTCTCCCTGAAGGGATTCATGCCATCCCAACATTTTTCACCATCCATGCCTCTATTCCAACCCCACCCACCCTGCAGCCCTCTGCCGCTGCAGTCAGGGGATTACTGTCAGCTCATGAAGCTGGATTGGGAAAGACGCGAGCAGGTCCAGACCCGTTTGTAAGTCCCAGACTTAAGGGCAGTGACTACATGGAAAATTAAACACTCACGCTGTACACATGAAAACACTGAACCCACTGACACACAGCCATAGCTCAACCACGCCAGCATTAAAATGGGTTAGATCTGAGCGAGCGAGTGGCATGGCGGTCACCTGCGTTGCCCAGAAGCCAACATGGATCCCAGCTATCCTTTGGCTCATGTCGCCACAAAATGAGGGTAATTTTCTTCCCACTGGGTTGCCTGAGTGGAACATGTTACCTGTGGGCAGAAAAACAAAGCAGGATGAAACTATTTTCTCACCTTTGTGACTGATGCCTTGCCAGGTTTTGATTTGTTATTGTCGTAAAAGCACACCGTGTGCTGCATCGCCTTGACGAGCCCAACGTAACTTGCCAGATAAATATGTTTTTTCACAGAATCATCACCGAACAAGAACAAACGAGAGCTTCGATAGGAGGTCGGAGCATCAGAGTTTTCGAAAAAAAAAGGCCTGCAAACCCATCTTTCTTTGCTCCGAGAAAAACAAAACAGAGCGTGGACGACAGGAGGGTCGTAAATCTTTCATGTTGCTCGCTCCCTGAGGGAAGGTAAGCTCAAGCTGGCTCGTCCTTCCGACCAGTGTTCGTCTCTCAGCAGCTGCTTCCTCCCCAGGCCCCGCGGCATTTCATTGGACTGAAGCGAAATGCTGACTTGACTTCTCCTGCCAGAGAGAAACACACTCTGTCCAAAGAGAAATAAAAAGCAACGCTTAAATTCCCTGAAAGCTGAGAGACAGGAGTTCAGAGCAGGGGCCCGCAACGATCTGAGGTCAGGCAGGTGTTGTTTTACCGCTAACACCATCCACGTGCCGACTTCATACAACCGCATGAGTAACCAGAAAATTATTCGTTTGTTGCTTTTCATCACTTTTGACATAGTTTGGTGCTTTAATTGCAACCATGTGGTGTGCTTCATCTGGCTTCACCTACAAAAACTGAAAGGTTCAGTTCGCATAACGACCCCTGAGTCCCTTTTTTGCTGCGTGGCTCTTTTTCCACGTCGGCTCTGAAACCTGATCGTGTTACGCGGAGGCTGATTCGCCACTCCGCTGGTTGTCAAACGCTGTTTTGGGTTCGGTCTTATTACGCCATTTGTGACATTTGCAATTACGCGGTGATCCAAAGTGAAGCGGCGCGCGGCGGTCTGGTGTAATTCCTGGCTGCTTAATAACAGACGCTGATGTCCTGCTGCTTCACGGCTTGATAAACACACAGCTGCTCAAATCCATTGTTGTTCCAGGTGCGCTGCGCTCAAAAAATACGCACGGACGTCAACAAACACGCATTTCTGCTCCCAGTAAGGCCAGTCAGGTGGGGAGGAATCTTTAGACTTATTCTATTATTATTTTTTAACTAAATGCTGATTGATTTTAGACCAAAAACACTGAAGCAGCTTTTAGTTAGTAACACTGGATTATTTGTTTAATATGGTAATAATGATAATACATTTTGTTTGTATAGCGCTTAAGTAAAATTACAAAAAGGACAGTTAAGTACATCAAACAATATGAAAGGAGAAGAAAAAAACCCGCTTAAAATATACTTAAAATTTTAAGTTTAGATGTTTGTCTTTATTATATCATGAATATTTACACCATTGAGAATGAAAGTAAATGGGATGTGTGGAAAGGCACCGGTGTGGCACCACCCCAGTCCTAGGTTCTGCTCAGTGATGCAGCTGTTTCCTCTCCTGGGATAAGTTGGCCCAAGCCAGTTGTTACTGGACTTTGAAATCCAGCAGGTTCACACTGCGTCAAAACAGATCTCAGAGCTGATGAAGATGAGCAGGACCCGGGACGTAATGGGTGTTGCTGTGTTGAAAAACTTCTTTGTGTCTCAGAAAAGCTGCAGGATGTCACCGATGTGCCGCGTGAAAATCATAGTAGGTACACCTGGTCTGGCGTTCTGTTAGCTGTGACGTCATCAGGGGAGGCAGATCATCCTCTATTACCATCTAACATAGAAAGTACTCCTGGGTCAATGTGAGCTTCTGTGCTTTCTGTGTCTCTGCTCTGTCTTCTCTAAGCCCCAGTGGGTGGAGGCAGATGAGCGTTCACACTGAGCCTGGTTCTGCTGGAGGTTCTCCTCCCTGTTAAAGGGGAGTTTTCCTCTCCACTGTCGCTTCATGCATGCTCAGTATGAGGGATTGCTGCAAAGCCATCAACAATGCAGACGACTGTCCACTGTGGCTCTACGCTCTTTCAGGAGGAGTGAATGCTGCTTGGAGAGACTTGATGCAACCTGCTGGGTTTCCTTAGAGAGGAAACTTTCTCACCAACCTGGAGGATCTGATGGAGTCTGACTTTGGAAAGAGCCTTGAGGTGACGTGTTGTGAATTGGCGCTATGTAAATAAAATTCAATTGTATGTGGAGCTTTTCTTTAATTAATACAGTGAAAGGAGAATGTTAGTTTACAACTTTAACCTTTTTTGTGCCAAATAAACTTGAATAAATTTAACTTTTTTCCCAATTATGTACTAATTTGTGTTTGTCTTTTAGCTAAAAAAAAAAAAAAAACCCGAACACTAACATTAAAGTTTGTTGCAAGGTGTAGGCGCACTTTGGCAGCAATATTATGACAAACAGGGAAAGGAGCTCTCTGCTGTTAGAGATCGCTTACTTTTGCGTTTCAATTAGACGTATAATCGACATGAACAACGCTTTCAGGATGTTTTACACGTCATCAAAGCCAAAAGAAAGGAGGTAAACATTTGTGCGCAGGTAGGTGAGTTTAGCTGAGCGCCATAGGGGTTCCCAGAGCAGAGCCGCTCTGCTAGGTGCAGCCAAAAGACGGCAAAACTCTTCCAAGTTACGATTGAACAAGCTGTAAAAAAACGTATAGAGTACCTTTTAAACCGATATAATCTGGAGGATCTGATGGAATTTGGATTTTGTAAAGTGCCCTGAGATGACATGTTTCATGAATTGGTGATATATAAATAAAATTGTATTCAATTGAAAAATCCCTGATGTTGGTCCTTTCCCTTTTGTGCTGCCATGCATGCACATGATGCTCACCGGCTGAGATGAGCAGCTAAACATGACGTGTTTTCACCCTTCATCACCGGTACAGGCCTTCTCTTTACCGTACTGTTAGAGGCAGCAGCCTGAGGTTCGAGCGGTTCATGGCTTGTAGCAAACAAGACTTCTTAGGTCTTTCTCTCAAGAGATGATGTCTTCCTCCCACTATAAGACAATGCCCAGATTTCTGAAGGGCACAACTAAACGTTGCCCTGTTAGCAGATCCTGATCCTCCCACCTGAGCTGTGGATCTTTGCAGCTCCTCCACAGTTTTCATGAACACCTTTTTTCTCTGATCAGTGCTCTCCTTGGCCGGCGTGTCAGTTTTGGCGAAGCTGTCATAGATTCCACTTGTACCAGAATGTTTGCGTTTGTGAACAATTAATTGAACAGCGATTATATGAAATGTTCAAATGTGAGGGAAATTGTCTCATAACCTAACCCTGCTATAAACCTTTTGATGACTTCATCCCTAACCAACCAAATGAACTGAAGAAAAGACCTTGTAACAAATTTTAATAAAATGCATTTAAAAATATGTGATTTCTAGTGATGAATAAGTTCTGAATAAGCTGGTGATTAAACCTCAGACTTTAAGTTTGGGGCTCCTGACCGTTGGAGAGTCAACGCCATCCAAAAAACTATCTGAGACCATCAGGAAGAAGACTGCAGCAACCTTGAGTCTGGTAAGGCCTTTTAGAAAGCCTTAACATTTTTTTTTATTTTACAAGGCAAAAACCCACTGAGACCAAGGATTGCCATAAACAACAGGGGGAATCCAAAACTCCTGTAATAATGAACAGATGAGTTTTAAAAATACGTTTTTGGATATCAACACAGAGGGCAAATCGTCATAAATGAATTACAGCATTCTGGGAAAAGAACCTCACCCCAACTGTAAAGCATGGAGCTGGAAGTGTCATGGTAGGGGGATACTATGCTGCTGTAGCACCTGGCCAGTTCACCATCACAGATCCCACCATGAACTCCCCAGAGGGGCTTTAAAGAAAATATGAGATCATCTGTATATAAGTTAAAGCTGAAACTGAATTGGACCAATGAGCCAAAAGGCCCAGTTCCATCGGCTTGTATTAGCCGATTGAACTGGCTGAAAACTTTTTTTCAGACAAACAACAACCTATGAGCAGTGAGACATGGTAATGGTCTGGGGCTGTCTTTCTGTTTTAGGAACTAGCTGACCGGCTTTAATTGATGGAATCACAAGTTGTGCTATGTCCTGCCATCGGTTCATCACATTAAACTCAAGCCCATGGGGTTATGCTGCAGCACGATGATCCAAATCAAGCTAATAGCAAACAAAAAGGAACGTTCTGTTGTTTTCTTTTACAAAAATGTAAAACACTCATTGCTAGTTGTAGCAAATACCTGATGGCAATTGTTGCCAACAAGGTTGGGCCAACCAGTCAATTTTGTAAAATATTTTTTCACATAAGGCCAGATTGGCTTAGAATGCTTATTTTTCTCTATAAAAAATAAGAACTTTTTAATAACAACAGCTTTTTGTATTTACTTGGGTTGTCTTTGACTGGTATTGAAATAAGTTTGATGATCTTAAACATTTAAGAATGGAAAGTAAACGATAACAGAGGAAATCTGCAAGGAGACAGTTACTCTTTCATTCTTTATATTTTTATCATGTTTAAGATAATTGCTTATATACTTAAATGTATGAATAACTGATTTTAGCCAATGGAAAAGCTGTAAAAGCTTTTTCCCTGCTGCCATCAGACTGTTGAACTGCTGAAGCTATAACTGGACTCTGTATCACGTTTGTCCTGCATGGTTTACATTTCAATTGCTGTACTGTAAAATCACTGCTGCACTTTATCCTGAAATTATCCTGCAAAGTTACTTTATTCTGAAATCCACTGCAATTCACTGAAATTCTCAAGCTGTATGCAAACGAAATTTCGTTCTGTACGCACTCTGCGCATACAAAATGACAATAAAGTTTGTCTAAGTCTAAGTCTAAGTCTATTTTATTGACCCATTTCCAGGAAAAGAAGGCAGTTGGAGTGAATATCTCAGGGTGGAAAACCAGAACCAGGTGTTGTGCAGAAAGAGCCCCACTTTTTATACGCCGCACTCTCCCGCAGAGTGAATCCCCAGAAGCAACCAGTGACAAAAGAAATTCACCGCAGCGACTCCAAACCCGTTAATGTTTGAAAGGAGCCGGCAGATATTCTCCTCATCGCCTGCACCGCTCCACTGCCATCCCGCACCTGCAGGTTAAACGCAGATGCTTATCCCAATCTGAGCCAGCCAAGCGGATCTCTCCCTTTGTCTCTTTTTCTTCTCGCTCCCGTGTTTTTGTTACCCATGCCTGCTCTTTGAAGATTTCTTGATAATTGCCGTTATTATCCTGAAATAAACCTGTTACATGATAGGGGAAGAGGAGACAATTATGTATATGACGTGTAATTGCTGCGTTTTTACGCTGAATATTCTGGGGGCATGTCCAAAATGAAATTTCACCGTGTAAGGACTCTTCGCAGATGTGAATTATTCATTCCCCCTCTGGCAGCTGGTGATTCTGGTCTTTTGTCGTGGAAATAACCAGTAGCCAACATCATAGTTTAAAAAGCAGAGGATCAAAGGCCCGGGGGAAACTTAAAAAGGCCTTCAAAGTAAAAACTACAAAGAGAAAGTATGATGCACCGTGTGAGAGTGTCTGACTGTGGTTGAAAAGTATGCTGCCTGACTCATTTCTCTTCTGGCCCTCACTAAGAAATGTTTTCTAAAAAAGGAAAGGTACCAATTAAACCACAGGACTGGCTCCTTCTCACGATGAGCCCCACCATTTCCTTCCTCCTCTTACTTTCTCCGTATTCCTGCACCCCGAGGGACAGATCTGACCCCATAAACAGCTCCCCCGGTAATAAACAGAGCACAATCTCTGGCTCTGGGCTCTGAACACATGACAATGTAATTGTGGGTTACTTACTCTGGGGCAAATAGGCCACTGTGTAATTATTTCATTTGAGAACAACAACAGTGGAATTTACACCAGTGGGAAAGGGTGATGATGGTTAGAAGAAGCGGGTCCCTTAATCCCACTGTTAATGATTTTATAACAACATCCTTAACCAGCAAACTGCACTGGAAACATTGTCAAGAGCTTTTCAGTGTTTTGTGTCCACAGTGCAAACTACGTGCTCGTTTAAGACCACTCTAACTTGTAAAAATTAAAGCCAAGAAAAGCTGTTTTATACGAATGGCAGTAAAGTTTTTTTTTTTTTTTTTTTTTTTTGCTGCCAAGTCAAACACAAACAAGGGAGAGTTGGAATCGCTTCCACTTGTTTTGGCAAATAGCTGTAATACAAACAATGAAGTGAAAAATCCCTAATCTAAATTTCATTAAACTTAGAAAAGGGTTAAACTGGACATGTTTTTATTTTCACTGATTTAGCAAACTCCTAAACTAGCTTTGTTTGTATTTTGGTATCTTGGAAAATCTCTTCTTTTTTGTTTGTTGCAGCTTGTGAGCAATAGATCTTTTAGTGGATTGAATCAGAATCAGATGTACTTTAATAATCCCAGGGGGAAATTGCTGTTTCAGTACAAACGGTTTACTGAGGCCATGCTGCCAAGGACACTGTTTGCACAGTGCCCACAGGGCGCTGCCCTAAGCTGGTTGTAACAGTCGTAATTGTGTGCTGTCTCTTTAAAACAGATTAAGTTACCCATTAGCGATGTCACAGGTAGGCGCCACTACCCTCTGTAGAGCATTATGGGAGGAGCATGCTTGCTGATGGATGTGTGGACTTATTTTGATCTCCCCACTCAAAAGAAAATTTACGGACTCGGTTCGCTTCATGTATGCTGAAACAACAGCCGTTCCACCAGGCCTTTTAAGCCTGATGAAGAGTGTGTTTAATTACAGGATAAACGCTGAGGAATTCCCAGAACCAGTGTGGTTGGGAGCTTTTGACTGTCCTGCTGAATATTACTGCCGCCTTCTCCGAACAAGAAGTTACAAATCCAGCCCACATTACAAGTTCCAGGTAAGGTGTACAAAGGCTCAACAGACCAAGGAGATTGTGACGCACAGATGATGACATTTCAATGGAAAGGTGGAGTAATTTGCAACCACTGACAACAATATTTCCCTTTATAGTCCCATAAAGGGGATATTTTGTCTCTGCTTTTAACCCATCCCTTAGGGAGCAGCATTCTGCCTAACACTGAGTGGCGCACAGGGAGCTATCTGTGGTCAAGGGTCTCGCTCAGGGACCCATTGTGACATACTGAAGTTTCAAACCGTCAACCTTTGTGGCCTCTCCAAGCGTCAAGCTCTCTAACCACTAGACCACCAATCCCACAGGAAATTGGAGAAAACACAAAATGTAACAAGAATGTTTTCTAACTGCATTTTAAAAGTCCGCATAATAAACTAAATGTAGATGTAGCAGTAGACTGTTCCACAGACTTGATGAAATGAAAAGCTTGGTCCCCCCTGGTCTTAAGTCTGGTGAGAGGAGCAAGTAGAGAATTCTGTGACTCAAAATTAAGACAGTAAGCAGCAGTATACTTTGTAAGAAAATTAGACAAGTAACTGCTCCCCAATGGATGGTGTAAGTACAGAGAACACATTTCATTGAATTGTACAACGTTTCAACAACAACGACAGATGATTATTCAGCCTTGCTTACAGCTACTGTAGCCCCAGAGTCACCTGCCAAGGCGCAAATTACCTTAGGCAGCCCAAGTAGGACTCATTTAGGGTTTCTATCAAATCCATTTCAGTGGTTAAAGCTACAGTCAGTGATATTTCCAGAAGTGTCCCCCAGTCCCGTTTTGAATAACTTCACATGCCCAAGACTGTCTTAACTTGCTCTTTCGCTCTTCAGGGGGATCACGTGTAAAAGAAATCTCTCCCAAATCCGCTCTGGTCTTATTTCTTTCTACTGAGGGGTTCCTCTTCTTCTCATAAACCTGAACGCGGTTCACTTCTTGCGACTCTCAGCGATGTTCCGGAGCTACAAGGAACGGCTAACACTGAAGCTAACGGCTAAGCTAACTGGATAATACGTGGGCGCGTCAGAATGATTGGCATGTGGGACAACCAATAGATAAGGTGATACCCCAGAACTTGAGGGGCAGAGGGTGTAAGGGTTACTGCAGGTGAATCCGATGTTCAGCCAGACACTGAGCTACGATTAAAAGGTTTATTGAGAGTGTCAAATAGTGGAAGGTGAGGCAGGCTAGCAGTGGCAGGCTAGCAGTGAAGTGGTGGTACATCACACAGGGCGATCCTGCTTTAGACAAGTGGTGAGGAGCAGGAAGAAGTCAGTCGTTCTGGCAGGGATTAGTTGTCAGAGGCAGGTATATATGGGCTAGTGAACAGGTGATGGGAGTAGAACCTAAATGCTGTCAGCAGGTGGAGTGATGTGGGCTAATTGACTGGAGCAGAGTGGCTGAGAGGTGACAGGCTGAAGAAAAGTCCAAAAGCAAAACAAACACAAACCCAAATCATGACAGAGGGGGGTGAGAGCAGGAACAAAACTCTGACCAATCCCTGTCATTCGGGGTGAAGAGTAGGGATTGGTTATAGTTTTTACAGGTCTGCAGCTCCCACATAGATCGATTTTTTTTTTTTAACCTCCTTTTTCTGGATACATAATGTATTGACTACTTTCAGGATGGAAGGATGATTTTACCCAGTGTAATAAAGAGTGTTTCTGAACAGGATTACCAACTATAGCTTTAATTGATGCTAGTGCTTACTTTGTACCATTTTTTTTGTGTTTCCACTGGCTCCAAATACTAGCCTGGATGTTGCCCCCTGTTTTTTGTAGCTCTTGGACTCCTGGAGGCCTCTGCCCTTGAGGGGAGGGACCTGTCATAATCTATGGGTATTTTTGGTTGTCACTTTTTATTTTGAGATTGCTTTTGGCTGTTGATTATTGTCACCAATGGTGTTCCTTCGCTCAGTTTCCTGCTTAGTATTTTTTCCCAAGCTGTACTGAACCCCACCAGTTAGTTACACCCCCCCTCTCTTATCACTCATCCACCCACCCAGTTGATGAAAGAGTCAATTTCATTATCCTCTTGCCAGATTCTTCCATTTTCCATCAGCAATAATCTCTAATTCAGTTCTTCTTGTGTCTGGTCCTTGTGTTTTTTTTAAGGCTTGATCTACTATGCTGACAATCACTGCAGTGTACAGCAGTTTCATATAGGGGGTCGACCTGAACAACAACGTCTGACAGCCAGTAGGCATTGTTGTAGTACTCGAGTCCGAGACTCGAACTCGAGTCCGAGTCATTAGCTAAATTTAGAGACTCGTGACTTGACTTGGACTTGAGCACTGATGACTCGAACTTGTCCGTTTCGCGTTTAAGGATTTCACCTGCATTGGCAGAAAATGGAGTGCAAAATACTCCATATGTAACAGAACAATTGAGGAGACATTGGGGACTACCTCAAATTTCAATCGACATCTGTCAAGACTGCATCCAGAAAAGTAAGTGACAAGCTACGTTAAGTTAACGTTAACTGCTATGATGGTTGGCTAGCTAATGCCGCCACCTACAGTAGAGAGTTTGCCCATCGATAGGATCTAACTTGGACTCGACTTGATCAATAAGGACTCGACTCAGACTTGACTCGGATGAGTAGTGGACTTGACTCGGACTCGATTCGGATTTTTTTTTTTTATGACTTGGACTTGACTCGGACTTGAACACTGGAGACTCGAACCTGGACTCGGACTCGAGGCATAGTGACTTGACTACAACACTGCTAGTAGGAGAGGGTCTGGGATGGAACAGCTGCAATAAGACCAACAGCAACTTATGCAAGATTAGACAGGCAAATATATACAAAAAAACAACAACATTAAAACAAAGCAGGAGCAAATCTGCAGACATTAATCAAAGAATGTGTCATACAATGCCACAAGTCATACTCTTGCATTAAACATTGAAGGTAGACAGAAAGCATTGTTACCTTTAACACACAGCACAGACGAGTGGTTGTTTCACATGATATGTTGACACCTAATATTCAGCTCGTGGGGGTGTGAGGTAGCTTGGAGTCTGTTTTACATTAGTCAGCCATGATCTGTGGCCTCCCGTGTCAGTGCCGCTCCCTGCTGTATTGATGGGTGAAAGGGTTATGACAGCAGAAAGAAAGCCTCTCCTCCCTTGCCTTCATTAGAGGGACATTAAGGTCAGTGCAGCCCCCCCACCCAACCCCTCCTTTCTCCCTCCACCAGCACTGAATTCCCCAAAGAACAACACATTCCTCCCTCCCAGTCCTGTTTATGACATTCATCCTTTGAAGCTGCATGTGAGTGTTTGTGTACGTGCATGGCCGCATGTGTGTGTGTGTGTGTGCTAGCTTTGTGCAAACCAGAGGTTTCATCATGAGAACAACATGTGTGTTTGAGCATCTCCCGTGATCGTGCACACCTGTGAGGTTATGATAAGGATGCACAGCTGTATGACAGCTGTTTGTTTTATTTGTGCTTTGTTAAATCAAGGCTATTAGAGTCACAGAGCGATAGAGAGAGAGAAAGAGTTTATGAGAGTGAAGGGTGGAGGAGAAAGCTGTGACTCATCTCCAAACTTGGGATGCACTCCTACAAAAATTACAGAGAAAGGAGACGAAAGGGTGTTGAGACGAAAAAAATAAATAAATAGACATAAGTTTTCTTTGTAATTAAAGCTGACCTGATGAAGAGGGTGGGGGTGTTAGGGAGTTGGAGCTGTGGCAGAGGTCAGAACTAACTGAGTCATTCCTTTTACACCTATTTCCTGTGATCGGGGCACGTTGGGTGTAGTTATGGGTCTGGTTTATGCAATCCTTCCCTGGTCCCAATGCTGTCCAGTGCATACTCACAAGCAACATTGTACACCCTTCTTTAAATCTAAAAAGCTACGCGTTTGTTATGATTTGCAGTATGCATATGCACACACGTCTGTATGCATGCACACAGTGCATGAACTTGTCAGTGTGCTGATGATTTTAAATGGAAACATTTGTCAAACTATTACTTGAAACAGTTTAGGAATCATTCATTGATAAATGTTAAATCAAACTTTTTCACACTAAGGCCACATCTTTTCGACAAAAATAACCAGCAGTACAACAAGAAGTAGCACCTTTTTTTTTAGTGAGTATGGAATATAATCCTGTGTTTAGTGACCAGGTGATCTACGGTTAGGATTACAACGCTATATTTTGTTCCTCCATTCTATGAGCTCATCGAGTAAAAGAACATGCCTGAGGACATATATCTTAGTGCGTGTCATTGATTCAATAAGGCGCAAATAAATATTCTTCCTTACAACTTTTATTACATATTTTGCACATGACATATTGAATCTAATCCTTGGGAAGGCCAACTTTCCGTGTCAGTTCTGACTTCAGGGGATGTTCCATTTAATTTTTCTGACTTGGAATTCAGAAAACTTGTACTTCTTGTGAGTAAAGATACTCAACATGCAGGGACTTCAAAGCTAAAAAAAGAAAAAAAACTTAAGCCACAGAAAAACCTTTTATATTTTTTTCCCAGCTGGAGACGCGAACAAAATACTTTTTAGCAGTGTCACTTTCAGGGAGAAACAGAGAAATAACTAAAAGGGTCCCAAGCTGTCCAAAGCAAGTCCGCCCCTGGCCTTGACTTTCCCAGCAGGCCACGCCCCGCGGCCCACTAACCCACTGGACCCACTGGACCCACCACCTGTCCATCATTCAACTTTACCTTCATTTTCATCAAACTTGCTTGCAGAAGCTTTCAAGCCTTAAAGCCCCTATAAGCCCCTACATGATGGCTATTTGACAGCATTGGAGGAAAATTGTATTATTTTTTAATGAGAAAAATGTTAATTCCCATTTTGAGCGTAAACAGAATTGAATCAGAATTGAAGAAATTCCCTAAAAATCCACACTGAGTCAAAAAAGTCTGAATATATTTTCACATGCTTTCCATCAAGACTCAGTATTACCAGGCCTGTGGGGATTTATTCCAGCGCATTATTAACATAGGCATTGCTTAGCCTAAAGAATAAAAAAAAACACTCATGAAAAATTGTCTACCCGCCCTAAAATTCTCCCAATATTCTAAATTGACCATGTCGGTGTGAAGTACCGACATGTCTACTTCCTGTTTGCGTGCAAACCGTAACCGACATTATTAGAACTACTACAAACCTTGACGCTACTTTTGCAACTGCAATGAAAAAATATTTCCAAATGACGGGTATCAGAGGAAACAACCTGAAAAGATCTTTGCTGAAATACCCATCTCATCCAGATCGCACAAACAAGAAGGAAGTTATCACGTTCTTGGGGTGGTAAATTTGCACCCCTCATTTAAATGTAAAACCTTTCGCTCACTTTTTTTGTTTGTTTTTTGTAAAATTTGTAATTTTCATCTGAATAAAAAGCTGAATTATGAAATGAAAGATTATCAAATGAAGAACCAGAATGTCACACTGTAATATCAGGCATGTATTCAGACCTTTAAATAAGTGACAAGTTCAACAGAGTTAGAAATATAATTTCTTTATGATGCTCATCATGCAGGACTTGGATTTTGGGGACACATTAACATAATTCCTGACATCAGTATACATCCTAAAAAAGTGTACAGTTATGATTTAAACTTCTATTTTTAAAAGCAACACTTTCTGATAGAAAAAAAATGAAATGAAACCCGCTTCATGATGCAAGTGAAATTAACATGAATGTTTTTCATTTACTTTCCTAGAATTGAGGGTTTCTCTGCTTCCATGGTAAAAAGGAGGTCAAACAGGAGATTTTCCCAAGAGTTAAAAACAGGAAGTAATGAGTCACTGACCTAAATGCTTTTTGTATTTGTTTATAGTTTTGCGTGTGAATTTAAACAGTTTCTTCTATAAATATACCATTTTTCCTTTTCTTTTTTTTTAGTTAGCAGTAATTTTGTTGTTGGGACTCAATGTGCCATGATCAGCCATCAATTAGATTAGATTAGATTAGATTAGATTAGATTAGATTAGATTAGATCAGATTAGAAATACCTTCATTGGGGAAATTCGGGCGTGAAAATGGCAAAAACAATTAACATTTAACAATTAATATATACAAAACAAAATTTGAAGTTAAGATGTTCAGCAGAAGAGAAATAACTTTATCAGAAGGGGAAATATACTGTGCAGTTATTAATAAATATTAAGTCATATTCAAGTAAATATGAAATGTTCAAATTAGAAAAACAGCAGACGATTATGAAGCGATGTAGAAAACAGTGCAATTTACATGACTGTACCAATAAACACTCCGTGACAAGCTAAAAAGTGAGCAAATAGAAAGTAGCATAGAGGCCGTGTAGTAATTCTTAATTGTATCAAGAAACTGTGCAACTATTAGCATGTTAGTAAACACTTACTGAGTTTGCTGTGAGCAGCAGAGATCATAAAGTATAGCAACAGCTGGGATGAAGGACCTGTGAAAGCGCTCCTTTGTGCATCTAGGATGCAGCAGTCTAGAAGAGTTCTCCAGCTCTGCTGCAGCTCCATGCATGGGGTACGGAGACATTGTCCATCAGTGATGGTATTTTTCTCACAGTCCTTCTGTCTCCCACAACCTGCTCTGAGTCCAAAGGGCATCCCAGGACAGAGCTGGTCCTCCTAATGAGTTTATCCAGCCGCTTCCTCTCAGCTACAGATAAGCTGCTGCAGCAACAAACCATAGAAGATAGCTGTTGCCACCACAGAGTCAAAGAAGGTATGCTCCATGCACTACCACACTGATATTGGAGATGTATCCCATGATGCCACACGGCTTAGAAACGTTTGCACAGTCCTGTATTTTAAATCAATAATCTTCTCCTGGTGTTACGTTTGCTGTGTAGGCTTCCTTTATAGTCCTAAAAAGTATATATTTCATTTAAATGTTGCCTAAGGCTGGAAAAAAGGACAACTGCAAATTGAAAAATGACTTTACAGACATGGTTTAATTATTGGGGGGGAAAAATGAAATTTCTAAAGAAATAAGGAAGCTTCTTACTTTGGTCTTTTTAGAGAGATGTAATTTCTCTGATCTAAAATATAAAAATGGGACATTTCACAGCTTTTTAGGTTTCTGGCCCTCTCTGGTCAGGGTTTTAAATTAGACCTACGGTTCTTAAACTTTGTCTATTTTGGATGCCGAACAAAGCACTGAGACTCCTGTTATTTGCAATGTTACAAACAAAATAATGGTGTCATAGACAAACCATCCTGTAAGTAATCTGAATTCAGTGAAGGGTAATCCAGTCCAAGGTTAATTGGTTTCTCCAAATTGCCCTTAGCTGTGAGTATGTGCGTAGTTGTCCATCCTGCGTGTCTCTGTGTTGCCCTGTGATGCACTGTCTTACCTGTCCAGGATGTATCCCTTCTCTCACCCAAGGGCTGCTGGAAATAGGCACCAGTTTATGGATCTAAGCTCCCAACATGTTCCCACAAAATTTTGACCCAACCAACAGAATCTGACAACTGAAGTAGAGAATCATCAGATGGGGCAACTTTTTCCAATCAGGTATTGTGTAATTTTAGTGAGCTTGTCTGAATTGCAGCTTCAGTCTCTGGTCTTATCTGACAGACCGTGATCCTCTGCTGCTGTATCACATCTGCTTTCAATTCAAAGTGTTCAGAGGTGGTATTCCACATACCTTGGCTGTAATGGGTGGTTATTTTAGCCGGTGTTGTCTATCTGTCGTGTCAGACCAGTCTGCTTATTCTCTGACCTCTGACACACAAGGCATTCCTGTCCTCAGAACTGCTGCCCCCGCATATCTTCTATTTTTGGACCATTCTCTGTGTTGTGCCATTACGCACTGCTTTAAGTTATTTAATGTTTAATAAATAACTGTCTGTTAGGTATTATCTTGTGAATATCAGCCCAAACAGCTGATATTAGGACAATAGTTGAAAGGGATGATTCGAGCTCTGGCGTTCTTTTAACAGCAAACTCTGCACACACATAGAATAAATCAGTGACAACTTCTCTTCAAGTTCAAGAATTTATCAACAGAAAAAAAATCTATATCGAGAAAACACCACCATAGAATGCTGTTTATATAGTTCAATAAACAAATCCTCTCTACTAGGCTAGTGAAGCTTAATTACACTACAAAGCAAAGTAAAGATAAAAAGAAGCTAAGGAACAACATATTCACAAAAGAAACAAAAGGACAAATAAAATGGTTGAAAATCATCAACAGAATGATTCAGTGAATCCTGCTTCTCTGTAGATCTAAGTTAGAAAACTAAAGTTCATCCTAAAGAATGTGGAATGAAGTTAAATTGGTTTAACTAATTCAGAACAACATTTGGTATGTATTTCAACCCATTCACAATGCAAATCCTGAGTTGATGAAATAACATTTTAAATAATGATATGCTCAGTAAAATCAATACCTTTAGGACACTTGATTTTATTAATGCATTTATTTCTCTGAGAAATGATTAAGGCTCAAATTGGTAATTTAGTATTAAAGCACCAAGTTAATAACAATCGATCGGAAGTGATGTGTCTGGGCACTTCCTGTGGGCACACTAGCTTGAGTTTAATCTTAACATTACACAAACACTATTAAATCGACATTAATGTTCCATGTTAATCCTGTAGTAACACTCATAGCACTATCAAACGATGAAAACAAGCATCGTGGTTAAAAATGAACCGTAGTTGCGTTTACTAGGGCCGTAGCACTAATGTTCCCCAGGAAGCTAATAGCGCTAATGGTTGTGGACATTCGGCACTAATTTAAAAATGCTAAGGTTGTATTTGGTTGTAATGAGTGGACCGGACAACACAAATATTAATATTCCATCGGTGTATAAAACCCTTATGGAAATAAAGTTTGTTATAACCGTAAAAACACATCAGTAAAGCTTGGTTTCCAGAATGCTAGCGGGACTAGCGTGTTAGCTTGGTCAAACACAGTGAAAACACATTAAGTAAACCACTTTACTTTCCCGACCTAACGCTGCCAAAGCTGTCTGTGTTAGTTGGAAGAAGTTGGTCCAGGGTGAAGGCTGGTGATCTGAGCAGTGAGCAGGCGGCTAGCTCGAAGGAAACTCCTCGTGAAACCTGGCCTGGGATACGCTAAAGTCCCTTAAATGAAAGTTGCGTCATGGGCGTTCCATTTTTTTCGGGTCACGTGATCTCATGTGGCCATTTTGGGTCTAGGCTCAGCTAAGCTCAGCGCGTTTACAACACTGCAAGCGACCGATTTCTTTTATTTTTCTTTTATTTTTTCTGATTATTTCGAGTATTTCTTTATTTAGAAAATAAGCCACCATGCCAGGGTGTTGTGCCCACGGCTGCAGCAACAGCACTGATAAAGGGACGCGGATGTTCCGTTTTCCAAGCGATGAAGAGCGGCGTTTATTGTGGATCAACGAGTCAGTCGCTTGGACCAAGAGACGAACAAAACTTGGAGACCTACAACAAACTCTCGCTTGTGTGAGGTATGTGGGCTTTTTTTTTCTGAAGTCAGGGTTTCCCGCAGTGCTAAGTTTGGCGGCCGCCTCGCCAATATAAAAACAAAAAAAAAAAAAAACGCGCAGAGCTTGTCTCTCCCCGCCAGTCCCCAACCGCTAAGCCGGGCATACACTGTACGAGTTTTTCAGTGGTGGTACTTATATACATCTCAAACTGTGCGACGGAACCGCGGGGTTTAAAAAGTTCACCGCTCACGATCTGTGCGGCGCGACGCTCGGACGAGACCGGACTGCGTGCCCCCTCTGGGACCGCTCGCTGTGGTGGCAGAGGCAGGCGAGCGACGGTGGGTGACAGGGACCCAGAGCAGGGGGTCGAGCCCAGCTCACGCACCGCACCGGCGGCCGCGCGGCACGGCAGGTCGCCCGGCCCGCCCCGCGAGCGGAGGCGTGCCGAAACAGGCGGCCAGCGCGTCGCGCGGACCGGAGCGCTTGCCCTCCCCCCGCCCCGCGAGCCGACGTCCGGGTCCCGGGCCGGGCGAAGGTCGCTTTGGGGATGCCTGCTCCCCTCCCTCCCTTGGCGGGGACGGAGAGGAGGGGAGGGCGCTCCCTCGTATCTCTGCTTGAACAGCAGGATGCGCTCACGAAAACCTCGCCGACTGAATTTCAAACATGTTTGATTTTCACCGACCGTCCGATTTTTTTATGAGAAATTTTCTTCTGGACTTCTTGCTTTATTTCATTGTGCTGTAGCATAATGTGTGTCTGATTTTTGTCCTATGGGACCAATTCTGGACTTCAAGACAGTAAAAGAGAAGTATACAGTTCACTTAAAAATGTCTCTCTCAAGTCTTATTAAAATGTAATATCAGCTTTTCTGGATGCCTAGTAGGTGATCATCAACACTCAGTTGTGTTTTATTCAGAACACCTGCCTGAAGGGTATTAGAAGGTGCGAAACGCGCATAACATAACAGTGTTAAAGCGCCTGCCTGTGGCAAGTTTAGACCCAAAATGGCGCCACTCGCTGAGTTGGCGCAACTTTCATTTAAGGGACTTTAGGATACGCTAACACGCCTCCAAAGACCTCGTAGCGTGGGCTCTTTGCACGGCCTTCCTGGTGCGGCTGTGTTCGTTCTCTGGAGGCTGCAGGATACTCAGTTTTCCTGCAACAGAGAAAAATCACAAGTCTGGTTTCGGTATAGACAGATTCTGGTTACACACAAGCTAGGCTGCAGACTTAGCTCCGTTCCCAGTTGAGCATGTTTGTGAGTCTGCGAACCCCATGTGGCCGGCATGGGTGGCTTGTCTCTCCAACGTAGAACTCTCTCCTCAAGGGTCTGCAGGCAATAAGATGGTTTTCCTTAATGCTGCTAAACAGCAGGCAAAAGAGAGCAATTGTAGCATGGTCAGGGGCCTTAAACAGCTGTGAGAGGCAGTCCCTAGGTGCCTGTAAAAGTGGCACCTTTCATGTTGTTTCCAACTTACAGACTGATTTTATTCCACATGGCGATTGCACAACATCTGTGACCCCATGGAAAGGCTGTGTGTATGATAACGCCACTCAGACCAACCTGTTATCCATAAGGGCCAGTGGGCCAGTGCCCAGGGGCACCAACCATGGGGGGGCACCACATGACACATGCCTTATGTAATATTCCGATTATAGTTCTGGTTTATGTTTTTGTTTTTCTCCTGTCTTTGATTATCTTGCTGTTTTGATTTCTGTCTTTAGTTTGTTCTGCTTAGGTTTATTTGTATTCTTAGACTTGTCCTGTTTGCTCCCTTAATTATTTCCACCTGGTTTTGGTTAATTAGTCCCTCCCCGCTACTGTGTCTGCCCGCCTATTTAAACCCCTCTTAGTTTTCTGTTTGTTGCCGGGACTTCACAATCATTTCGTCGTTCCTTTGGTAAGAGCCTTCCTGCATTTTTGTCGAGTCTGACCTGTTCTTTGTTTTTTGAGTTTGTCCAGTCGTTTGATGTATGGATTACCATCAGCCTGGATCCGGTCTGTTTTGCCTGTTGTATTCCCTCACCTTTCCTTCAATAAACACCACAAAAAGGATTACTACTGCGTCTGGCTGACTCTGGGTTCATCTCCACACAAATCATCACACCTTAAAAATATATTTTTCATAAATTGTTATATTATTTACTTGAAATTGTTGAAAGACCATGCATTATTCGTTTTGTGAACACTGATGTCACAATAATAATAAATGATAAATAAATCAAGATTTTTTTTATTTCAACATTTTAAAATTAGATATTTGAATATTGCTCACTGCTCATATGTAAGTTAGTAAATAGTAAATTACATTACAGAAATCCCCTTGATTATGTCTGATGTTTTTTGACCGGAGGACAGCACGGGTAAGGGGGGGGCTTTGAGGTATAGTGCCCAGGGGCACTACATTGTCTTAATACGGGCCTGGCACCAACAACTTTCAAAGCCAAAGTTTCCTCCCTGTTCCGATGCGTGGTTTGAGCTTCAGCGAGTTGTCTCGTGATTGGCTGATTTACAGTTCATGTCAAAAAGTAATTGAAGAGGTATACCTGGTAAAGTGGTCAGTGCAAGAGCGTGTACTCAACCTTGATATTAATGCTGGGTTTACTGAAAGATTGGCCAAGCAACTTTTGCCAAAACCCTGATTAATAAATCAGCTTTTAAACAGGCGGTGTTGATCGCAGCCGGGGAATTAGCACTGTAAACTGGTATGAGCTACAAGAAGGACCAGGAGGTTGTTCCTGGATGGCTCACTCTTCATCCGGCAGTAGCTTCATCACCTCTAACAGCAGTCTTTTCTCAAAATACATGATTGTGGAGACAGAACGATAAACCGCGCTCTGGAATTATCCCTCTCTGCGTGTCAGGGAAAAGGCACGCTTTGGTCTCGCATTCGTAATCCTGAAATTATGATTTGTAGTTGTAATTGAGTGTTTTGCTAACGTGGTTTTGCTGCTTTCATTTAGATCAATCACTTTTAAATACTCACTCAACCGCTGATTTTCATCATGCTCATTTTCATCATGCTCATTTTCTGTGTGTAATAGTTTCGCTGTCGGTCTCTTCTTGCTTCGCTTGAAGGCATTGCGCAGATAAATCAGACTTGACAACAGCTTCCGCGAGGATTTAAAGCAAGCTGAGAAAAAAAAAAAGAAAAAAGTGGTGAGCAGGTAAAACAAAGTCCAGATTTTGACAGTAATTAAAACCTTTCGTGTTGCAGTCTGAGTTATTTAGCACTGCTGGGTAACAAAACTCACCTTCATCTGAAATATCTGAGGAGAATCTGTTTAATAAAATTATTCATCAGCTTTTTGCCTTAACACTAAAGTCAGTAAAATTGGATTTTTGCCACTGAGGTGCAGTTAAACAAAGGACGATTTCGGCTGTAACACCTGAAGAACAGATGTGTCTTCTTCACCTCGTGTGGTCCTCATTTTCTCTTAGATGCACCCGCCGGTGGGAGGCCATCTGCACCAAAGAGCACCTACGTGTAGATCTGATGCTTTCTGCCCCTGCCTTGGCCACCCAGGAGAGCAGGATATGAACTAATACTTTACAGTAATGAACTCGACTCCCTAGAGATAAAAACAGAGGGCCCGGTGATGAGTCTGGAAGGTACCCAAAGGTCTACCAGCAAGCCAGCGCTAACCTACAGGAAAGTCCACCAGTCAAAGCAACAGGAAGAGGAAACTCTCCCCCACAACATCCTGGATGGATGTGTGCCTGGATATTTTCTGTCTGCATTTGTGCTTCACGTCCAATGTTCGCATGTTTGACCGCTTCATAAAAAAACATCTGTTGTTCCAGTTTTTCTCTGAGTGTAAAAATGTTGCAGCGGTCGGGAAAGTATAGCGACAGAAACCGAAGGCTTGTTTTGAGTCCTTGTCTGCCCATTGATGTCTCACCCTGTGAGATTGCAGCTTCTCACACCATTTGAGACAATTTGGCCCGGTTAACGAGCGCTGCGATCGATTGCTCAACAGCTCAGGGTCCCCCCCATCTTCTCTTTCATGTCCTACAGTCATGTAACGGTCAGACCGTGTGGATCCAGACATCCTGAGTCACTTGTGATGCTGCTTTGCTTTATGTGGGAAAACCTGCCTGTGTGTCGTTCCTTGCTCATAAACAAAGGGGGGGGGGGGGGGGGCAGGGGCCGCAAAGTAAAATAAACTGGCCACGACATGCCGGCTGCTACTGTTAACTAGTAAAGGTAAGAAAATAACCGCAAGGCCAGATGAAAGGGCCGGCGCAGATCCCCCGACCTGCTGCTGTGCTTATGGGCCACTGTCACTTTGATAGATAATCCTCCTGTTTTAAAGGGCTCAGCCACTGGACGGCTATGCCTTTCTAGCTTGCTAGCACAGCTGTAGGATGTGGGAGTGACACGGAGCACATTACCTCCAGGTGAGGTTAGCTGATAAACACTGCTTTGTCGGACTTCCACTGAACTGTTTGTGTGTTTCACGGCTTTAAAGAAGCACCCGAATGCGACGGCTTGCAAAACTATCAATCAAGAGGCTGTAAATGTTGGCGCTGAAGAGGTTGCTGCATGTGTGGACGAGGGTAGGAAGAACATCCTGGGTATATTAATAGACACCGGCCACCCGTGCTGGAGCTCTTCGTTGCCCTGTGGCAGCAAACACAGTTCAAGGGTGTCCAAACTTTTCATCACCAGAATTGTCGCATCAAACGTTCTTGTGGGCCAAAAAAATGGAAATAAAAAGAAAAAAGTAAAAGTATTATAATTTTTACTTGTACCAGCTCCATAAATTATGATCATGCCCTGTTTTAATTAAACAAATTTGTGAGATTTTATGTTTGAAGGGGATGTGTGAATCATTGTAGATTCAAAATTTAAAAGGGGTTTGCATCTTTTGTCGTATTAAAAACATGATCATCCATTTTGCTGATTCTTTTGGACCCGAAATATATATATTTTTTGGTCCATTCTCCACAGTAGGAACAGGTGAAAACAGTTGCTGTATTTAGCCAATTTTTAAATGAATGAATTAAAAGCCGGTTTTGTTGCACTACAGTCTGCGTTTGAGTAAAAGTCATTGAACAAATGTGGTCCTATTTATACAGTGAAATTAAAGATACTTTGTGTCATGCCAAACATTTTCAATCATGGGAAAATTTTAACTTATCTGTAACGATTTTGTCTAAATTAAGAATAAATAACCTGGTGCGTCAAATAATTGTTGAATTGCAGTTGAGGGCCGCAGAAAATCAACCCAGGGGCCGGAAAAGGCCCCCAGGCCCCACTTTGGCCACCACTGCTCTATTTAATCCAAAGATTACACAAACTTCCCTGTGATGCCACCTTACTTATCTTAATGATGTGCAAAATGCCTTGAAAAAGTGTTCACACCTCTCTAAGCTTTTCACATTTTGTCATCGTACAATCACTAACTTTACTGTATTGTATGTGATAGAGCAACACAAAGTAGTGTATCATCTTAAACTGAAGAAAAGTATACAGGATGATAAAAATCTGAAAAGTGTGGCGTGCTTTTGAATTAGGCCCTCTCACCTAATTCCTTCTAGAACCATCTTTCTCTGGAAGTACAGGTGCAGGTCTTTTGAGGACATCTACCACATCTAGAGACTGATTTAACTGCATAGCTCAAGCACAACTAAACAGACAGAGAGTATCTGTGTTCAATATACCAAAGATTCTCAATTGGATTTAGATCCGGACTTTGACTGGGACATTCTAACACATAAATATTCATTAATCTAAACCATTCCCTTGGCTGTATGTTTAAGGCCATTGTCCTCTAATCAGAAAACCTTTCACTTGTTTGGCATGTCCCCTACATTGCTTGTGGCATACTTCAAAACGGGACTTCTTGGTTTTTATTTCAACAAGTGCTTTCTTCTTTCCACTCTTCTATTAAAAGTGCAGCTGTCAGGACAAGAGTTTCTCCAGCTCCTTCAGAGGCATAAAGGGTGCTCTCTGACTAATTCTTTCTTTGTCCACGTTGTTATTCTTAGTTTTAAATTTACAGTAAAACACCAAATAATTCCCCCGTCAAATCACCTTTTTTGTTTGTCTTTCCAGCATGCTACTGTTATGCTGTCCTTTATACTCAGATTAAATTACACACTGGGCGACTCTATCTGACTAATTAAGCAACTTCTGAAGGAAACTGGTTGCACTGGATTTAATTTAGGGGAATCAGATTAAAGTTGGCTGAGTGCAAATGCATGCCACACTTTTTAGATTTTAATTTGTAAAATAATTTGAAAACCATGAATACCACATAAAATCCTAATGAATTGCATTAAGGTTGTAATGTGACAAAACTGTCATGGTTTCAGGGTTAGAGGCTAGACTAAAACGTAGGCAGGAATTTGCTAACTGTGTGATAAACTGAAGGATTTAATGGAAAAACATTTTTTTTTTTACATCAGACAGGAGGAGAACAGGACAAGGAGCAGAGGCAGAAAAACACGTAGAATACGGGCATGGTAACAGACAGCTTAACGAAAGGACCCAGCAAGGAACAATGGCCAACAGTGAACTTAAACACTGAGGGACGTGAGGAGAATGACATTGGATGCTGATGTGATAATTAGAAGATAATAAAAAGCAGCTGAGGCAGACGGTGAGCAAAGAGGCTGAGGGAGGGAAACCAATTAACACAACAGAGCTAAGCAGAGACACAAATGATTTATCAACCACGGGAGAAAGATGAACAGAGATCTAAGAGAAATAAAACAATAATGTACAAAGAACAGAAGACAAAAGCAATCTAAGAAATTAACAACAGAATATGGCAAGACCTTTAGAACATAATGAAAACAAAAACAAAAAGTACATTTTTAAAAAATGTGGGAAACTTTAAGGGGTATGAACACTTTTGCAAGGCAGTGAACATATCATTTGGAAAAACAAGGTGAGATCATAAGGAAATGTTTGTTATAATTGGATTAATTCAGACGTTTATTGCCACAGGGCAATGAAGAGTTGCATCATGGGTGGCCAGTGTCTATTAATATACGCTGGATGTCCCCATCTTTTTTTCCTTGCACCAAAACGCAGCAACCTTTTTTAAACTTGAACATTTACAGCCTGTTGATTCATAGCGTCTATTTCACATCCTCCACTGTTATCCTTCATAAAAGTTTCTGTCGTTCGCTCTGAACCACACAGGCACGGGTCTGTTTGCCTGAATTTCTCATTTCCTGTTTGGGGCGTGTAACCCATCCCTTGTTCTCATGCCCAGCACACATCAAACACAAAACTGCTGCTGGAAAAAAAAAAAAGAAAAAAAAAAAAAAGAACCTCAGGCGGAGGATACGCAAAAGGCATGTAGCCCTGAGAATGATGGCTAAATAAGATGCGAAGGTGTAAGTGCTGTGTTTAAACAGAGTCAGGATGGACAGGATGGAATACGTGGATAGGAAAATCTTCACCGATGACACAAGAACAAACAAAAGAAAGTGGAAAAAAAAACGAGGTTGCAAATGCAAGGTGATTATTTACATGCACAGTCCAAATAAGGCAAACATTCGGCTGAAAGATGAGCTCAGCCTGCAAGTTGTTTTTTTTATTCCTTATCTAACTTTCAAGGAATGTGAGCTGTTTTCACTTCCCGTTGTAATTTGCTTTTATTTCATCTAATTATGTGTTTAGCCGGTCCTTTTTTTAAATTTCCTGTGCTGCCAGTCAGTTGGATAAGAGAGTTGCTTGAAGTTAAAACACCCGAAAACGGTCTTAAAGTCTGCTTCACATTTTCACCATAAAGAATCAATTGCAGTCAGACTGTGTGTGGGCTCAGAGTCAGCTATACAGTCACGGTTTCAGAGGCTAAAACAATTACCCTTACTTCATCAGTTCAAGAGTGGTAGAAGTCTACATCTTTGGGGGGAAAAATTATGCTTTTAAAGCATTTGTGACAAAAAAAATAGATGAAAAGTGAAAGAAATGATAGAGAGAGAGAGATGAGAGAGGAGAGATAGATGAAGAGATAGAGAGAGAGATAGAGATGGAAGAATGGAGAGAGGGAATAGAGGGTAGAATGATAAGAGGGAGAGAGGGATGAGAGAGAGAGAGGGAGAGAGAGGATGGAGAGAGAGAGAGAGAGGAGATAGAGAGGAGAGAGAGAAGAGAGAGAGTAGATAGAGAGATATAGAAGATGAGAGAGAAGAGAGAGATAGGATAGTAGATATATATAGATATATAGAGAAGACATATATATAGATGAGATATAGATATATATATATATGAATATATATGTATATAGATACATAATATATACATACATGTATATATAGATATATCTATATATATCATATAATATAATATATATATCTATATATATATATACATTACAAGACACCCACCCCAAAACAAAAATGCTTTCGCCATTAAAACGAGTTTTTTGCAGCAACTTTTGAAGTCTGTTTGGTAAAATATCAGAACATCCAGTTTTCAGGAGTCTGGTGAACTAAGGATGGGAAATGAAAGCAGGACCTTGAGGCCTTTTATGAATAAATACTAAAAAA
The DNA here is from genome assembly GCF_011125445.2 of Fundulus heteroclitus. Classification (NCBI taxonomy): domain Eukaryota; kingdom Metazoa; phylum Chordata; class Actinopteri; order Cyprinodontiformes; family Fundulidae; genus Fundulus; species Fundulus heteroclitus. Next base: position 37,819,108 of record NC_046378.1, on the reverse strand, counting down.
TATTTTAAAATAATCCTGAGGATGAGGCTCCAGCTGCACTTGTTTGCACAGCGGGACAGGAATTGCAAGCGAATGATGCTATTCAAGAAAGAAGCAAAGCAGCTAATGCTCGGCTCTGCTACTTGCATCGTTTCTTCCTGCTTTATTATCTGAAGATGAACTGAGCTGTTTTTACATGAGACTGAAGAGTGATGGCAGAACAGATGTCCAGGTAACAACAGACATTTTCCACGTAACCATTTTTAGTTTTAGTCCTATCTTGTCTCGTTACTTATGGCTGGATTTGTTGAATGGTGTGTTGTCATTTTTAAATACAACTGGAAAACAGAGGAATTTTGGTATGTCATAAAATACACTCACAAATGTAAAATACTTTGCACTGAATCAGAAAAAAAGATGACACCGTCAAACTGCTGTGGCACAGAAAAGCTGCAGAGTCACTCCAGCATTTAGCAAACTACACAGATTTAGTTTTAAAGGAGAAGGAAAGAAATGGCTTTTGCAGTCAGACAACAGCTAGTTGTCATGTAGGTCGTGTTTATTGGTTGCTTTAGATATATATGTTTTTTACTTACCATTCCTCTCATTATGCATGGCGTACCACATCTTTAGCAGGCGCACCATATTCCACCTTTATGATAAGCCAACAATAACAAGTAAAACACACTTGGAGGCGTGATTAAGTGTGTTGTTTTAATATTAAATACTTCTCTGCACATATCCTGGGAAAGGTCCTGAAAATGAACATACTCCAGTATTATATTCGTAAAATGATATATCATTGTCTAGCTCAGGGGTGTCAAGCTCATTTTGGTTGAGGGGCCGCATTCAGCTTAATCTGATCTCCAGAGGGCCACACGAGTAAACTCATTGCAAGATTAAATAGAACTAATAAAAGTGGACTTGTTGTTGATTTTTATATTAAATTAATTTCACACAATATATTATGAATAACCTCAGTGTTTTTAAGAAAAGCATGTGCAATTCCAACAATATTTTTACTCAGTTAAACATTTACTTGTGCATTATGCATAAGAACTGATCACAGTGATTGTACAATGTTGAAAAACATTTATTCACATTTTTTGGAACTTAAAAAACACTGTCCTGCATGACAAAAAACGTCAAACAGATAAAAATTAAGAAATTATTTAAAATAAATTTTCCACATCTGAAGCTCAGTGCTACATCTGCTGATTAAAACACAGTGCCCCTTGTGGATAATATAGGAACTGCAGGTTTTCAATTAAACAAAGTATATGTTTTTTTTTCAATAATTGTTTTATCATTCTCTTCCTTTTATCTCCTCTTTCTTTCACCTTTTCTTTTTTTCGTCTTGTTCTTCCTTTCCTCTCCAACTTTCCCATAGTAGTGTCCATATCATTTGAGATATTCCCTGCATGAATCATAATAAAACTATTCATATTCATAAATCAAGCGGAGCACTATGGCAAAAGCAGTACTGCTCCACTTGTGAAAGTCAAATTTGATGAGCTCTTTTTGGCATTAAGACAACAATTCTTATTTCCACATTGCCAGACAGGACACTAGAAAAAAAAAGTATTTTTTTTTTCTTTTTTTGTTTGATGAATAATGATAATGCATTTAGCCACCGGACCGGACTAAATTGTTCGGCGGGCTGGAACCGGCCCGCGGGCCGTATGTTTGACACCCCTGGAGCTACTTGTTTGTAGTGTGGGTCCTCGTTTCTTTGCTCTAATGTGTTATTGTGATAAATTAAGGGATGGAAAGATAATATTAAGGTTTGCCGTGATGCTTAAAGCTCATATTTGGGTTTCCCACTAAATTGATTTATTCTACACATAAACTAGCAGTTGAATAAAGAAAATGTGCCAGTTTCACGTGGGATTCTGAGAGAAACAGTTTCATCTGAGCAAAACCATAAAGTGTAGCTGAGGTAACAGCCTTATTTTACACCTCGAACAGCCTTGCAAAGAAATGTAAACAGAGGCAGAAGAGAATCTAAACAGGAATGCCTTCTATACGCTCATCCAGTCCCCACCCTAACCACGCCGCAGCCGAGGCCAAGAAACACAGAGGAAAAAGCAGCTCTTAATGTGGAAAGGTAAAACAGCAGCAGGTATGCGTCGCTCTTCTTTTTCCACTGACAACAAGTTTCCAGCCCCTCGTTCTCCCGACTGAACCCGCAGCGTTTCAGGTCAGCACTGACTGATGGCCGGGCCGATCGGAGGGGAGGATTCGCAGGAACACAGGGGTGGGATTTTGTAATAGCTCAGAACTTGAGCAATCTCTGCAATTTGTGAGTCAGAGACAATCCGACACAAATGGTGGATTACTTTTTTGAAACCGGCGCATGCAACATGGGCGGAAATGTGTTGAGAGGGTGGGACCCCTTCTTTTTTTTTTTTTATTCACAATTTATCTTTCGTTTGGCTTTGAAAATCTCCGCCCTGCCTCTTAGAAAAACATGTGGTTCAGATAAGTGCAACCCCCCCGCCACGGATTCCCTGAAGTCAAGTACTCATTAGTGAATTACTTGGACAGAGGGTGGGGGGGGGGGGGGGGCAGAGGGGATTGTTGCTATTTCTGCCAGTATGAAGAAACATTTAAAAAGGGTGGAGGACAAGAGTTAGGGGCTGTTCTCTCAGTACTGACAATGTAAAACACAGAGCTTTTCAAAAGTGTTCAATAGAAGTTTTGCCACAACCAAACATTTTAATGTGATTTATTGGGATTTTATGTAACGGAAAAGGAAAAGGATTCATGGTTTTCGACGTATTTTAAAAGTCACATTATAGATCCAGACTTTATGCTAAAAGCCAACCAGAATCAAATCATTGTAGAACCAGAGTTATGTCTCTGCCACATCCTAAAGAAAGGCCGACCCTGGAGAACTGGGTCGGCCTTTCTGGTACAGCTCTCCACTGGTTTAAATCCTACTTAAAGGACAGGGACTTTTTTGTATCAGTAGGTAACTTTACATCAGAGATGACAAAAATCACATGTGGGGTTCCCCAAGGGTCCATCCTGGGTCCCCTCCTATTCAATATCTACATGCTCCCTCTTGCTCAGATAATAAAAAATAACAACATCAGCTACCATAACTATGCAGACGACACACAGCTCTACATCACCATGTCACCAGGTGACTATGAACCAGTTCAGGCACTGAGTAAATGCCTAGAAGAAATCAATGCATGGATGTGCCAAAATTTTCTCCAATTGAATAAAAACAAAACTGAAGTAATAATATTTGGACCAATAGAGGAAAGATCAAAAGTTAGCACACAGCTTCAGTCGCTTCAGCTAAAAACCACCAATCAGGCCCGAAATCTGGGTGTAGTGATGGACTCAGACCTGAACCTTCAAAAGCATCTAAAGACAATTACAAGGTCAGCTTTCTATCACCTGAAGAACATTTCTAGGATTAAAGGACTAATGACTCAGAAGGATCTGGAAAAACTAATCCATGCGTTTATATTTAGTAGAATTGATTACTGCAACGGTGTTTTCACAGGACTTCCTAAAAAGTGGGTCAGACAGCTGCAGCTGATCCAGAACGCTGCTGCCCGCGTCCTCACTAAGACTAAGAATGTAGAGCACATAACCCCAGTTCTAAAGTCCTTACACTGGCTCCCTGTATCTCAGAGAATAGACTTTAAAATACTTCTGTTAGTCTATAAATCCTTAAATGGCTTAGCACCTAAATACATCACAGACTTGTTATCAGTGTATCAACCCTCCAGACCACTAAGGTCTTCTGACTCCAGCCTACTCTGCATACCTAGAACCAGAACTAAACATGGAGAAGCAGCATTTAGTTCCTATGCTCCGTTTATCTGGAACAAACTTCCAGAAACCTGTAAAAGTGCGGAAAGCCTGAGTTCTTTTAAATCAAGATTAAAAACACATCTGTTTAAAATTGCCTTTGACTGTTCTAGTTAAACAGTTTTACTGTTTTTAATGTTCTTTTTTGTTACTACATTCTATCCCTACTTGCTTTTATTCTATTTTCTATCTACATTTTATTATTTTGGTATATCTTAATCATGTAAAGCACTTTGTATTGTCTTGTACTGAATTGTGCTATATAAATAAATTTGCCTTGCCTTGCCCTTGCCTTGCCTAAAGCTAAAAGCACACCAGCATGCTCACAATCCAGGCCGATTGTTATTTGCAAGCCAAGCCAATAACGACCTTGATGACTCCTCGTTACAGAGGAGTGGACCAGTTTCAGTCCAATCTGCTGGCTTAATGGCTTTAACGACCGCCCATTACTAAGGGGTGGTCCTGTTTCGATTGAATTTACATGTTATCTAAGCCATTGCAAGGCCTTTGTTGGGCAATGGTATAAAGCTTGTTACTCCACATTACTCCAGACTTTTTTAATTGAGAAAGCTTCCGGGGGAGGAAGCGAAACGTCTTCAACTACGGAAAACAAGTCCAGTTGCTTTGTTTTTTACTTTTTTTTGGTATCTGCACCCATCTTCTCATCGGTTCACGCCTGGGCTTCCTGTCCCTGCAGAAGGAAACGATCCCCCCACAGCATGATGCTGCTGCCACCATGTTGCACCGTGCAGACGGGGATTTCAGGGTGTAGAGTTACCGTGTCAGCACACACAGCATTTTGCATACACAGAACCAGAACCAGACATGGAGAGGCAGCATTTAGTACCTATGCTCCACAAATCTGGAACAAACTACAAATCTGCAGAAACTCTGAGTTCCTTTAAATCAACATTAAAAACACATTTCTTTAGGATTACCTTTAACTAGTTAAACTGTTTTACTGAAAAATCACTAGTTCAACTTTTTAATGTTTTCTTTTGTTTCAATTTTTCTACATTTTATTCCAACTTGCTTTTATTCTGTTTTTATTTTCCTATGTTTTATTCACGTAAAGTACTTTACATTGTCTTTGTACAGAAATCTGATATACAGATAAATTAGCCTTGCCTTGCCTAGCTGCAAAGATGATTTTTTTCCTGTCAGCTGTTGATTTCTCCTTTATGGGTCAAATGAGACTTTCTTTTAACAATAGCTTTCTCTGGACATGTAGAGTGAATTATTAATAGTTGTCGACAGATTCTCCCACCGGAGCTGAGGATCTCTGCAGCTCTGACTGCATGTCTGCTTAAAGCTCTGCCAGCTTAGGTTGACAGCCTTTGTCTGTTAGTTTTACTGTTGTGCCACACTCTTTCCATCTTCTGATGATGAATCGAACGGAGCTCCATGAGAGGTTTAAAGTTTCTGTTATTAAAACCTCTTCCTGCTTTAAACTTCTCCATCACTTCATCTCTGACCTGCCTGCGGTGTTCCTTGTTCCTCAGATAGATAACTTTGCTCCATTTTACTTCCACTTCATTTTTCTGTGCGGCTTTTTCAATTCAATTCAATTCAATTTTATTTATATAGCGCCAATTCATGAAACATGTCATCTCAAGGCACTTTACAAAATCAAGTTCAATCATATTATACAGATTGGGTCAGATTATACAGATTGGTCAAAAATGTCCTATATAAGGAAACCAGTTGATGGCATCAAAGTCCCGACAAGCAGCATTCACTCCTGGGGAACTGTAGAGCCACAGGAAGAGTCATCTGCATTGTACATGGCTTTGCTGCAATCCCTCATACTGAGCAAGCATGAAGCGACAGTGGGAAGAAAAACTCCCCATTAACGGGAAGGAAAACCTCCGGCAGAACCGGGCTCAGTATGAACGGTCATCTGCCTCGACCGACTGGGGTTACAGAAGACAGAACAGAGACACAACAAGAGAGACAAAAAAGCACAGAAGCACACATTGATCTAGTAATCTGTTCTACATTAGATGGTAGTAGCAGGTGAGCCGACTTCTCTGGATGATGTCACAGTTAACAGAACGCCAGACCAGGTGTACCTTCTATGAAGATAAAAGAGAGAGAACAGAAAGTTAAAGCAGAAATGACAACACATAATTGCATAATTGAAGAACAGTAGAACTCTATAGAGTGAGAAAATTAGATCCTGATCCTTCAGCAGCCTAAGCCTATAGCAGTAAAATTATAAAGGTTGCTCAGATTAACATGAGCCACTCTAACTAGAAGCTTTGTCAGAAAGGAAAGTTTTAAGATTAGTCTTAAAAGTAGACGGGGTGTCTGCCTCACGGACCAAAAATTGGGAGTTGGTTCCACAGGAGAGGAGCCTGATAGCTAAAGGATCTGCCTCCCATTCTACTTTTAGAGACTCTAGGAACCACCAGCAGACCTGCAGTCTGAGAGCGAAGTGCTCTGTTAGGAACATACGGGGTAATCAGAGCTCTGATATATGATGGAGCTTGATTATTAAGGGCTTTATACGTTAGAAGAAGAATTTTAAATTCTATTCTTGATTTAACAGGAAGCCAATGAAGGGAAGCTAAAATTGGAGAAATATGACCCCTCTTGTTAATTTTCATCAGAACTCTTGCTGCAGCATTTTGGATCAGCTGAAGGCTTTGAACTGCATTTTGTGGACTTCCTAATAGTAAAGAATTACAATAGTCCAGCCTTGAAGTAACAAATGCATGGACTAGTTTTTCAGCATCACCCCCTGGACAGAATGTTTCTAATTTTGGTGATATTCTGGAGGTGAAAAAAGGAAACTCTGGAAACCTGTTTAATATGGGATTTAAATGACATGTCCTGGTCAAAAATAACACCACGATTTTTTACTTTATTTATTTGCTTGAAAAGCTTTGTGTTGTCCCAACAGATTCAGCTGAATTGTGGCTGTTGCACGACAACATGTGGAAAAGTTCAAGGGTCACGAATACTTGTGCCGTGTACTGTAAATGCTAGAAGACAATAAATAGTAAAAAGGTCTGGAACAAGTCTTGTAATCGTATCCTCCTCACACTCTGAGACCTCATCGTTCATTGGCCGGCGGCCCTGGAATGCCACTCGCGCCCCCCCCCCCCCCCCCCCCCCGACCTTCATCTGCTTCTTTCTCTGGTTGCTCATATATCTCCGCGCTCCTCCGTTCGTTCTTGTTTGTTTTAACTTTCTCAGGACCCCTTTCCGAGGCTCCTGCACCGCGCACCCGGCAGGCAGGCCTCCCGCGGCCCCCACGCTTTCTCTCTGAGCCGGCCAAATTTCCTCTGCCACTCTCCCCTCCCACACCGTCTCACCCACTCACTGTCTGTGTTTACCGAGGCCGAGACGTCAGCCTCGTCGCGTTTTCTCCCTCCAGCGCCGCTAGTACAACCGTCACAGGGTTACGAGCTGCAAGGCCCAGAAAGGGTGACGAGTGGAGGCCGCTCGCAACAAGAGAAAGTGAACTCGCGCTCTGAGGCGGGCGTTTGTGCGACAGGGATGGCGGTGAGTCACTCGGGGTGAAGCCACTTACTCCCCGCCATGGGATCCCACTCGTGAGTCACAGGATGAGGCTGGACTGGACTGCATCCTCTCTGTGACACACATGCGAGTCCTGTATGCATCGCCTGAACTTCTAACCCTAATAACGAAAATATAACAAAACCACAAGCCCCAAATCTGAGAGCTGTCTGGCGCAGAAGGCATGTCTGGATCCTGACGCCACAGACTGTTTGACAACAATATCTGAGGAGCCAAAAAAAAAAAAAAAATAGCTTTTTTAAAGCTGAATGTGTTTCTTTTTAAGGTTGCGTGATGTTTTTGGCAAACCAGTAATGAGAGGCTGGATGTGCGTCAGATGCCATGTGTGCGTGAATGAGGTGGTGCACCTGTGTCGTGTCCCCTTTCCCTTCCCGCTCTATTCGTGGGCTACAGGAGGCCATCATAGACATAATATAAGAGTAGACGCGTCGTTGGGCGGGTTCTGCCTATGCTGCGGTGCGTCAGAGCGTCCGCCATCTTAAATGTGGCAAATCTGCAGTTACTCAGTCACTTAAACAGTATCAGAGGGACTTTAATCTCTGAATATACTTTGTATTCGTAGTATTTTTTTTTTGTAATAATACAAGTTTATTTTTGTATCCCTTTAGCTTCATTCTCCTGAATTTATTCTCCTAAAGAATATTTAAAATAATCTAACCTGGCCCTATTATTAGAAATAATTCTGCAAACTGTGATTATTCTGGAAATGTTCCCTCTTAACTCTCATAATATGACGTTTTTCTCATAACATGATCACTTTTGTGTTTTTTGTTTTTTTTTTTTTTTTTACTTTATTGACCTAGGACTTTTTTTCTTATATAATTAATTTTACCTCTTTAATACTCCCCCAAAATATCTGTTCCTAAAGGTTCACATGTGACATATATATATATATATATATATATATATATATATATATATATATATATATATATATATATATATATATATATATATATATATATATATATATATATATATATATATATATATATGTATGTATGTATGTATGTATGTATGTATGTATGTATGATATTATATATAGATATATATATATATATATATATATATATATATATATATATATATATATAGATATATATATATATATATATATATATATATGTATATATATATAACACAGGCAGAGTGGTAACACAGGCTATATATGTTGCCACTCTGCAGCTTTAGTGTGTCCAGTTTTGCAACATGGTGCAGCCTTAGTTTATAGAAGGCAGATACAAGTAGTGAAATCAGCCAGAATACATTTCCATGCAGCACAGGAATGAGGCATCTTCTCTGATTCACGTTCACAATAACAGAAATCAACTTTTTTCTGCCACATACAATATGGCGGTGACGTTGACGTGCGAACCTGCGCCCTATGACGCGTCTACGTATATGATGTCTGTGGAGGCCATCGCTCACCGCAGGAAGTTTCCAGCCCAACATCTCACAGCGTTGGAGGCTCCTGGAAGATGAGCAAAGGGAAATGGAGTGTAAGGCTGTGACCCTGCGTGAATCAAAGGTTTTTATCAGCAGAAACTGGTCCTTCAAGTGCACAGTTGGAGAAAGTCAAAGTCATAATCCCAGACGAATTCCCTTTACATGAACCATTATATTAATTGGCCCATTATGATGCACACATAACACTCAGGTATTTAGGAAAGCATGTATCATCAACCTATTTTTTTCCTGATAGCCTCCCATGAATGTAGTTCCTTTTAAGTGGGTGACTAAAACACTAAACGGGTTGTTTCGTGGGTATTTCCAGAGCTTATTGGGCTATAAATACGCCTCAGTGTTTTACTCATAGTTGTGATATATACTGCCTCCTGGTGGTTAAAAATGGAGGACCTCAAATGAGAAGCAAATTCAGCAAATTGATACGCATACATACACTCATCCTATTTAATGTAGATAGTCAGGACTATGCGTTGACTTCCATTGACCTCCAATCATCTTCAAGCCTTTCTATGCACCAACCCTAACCTTTACCCGTTTATACCTAGCCCAGGTTGTCAGTCTATACATCAAAGTCCTCACTTTACATGTAAATTGAGCAAAACATTTTCTCACTTAGCTGCAAGTACAAGAACATACAAAATTGTACTTCTACCCATATTAGGACGTAGTATTTATTTTAGTACCTCCAATTATGGTCAAGCCCAAAACTCACCCTAACCCTAGCCCTTACCAATATACGCCTACCCTTATTTTAACCAAAAAATAATTCACACCATACCCTGAAACCCTGCCCCACTGGGACTGGTCTTTGGTTTCTATAAGAAACGTTGTTCTTTGGAAGGTGAGGGAATATAAAGGAAAAAGCCCTAAGAAGGCAACATAAGCAAGTACAGGCACACACAAACACACCACTAATAAAAAAAAATAACAAAGTAAAGGATGTAGAACCGCAAACAATACCTACGACAATCAACAACATCATATCGTCATCCTTGTGTTGAAGTTCCTCATTTATTTCCGCTACACACAATATGTCAATTCAAGACTTACATCACTTAAAATAACATATGAGGGCAAAGATTTCACCTGCTTCAATTATTTTGGAAACAGTGTTGTCACCAAACCCCTCACTTCATAAGGCACTATTATGAAATAAAAGCTGGTGTGTTGTTTCGACCACAATACTCACATTTTCATCAGGCGACAGCTCAGCGCCAACAAGCTCCTGGCTAATATTTTACTACTCTGTCTGATACAGTGTATGAAGTCCATTAAAGTTGTTGGTTTCCTGCCAACTCACCTGAGTTTTAAATCAGGTTGAGGCTTCAGGGAGGCCATTCCAGAACCTTGACGCCAGCCTTCCTTGTCTATTCCTCAGTCGGTTCTGGTGTGTGTTTTTGGTCACTGCCCTGGTGTAATGTCCAGTAGAGTCAAGAGTTTTACTACGACATCCACTTGGCATAATGGACTAATACCATGAGTAGCAAAGAAGCCCCTCAGCATTATTCCCCCACTACCATACCTTAGAGTTGGTATAGTGTTCTTAAGCTTTACTTTCATTTGTTCAAAGCCTTTAAGTGAGAATAAAGTTTATTTAGGGGGGCTATAAGTAAGATATTTACTGTAAAATCAACCTAAATCATTCCAATATGTCACCCAGGATTTTAGTAACATTACCTATAAATAATTCTTCTTCTCCATCAACAATGTCTTAGTCATGTTTTTCTCCTTTCTAACCTAGAGGTACGGTCCAGGACCACTTTGGTTCAGAGTGTAGCGTCGTGTTTGCTTCCTGCTTCCTGAACCAATCATATGAGAGTTCACAGGGTTCCCGAAACAGAGCGCAGTATTTGGTATTTAACTTTGGCAAAAGAGCAACAGCCTGCTAAGCAAAGCAGACCAGAAACAGAACAGAATACAACATCATAGACCTGTCCTGTTGAAGAAAACTTCAGTGGAGTTGTTATTTACAATACTATAATGATCACCTGCACTCCTGACTGTTACTATACAGTGGTAACAACTGTTTACATGCATCTTGCACTACTCACCTTGATTCAATATTGATTTGCACTGCCGACTGTTTATTCACAGTACCAATTGTTTACATATACATTTGCAATACTGTACTTTAACTGTGATATGCAATTACCTTCCACTGCACTTTAATTTAAATAGGTTCTGTCCAACTCTATTTATTCATTTTATAGTAATAGCCATCTGTACATATTCATAGTACATATTCACCTGTAAACTCTGTTATATTAACAACCATCTGTATATTATGCTATTGTACATTTCTGTAAAAACTCTATTTATAGTAATATCCACCTGTATATTATATACGGTACATATCCAGCTGTACATTTAGTTCACAATACTAGTTATCTATATATTATATTCATAGGACAAATCTATCAGTAAAATTCTGTTTAAAATAGTATACATCTCTATATTTATTCAGTAAAAACCCATGTCCTGTACTTATGGAACGATTGTTTTTCCTGCATTTGCTGCTATTGCACTTAGACTTAGACTTGGACTTAGACTTAGACAAATTTATTGTCATTTTGTATGCACAAAGTGCGCACAGAACGAAATTTCGTTTGCATACAGCTTGAAAGATCACAGTAAATTTCTGTAAATTTCAGGATAAAGATGCAGCAGCGGTTTATGTAAACAATTGAAATGTAAACAATGTAAAAATGTAATGTAATGTAAAAAAAAAAAATCACATTTAGACCTAAACTGCATTTCGTTGCCTTGTATCTGTACCTGTGTAATGACAATAAAGTTGAATCTAATCTAATCTAATCTAATCTACTCTAATCTAATATGATATGATATAATAATATAATATAATATAATATAATATAATATAATATAATATAATATAATATAATATAATATAATATAATATAATATAATTTCATCTATAGGAAAATGAATTTCTGAAAAACATCTCCGTCCAGTTGATGGCAGTAATACACAAAGTTTGTAAACTGCCAGAAAACGTTGTAGAAGAAGAAGAAGAAGAAGAATCTCCCTTTACGACATTTGCGACCACCCGGATTACGGCAGCGAGAAGAAGATGGCGGAGGCAACGAATGAAGCAGAGCTACTCAAGGAGAAGGCAAATAACTTCTTCAAAGGTAATTCAGAGAACCTGTCAAGTCTGCTTTTTAGCACAGCAGATTGCCGCGGGCCGTGACGTCACCAACGGCTATCTCTTTTCGGGCCTATTATCACGTAAATTCCCCACCAATCGCAGCCGGGTTGAAACATTACGCAAAAGCTCATGCTAACTTTAAACTCCATTCATTGGGACAGCGGATTAGCCGTTAGCCGCGTCGCTGTCAGCGTGCTCCGTGGAGCCTGCCGCAGCCGGACGTGGTGCCCGCGGCGTGCCGGCGACAGCGCCTGGCTTTCTACCGCGAGAGCCGGCGGCGGCTCGCCGCTTTAGCCGAGCCGAGGCAGAGATGATCGGTGCGGAGGCAAAAGATGCTAGAATCTTCTGCGTGTCCGCGGCGTGTTAGTAACGCGTGTTTGTTGCCGAGCCTTCACGACTTCCTTCCAACGCTGTCCACGTTGTCTCCTGCCGGTGATCTAAATGTTTCTGAGTTAAAATTAACGCTTTAAATAGGTTGACGTGGAAATAATAAACTGTAAATAATCAGAAAGAGAAGGTCTTGTAAATTGGGCGTCGGTTTTAGTGAGATATTTCTGATTTCCTGGTTGTCAGAGTTGTTGTTTTTTTTTACCTTTTAATTTACTTATAAAGTGCTTTTGAATAATAATAATAATAATTAAAAAAAAACACGCCACAGTCCCACGTTGCACACAGCGAACCTTTGTACAGCTGCTTTCTCCAGACAATCTGACTAGTTTATCAGATCATGTGATTTAAGCAGTAATTCTCCAGGCCTTCAGGAGTCCTTCTTAAACTCTTACTTTGAACTTTGGACTGAATATCATTATTGTTCCTGTATTCTCACCAATTTAAGATTTATTGTTGTTGTTTATGCTCATTTTCTAACCGCTTAAAATCTCTGTACGCTGTTACTTCACAGCTGTGTCACAAAGAAGGTTTGTTTTAGCATTTAATTAACAAATGACACAGCTATAAAAATGTAGAGAACTGATTCGTAAAATAAAGGTATTTTAAAAGCGTGCTGTGCCTTTAAATGTGTTTAATCTAATTGGTTTCACTTTGAAAGTAAATTAAAATAAAATAATAGGAATAATGCAATTAATGATTAATATTCGTACACCTCCTAAAAGCCATATCAACTTTACCCGATCCTGTTCAGGTTTGTTCTGTTAAAATTGTTTCTGTATTTATTTATAGTTATTTTATTTTTAATATATACACAAATATAGACTCTGAGAATGCTCTTAAGTGTGTTGAGCCATTTTAAAATATATCTATTGCCCAATTGCATGTATTTATGTGACTATAAGTGTTGCCAATAAAGTTATATGAAAGACATTACAATAATAAAAACCTTTTTTACGCTTTAAAAAGCATTAAATACTCTTCAATCTCACACTTCAGTCAAACAAACAGAAAAAATTTATTTAAGTCCTGATTTAAAGGACTCACCAGTTTCTACATGTCTCAAGTTTTCGGGGAGTTTTTTGTTGAGTTGAGGAGCCTAGGAACCAAATGCTGGTTCTTTTGTTATGTGATCCTGGGAATGCTGAGTCAGCCGGTCTCTGACGATCCGACGGCGTCTAAACGGGTTCCTGAGATGCTTTCCTGAGAGAGGCCGATTTCCAACATAAAAATCAAACACGTTCACTTTCAGAACTAAATATTTGCTCTTGTCGTTTAGCTTGGTGATGATTTGTTTCTTTCTTTTTCCAGAAAAAGACTACGAAAATGCTATCAAGTACTACACAGAGGCCCTGGAGCTCAATCCATCCAATGCCATCTACTACAGCAACCGCAGCTTGGCGTACCTGCGCACAGAGTGCTACGGCTATGCGCTGGCAGATGCTACGAAGGCCCTGGAGGTGGACAAGAACTACATAAAAGGCTACTACCGCCGTGCCACCTCCAACATGGCGCTGGGCAAATTTAAAGCTGCGCTCAAGGACTATGAAACGGTGAGAAATCACGTTTGACTGTTAGTAACCGCCTGCTTTCAGCTATATGGCTGCTGTCAGGGCCAAGAACATTTAGGTTACCTCTGTAAAACTATTGGACATTTATATTTTTTAGTTTTTTTCTACATAACGTTTTTCTTTGGGGGGTTTTTAACCCGATATTGTTTTTTTTTCTTCCACCATTTACATGAAAGGGACACAATGATAACCAATGTTACTCAATTTAAACAAAAAGAAACTCTATTATCAAAACAAGGAAAACATTAACAATGGATAGCAAACACTGTAGAACATTTAAATATATAACGATAAGTACAGCCTAAACACTTTAACATGAAGTGCACACATTTGTTCACTTTATGGAGCAGCATGAGGCCTTTATGAGCCTTTTTTAAACAGCAATATAACAAAACTTGAATTAAATTGGGCCACTCAGGATTAGATTTTTCAGCCATTTCTTTAAGAAGAACATGAATTGAGTTTAGTTTGATCTGTTGCTACATCTGCTGTTTGATTTGTATATTATACAGTTTTTTTATTTTCTACACACAATAAAGTGACTTTGTTTTATTTTCCCAAGTATTATGAAGACGACACACTATAGGCCTAAATCAAACTGTCAAACGTGTCCTTAAAGGACGCGTTTATCCCGTTGGATCCCGCACTCCTGGGTCCCTCATGCTCCCCCATCAGAACAGAAATAGGCTTGTAGCTCTGCTTCACCAGTAGGAGGCACTCACGATTAGGGCTGAACAATTAATCGCATTTTCAATATAATCGCGATTTAAAAAAAAACGCAATTTCCAAGTTGCAGAGTCTGCAATTTTTGGCTCTGTAACAATTATGGAATTAGACACGTCCTTTAGGTGTTGGTAAAATGTTTAAAGTGGTTTTGCCTCCACATGGAAGGGAAGACAGCTGCAGCAGTGAGATAATCTAATTTTATTACTTGTTTTAGAGTTTATATAATCATACATAGCATTAAGTACAGGTCAATCAGTTTAATACATAGACTTGCTTGTTGGTTGGACTTTATGTTCAACAAGGATTGATGTCCAAATCAACTAAAAGCTGTTCTCTTTAGTAATATTCTGATTAATAGAAACATTAAAAGTTCTTGTTTTGAATAGTCCTTGTTTACAAACATCTTTATTTAGAGGCCATTTTTGTTGCTTGTGGTTAATGCAGAGAAAAGTCAAAATTGCAATTTTGGTTGAAATATATTGTAGGCAGAACGCAATAATTTCTGCTCTGAGTTTAGATGCTGTGGGTCTTTTAGCAACTAATCTGCACAGCGAGGAAACAAAATGATTTGTTGTTTGTATATGTTTAAAAAGACATGATAAATTAAAGTGGAAAAAAATTGCAATAAATCGCAATATTAAGAAAAAAAATCGCAATTAGATTAATTTCCAAAATCGTTCAGCCCTACTTACGATCACCTCAGGAGGTCCGACTGAATGTTTGATTTTCATCCAACCGCCCGATTCCTGATGTGGAGGTGGTGGTAAGAGGCTGATCGGCCATTGTTACCCGCTGGATGCTACAGGACGCACGATGAAGCTGAAACTCGGCCCGATCCAAAAAATTCTCACATGACTGAAGAATTGTCCCGAAAAGGGCAAAAAAGATCGTACAGTGTACGCCCGGCTTTAGGTAGTTCGGCTGGTGTAAACAAAACGGTCACGCAGGAAGGCCAGGCAGCAGAGGAGCTTTTGGAGGACGAAACAGGATATTTCAGCACACGGATAACCTTAAAAAATGAAAACTATGGCTGGTTGTTAATTTATGAGGGACAGTAACAGAAAGGACCGCATGAACTTCTGTTCTCGGCAGCGCCATTTCTCCAGCTGGAGCTGCAGCTGGCCTAAGAGCAGCGTGGGGCGGGGGTGTTCGTTCAACGTGAGCCTGGCGGTATATTAATATTAATTCTGCATCACTGAAGGGTTTTCAAACAACCGACCCGTTTACTGTCACACCAGAGTGTCACCATTACACGTAGATCCAGACGGCACCGCTCCTAAACCTTTACGCCTTTAGGCCAAAGGGGAGCCGGACCTGTTGGCGTCCTCTACGTCAGGGTGGTCGGTCCAGAAGCATCAACGCAGCAGTCAGTCACGTTGTTTCTCGTCTGTTTCTCTGGAGCGGGTCTGTATACTGCAAAAAGAGAACTAAAAATAAGTAAAATTTTCTTGAAATTAATGTATTTGCCCTTGATTTGAGCAGGTAAATAAAATTATTTGCCAATGGAATGAGTATTTTTACCCCTAAAATAGGATAATTAGAAATACTGCACTTGAAATAAGGTGATGGAGATGAATTGTTCCTGTTTTAAGTGCAAAAATCTTATTCTATTGGCAAATAGTCCTATTTATCTACTCAAATCAAGGAAAAATACTTTAATTTAAAGAAAAAAAAATCTCATTTATAGGTCTATTTTTGCAGTGTATCTTTTTTAGGTCTTTTAGCCTTCTTCATGCTGCATTTAAGGCTCCAGTGCAGGAATTTCTTGATCCAGCCGGTCTGGCAGAAACCAGGCCTGCCTGTCGCTGGTGAAATTGAACTCGACTAAGTAAAATTATATAATTAATCACAAGGAATGTGTGATTTAACCGGGGAGCAGTGACGGGGACAGGTTGGTTGTGCTGCCTTTTTTTTTTTTCTTCATGCATGAAATCTAACTCAAGTCCAAGAGGAGAAAACGCCGAAGCGAGGCAACGGTTTTTCTTTCTTCTCATCTGCGACCCAAACCAAGTTAATGATGGAAAAATCTAAGCGTGTGTTTTATGGAATTCCCCCCCTTTTGACGGCAGGTAGTGAGGGTCCGACCGAACGACAAGGACGCCAGAATGAAGTACCAGGAATGTAACAAGATCGTGAAACAGAAAGCCTTCGAGAGAGCCATCGCCAGCGACGACAAGAAGAAATCTGTGGTGGACTCTCTGGACATAGAGAGCATGAGTAGGTTTTTCTGGTTCTTCTGCACTAAAGCCCGCGGCTCGTCAGTCGTCGTAAAAAAAGAAAAGTGGGATAAAGACGTGCTTCTTGTTGCAGCCATCGAGGATGACTACGTCGGGCCCAAACTGGAGGACGGGAAGGTGACGCTGCAGTTCATGAAAGACATGATGGATTGGTTCAAAGACCAGAAGAAGCTGCACAGAAAATGTGCTTACCAGGTAATCACACTCGCTCGTAGACGCCAGGGTGGAAAGCTTGATTTCAGTTTGGTTTCTGCATTTTATTCCAACATGCTTTTATTCTGTTTTAATCGTGTGAAGCACTTTGCATTGTCTTTGTACTGAAATGTGCTATAAAAGTCAATTTGCCTTGGCTTGGCGGATAGCAGATGGTCACATCTGGGTTTCACCTTTCTTCTGCTCCTTTTACAGATCTTAGTACAAGTCAAGGATGTTCTCTCAAAACTACCGAGTCTGGTTGAAATCACAATAAAAGAGGTAAGGTTAGGCGTCGATACACGTTTAATAATCTGTCGTGTGGCGTCTCCGTTAACGTTTGTTTTTTTTTCCTGACGCAGACAGAAAAAATAACAATTTGTGGGGACACCCACGGGCAGTACTACGACCTCCTCAACATCTTCGAGCTGAACGGTTTACCCTCAGAGACCAACCCTTATGTATCCTTCTCTGGCCCCCCAGACGGACCGTATTTCAGAATAGGATCAGAATCAGAAATACTTTAATAATCCCAGAGGGAAATTACAGTTCCGGTACAACCATACATCACAAAGATTTTGGGGAAACCATGGATTGAGGCGTTGCTGCCGAGGACCCCGCCTGACGCGGTTACCATAGGCCTTTAACTCTGTGGAAAGATAGGAGCCACATTTGGGGAGGGAGAGGAAAAAAATACATATTTTTATGTATTTTTTTATCCTATTCCAGGATACAGATGGATTTCCTCTCTGAGTCGTTTAGTTTTCCTGCTTTGTT
This sequence comes from Fundulus heteroclitus, assembly GCF_011125445.2. Taxonomy (NCBI): domain Eukaryota; kingdom Metazoa; phylum Chordata; class Actinopteri; order Cyprinodontiformes; family Fundulidae; genus Fundulus; species Fundulus heteroclitus. The sequence goes on along the minus strand of NC_046378.1, from coordinate 37,801,226 downwards.
CTCTTCTGGTCTGAAAACTTAACCACGGCCTCCAGCTCTTCAATGGCGACTTTGTGGATCGAGGCTCTTTCTCCGTTGAGGTCATTCTCACCCTGTTTGGCTTCAAGCTGCTTTACCCCGACCACTTCCACTTGCTCAGAGGTGAGGGACTACACGAAGCACTGAAGCTGAAACTCGTTTGATTCGGTGTTTGTGTTAAATGACTGATTTCTGTGTTGTACGGAAGAGGATTAGGGCCACTCAAAAAAAAAAAAAAAAAAAGTTACTCAATTCAGATTTTTTTTTCCCCCCTCAGAATTCTGACTTTTTTTCTCAGAATTCTGAGAAAAAAAGTCAGAATCCTGTCTTTAATCTCAGAATTCTGAGAAAAAAAATCTGAATTCTGAGAAAAAAGTCAGAATTCTGAGAAAAAAAATCTGAATTCTGAGAAAAAAGTCAGAATTCTGAGAAAAAAAAATCTGAATTCTGAGAAAAAAGTCAGAATTCTGTCTTTAATCTCAGAATTCTGAAAAAAATCCAAATTCTGAGAAAAAAGTCAGAATTCTGTCTTTAATCTCAGAATTCTGAGAAAAAAGTCAGAATTCTGAGAAAAAAGTTAGAATCCTGTCTTTAATCTCAGAATTCTGAGGAAAAAAATCTGAATTCTGAGAAAAAAGTCAGAATTCTGTTTTTAATCTCAGAATTCTGAGAAAAAAGTCAGAATCCTGTCTTTAATCTCAGAATTCTGAGAAAAAAGTCAGAATCCTGTCTTTAATCTCAGAATTCTGAGAAAAGTCAGAATCCTGTCTTTAATCTCAGAATTCTGAGGAAAAAAGTCAGAATTGAGTAGACTTTTTTTTTTTTTTTTTTTTTGAGTGGCCCTAATCCTCTTCCGTAGTGTTGGGACGTTTTTTTTATTTGGATTTTTTTTACGGTGCAAAAAACTTAAACGGGCCCCTGTCCCTGTAGGTAACCACGAGACGGACAACATGAACCAGATGTACGGCTTTGAAGGCGAGGTCAAGGCCAAGTACACGGCCCAGATGTTCCAGCTGTTCAGCGAGGTCTTCCAGTGGCTTCCTCTCGCTCAGTGTATCAACAGCAAAGTACTGGTAGGTTGTAGCTGTAGACAATGCGACGCATTTTATCCATCTATAAAACAGGTCAATGGGATTTAATGACTGGTTCTCATGTTTTGATGCAGCGTGTCTGACATCTAAAGTGTTTTTTTTTTGTCTTCAGCTTGTTCCTCATTGTCCTAATAAGAAAACGTTGCTGTAATCAAAGTTTACTGGATAAATGACTCAAATCAAAATTAGCTCTTAGTCGTTTTCCGCTGTTTTTTTTATTCTTTAATTGTTGCCTGGGGGGTGAAACCTGAATATTCCTGATATTGGCTCGTTTGATGCCAAGTTGATTACCAAAGGCCACAGTGAGCACAGCAAATGTGTTAATTGTCTTTCTTTGGTGCAAACACAGTGAAAATCTGTTAGAGCTGCTGGGGTTAGTTCATGGTCGTCACTGCTGGCAAACTACTGCCCCCTTCTGACCACACTGGGCAGCCTGGTGTGGAAAACTCCACATTCCATAGTGGAAACAAGCAAAACGTGGGATTCTCTCTCTGGTTTATGGTACAGAAGCAAAATGTTTGTCTCCAGGTCAGAATAGTGTGAAGGAGGCTGCTGGCTCTGTAAATCATGACGTAAACATGTGCACTACATCAATTGGCGGATAGTTTTATTAAAGGACAAAGCTGAAATGTTTTTGGCCGAATAATAAAAATGTTTATTATCGCTTACACTCGCCTTGGTGTATTATAAAGCTTGTGTCATTTACCGGGGTGACAGTGGGTTAAACGATAAGTCTTGCAGTCGGATGGTCATGGGTTCATTAGCTACGTTTACGTGGATAAAAGTAATCAGAATAAAGGGCCGATCGGGATAAAAATGCATTGTGTAAACAAACCGATCAAAATATCGATTGATAATCTGATTAACGTGCATAATAAGCGCTTGTTAGGATTCCGAACGCCCGTAAACGTGACGTATTTCTGCGTTGTTGACTGGCAGAAATACATCAGGAGGCAAAACTCTCGGAGCTCCCGATAAAGCTTTCTATTGGAAACATTAAAAAAGGTCAAATTATTATTTATTCAGTAACGAACTGTAATTAGAACATGATGCAAGTCCAGCCTGGGCGCTCGCAAGACAAACTATCTCGTATAAAACTGCTTTGTTTTCTATTTTTAGTTGTTTGGCAAAGACAGAAGTTCTTCCTCTGTGTTTTATTTTTTTTATTTTTATTTTTTTTTAGAGAGGAATTTGATAATTGCATGTGTGGTTCTATTCTGAATAAATCCAGGTGCATATAACCACACATCATGATCGGATTGTTTATGTGCCCATATAAACGGTACAATCCGATAATTTTTTTGGTTTTTAATTTGAATACATTTCAATCTGATCCTTAAACTTTGTGCTGTGAACATAGCTGCGGTGAGCAGGGACTCAAACCGTAGTTCACACCGTTATTTACATTGATGTCAACTCACAAAAAAAATGTATTTGACCATTTTATTTCTAAACTTTTACAAGCATCAGGCATTTAAATCAAAAACAGCATTCTTCTAATTTTAAAATAGCTCACCTGTTATTACTATAGTCTCATGCCTGAATATGAAAAATAAAGGTGTGTCTTAAAAATTACGATATGAATAATTTGTTTTTTATTTTTGCATCGATGTAATTGAATAATTATTCACTGAATCAATATATCGATGTGGACTGATGTATTAGTATACACCTAATATTTGCTATTTACTGATAATACTACATTTCTAATCTATTTTTGGTATTACTGCTGTTATAAGTGCTCTTCTATGTCACAAAACGTTATCCCAGTAATTTTAATATTTAAGAGTTCATTCAGAATTTTAAAAATACTTAATTTTAGAGAAAAGTTGGCATAAACTGCTATTAAAGCCAAAAACATAATTATTGTAATATGTGATGGCAGAAAATGTTGCCTGATGGTGTCAGGAGTGTTTAGTTTTCTGATAATATCTAAAAAGCCCTGATAAGTGATGATGTTGTTCAAAGTGAAACTGGTCCTGATGAGGTTCTGTGTCCCAGGTCATGCATGGAGGACTTTTCAGTGAAGATGGCGTCACCCTGGAGGACCTGAGGAAGATCGACAGGAACAGACAGCCTCCAGACTCAGGTTGGGTCCGACTCCACGTCTCCCCTGATAATAAAGCCTCTAAAATGAAGCGAGTGTCAGAAAATCATCACCAGGGTCACATCTGCTCTCTGTTCTCCAGGTCCGATGTGTGACCTTCTGTGGTCCGATCCGCAGCCTCAGGTGAGTTTGGGTCCACAGCGTGAAAGATAATAATAGATAATTCTTCTATCATCTGTGGACGGGTGATAAGAATTTGGGTTTATAAGATAAGATAGACTTTATTGATCTCACAGTGGAGAAATTCACATGTCACATCGGCTCAATAATCAAAAGAAGGTGCCAAAAGGAGGAAAAGGTGCATGAGGTTTATACAGTGTGTCCACATATATACAGTGTATCACGGGGAAAAAATAAGATTTACGATGATATATTACATTTAAGGTTCTATATATAGATATATCGATATCTATCTTAGAATATATCTAGATATATATAGATATATATATAATATTAATATATCTATAATATAGATAATGATATGAATATATATATTATATATATATATATATTATCTATATATATCTATATATTATATATATATATAATATATATAGATATAGATATTAAGATATAGATATGATATATCGATATAGATATATGATAGAGATATATATTATATATTAGATATAGATCTATATAATATATATATATTATGAATAATATATATTATCTATATCTTATATAATATATATATATATATATATATAATATATATATATATATATATATATATATATAGATTGACTACTTGTCGACTTAAAGTGGTACCAAGTAAAGAACAATCCTGACAACAATAAATTAGTGAGGTCTGAAAACACCCAAAACTGCCAGTGCTATCAGGATGGTTTATTTTGCTATTTTTCTCCACTGTTTAGAGCAGGGATGTCCAAACCTTTTGTCCTGCGAACCAAAATTGTCAAGTCAAAAGTATTCAAGGGCTGAAAAAACCTAAATAAAAATAAATAACTAAATAAATGTAACTACCCCAAACATTTATTGGGATTTTTTATTACCTGGTCCACAAAATATGATCATGCAATATTTTTATTAAACAATACGTCATATATTTTCTGCTTTTCTAGGAAAGGGATGCATAAATCATTGTAGGTCCAAAACTTTAAACTTTTATTTTTTATTTTATTTTTATTTTTTTGCATCAAAGTCTACTTTTGAGTTAATGTCACTATTCGATGGATTTGCTATAAAATTAAATAGAATGCAAACGGTGTGGTAATTAAATTAGATGAATACTTTTTGTTTGTACCAAACATTTTAAATTGCAAGACGATTTAAAATTGTCTGTGATTTAAAAAAAAAAAAAAACAATAGATTTAAATAAAATGCTGCTGGAATTACAGTTGTGGGCCACATAAAATCAGTCCAGGGGCCGCAAATGGCCCTGGGGCCCCACTTCGGACACCCTTGGTTTAAAGCGTCAATAAATTAAAAAATATAATTAAATGCTGTTACTGTATGCAGTTTAATAAGTATCACACTTCTTTGTGTGATTTTGTTTAAAGTGTTATTAAAATGTTTTTTTTAAGGACAGTATTTGTGATTGCGGAGCTATAATTGCCTTAAAAGATGACAAGAAGCTGTTAATCGTCTTTTATCGTCACTTTTATCTTTATGACAACAGTACCGTGGTATATGGTGCTAATATTTCGTGTGGCCTACACTCCCTCTGTCTGGTGCAGAACGGCCGGTCGGTCAGCAAGCGAGGAGTGAGCTGTCAGTTTGGTCCCGACGTGACGCAGCGCTTCCTGGAGCAGAACAAGCTGGACTACATCGTGCGAAGTCATGAAGTCAAAGCTCAGGGCTACGAGGTCACGCACTCGGAGAAATGCATCACCGTGTTCTCTGCGCCCAACTACTGGTACGTACGTCGTGTTGCCGCTCACGTTTTTTTTTTAAGGAACGGTTTAGACGCGTTGCTCTCCTGTAGACGAGGCTGCAAAGCTCAGTTGTTGTTGTCTGCTTCCCCACAGCGATCAGATGGGAAACAAAGGAGCGTACATCCACCTCAGGGGATCAGATCTCAAACCAGAGTTTCACCAGTTCACTGCTGTGGTCAGTATATTCTTTTACGCTAAAGCAACCGTTGTCAATCACATTTTTAGAAAACTCTTGAGGCAAGGCAAGGCAAATTTATGTAGCACAATTCAGTACAGAGACAATGCAAAGTGCTTTACATGATTAAAATATAGGAAAATAAAACAGAATAAAAGCAAGTAGGAATAAAATGTAGAAACAAAATAGAACATTAAAAACAGTTGGATTAAAAAAAAAGTTGAACTAATGATGTTTCAGTAAAACAGTTTAACTAGAACAATCAAAGTTATTCCTAAACAAATGTGTTTTTAATCTTGATTTAAAGGAACTCAGGCTTTCAGCACATTTACAGTTTTCTGGGAGTTTGTTCCAGATCAGTGGAGCATAGGAACTAAATGCTGCTTCTCCGGTTCTGGTTCTGGTTCTGGTTCTGCAGAGCAGGCTGGAGCCAGAAGACCTGAGTGGTCTGGAGGGTTGATGCCCTGATAACAAGTCTGTGATGAATTTAGGTGCTAATTCAGGGATTTATAGACTAACAGAAGGATTTTAAAGTCTATTCTCTGAGATCCAGGGAGCCAGTATAAGGAGTTTAGAACCGGGGTCCATGTGCTCTACGTTCTTAGTCTTAGTGAGGACGCTTTCTTAGTCCTAAAGCTCGTCTTTTCTGGGCCGTCGCATGGCGCAGTAGTAGCACGGGCATAGTGTGTCAGAGGCTACAGTCCTCGGCGCAGCTTTCCCGGGTTTGATTCCCGACCATCCGCTGGTTGTCTTCAGCCTGCTCTCTCTGCTCTGCTAATAAATAAATCCACCGATGTCACAAAAATCCAACAGAAAAATGCATCGCCATTTTGATTTGGGTTCTATTTGGCTAAAAGAAGTCTGGTAAATCTCCTAAAATAGTTAATAGAGTTAACTAAACATTGGTGGGAAAGATTTCATGTACTTCAACATTTATTTAAATGTTTGACCAGGTGTGGATTAGAGGAAATCCTCTCGGATTTAAAAGTGGTTGTAATCGTGTTGTGTTATGGTTCCACTCTTATAAAAGAACTGCTCTAACAAGTCATTAAAGCCCAAAATTAATGCTGTTCATCAAAATTTATAAATGTGAATACTAGTGTTGCGCTGATGCCATTTTTTGGCCACGATACCGATACCATCTGTTTGAAATTGATGTGTGTGTGTCAGGGTTTCCGCGGATGCTTGAAATCCTTGAAAGTTTGTGAATCTGAAAAAAATTAATTCAAGGCCCTTGAAAGTTCTTGAAAACAGCCAAAAAAACACCTTATCCTGGAAAGTCCTTGAATTGTTTTGTGGGGTTGAAAGTTCACACGGATGACGACTGGTGTCATTATTTTACTACCACACAACCTTTTAAAATTATGTTGATTCCACAGACTTTTAATTTGCAAAAGTACATTCGCTCTTCTTCGTTAGTTGCTAGGCTACGGTTTAGGCCTACGTGCGTTCAATAGGTTACATTCACGCAGTGTTGCCAACTCAGCGACTTTGTCGCTATATTTAGTGACTTTTCAGAGTCAAAGTCAAAAACTAGCTTAATCAAAGATGAAAGTAAGTGAAACAAATTGATATAATTCTGAAAATCTCAATGTTGCACTTTTTTCCATAAAATTCCATGAAACGGTAGGCTAATGTACATCTTATATGTAATGTAGTATGGCATAGCCATGTACTGTGGATATAAATGTATGCTATGAATATGATCAATATCAATGTAGGCTATAAATTAAGTCCACTTTCTTGCATTGCTTCTGACCCAACAACTTCTATGCCGTTTAGTCTTTTATTGAATTTGCATTGTATTAAAATATGATAACCTATTCAGCGGTCACAGTAGGTAAATGCCGCCATGTGTGGTCCTTGAATTTGAGGAAATTGGTCCTTGAAAGTCCTTGAAAGGTCCTTGAATTTGATGTTCACCAAGGTGTGGGAACCCTGGTGTGTATATATGAAGAACTGCATACTACTTAGGGTAGTAGAACTTTTTATTGCCTACCTGGAATGGGTGACAATAGTTGAATAAACTTTTGGCTCTCAAAGTCCAAAATAGTGCAACATTCATGAAATTATAACATGTATAATAGTAGTGCAACAGTAAGACAGTAAAATTACATTAATAATTGAATAATCTCTTTTAAACCCTGAGTTTTGGCTCTCAAATGGCAAAATAGTGCAACTTTCATGAACTTATATAACATGTATAATACTAGTCGGGAGAGAGAAGGCTGCGTTCAAGTGACATACAAACATCAAAATGGTATCGGTGCCTATTTGTTGGAACTCCTTCTTTCAGTTTGCCTTCACCTAACAGCTTTATAGTGAGGTTTATGTAATTTACCGTTTCCCCTCTCATCCAGAAAGCTCGTTTTTAATCAGTTTTATCACTTCTAACTCTTCAAAAGCTCCTGATATTAACGTTTCTCATGCTCTCCCTCCACAGCCTCATCCGAATGTCAAGCCGATGGCGTACGCCAACACGCTAATGCAGTTGGGGATGATGTAGACGACCTGCAGGCGCTCCCAGACCGCCCGCTGCTCGGACCCGTTTCCCCCCGCTTCACGCTTAGCCTAAACGATCCCTCTCCCATGCAAACTCCAGCTAAGTCGTTGGTTCTGATGGGGAAGAGAACGCTTAGACAAGCCCAGTCCAGACTTCGTTTTATTCCTTCACCATATCTTTTGAAACTGGAAAGTCCACGTCTCCGTTGTCCATTTGCCTGCTCATGTTGTGCCATTACTGCGTCAAACCAACCATGAGGACTTCAGATCCATCTCCACTTGAGCTGCTTTTGGTTTTTAAACGTTTCGATTCGCTCAGCAGATGGCTTGATTTAGCGGGTTTGTACCAAAGATATGTAACGAGAACGATTGTTCGGTTTTAGCAAAGACGGCGTTGTGGCTCTGGGAGTGTTGGCGTTGTGCGCCGTTGGCCCGCGTTCACAGTTTGGCCCGTTTTTTTAAGGTGTCAGTGTTCCTCAAACCAACTCAACAGTATGTCAGTTCAACTTTATCTCAACGATACAAACAGCGGACTTTTTCTGCTCCGAAACAAGGCTCTCTGGGTACCCTCGTAGCGGTGCTGTTCGCCATTAGTGATGTCTTTTGCTGGTAGCATTTATTTTGCACTGCTGCGACGCTTCCTGTCGGCGGAGGTGCTGTCCATGCTCCATGTCTTCATCGTTCATCATCATCGTCGTCGTCGTCGCCATCGTCGTGCCGCTAACCTGGCAGCTCCTGCACAGTCCGCTCTTCTGGCTAGCTAGCAAACACCGACGGCACTCTGGTTCTTCGACACGCATTCAGGCTCGTCGTCCCATGTGTGAAGTTCTACATTACACAAACGATCAGAATTACGATCCTGTCGTGAAACGCACAGTTATATTGTCAAATGGCCCTGAACTTTTTAGATAAATAAATACACTTAAGTGTATGTATATATACTGTATCATTTAAAGATTCTGTGTAATGTTTGGAGAAAATTATTGAATAAAAAAAAAAAAAAAAAAAAAAGAAGCCGGTCCAGTGATTTTTAGAGACAAGTCGGTATCTTTATTTATTGACTGCACTGGTTTACCATGTTTGAAATGTTTCTAGTTTTAGCTCCCTATAGCCATGTTGTTCAAGAAATGTCATTATATGCTTTACAAAGGGACTTTTCTCCTGGTGTCATTTTTATTCTGTTGACGACAGCGCCTCAAAGTCTGGGTCTGGGTGGGTCTTAGATTCACCACCAGCTTAGGATGAAACGTTTAAGAAGTGGGTTTTAGGTAATATGTGTTCAGAAAAACAATCTCCTGCACACTTTCTGTGACGGCTGATTTAACATAATGATGCTTAGATATTTGTCTTTCATCAGATACAGGGTCTAAAAAAATATTGGTATAGACAGAAGGCCGCTTTGGCCGTCAAGTGTTGCACAGGATCCACTTTAAGTTAAAAAAAATTGAATGAGCTTTTAAATTAACAAATCAATCTTTAGACAGACATAACGCAAGGTCTTATGACCACTGGGTGGGGGAGTAAATAAAGCAGAATATGCACTTTTCCTGGTCTGGTTGGTTCATTATAATGAAAAACGTGACTAGGGCTAATTATAATATACTTTTCAGTCTTTTTTTTTAGAAAATTTAGAAAATTATGGCGAAAAGGACATAGTTCCCAACCCAATGACAAGATAAATAATCTTAAATGTATTATTGGTACTTTTATTCTCATTCTATTGTGGAAATTAAATTATTCTATGAAAACCTGCTGCTAAAACTTGCATAGGTTATATCTATGTTTAAAAACCCTGTTGAATATTGGTTTGTAATCATTTTTAGCCAAAGTTATTAAGAGATACTTGTAGCAGACCCTTGGCCTTTAGAAAGAAACGGCGATTAACTGGTTTCAGGATCCCTGGACACCAGGGATTCTACAGTCTGAAAATATAGAATTTAATTCAGCCGTCTTCTATTTCTGGATAGATATTTGTTTAATATTTAATAATCAGGAAAATATAAAACAATTTTAAGAAAAATAAAAGGCTTTTTAAGATGGATTTATGTTTAATGTCATATCTTAATTAATTTGTAGCACTGTAAAAGACATTTATTTTAGTTACTGACAAATGCATCAGATAAAAGCAGCTATATTATTTCATTTATTTTTTTTTAAAGGGCAGTTTCAACTTGCAAACTTGAGGTAAAATCATCTGACAGCAAATACCACTGACTACATTTATTTTATATCCTTCAAATACTGTCTCAAAGGACCAGATTCTTGGTAACTGGCAATTCTACATGTTACAGGTCATTTTGATACAGGAAGTAAAAAATTGATAAAAAATTACATTTATTTAGAAATGTCACTATTTTCTGCAGTTCATTTCGCAAATACATTTTATAACCTTGTATTAAAAATGCATTAAAAGTGAAATGCATGTTATTTCTCCTACCATTGGAGTTCAAGGACCAGCTTTTGGACACTAACGATGACCTTAAGCGTGATGTCACTTGTCGTCGTGTGACTGGTGATTGCCTTAGACTTGGTATGTCAGGGCAACGGGGAACTATATCTATCGATCGATTGAAAAATAACTGTCTAGCACAGCTTCTTGCATGTGCTGGCACTCCGTAACTCCAGGGTACTTAATTTGGCAACGTGAGTCAAGCTTAGTTTGTGAAATATAGCGATAACAAATTAATCGTCTGATTCCAGCATACTCCTAGAACCAGAACTAAACACAGAGAAGCAGCATTTAGTTCCTATGCTCCACTGGTCTGGAACAAACTTCCAGAAAACTGGAAAAGTGCAGAAAGCCCGAGTCCCCTTAAATCAAGATTAAAAACACATCTGTTTAGGATTATCTTCGACTGTTCTGTTCTGTACTGTTTTACTGAAACATCATTAGTTCAATTGTGTAGTCCAACTGTTTTTAATATTTGCTTTTAGTTTCTATTTTCCCATGTTCTATTTTGTTTTTGCATTTTATTCCTACTTACTTTTATTCTGCCCTGCCCCTCCCCCTATATTTTCATCATGTAAAGCACTTTGCATTGTCTCTGTACTGAAATGTGCTATACAGATAAAATTGCCTTGCCTGATAATAAAATTATAGTCCATCCATTTGAGCCAATTTCAGCCCAAAATGGCGTTTGCACCGTGTGATCTGCTTTCAATAGTTATCGTCGGTTATTGCAACCGTTAACTTCAGAAAATACGGGCAAAGTCGCGTCCTTTTGCCTTTACTCCCGTCGGCTCCTATCCTGCCTAGAGTAGGAGAGACCTATCCAAGATGGCGGCGCCGCAGGATGCGCTCCAGCACGTAGTGAGGCGCCACTGGCCAGAGGAGCGTCGCGGCCGTGTGACGTATGGCGCTTCCGAGCAGCTGATCGTGGTTCGTCAGCCTCGCGCCGCGAGCCAGCAACTCGCACGTCGTCGCGAGCCTGAGGAGACGTATGAGAGGGAAGGACTTTGGTTTCACCTTGTTATGAGTCCAGCTGGGTCGAGGAGCCCCGGGAGCTGCGCTCAGCGATGCCCAAGTACTGCTCGGTGCCGAACTGCAGGAGCGACTCCGGCGGCGAGAGGAAGAGCTTTTACAAGTAAGCGTCGCCCTTTAACGGGGGTTCCCTCCCCGCGTTTTAACCGTAGAAACGGTTGATTCGGTTTCCTGGTTGTGAGTCTGCGAAGAGACGCGGTGGGAATGTGCGCTCCGCGGAGCAACAACATCAGGTTTTCTACTGGTTTTAAAGTTCTTCTGGAGCTTGGCTAAACGACCAGATGAGGAAAGTCCTCCGCTATATATTTATCATTTACTCCAAGGCTGTCAGACTTTTCTTTCATATCAAAATCAAAATATTCTTATTTTACATAATTTTCAAAGCTTCTCGGTTCTTTTTTCTCCCCCTTTAAGCTTTGGCTGCTTTAAAGAAAGAGTTGCAGTCCGTGTCTGGATGTTTTTGTGTTAATTAAACCACGTGGCGTTAACCTCATTAACCCATGAAACGTCAGAGGCGCACAAACTCAACGCTAATGGTAGAAAACAACGCGCGGGGGGTTCTCTCTTTCTTTGCTTTAGCGTCAAAGTGCAGCTTTTACCTTTTTTATTTTAACTTGTATAACTTAAGAACAGAGATGTCCAAACGTCGGTCAACATGTTGAAATTTCCTGATGGGGGGGCACAGAACATGCCACCCCCTACATTCATTGTTCTGACAAATAATTAAACATTTTAATCGTGATTAGTCGCATAATTTCAATAGTTAACTCGAAATTAATCGCAAAGTAATTGCATATTTTATCTTTTTATTTATGAAAGTGTAAAAGCCTATTTAGGCATTTTAATATGCAATTTTGCAATAAATGACACTAGTAAAAAAAAACATGCTTGTACAAAAATATATTTTTTTTATTCTCAAGAACTTTTCAGAATTGGAATGAAAACATGCTGGTGCCATAAAATATTAAACTCTGGCTGATAACGGCTAAATCGCTAATCATAACGCTCTGATTTTTACACAATGTGTAAACAAATGTGTGTATAAATAAATATTTCATGTCAAAATATTTTTCTCCTCTTAAACAAAGATAGACTTAAGAAAGCTATACTCATTTTACATTTTAATAAAGTTGTATTCATTTTTTCACTCTCACACACACACCTAATCCTGAACTTTCACACCAACAAAAATATTTTTTTTTGTATAATTTTGCACATTCATACAGTTTAAAGCCTGGAAAAAGGTTTTAAATTTCCAGGTCATTCCAGAGTCTGACACTTTGCTTCCAACTGGGGCAGGAGCTTAATACCCATGAAAGAGAACTAATTAGCACAGCTTCATGTGCCAAACAGTTCTTCGTTTGGCAATGTGATTCAGCTTTAGTTTGTCAAATACAGAAACAACAAATTAATAAGCATTAAAGTACGGTTTATGGGTTATCAGCGTGTAAAAACTAATCTTCAGAACAAATCTCTGCTCCAAATGTTGATCTGCACTATTTAATCTACTTTCAGCAGTTATCACTGGTTATTGCAGCTGTAAACTGCAGAAAATACGGACAGATTTGCTCCCTCTGCCTTTACTCCCTCGGCTCCTATGTCTTTCTAGAGGAGGATGCACTCCAGCACGTAATGAGGGATATTTCAGCTGGTTATACTCGCTGTGTCTGTAGTGCAGCAGCATCACTTATTTTAGAGCCCAAATAAGCAACTTTACTTTCAGAAACAAGCCCAAAAAAAACCCCTGCAACCCGCAACTCATGAAATTTACAAGCGATTTTAGAAAAAAAGAAGCCCAAAGTTACATGAAATAAGCAGACTTGGCAGCAGCGAGCGCCGGTCTGTTTTGGTACAGTCTCTAACGTTTTTGGAACTACAGAAAGTGGCGAGGGTAAAAAAACCAAGGCGTTTTATGTCGGGATTATGGTCTAACAAAGTTAACACATTAAAACTGACAGCCCTAGTTTATACTGTTATTTTTTTTCTACACTTGCCACAAACTAAACATGGAATATTTTAATTAAAGAGATGAAGCAGTCAGATTTTTAGCAGGAAATTGACGTTAAATCCAAAACATAACATGAATATCACTTTTGCCTTATTAGAAGGAAGGGAATTAATTTGTCATTCGCTGTTTTCAGCAACAGTGATTAAAGTCGAGGCCAGGAAAGAGCATGCTTAGTAAATGGCTTACAGAGTTGGGCTGGGCGATATGGATTAAAACATAAATCTCAGATTTTAACATACCAAATCCGATTAATCGATTTTTTTCCTCCTTTTTGTTTCATAAAAGAAACTAAAGAAATTTTTTTAAAACCTTGCTTTTATGTCAAGAATTTCGTCAGGGAGTTGACCTGAATTCAAAGTGCAACTAAAAACAAGCTGTGAAACATGCTTGTAAAACAAGATGGCAGCCGTGCCATTATAAACAATGAAAATATAACAAAACATTTGCTGCTAGTGGTATTACACATTGAGCTAAGAACAGGCTTCACTGCACTTGTGAACATCAAACTAAGTTAAAATAAGTAAATAAGTAAATGAAGTACCTCGTATTATGGTAAAAAAAAGTTTCCACTTAACAATATTTTGACAATACATTTGCCTAAACATATATTCAGCATCACATGCTGTTCTCTTCATGCAAACCCAATGAGTGTACTGGAGAATAAAATCCAGATTTTCCAAAAATGAAATCTTAAAGAATTGTAAATTCTAATTAATCGATTAAATTGATTTATTGCCCAGCCCTATTACAGAGGGGCTGAGGTATCATCACCATTTATGGGACGTTTGCAGATTATCTTTAAAACTTATCTTTGTCATTTTTAGAAGGATGAACTAAATTCATTACCTTCATTTTAACATCATAATAAAGGGAAATAAAGGGATCACAGACATCCAGCAGCGTATTTCCCCCCCCCACAGAATAAACCCGGGCTCATCTATGTGTTTAACTTTACTAAATACGGTAAATGTTCTGCTTTTTGTTGCTGTGAACAGATTGGAAACATTTCCTAGACCAACAAAATAAAATAAAAAGTCAGGAAACTGATCAGCTTCCTGTTATTACGGCAAACATCTGGTAGCCTTTTTAGTACAGACACCAAGTCGTTCTCTTCTGCTATGTTTATAATAAGATATTACATGTTTAATCTACTGCTGAGGAGGGAAAAGAACAATAACTAATTATAACATTGTGGTTTTTAATGGGTGGGGGGAATTTATGGCCCCTGGGTGCTTTAAACCTGGCAGTTTTGGCCCCCGGTGCAGAAACTTTGGATTCCTCTGGCTTTGAGGATTTTTGTCTAATCTGAGCAAACTGACATGCCATAAAACATCTTATTGGTTTTACCTTAACTTAACAGGATGGCAAACATCCTGAATGCTTTTCCAAGACACCAACAGCTTTGCATCATGTCTGCATTGTGAAAAAAAAACTAAATTTTACTTGCAGTACTGAGCTTAGAGCCTGAAATAAGTAGACAAAAAAAAAAACTGCAAAGGAAGACACGCTGAAAAACGTTCTTATAAAGTCCTGTTGCTCCAGAACCCAGATAAATAAAAAAGTTGGAGTTCTACCTTTTGGCTTTTTAAGGAAAATAAAACTGTTCAGATGCGAACCTTTTCCCATTTGTCGTATTAAAACCCAATTAAAGGAGAAAAAAGCAGAATGGTTTCTGACGGCTTTGTGCCGCTCAGCAGGAAGCAGAGACAGATTAATGTGACGACTCGGTTAGCGGATCTTTACGTGACGCTCTGGTTTCTCTCTGATCGTTTACACGCGCCGATATTACATTTCTGGTAAATCATCTGAAGAAGACGACTGTAGACGCAGCTCTGAGCTTCAGCCGTGACGGTTTGGTGTTTGGCTTCACGCGTCGGATCAGATTTAGCTGATTTAGCTAATGCCCCCCCCCCCCCCCCCCCAGGTTCCCCCTACAGGACCCGGCGCGGCTGCAGCAGTGGCTGAGGAACATGGGCCGGGAGAACTGGAGCCCGTCTCGCCACCAGTACGTCTGCCACGAACATTTCGCCCCGTCGTGCTTCAAGGTGCGCTGGGGGATCCGCTACCTGGACAGTGACGCCGTCCCCACCGTCTTCCTGGAGCCTGAGGTGAGCCGGGAACAAACCCGCCGCTCTGGTGCTGACGGTGGACTCTGACGGCTTTTCCTCTCTTTGCCTCCAGAAACGGAAAGCGGACGATCCCGGCGACAGGAAGCCGAAGCGTCTCCGAGGCGACACGGCGCCGGATCCCCTGGAGATGCAAGGCGAGCCTCAAACGCTTCGCCTGTTTGAGTTTTCCGTCGACCCGACGCTTCAACGAGACGGCGGTTCCCTCCAGACGGGCGTGGACTCGCAGGCGTCCGTGGAGGCAGCCATGGCGGGTGGGAACGGACCGCCGGCCGTATACCAGTCAGTGGGGGATGTGGTGAGCGGCGGCGGCGCTGAGGTGGTCCTGATGTCTGAGAGCTCGGCGGAGGGAGGGCGGGTGGAGCTGGTGAACGGGATCGCCGCGGCCATCCTGAGCCGGGGCGGCGCTCTGGTTCTGAACGAGCTCGTGCCGCCCGCCGCCCCCCCAGGACTCCAGGATCTGTCCACCCAGGAGTTCCTGCAGCTCCACGAAGGTCAGCAGGTCGTCGCTTACTTCGAGACGATACCCAGCGTCTTCCCCAGCGGGGCGTCCACCCAGTTCACCTTCCCCCCCGACACGGTGCTGTCGTCGGCTCTGAGCGCCGAGCCCATCTCGTCCACCGTGCCCATCGTGTCCAAACACGCGCCGCCGTCGCTCGCCCTCAGCCTGGAGCGGCTGGACGGAGAGGAGGCGGAGGAGGGGGAAGGCGTGTCGGACCCAGACGGGACGGAGCAGGACGACCAGCAGCTGGGGGAGCACAGGTGAGCCCCAAACGTGGTTTTTATTTTTAAAAGGTGAAATCATCACCCAACAAGCAAAAAAAAAGTCTGAATCCTCTTCAAATTGAGCTGAAGTTATACATCCGGGCCTAAATGCATGCTTCCTTCAACTAGGGCTGAACAATTAATCGCATTTTCAATATAATCGCGATTTAAAAAAAAAAAAGCAATTTCCAAATCGCAGAGGTCTGCAATTTTTGGCTCTGTAACAATTAGTGAATTAAACACGTCCATTAGGTGTTGGTAAAATGTTTAAAGTGGGTTTGCCTCCACATGGAAGGGAAGACAGTTGCAGCAGTGAGATAATCTAATTTTATTACTTGTTTTAGAGTTTATATAATCATACAAAGCATTAAGTTCAGGTCAATCAGTTTAATACATAGACTTGCTTGTTGGTTGCACTTTATGTTCAACAAGGATTGATGTCCAAATCAATTAAAAGCTGTTCTCTTGAACAATTTTCAGATTTATTAAAACATTAAAAGTTCTTGTTTTAAATAGTCCTTGTTTACAAACATCTTTATCTAGAGGCCATTTGAACAGACAACAATTGGTGCTTGTGGTTAATGCAGAAAAAAGTCAAAATTGCAATTTTGGTTGAAATATATTTATCTGCAAATATATTGCAGAACGCAATCATTTCTGCTCCGAGTTTAGACGCTGCGGGTCTTTTAGTAACTAATCCGCACGCAGAGGAAAGAAATTGATGTGTTGTTTTGTATACGTTTAAAAAGACATGATAAATTAAACTGGGGGGAAAAAATCGCATTAAATCGCAATATTAAGATAAAAAAATCGCAATTAGATTATTTTCCAAAATCGTTCAGCCCTACCTTCAACCCACTCTTATATTTGGTTAGATGTCTCTTAACGAGCTGCGTCACAAATAAACACCTTTAGCTTTCCTTTAAAAGCTTCTGACAGGAACCATCTGACCCAAACTGTCACTGGACGATGGTAGAAAACTGAATAAGCAGCAGAGCTGAAACACCAAAGATTTGAACCTTTTAGCCCAAAATAACCAGAACGTAATGATGAGGAGATGAAGGTGAGGCTTTAAAGTTCATCATCATCATCATCATCCTGTGGGGCTCTTTCCCTGCCTTTGGTGCTGGACAAACTCGGAGGTCGTGGTCAAATCACCGCGCCGTGACGGCTCCTGTGATTTCCCTGCAGTTATTGGTGGGTCTTTGTGTGGCATTCAGGCTGTTTGTGTAATTTAAGACACTTTGGATCAGAGAATCCACAATAAATCTAACACTGTGCCCCCAGTATATGGAAACCATTGAAGCTGTTGGCCAGGTAAAACAAATCATTGATTCTTGTGCTGCTTCACCAACATGCATGCCACTACTATTTACTCAGTTTCTAATCTTCCAGTTTGTTGAACGTGGTCCTGAAGGCATCTTCATTAAACCGTGGTCCTTCTATGGCTCACTTTCTGTGCAGTTCTTACAGCCGACGCTTCCTTGGATGCAGAACACGGAGACACTTGATGTGGTTTACATCTTTAGCTCAGAGCTGGGCATCACATCAGGTCATTTAGTTTTGGGTTTGCTCTCTTTTTTTTCTTCCAGCTACCATAAGAACAGTTTGAGCAAAGAGCAGCTGGAGGCGGTGGTGGCCGAGCTGCAAAAGAAGGTGAAGGTGCTGCAGCAGCGCCACCGCCGGCACCTGGAGAAGCTGCTGGGTCTGGAGAACACCGTGAGCCAGCTGAGGCAGAGCAACACGCTCAACGAAGAGCGGCTGCAGCTGCTGGAGAGGGTAATTCATATTTATTCTGTCCCATTCCTGCTTTTCATGCCGACTTGCTACCAGGTGTTGATGCCGTTCCTTCCTTTCTCCTCCAGGCGTACCTGCAGAGCAGTGCGTCGGATGCTGGTGAGACCGTGGCCATCATCTACGAAGAGGACGACGCCGCGTACTTTTACACTCCGCTGAACGATGCCGCAGCGCCGTTAAGTCTGGACAACAAATAATGTGGCTGTGCCAAAAAAAAAAAAGTCACTAAAGGGGGTAATGTTGTTTAAAACAAATGAGCTGTGTTATTTTTTTTAAATCCAAGCTTCATACAAGATCAAAAATAGGTGCTTTTTTTTATTTTTATTTTTTTGTATTCATTCTGCTGCAAGCTTTGCAAAGATATGAATAATTAATAACGGGGAGGTGTTTTTTTAAGGTGTTTGCTTTCTAAAACTTTGTTAATTTATTTTTCTTTATGAAAATTTACAGATCGTTAAAAACAATAAATTCTCAATAAGTTTAAAGCTTGTTGTTTGTGCTCTGGATGAAACTGCCAGCCACCCTAACACTGCAGACGCTCACTGAAGCGTGTTTGGGACACAGCCTGGAACAAAACAGCGCAGAGGGAACGCCCCGCTAAGCTCTGATACCTCAGAGTCAAATTTCTAGTTTTTCAGGTAATGTTCCTGCAAGCTGGGACAGTTAAATGCTCTCCATGGTGTGCAGATAGTTAGAAATATTACGCCATAAGGGTTAAGAGGGGGAAAAGAAGTGAATCAAAAAGGTTTGAATAATAATTTATACTTTTATAACAAAGACTGGTAATGCAGCTGTTTTGCACAACACTCCATGACAGGTTTTAAACCTTTCACGTTTCCTTTGTTTATTTTAATGCTCAGTTGAAAGTGTCACGGTGTAGTTTCTATCGTCTCCGCTAGAGGGCGGTAGAGTCCGCTTCTAACTCAGCCCATCAAAGAGCAGGAACGTTAGAGCTCTGATCCCACAACCAGATAAAATACACATGGTAATCACAGTTTATATATATATAAATACTTAAAGTTTTTTTATTATTTCATTCATTTATATTTTTGAAGAAGACTTAAAGTTTAAACAGGCGGACAGAGCTTGTTATGGAGGCTGCTGATGCTGAGTGAGCGTTCTGTTTAAAAAGTGTTTTCTGTGAGAGTTTAGTATAAAAAAAATATAAAATATAACAAAAAAATTACAAGAGCCTCAGAAGACAACAGGAAGCCTTAGAGGAATAGAAAAAGTCGGTTCTGTTTGGTATTTGAGAAAAGTTTACCTGTATCTGGAGTGAAGCGTTAAGGATGTGGAAACGTCTGCAACCTGTTTGACGTAGGAATCTTTACAGTATAGAAGTGAGGCTGCTGCCACAGTTTTTTAGCTTTAACTAAAAAAAGGAAACTACTGTTGTAAGGTGACCTCTCCATCTCAGTTTTTTTTTTTTTTTTTTTTTTGCTTTAGCCCCAACGCTCTATAAACAGACTGAGCTTCTCTAAAGTTGATAAAGATCTGCCTGCAAAGAATGATCTGATGCTCATTGTGTAAATATGAGTTAAACTGAATGTTTTTGCACAAAGGGGTGGAACTATAGGTATATCTCAGTTTCTTTAATTAGTTTTACCAAAAGATAATGTAGATTTGACAATATAGGTCGACAAAACTGGGTACAAAGCCTAGGATTTTCAGAAATTGTGTACACTTAGTAAACTACATTAATAAAATATTTGAATATTGAAATCCTTTTATTATGTTACCCTTTATCTAACCAGATAAAATCCTCTCAAAATTAATGTCACATTTATTGTGCTATAATCATGGCCAATGCATATAAACAGTCAATTAGTGAATTTGAATTGTTACAGATAATTTGAAATAGTTTGATTTTCCAAAGCAACCAGATGTTCTGTGTGAGAGAAAAATGCTGCAGATTTCAGGAAAGAAAATCATAGCAAAAATGAAGAAAAGCCATTAAATTATTCTGCCTGCCCTGCACCACAGCAAAAACGTAGCTAAGGTTTGCAGATGGCGTGCATTCAAAGTGCACAAAACTCACTGTTGGTGATTAATGTGAATCCGGTGCTGTAATACCTTCCCAGTCTTCCTCTGCTGTAAACATCGGTTCATGCAGCACAGTGTCGATAGCTCCATGAAAGAATCTTACCCACAGGTTTTCATCATAACCTCCCCCCCTAGGGGTTCTGGAGGTATCCCCCGGTTCTGACATGGATGGCGGTCCTTGTGCAGCCTCTCCGTTAACCAAGGTAGTCTCTCTCTGACTTGTCTCCTGGTTTACCCTCAACAACTCGCCAAAGCACAATACAACTACAAACAGCAGTTAATTATCTCTCAAAACTGGAGGAGGGATCATCAGTCCTATTGTTATCTAATAATGTTCAGCTTTTGCTAAAACCATATTCTTTTACATGACTTCCAAATTAGCCCGAGTTAGACAATGTCAACCATACAGTGAAATATCAGGAGGAGGAAGCTACTTTAACTGTAGGCCAGTACTTTTGATTATTTGTAATATCTGAGAATTAGAAGATTCTTGACAAAGATGCAGGAATTAAGTCAATACTTTCACAGAACAGGGTTTTTTTTCATATGGAAAATTAATACAGCTACCTGGCTATTCAATTAGCTTATCCGCTACTTTAGCTATCACTTCACCCAAATTCAGTGATGAGATTAAAACCTGTCGAGTTGGTTATCAAAAAATTATCAGGAGTTTAATATTTTTTTTAGAGTCTCAGTATTTTCTGCATAAAACTAGGCTTACGCTGCAGAAAGGCAACTAAAAGTGAGTAATTTTTCGTTGAAATGAGCGTATTTGTCCTTGATTTGAGATGATCTGCCAGAGGAATAGGGTTTTTTTTCCCCTTTAAATAGGAACAACTCATGTCCATCATCTTGTTTCAAGTCCATCTTATCTAATTATCTTATTTTAGGGGTCAAAATACTCATTCCATTGGCAAATAATCTTGTTTACCAGCAAAAAAGGGCAAATACACTAATTTAAAAAATATTTTACTTACTTTAGTTCTCCTTTTTTAGTGGAAGTTCATGGTCTGACAACTTATTAGTCAGATAAGACATTGGATGCAAATCAATGAAACAAAACCAAATATATAATTTGTTATTGATATTGTTTGTGCTATTTTATTGCACCAAGGGTATGTGCTTTGACTTTTTAAGCTGGTTTGCCGCGCTCCACCGAGCTTGAGAGCATTTCAGCAACAGTTTCTCCGGCCTTGCTCAAGAGCAGGGTCAAACAGAGTGGACCCGAGCGTCAGAGGTTCAGCCCGTAGGGACAGCAGAGAGATGCAGGGAAAGCTGTGACTGAAATGTTCATTCAAATCTATATTTACTTTGAGTGCATTCTAGTCAGATGTGTTCAACGTCACCGATTTAAAGGCATAATAGAGCAGAACTTTACAACCTGTTGGAAGAAGTAGATGCCGGTCTGGTAGCTTTCTACAGCGTTGATTGGGCGAGAGATGGGGTACACCCTGGACAGGTCACCAGTAGGGCTGCAAAAATTAGTCCACATAATCTATTACTTCGATTATGAAAACCTGTTTGTGCAAAATTTCATGCATCTAAGTATCATGTTTTAAAAAAATATCTAAATATTGCTGTCTCTAATTATTCTAAGTGGCAGGCGCTTTAAAGTACATGCAGTTCACTAAGGGGGCTGCAGAGGGCAGTAGAGACTCCCACCTTGTCCTCTTAAGCATTAATTGGGACACGAAGCAGTAAAGGCCTTACCTGACTCCGCCAGATAGATTTGCTCCGCATATCCATCTGGAAACCTTCCGTTGAAGTAATTTTGGGAAGGGGCGAAAATACTGGTTAGCTGATTGGCCTATGTTGGTGATAGACGGGCCAAATGAACCAATCAGATTCGTCGTCGCTCGTAACAGAGCGACGACGAAAACACAACCACAAGCCAAGCTACTCTTGCTGCTGCAGGTAAAGGCTCGTTAGCTCAGCAAAGAAATACTCTGTAATTCCGATAAAACTCGCTCGATAGCCACGCTAACGCTAGTTTCATCGGCTGAAGCCGCCATGTTCTTTAGACTGAACTGACGCGCTTCCCGTTGCGTCACACCTCAACCCGCCTCAAAGCCAACGCTGATTGGACGTTCGTTTGGTGAACTGCTCCAAATTTTCTTTAACGGAGAGTAGCCAGACTGATCTGCGAGTGAAACCTTGAAAGCTCGCGAGATCAGGATGGTCTCACGAGGCTAGTAAAGGCCCTGAGGAGAATGCAAAAAGTGTGAGTAAAGTTTGATTTATTACACTTTCACACGTAATGAACAGAATGTTTTTAGGCTATAATGTGGCTGTGTAAACCTGAAATATCTGCTTGGTTTAACGAGATATGACATAACTGCCAAAGTACTCTGATGTTCTCACTGGATTGGTTATCCGGTCAACTAAAAGCTACGTTACAGCTAGAAATGATATTTTGTCTCCTTATTTAAACTTTTATTTAAGTGTATAACAATTTCTAAAACGGTAAGCAAGACAAGAAACGTAAGGAAAGGTAAGGAAAGACCTGCAAAAATAAAAGCATCAAATATAGAAAGAAATCAAAGATTAAAAAAAAGAAAATATACAGGAGTTTAAATTCATGCTGTGAATTTTGTAAATCTTTCTGCAGCTCTACTGTAATAATAATAATAAGTAATATAGTCATGTACTGTGTACATGACTCAAGGCTGTAGAAAACTGTGCAAATTCCTTTGGAAGAATTGTACTTCTGTGAATATAATGTTTCAACAGTAATATGCATGAATTAAGAGAGTTGATTTTTGCAGTCATGCAATCAACAAAAGAAACACGAAGGGCAGATTGACGTTTGGAGGAGACCAGGACCTCTGGAGTAATGTTCTTTGGACAGAGAAGTCTAAAACTAAAAGCCAGTGATCGCATTCACAAAGATTCCTCAGGGTAAAAGCAGCTCTTAGTGACGTCATTTTAGGAAAAAAATCTATGATTTTTCTAAGAATTTTACCTCAGTAAGATAAAAGTTATTCACAAAGTATCTTAGACCTTAAGAAAGCTCCTAAAGTGACAAACTGGAGGACTTTTAATGAGGCTAATGGTGTCTGAAGCAGGAAGATGGTGGAAACAGAGAGAGCTGATTGGCTGATCCACCACCTAAACAGGTGGAGGAAATGAGCACATAAACTTCTTTAAATATCATACAATTATTAATATGTAGAAAAGATAAACTTTATCATCCTCATAGAGGGAAATGATTTTGTGTCAGCAGGGGGACGGGTCAAAAGTGAAGGTCTAGAACGTAATTTTATTGAGGATAAATAAATAGTCTGAAAAATGTTGAATAATCATGAAAAAAAAGTGATAAAACAATATAGTGCAGAGGAATTTTACGGATATTCAGACTGTAAAATGCTCTCAGTAAGAAACATTTTTAAAAAATTGTAAAAAACAAACAGACAGAAAAACGTTCATAAATACACACTCTAGACAAGATAAAGTACAAAAATACCGACACATTCTCCATAGAGGAAAAATGTAAAATAATTCAGAACGGATTTGCTGTACATGATGATGTCAGTAGCCTAAAAGATAATGAAGTTTGCCTTGTGATGTCACCTCCTGTCTGGCTTTTGGTAAATTCTGCTTTATACAAGCAGAGAGCTGACAGCTGAGCACACATTAATAACAAATAGATGGAGTTATAAAATGACCAGTATGACAACATATGCATATCAAAATAATGATGGGAATGTAAATGAGGTGTATTCAAACATTTTGATGCTGTGTAATGTTACGTTCCCCAAAGGCAGTCTAGGGGTAAACTGGGAGGTTTAACAATAATTAACCAGGAAAAGAAGACTCAGCAGGAAGGTTGATAACTTAAATGCTCTGTTATTTACAAAGATAAAGAAACTTAAAAACAAAAGGAGAATCTGGAACAAAAGAAGGGGTTAACAGTAAATTAAAGAACCAGGTTTAAGCTAACTGGACTCCAGTAAAGACAAAAAAAAAAAAAAAAGCTGCAGGTTAAAAGATTTACCAGGACCAAAACCTAAAACTCCCTCCTTCACATGAAGCACATGTTCAGCCACAACACAAGCCAAGACTAGTCTTCCCACCAGGAAAACTAAATGTCACTTTTAGGGGACCAAAAAAACCTTGATCAGAAGAAGAAACCTTTATTCATCAATGCATTTGTACATTCCAATGAGAATTTGTCTTCTGAATTTCTCCTACCCCTCAGGGTGCAGTGGGCAGGGAGCAGTCTGGAGCTCAGGGTCTTGCTCAGGGACCCACAGTGGCAGTATGCGGGGATTGAACCGCATACTGCTCTAACCACTAGGACAGGGGACATGTTTGGAATGAACCAAAATACATTACTCCTGGAAAAGAAAAATACACCAACTCTAACGCATGGAGCTGGAAGTGTCATGCTGTGGCGGTGCGTTGCTCCACAAGGACCTAGTTAGCTCAGTATTGTTGAAGCCACCATGAATTTGTGTGGAAAATGAGGGAGAAGTGAGGCAAAACTTTTCTCAGGCAGATGTCAGAGACTGGTAGACGGCCACATAAAGTGTCTCAATAGGGTTTATCAACAAAAGTGGACGTTGTCAGCTATTACAGGGTGGAAAACAATTCTTTCATTTAATGAATAAAACTATACATTTTTGGTGTTAGCCTTTATTCTGGATACACTTCCAGTGAAGACTACAAAAAAGAGGCAGGTATCAATATGGGAAGTTTCTTTTGAAAGAACAGAATATCTACTGAGCTATCCTAATTTTTTCTAGATTTTATGTCATGTGTCATGAAAGATTTGTTAAGACAGATATTATGGGAATTATGCTAAGATTTTGGGGGAATGGTAAGCCTTTTTGTTTTATAATATTATAAAAAACAGTGTGTTATTTTCAGCTAAACACACATATTAAACATATTTTCTATTATTATTCCATTTATAATTTTGGAATAAATTTTTACCAATTTTACTAAGGAAAAGTTGTGAAAGAAAACAGATTTAAAAGTATATATATATATATATATATATATATATATATATATATTAGGACCACAAAGTACAAATACTTATTAAAGTTTTCTGCACAACATAATAGGGCTAGAATAGCCGATCGTCCTAATATATTTTGGTTGGGGGGGAGGGGAGTACCAAACAACAGTCTTGCCCAAGGCACCAAAATGGTTAGAGCCGGCTCTGGAAAGAAGAGAGGGAGTTCCTTTAAGCATTATGGGAGATTATGGATCACATGGAAACAAGAAACATGTATTTTTCATTGAAAAAACGCTGATATTACATTAGTTTTCAGTCTCATGTTACATTCCCCTGACCGGTGTTGTCTTTACTGGGGGTCGGGTTGGGGGGTCTTTCACAGCTGCAGCAGCGAGGATCCAGGTCCTGGGTATAAAATCTATTTTAGGACCGGCTCAGCAACTTTTACAACCTTTTTTTAGCTAAATACAATTTGTTTAGTGCCACAAAGCACTAATATATATATATTATATATATATAATATATATATATAAATATATTATATATATATATATATATATAATATATATATATATATATAAATATATATATAAATAAATAAAAAACAACAACAAAAAAACAAATTAGTTTATTTAAATAAATATCTACTATAGGAAATTGTTTCCATTCCTAAATTAAATAATAACTTTATTTCAGTTTTGAGGTTTTAAAATAAAGATAATCACCAAATTTTAAAAAAGCACGTCGTTTGCAACAAAAACAAAAAAACAAACAAAACAAATTCACTTTATTGGAAAGAATAACCCTTACACTGTATGGAAAAGCTGCTAAAGCAAGTATTTTTATTATCTGTATATTTTTGCCACACAGGTGGGTCTGGAGCCGTAGGCTGTTTTAGGTTAATTATGGCTCATAATGTCGTTTTTGGCCTTCCAAAAGAGAAGTAACAGAGACATGCCGGAGGTTTGGTGAGTTTCTGTTCCCTCTGATTGGACACAGAGAGCCTGTGTTAACGTCAGGTGGGGGTCGAGCTCTCCTCCTCCGCCTGCAGGTGCCTCCGTGCCTCCCTGCCTCCGTGCCTCCGTGCCTCCCTGCCCTTCACATTCCCCGGTATCAGTCACGTGAGCAGAGTTTGGCCAGAGCCAGCGGAGCGCGAGGAGGCGCGCTCACAGGACGTCCTTTCTTCTCCTTTGTTCCCATCCAGGTTTAGGCATTTGATGAGATAACGTTTCACCGCAGCCTCAGGGTTTCTTTTTTTTTTTTTTTTTTTTTTTTTTTTTTTTTTTTTGGTCAGCTACATTGGAGGGAGTGTTTCCTGGATGCAGGCACGAAAAAAAAAAAAAGGAGATTTGGTGATTTGGTCAACAAAAACCAAACATGTGAAGGTTTTCAACAAGTCAGTGAAACAGGAAATGATGCTCTATAGTAAACCTGCTTCACAGCCTGGAGGAGGTGCGTTCGGTTTATGTTATCCTGTCATTAGATTTAAACATCTGTTATGATTTGGGTTGGGCTGCTGCCCCCCCAGCCCCCCCTCGGCCCCCCCGGTGTACAGTTTATTGCAGTAAAAGGAGCCCTCACCTGTAGTTACTGTAATCATGAGTCTCCCCTCTGGCGGCGGTGACACTGATATGAGTAACCCGATAGGGAATTAAGAAGCCTCTCCCATATTTACCGTGAAATGCTCATGAATTTTTCAGATCTTTGTCTGTAGGTGTGTCACCGTGTGTTTCTGAAAGCATCCATGAGTAAAAAATGCTCAGCTGCAGGTGCAGACCAAAGTTACCGGCGGGGGGGGCAAGGAGGGGCCAGTGTTATTTTTTTTTTCATAGGGGCACAAAACAAAAGAATGAAACAATAAAACACACTGCAAAAACGTATCTAAAAATAAGTAAAATGTTCTTAAAGTTAGTGTATTTGTCCTTGATTTGAGCAGGTGAATAAGATTATCTGCCAATGGAACGAGTATTTTGACCCCTAAAATAAGATAATTAGACATCCTGCACTTGAAATAAGACGATGGAGATGAGTTGTTCCTATTTTATGTGCAAAAATCTTATTCCACTGGCAAATCATCTTATTTACCTGCTCAAATCAAGGACAAATGCACTCATTTTAAAGAATATTTTACTTATTTTAAGTTCCATTTTTGCAGTGCATGGCAATATGTATATATTTTTTAAATAATATTAACTGCATGTTTCAGAGTACTGATCCAACAGATGAAAACTGTGATCCCAGCTCAATACGGCTGAAGCTGAATGTGAAACGTAACTTTTAAATCCTCGTTAGGGTAAAAAAAATAAAACTAGTCAAAGTGATCAATCAGTTATGGTTTATTCACCAGTGCATACAAACGTGAGAAGTGTATTTAATGTTACGTCTTTAGTACGGGGGCCCTGCGCCCTGTTGGCCCCCATCTAGAACCGGCCCTGCTCAGGTGTGAAAACCACGGCGGCGTCCCGGCAGCAGCTCTGAGGGGAGCTGGACTGACGCTGCCTCCTCTCACCTCTGCCTGTAAGCCTGATCTCGTGGCTAATTGCTGTGCGGCGCGTGTGCAGCTAAGTTGCCACCTTGACGTAACGCACTCCTCGGGATTAAATGTCGAGGGTTAGGCTTACGAAAGCGGCGGTCTGGAGCACACACACGCCATCATTTCTGGTAAAAGGGTCACTGAGGTCGTTATCTCGCCCCGAGGATGCACCAAATGTTTCGACTGTTAAAATAAAACAAGGACAAATGTGTACCTAATAACACTCGTTTTTTATTAAAAAACAACCATTAACATTATAGGAGGGAGTAACACAAATGAACACGGCGCCGTCTCTCGCTGCTTCGTCACAAGCTGTGGAGAAAAACACGGTAATTTCTCTTTACCACAATGAAGCAGCAGTTAAATCCAGTTATTATCTGCTGTCCACTGCATTTACAGCTCACTGGTTCTTCCATTCCTAACAACGTCGTCCTTGATCACGGAGATCGCTGCTGGGTTTAAGAACTTCTTTTTTCCTCCAGTTGAAAACATTAAAGGTACAGTTTTATAAAAAACAAAAAAAAAAATTGTGATTTTACAGTGACAGTAACTCTTAAAAAGACAGTGCACAAACAAATTTTGCATCAACGTGCTTATTATCTCCGTCTCTGGCGGCCAAAGGAACCGTTTCAGAGATGTTTAAAACGATCAGGAAAAAATAAAATAAAAAAAATCAAACACTTGTTTTTCTCCAAGTCCCCATCTCTGCGCTCCTCTCAGAGCTTCAGGCGCGTCTGACCTCCGCTCATACGTAGTCCTTCCTCTCTAAGACGGGGCCGCCGGCGGACCGGGCCGAGTAGGCCATGCGTGAGCTGTTGTATCGGGTCTCCCGCGGCGGACAGGAGCAGCACAGGAGTCCCCCGCCCAGGACCAGGAGCGCCGCCGCCGCCCAGCCCACGTACAGCGCGGCGCCCAGCTCTCGCCGCTGGGCGTCGGTCAGCAGCGGGTTGTAGAAGTCCCTGATGATGGTGTGGGCCGACCAGGACACGGGGATCAGCTGCATGGCCCCGGAAACGATGAAGAAGACTCCGGACACGATCATCACCCTGGCCTTGGAGGCCTCCTCCTCGATGCAGTTGGTGCACTTGGCGCCGGCGATGGCCACGAGCACGGCCAGGATGGCCAGCAGGATGGAGATGACGGTGAGGGCCCGCGCCGCCTGCAGGTCCTGGGAAAGCGCCAGCATGGAGTCGTACACCTTGCACTGCATCTGGCCCGTGCTCTGCACCACGCAGGTCATCCACAGGCCCTCCCAGATGATCTGGGCCGTCACGATGTTGCTGCCGATGAAGGCCGTCACCCTCCACATGGGCAGGGCGCAGGCCACGATGGCGATGATCCAGCCCAGGATGCCCAGCGTGATGCCGATCAGCTCCAGTCCTATAGACATGCTGGAAGGTGGGGCCTCCTCGAGTCACGCAGGAGGAGAAGAAGTGGCAAAAAGGCAGGCGGACACCCGGCTGGCAGCGGAGTCAACGTCAGGTCAGGTGTGTGATGATCTGTTACGGCGGGCTGTAAAGTATCCTTTTATACGGCGGGGGAGGAGTCTGTGATGGAGCTGACCTCACTGAGCAGGGAGGAAGGACCTGGACGCTCTCAAGACTCTCTGCTATCGGCTTACATGGCCAGCTCCACAAAGGGCCGGGCCACAAAGAGCCCTTTTCAGTGGAAAGGCCGTGAAATGCCCCCATAAGGAGCCTTCAGGCTTCTACTGCACGAGTCAATGTGAAAATACTGTACAAACGTCATAAAGAATCATTTTACTTTACTTACTGCATATCCTGTTCCGTTATTCTGCCAATGGCACACGTTCTAAAGAGAATTTCAACACAGTGTGCAACTTAAAATAAATCTTTTATTTCAGCTTGGTCACCGTTTTAGTTTTAGCCAGAAGATTTATTTGCTACGGTTTGTTTCTGGTGTCTGGTAGAACTTTTTTACAAACCTTAAAGTAGGCTGAGCATCTTTTGATTTGCACAAAAAAATGACAACGCTTGACCAGGTCGTAAAACAAACACTCTTTACTTTAACTTTACAATTTTACACATATCTAAAGGATGCCTTCTCTGTGTGGTTAGAAAGAACAGTTAAATAACAAGCTAAAGATTGGCTCTCATCAATCAACAAGTACAAAAACCCGATTTTAAAATGTCTGGAAATTTAATAATGATAGAAAAAATGAGTCGTCTGTAATAGAAAATCTCCCCGTAACACTAAAGCTCACTTTTTGAGTCATGCTGGACAAATAGATAAACACAAATCTGAAATATTTTTCTGAGAAAACAACTATTATATTATTTTCTGTTAAATAATAAAATAAAAAAGCAAAAGTTTGTGTTCCAGTCTTGAGTTTTCTTCGTCATCCTCTTTCTTTGCCCATCATATTTCGCTGTAGACCTGATCTTCCTTTACACAGTCCCTTTCATTCTTGTAACCTTCGTGGTTTTAAGCATAAATACACTGCAAAAAGGGAACTAAAAGTAAGTAAAGTATTCTTAAAATTTGTATATTTTACCTTGATTTAAGCAGCTAAATAAGACTATTTGCCAATGGAATGAGAATTTCTACCCCTAAGATAAGATAATTAGATATCCTGCACTTGAAATAAGATGATGGAGATGAATTGCTCTTATTTTAAGTGCAAAAATCTTATTCTATTGGCAAATAGTCTGATTTATCAGTTCAAATCAATGAAAAATACACTATTTTCAAGAGGATTTTACCAACTTTTAGTTCCCTTTTTGCTGTGTATATACTGCCCTAGCATTAGTCTGCTGTTCTTATTTTTTGTTTCTTACCTGTCTTTGAATCTGGGTGCGTCCAGTTGTCTTTCACTTTGTTGAACTTCTCACGGTGAGACGGTAAAAATCATTTACGGTCTCACAGGACTGTCTGCTGCTGCATCTGTTACCCAATTTAGAGAGACCAGCTAACCTAAAAGTCTTGTTTTGGGATTGTGGGAAGAAGGCAGAGTACATGGAGAGAAAACACACATGTGCAAGAACATGTAACCGCCTCGCAGAAAGACCTCAGGCTTGGATTTGAACCCTAAACCCTTCTTGCTGCATAAAAAACAGTACCACCAGCTGCACCATTGTGCAGCCCTGGAAGAAAATACAGCATGGGAAAATGGATGGACATGGAGAACATTGATCAGAGAAGCTGTGAAGAGCTCCACGTAAAGTTAAAATGATCATTTTATGGGACACAACAAGCCTGTTGCAGAAGGTCGGTTCATCAGAGAAGACAAGGATCAAACTTTTATTACACTGCAAAAATAAAGCTGAAAATAAGTCAAATCTTCTTGAAATTAGTGCATTTGTCCTTGATTTGAGCAGGTAAATAAGATGATCATCTCCATCTTATTTCAGGTGCAGTATGTCTAATTATCCTTTTTTAAGGGTCAAAATACTAATTCCAGGTGCAGATCATCTTATTTACCTGCTCAGATCAAGGACAAACACACTCATTTCAAGAAAATTTGACTTGTTTTATTTCTGTTTTTGCAGTGATATACCTTCATCCATAATGTAATCTGTTGAGAAAAACCAACAGTGGACATGACCCTGAACACACCATCGCCACTGGGAGACACGGCGGTGGCAGCATCATGATGCAGGATTGCTTTTCTTCGTGGAGTTGAATCCAGGACCATACCGGGTCAGAACCTGTTGGAGGCTGCAGAAAGCTTGAGATGTGGCCAGAGGCTCACCTTCTGCCAGCAGGACAGTGAAGCTGAACATGCAGCCGGAGACTCACCGGTTGGCATGGCCTAGTCAAAGTCCAGACCCGAGTCCTGTGGAGGAACTGGGTCAAGACTTACAGACTGCTCTCCGCCAGGCTGAGCTTCGCTGCAAAAATGTCTTTTTCATATTCTTGCAGCTGTAACTGTGGAAAAGACAAAATATTGTCTCAGGAGGGCTGAACACCACCGTTTTTTTTTTCATTTTTAGTTGTAAAGAAGAAAAAAAGAAAAAGAAAAATGAAGGTGTATCACATAAAATGCCAGTAAAACCCATGATAGTTTGTAGCTGTAACATGTGAAACTGTGAATAAAGACACTGTGAAGAGGTATGAATACTTTCTAAAGTTAAAGACCTAAAACTAACAAACACAGGAGGACAGACCGCTTCCTCTGGAGTTAAAGTTTCAGGGGTTTTACCCGATAACCGTGTAGCGTTAGATGAGTCTTAATCAATGTGCGTCTCTGCAGCAAATCATTGAATTGGATTCTGGACGGTCTCCAGAGGAATGCTGCCCCCCCCTGCCTAACCTAGAGCAGCCAACCACAACCTCCCTGTACAGAATGAAACTAAATAAAATGGCGGCATTGTTGCTGAGGCTGCTTCAGACCGACATGACGGCGTTCACAAAGTCAACAGAGGGACGAGAAGCTGCTGTGTGCAGAAACATGTCAGGCTGCACTGCAAAAACAGAACTAGAAATAAGTAAAATATTCGTTAAAATTAGTGTATTTGTCCTTGATTTGAGCAGGTAAATAAGATCATTTGTCAATGGAATGAGATTTTTGCACTTAGAATAGAAACAATTCATCTCTATCATCTTATTTCAAGTGCAGGATGTCTAAATATCTTATTTTAGGGGTTAAAATACTCATTCCTTTGGCAGGTAATATTATTCACCTGCTCAAATGAAGGATAAATACACTAACTTTAAGAACATTTTACTTATTTTTATCAGTTTTTGCAGTGTGTAGGTCTGGGCTGGCAGAAAATAAACCGCTTTTCACCTTTTCAAAGCTGCATCATTACATCATATTTATGACTGCACCTAAAATGTTTTTCCATCCTCTTTCTGTTTGATTCGCCAACACCAATAAAACCATAATTCTCACCTTTATGTAAGTTAATATAGTTTTACTTCTGATTGAATTAAGTTTCCTCTCAGATAGAATAGTGTAAGACTCAAGCTCTAACGTGTTTTTTACATTTAGTATAACATTTTTTACAACAATGAAGATCCTTGTTTTTAAATTAATTTAGTATAAATTGTACATTTGTTTTGATTTGGGTTCAGACAGAAAATGTTTTAAAGGCAGATTACGCTGCTTTGAATTTGAAAAAGTGATTTTTGGTCTTAAAATAAACGTCCAGCAGTTTTATCCAGTCATAGCGAAGATGTTTGAAGTTTGCTTGGATTTTAACTCTAACTTGGGATGAGTTGTTGCATTAAAGCCATTTGTGGTCCTACTTACGTCATATTTCTGCCCCTGAGAAAATGCAAAGTTCAAGGATGGATTCAGATCAATGTTTCTATGGACAACTCACATAATTTACATGATACAATGATAATCCTGTTAAGAGCTCCCAACAGACTGAAGGAAGCATCCCACAGTTAGAAATCAGCACTAGTAGATCAGTAATTGTGAAACTTCAGCTTCATTGGAACTGCACACTGCAAAAATGGGTCTAAAAATGTTTAAAATGTTCTTAAAATTAGTGTATTTGTCCTTGATATGAGCAGGTTAATAATATTATCTGCCAATGGAATGAGTATTTTGACCCCCAAAATAAGCTAATTAGACATCCTGCACTTGAAACAAGATGATGGAGATGACTTGTTCCTATTTTAAGAGCAGAAATCTCATTCCATTGGCAAATCATATTATTTACCTGCTCAAATCAAGAAGAAATACATTAATTTTAAGAACATTTGACTTATTTTTAGTCCCGGTTTTGCATATTGCAGGTAATTTAGAGCATCAAACATAAGTTTATTGATATCAACCTGGAGCAAAACCTGTCGTTTGACTTGTTAATTAACTCTGTGGTAAGAATAATGCACTTTCTACACACTGTTAGTCCAACAGTGATGTAACATATTTATATTTGTGTATATTTTTATATTTGCTGCCACTTTTCTAAACGGTTCGGTTAGTCTTTGGCCTCTTCGCGTCAAGCCAGGATTGGCTTCATCAAACAAGTTCCAGAATCATTAACTAATACATTCAAGCAAGAGATATTTGTTCAATTTTAAAACTGTAATTAAAGAATATTAAAACTGATTTCAGGTTTCCGGTACACTGTAAGTTGGCATGAGGGACACACACAACCAGACAAAGCTTTGGACGCATCTTCTCATTCAACGGTTTGTCTTTATTTTCTATTTCTGCACCTGGGAAGTCCTTCAGGATAGTTGGAAGACCTTTTCAGGTGTCTAACCCCATGAAGCTCCTCAAGAGGATGCCAAGAGTGATCAAAGCGATGGGAGGCAATATGGAAGAGTCGACAATATAAAAGATGTTATTTGACAATTTTTTGTTTGCTACATAGTTCTACACGCATTTGTTTTATAGTTGAGGTGTTTTCATTGTTTATGCATGACGTAGAAAGTAATAAAAATAAGGAAAGTCCAGTGAATGACAAAAATGTGATGTGTCCAAACCTTTGACTGGTGGTGTGTTTAAGGACTTAATAACATCTTTTTACACAGAGAACCACAGCGACTAAAAGAAACATGTGGATTGTTCCTTTGACTTTCAACCTAAAATGAAAATCAAACTGAAAACATGAAAATAAATCCCTGCAACAAAACAAAAAACATTAGAAATCTTCAGGTTTATAGTCTAAAAGTATTTTATTAAGTCGCCAACATAAAAAAAAAAAAAAAGAAAGGCTAAACATTCCAGACGAGCTCATTCAAAATACAGACAATTCGTTTTTTTTTTCTTTTGGAGGCAGAATGACAGAGTTAAGAAAGTCTTAAGCTACTTTAAGAGTTATCATCAAAAACATCAGTCGAGTCTCTAGTTCTACGGCGCGGCGCGCAGCACAAAGCACACATGCAGCTTACTCAGTATTACTCATATGTACTCAGTCTCAGTGCTTCCAGTTTTACACTGCAAAAATATACCTAAAAATAAGATTTTTTTCTTTAAATTTAAGTATTTTTCCTTGATTTGAGTAGATAAATAGGACTATTTGCCAATGGAATAAGATTTTTGCACTTAAAACAGGAAAAATTCATCTCCATCACCTTATTTCAAGTGCAGTATTTCTAATTATCTTATTTTAGGGGTACAAATACTCATTCCATTGGCAAATAATTTTATTTACCTGCTCAAATCAAGGGCAAATACATTAATTTCAAGAAAATTGTACTTATTTTTAGTTCTCTTTTTGCAGTGTCCACACAAACAAAGTAAGATGTTGTTTTTTTCTTCCTTCTCTGCATGACCGTGGAGAGGTACACGCTTCTAAAAGGCGACCGTCCTCTTCAGTTCTCTGCGTGGAGTCTTTAAGGTGATGCCAGCGGCCGGTCGCCATGTGAGAAAGACGCAGATGTCCCTTCAGACGTAGTCTCGCCTGTCGTAGCCGCTCGGCACCATCGACCTGCTCTGGGAGTACATCATCTTGGACGGGGGTCCGTAGCGTTTCTCCGTCCCCCGGGGGCAGCTGGAGCAGAGGATGGCGCCGCCGATGAGCAGGAAAGCGGCGGCGGCCCAGCCCAGGTACAGAGCGGCACCGATTTCCCTCTTCTGGGCCTCTGGTATGGCCGGACTGTAGAACTCCATGACGATGGTGTGAGCGGACCACGACACGGGGATTATCTGGGTGAGCGACGCCAGAACGAAGGCCCCTCCGGAGGCGATCATCACCCGAGCCTTGGCCGCCTCTTCGTCCACGCAGTTGGTGCACTTCGCCCCCATGACGGCCATCAGGAGCCCCACGACTCCCAACACCATGGAGATGACGGTGAGGGCGCGGGCGGCCTGCAGGTCCGCGCTCAGGGCCAGCATGGAGTCGTGGATCTTACACTGCATCTGGCCGGTGCTCTGCACCACGCAGTTCATCCAGATGCCCTCCCAGGTGGTCTGGGCCGTCACGATGTTGACGCCGATGAACGCCGACACTCGCCACATGGGCAGGGCGCAGGAAACCATGGCGCAGATCCATCCCAGCAGAGCCAGAGTCACTCCCAGCATCTCTAATCCCACTGAAGGCATGTCTGAAGCAGGTGGCGCACAGATGCCCGTCCAGAATCAAGAGTCCAGAGATGGGTTTATGAGCGTTTGGAAGGTTCAATGCCCATTTAAGCTGCGGGTTTTTTTTGGGGGGGG
Source organism: Fundulus heteroclitus (assembly GCF_011125445.2). Taxonomy (NCBI): domain Eukaryota; kingdom Metazoa; phylum Chordata; class Actinopteri; order Cyprinodontiformes; family Fundulidae; genus Fundulus; species Fundulus heteroclitus. Next base: position 37,765,639 of record NC_046378.1, on the reverse strand, counting down.
ATTTGGAGGTGGAGCCTCTTCGGTTATTGGTCAGACAGGAATTCAAATCCTTTCCCCCGTCTCTGTCGTTTGAACTGTGGAGAGCTCGGCCTTGGAATGTAAACAGCTTCAGCTTAATCATTCAACTCTCACAGCGCCGGTAGCTCCCCCGCCTGTTTGGATGGGGAGGGGGGGGGGGAGCAAACAGTTGGCCTGCATCTCTCAGGTGTGTGTTGGTTAAAGCGTAACCGAGAAAGTAAAGGCCAGTGGGTGAATGATTGAAAGTGGAGAGCAAAATATAAGCCTCTGCTGCTGCTGATGAGGATTTATTTCAGCTCCGTGTGACCGATGCTAAAACATTCAGAAGCACATCCAATCTTTTATATCTTTGTGTTCCAACAAGTAATTTTAAGATCTCATGTTTAAATCGTCGATCCTAACTGTTTTCTTGGTCACCCTGGGAAGATAACGCTCAATACCACATGTGGGGACTGCTAAGCAAACAAACCGAAACTCTGGTAAAGTTTCGGTAAACATGCAACACTGGGGAAAAGTCTGAAACGTGTCAAATAAACTGTAAAATGCAAAATACTTTCATGTCTATGGAGGATTCCAAGAACAAGTCTTGCAGGTAGAGAACGATCCGGAGTGTTGGACGCTGGTGAAACTCTGTGTGCACATAGCTGGGGGATGGTCTTATCTGTTCCCCCCGCTGCAGCTGAGCTGAGTGTTCCTGTCAAAACTGCTCCATCAGGTTTACTGTCATTTCTTATTGCTTTGCAGAATCACTTCGTTAAAGTGAACATATGAAGTTCTTTTTTAAAAAGTTTTAGCTATTTCTAATATCTAATATTTCTGTTGTCCAGATAGGAAGAGGCTGGTTTAAGGAATCAAGATATCCTGCAGTTTTGAAACGTTATGGCTGCAAAACTCTTAACATTTTCCACCATATTGCTCCATAAACCCAGAAGAAGAAATTCTTCTGGGTTTATGGAGCTTAGAGTAACAGTGTTGCCCCCCCCCCCCCCCACCTGTTGCTGTGCACTGTTTGCTAGCAGAGTCAAAGACGGCTGACTTAAACACAGACAGCCGTGGCATGGAAACTAGAGCTGTGTGGCCATTCCTCATAAGGTAACGCTTTTTCAAAACTTCATTGCACAGTGGTATAGTTGTAGCATGAAGGTCCTGGGTTTGAATCCCAGCCTGCGAGTCTTTTTTGTACCTAGATTGCATGTTCTCCATGTGCATGGGTGCCTTCTCTCTGGTTACTGTGGCTCCCTCCTGGCCCAGAAACATGACTCTTAGGTTAATTGGTCTCCCTTAATTGCCCTTTAGGAACGAGTGTCTGTGTGCATTGTTTGTCCTGTCTGTCCCTGTTTTGCCCTGTGAGAAAATAGAAACTTGTACAAAGTATCCAAATATGAATTCTGCCACCATTATTCTGTTAAACCAGGCAAAGATCCTGATTTTTCCTACCAGGTTATTAACGTTGATGTTAAAATAATCTGTAAAGCTCCAGCAAAACAATTAGATAAAGTAACTGACAGCAGTCATCCACTGATGCACGCAGATTACTTAATTTAATAGATTATTCCTATAGTAAAAACATTTAATCCAATATATTGTCTTTAGATGCAGAAAAAGCGTTTGATAGAGTTAACTTGAATTTTTTTATACTTCACATAAATTTGGATTTGGAACTTTTTTTTAATAAATTGGTTAAAAAATGTATACAGTTCTCCAACAGCATGTGTCGGAAAAAATAACCAAACACCTTCCAGCTTTTGTGTCCAGAAGGGCACCAAGTAAGTTTTTTTATTTTTATTGAACCACTAGCAGCAACAATTAGACAAACTGATGTTGTTTAAAGGTATAAAATGCATGAAAATAGAGCATAAAATTAGTCTTTATGCAGATGATGTAGTACTCTATCTCCAGCATCCACACACCTCTCTCTCTCAAGTAATCAGATTACTAGAATCTTTCTCAAAGGTCTCAGGTTACTCTATAAATTGGTCTAAATCTACAGTACTGCCAATTAACTGCTCTTTACAGAATCCCCTAGATTTACAACTGCGATCAGGGATTATTAAATATTTAGGTATTAATGTGTTGCCTTAAATTGGCAGATTTAACAAAACTGAACCACATCCTTCTGTTAAAGATAGAATATGATCTTTCCAGATGGAAATCTGTATAAATTTTACTTATAGGAAGGGTTGCTACAATTAAAATGGTGGTCTTGCCCAAAATTAATTACTGACTCTCATTGTTCCCCAATAACCATTATTTAATTTGCTTAAATCTCTGGACTCCTCCATCTCTAAATTTCTTTCTATCAGCTTAAAGACGCTACAGATAAAGGAGGGCTAGACCTGCCTAACTTTCATCACTATTTCGTTAGCAAATATGCTACAAAACATGTCAAAATGGATAAAATATAATCGCTTAGATAAACCCGACCAGACACATAACAGAATATATGTAATAATATCAAGATTTCTGATTAGCTCAAATATAAAACGGCATACATGCTTTAAAAATATCAACATCAGCTCTTCTCTGATTGCATGGTGGGAGTTTCCTAAAATGACAGAGACATCACTTATCCCATGCAGCAGTACATCCATCTGGAATAATCCTGACATCCTACAAAAAAATAATATGATAAACTCTCCATACTGGAAGAATAAATGTATTGAATACCTGGCACACATATTTGAGGGAACTGAGCTAATCTGGATTAACAGTTTAAATATACAACATGTTACTGACAAAAATTAATTTTTAGAATGTCAACAAATTAAATTTATAATAAAAAATGTATTTAAGCTGATTAAAGTTGGTTTCAAATGCCAGTAAATGTATTAGAGTTCTTCCCTCCAAAACTACTGTCTAAATTATATGGGATACTGTCTAAACTAGAGGATTCATTATCTCTTCCTATTATGAAATGGGAAGAGGATCTTTGAACAAAACATCTGGGCTCAAATGTCCAAGAACTTTCAAAATGACTAAAAACCCAAATATACAACTAATATAACACAAAATCCTTCACAGAGTACACTATACAGGTCAAATATTATTCCGGATGGGTTTTTACACAATCTTCACAATATACACAATATTCATGCAATATGGCTATGTACACCTGGTCAGAGGTTCTGGGTCCAGATATCAGCCGGTTCATGGTGTCCATGGCACAGCGACGCGATCGGGTCACTTTTCTCGTATTTATAGTCGCTCAATTTAGAAGCCAAATAAGTGAATGTACGTTCAGAAATGAGCCTAAAAAAAGCACGACTCATGGAATTTACAAACGACTTTAGGAAAAAAGAAGCTGACTTGGCAACAGCGCCAAAAACCATTTCAGACAATGACCATAGCTATTAGCTATTAGCAGTAGCTAACACGTAGAGGACATGCTTACATTGACATGTTCATGACACTTGCTGTGCTGTAGTAGTTATGATTTCAATGTCAAAATGAAAAAGTGAAAACTATATAGTCCCCTTTAAATTATTACCAGGTGGATCAACATGGAGGGTCTGTCAGTGTGTCGCGTTGTTCACGAAGGATGGAGTGTGAGAGAGACTGCTGGTTTGTGGACTTATCTGCCGTAATGTGGACGCTGTTTCTGATCGCCAACAATTAAAGTTCTCGATTTAAAGTTCTCGATTCATCCGTTGGTTTATAGTCAGAGTGGCTCATGTTACCCTGAGCTACCTCTATAGTTATGCTGCTATAGGTTTAGGCTGCTGGAGGACATTGGGGTCGATTTCTCTCACTGTACTGATTTCTCCTACTGCTCTCCAATTTTGCATTGCTTGTCGTCATTTCAGCTTTTACCTTTTTGTTCTCTCTCTTTTTTCTTCAACGTAGTTACACCTGGTCTGGCGTTATGTTAGCTGTGACATCATCAGGGGAGACAGATCATCCACTATTACCATCTAACATAGAAAGTACTCCTGGGTCAATGTGAGCTTCTGTGCTTTCTGTGTCTCTGCTCTGTCTTCTCTAAGCCCCAGTGGGTGGAGGCAGATGAGCGTTCACACTGAGCCTGGTTCTGGTTCTGCTGGAGGTTCTCCTCCCTGTTAAAGGGGAGTTTTCCTCTCCACTGTCGCTTCATGCATGCTCAGTATGAGGGATTGCTGCAAAGCCATCAACAATGTAGACAACTCTTCCTGTAGCTCTACGCTTCTCCAGGAGTGAATGCTGCTTGTCAGGACTTTGATGCAATCAACTGGTTTCCTTATATAGAAAATCTTTTGACCAATCCGTATAATCTGACCCAAGCTGTATAATCTGATTGAATTTGACTTTGCAAAGTGCCTCGAGATGATATGTTTCATGAATTGGCGCTATATAAATAAAATTGAATTGAATTGAAAATTTAAGAAGTCTCATTTCTAGACCCCTGCGACAGACTGGCGACCTGTCCAGGGTGAACCCCGCCTCTCGCCCAGTGAACGCTGGAGATAGGCACCACCAACCCCCGCGACCCCATGAGGGATTAAATGGGTCCAGAAATGGATGGATGATTTCTAGACCCTCACCTGTGGTCATGTTATGCGGGGTACGGACCAAAGAACAAGGTCCCGACCACAAGCAGGTTAAATGTGTTTCCTTGGTGTTTCAGCTGATTTGCTGTTCTTTTGCCTTTAAAAGGTGGATCAGGATTCCTCCTGGACTAATTCAGTAAATACCCTGATATCATAACCCAGAATTTGCAGAGATTCAGTACTGAAGGTTTTAAAAAAAGATTTCTGAGTTTCCACCAGACGTCGTACAGCAGAGTTGATTTTTATCATCTTCACAAAAGGAGGCTTGCCACCAACACACAACTATCAGCTGCATTAGAGTCAGACAGATTGCTATGGAGCCGGACTTAAACACGTAGCCTGGTCTTACCGACTAACGTACAAGCAATGCATGTTTTTGCAGGTGTTAAAATGCACCTTGTTTTACAGTGTGAGGACATAAGGAGGGAAAAGGAGGAAGAGGTGTAGATTTTGCTCTGAACTTCCACCAGCCACTATGTGCCGCCCCACATAATCACTCACCTGGCTCCTCCCTGATAACAAGACTATGATCTATATTATCTATAATCTTCCATATATTTAATCAAATATTTCGCTGAGTGTCTAATATTAACACAAAAACACGTGTCATAGTGCATGGAGCCCAGACAATTAAAAGTAAATGGAGATTTATGAAGGACCCTGAGTGGTGGCAACCTCTGGATCAAAGGGAGAATGGGGACCTCCGGCCATTTCGTACTTGTGTTAATGTTTTATTTCTATATGTTTTGACGTATTATATGTTAAAACATACATGTGCCATAAACCTTTCAATAAGTGTAATGGTTGTATTCTCGTCAGGTTCAACTTTACATAAATGTTTCTGGTTGCAGTTGACCTGGTTCCTCTGAAATTAAAGGTGAATTGTGGTTTAGCTGTAGGTTTCAGACTGAAACGTTGCAGTTTATCAACAAGCTGTGACCACACAGGAAAGCCACGTATCGTCTGAATGAAGGTGTCTGAAGCTGTTGCTTCCATTTTATCTGAATTTATCAACAAGCATGTCTTTATTTTTGCACCACTTGGGTTTATTTTACATTTCTAACCGCTCCAGCCGTTCTGGATTTAGCAGCTTGTCCCTGCTGTACGCCACCTGAGGAAGGTTGAGGTAAACAACTGATCAATAGAGTCTTTGTGACTCCGTTCGGACTCAGTTACAGCCCAAATGACCCCCCCCCCCTCTCCTAACAGATGGAGACCTTTATTTCTTACTCAGTTTCACTTCACAAATGGAGGACAGGTCACAATGAACAGAAAGCATGCGGTGCTCCTCAGGAACAAGCCCCCCCATTGTCTCTTACCTGCACCTAGACTGAAATGAAACACCTCATTCTGGCAGAACTGCTCTGATTGGTCAGACGCCGCTGACCGGCTCACCTGGCAGGTGTCCAAGCTTCTGCATACCGGAGTCATTTCTGGCACGAAAGAGCCATTTTAATAACAAAGCAGTCTTTTTAAAATGTTGTACTTCTTTATTTTGAATCTTTTTTCTTGAAAAGAAGACACTTTATAGGAACATTTTTGGTAATTTTTCTTTTAAGAACAGAATCTTACATGCAAAATAAAATGTCTTTTGGGTACAAAAAGAAGCAAAATGTACGGGACAATTTTTCGACAACATTATTCAGATAACATTTTCAAACGTAGTCCCTCCTGGTGTATCCCCTGACGGAAATGTTTTTGGCTGCTGAGTAGTCCACCCTGGAAGGCGCAGAGCCGCTGGCATTCGGAGGTGCTGCTAATTTAGACGGGCAGGAGCAGCAGAGCAGGGCTCCCCCTAGAATTAGCAAGCAGGAGGCGGCCCAGCCAAAGTACAGAGCGTTCCCAAACTCCCGCTTCCCCGTCTCCTCCAGCAGCGGGTCGTAGAAGCCCAGCACGATGGCGTGGGCCGTCCAGGACACGGCCACCAGCAGCAGCAGTCCGGCCACCGCGAAGGTCACTCCGGCAGCGACCACAAGGCGGGGTTTGCTGCTCACGTCCCGGCTGCAGTTGGTGCACTTGGCGCCGGCCACCGACAGGCCGATGCCCACGATGCACAGCACCATGGAGACGATGACCAAGGCGCGAGCCGCCTGCAGGTCCACGGGGAGCCCCAGCATGGACTCGTGCACCCTGCAGTGCATCTGGCCCGTGCTCTGCACCGAGCAGTTCATCCACAGGCCCTCCCAGATCACCTGAGAGATGACGATGTTCTGCCCGATGAAGGCTGCCACCCTCCACATGGGCAGGCCGCAGGCCACCATCACGCCCAGCCAGCCCGCCACCGCCAGGATCATCCCCAGAATCTCCAAGCCCGCTGAGTACATCGTAGGCGCTGGAGACGAAGACGCGGCCGCGCCGAAACCTTTTCCAGGGATAGAAGGCCTTCTGTGTCCAGAGACTCTCTCTCTCTCTCTCTCTCTCTCTCTCTCTCTCTCTCTCTCTCTCTCTCTCGCTCTCTCTCTCTCTCTCGATCGTGATGAAGGCGATAGCAGATCTCTGGGGCTGAAAAGTCCTGCGTAAGTCTTTGAGCGTGGAAGAAAGAGAGGGAGAAAGAGATTCCTTGCACAGCTTAGGCGACTGAAGGTGGAGTCAGCTTGGGGTGGCATCCGGTTGGTGGTGCATGCCCCCATCAGCTGCTGAAGGCTGCAAAACCCACACTGACACTTGTCTGTTTGGGCCATTTCTGGTTTGAATGTGATATTTTACAACGCTTATGAATGAGCAACAGAAGAGGAAATCTTAAAGATTGCGTCGTCCTCAACCTAAATGACATTTCTATGAAACAAACAGGGCTAATGTTTTGCTTAGTTGTAAAACTGCAACAAATGTTGGTTTATCTTTGAAGCCTTTAGCAGTTGAGAGACAGCGTTTACCTGGATGTCTGCTCCGGAGACGGCCTTGAAGAAAACGGCTGAATCATCCAGGGAATGAGGCTTTCCTGCAATGAAAAGTCGCCGAACAATGGCGGGTCTTGTTTTTAGCTGCTCAGCCATTTGATCCGCATCTTAGAACGAAGGAAAAATACCTGAAGGTAAAAGCAGAAACAGGTTTTCATCTTGTGTATTTTATTTTTCTTAAATGCTCTTAGTTTTGCCTCCATTTACAAAAACTAAAGTAAGAAGATGCATCAAATAACTCAAGGTTTCACATTGACTAATTATGGTTTTGGAGATGATATCTGCAGACCTCAGAAAACACATTTTATGTGCTGTTAATTAATGACACAAAACCAAAATAACCTTTACCAGAAAAAGGCAAAGTTAAAAGATGTAAGCATTGCTGGAAGAGTCTGTCAGAGCTGCTCTCATCGTTATCTAAGCCAGAATTTCTGTTGTTATTTTCACTAAACAGATCAAAGAAACCTTGAAGTGGTGGAAATATCTGCTAAATTATCCTTTTTTTTGCCTTGTAGATAACAGAGTCTCTGAGACTGCCTAACAAGCGAGGAGCTTTCTGACATTAAAGATTCTCCACTAATTAACAAAGGTCACCTGGGGTCAGGCCAGGTGGAGCTTCTTTGCTTTCATCGTGTTTTACCCTGATACCCCCCCCCCCCCCATACACACACTAGACAAAGTTCAACATTCATTTATTATCCATCTGCTGACTTTTTATTTATTATGTGAGTTTCAACAACAACTTTCAAACAGTTAAACCCCGTACTGAGCGCCTAGTAAATAAAACGGTTATTGCAGGGTTTCACCGGCAGGGGGAGCTAGATTAGCCGCATCATCAGCAGGAATGTCAGGAGAAAAAGAAGAGGGAGGCCAGACCAGGAGAACTAAAACATCTTAGCTCATCAAAACCAAATACTGCCAAAGTATTTGTAGAAAAATGCCACCAAGACAGGGAATTTCAGAGCTTTTTCCCTCCAGATTTAATGAGAAAGCTATCCTGTATTATCCAGACAATAAAACATCTGTTTGAGGGACATGAAACAAGCCACAATATGTGAATCCAACGTGTTTAAAGTATGCCTTCTGCGTGTGGTTGGACAGAGAAGTTAAAAAGATAAACTTCAGATAGGCTTTCATACGTCAACAAGTACAAAAATGGACTTTAAAATCTGATATTGATATTTAACAGAAATAACAAATCTTCTGTGTAGGAAAATGTACTGTACTGTAATAGTTCTCTTTTTAGGTCAAATGAATAAACAAAGATCTGAAATCTACTATTCGGACAAAAAGTGTTCCGTTCCTTTGTGTAATAATAAAAATAAAAACTAGCAGTCTTACACAGACAATTACTTATCAACTATCTATAATTCAGTCTTCGGTTATGCATAAATATACACATTTCCTGCTGTACTAATCTTATGCTTTGTGTGAATCTGCGAGCCTCTATCTGTTTTCACTCTGTTTTGCTGGGACACCTGAATTTCCCCTCAGGGGGACTATGAAGCATATTTCTATTCTGTTCTATTTAGCAGATTTTGATTGCTCAATAACTAAACTTAAACGTCTTTCGAAAAAAGTGCCTTAGATCTTATATGACACAAGCAGAATCCCCTTCAGCGGCCCAGCAGAGATCTGGTTCCTCTTCGCGGTCCACAGGCCACCCGCTGGTCCCGACCACAAAGGTACAAGGGAAATTTCTTTGGTGGTTAAAGCTGCACTTGCACTTTAACATCCTGCAAACACAAACACCAGAAGAACCACCATCACAGCTGCAGGTGGGGGTGGCATCACTAAAAGGAAAAGCCTTTTATTTCATGCGTCGCACCAGTCAATTAAAGGACAAAAGGCAAAAACTTGACATTTTCATTAATCCATTATTTCTGCCTGGATGCCCTGACAGAATGTTTAATGTCCGGGTAAAAGAGGACGTCTGCTCATCCTAACCCATAATTATGTTGTTGGATCATCTTTTGTTTCAAGTCCAGTATTTAGCGTTTATTATTTCACATCCGCCATCAGTCATAAAGAACCTGATCAGCCGGCAGGATTTTCCTGACATTTGCACTTTAGCCCAAAGTTTTTTAGAGATGTTACAAATGAGCCTCTCTGCAACTTCAGATTTCAGTAACAGTCAGAAAAAAACATATATAACATGCTATACATCCAAATGTAGAGCAAAGACATGCATCAATCCTCAGGGGGGAAAATTTTGGACAACCGGGCCATGAGCCCGTTAGTGTTCAGGAAGAGGAGCTGCAGGACCTTCTGGTTATTTTCTGCCAGTGAGAACAATCTTCTTTAACCTCCGCAGGTGACATCATTTTCTCTCAATGACAGCATCCAGGCCTGGTAGAAATCTCCTTGAACCTTGTGGAAGAATGTGCTGCAGACGGGCGTCGCCAGGAGAACGCCCTGCCCACTGTTAAACATGGAGGCGGCAGCATTATGCTGCGGGCTCAGTTTTTCTGCAGGCAGAACTGCCATTTATAACGGGGCAGCAAAAAAATACGGACGGTTCCAACTATCAGACAGTCCTGATCCAAAACATTCCTCCTAAAAGAAGATGGAGGTATTCAGCTCAAGCCTGCACTAAAACTATCATTGGAACGACTTCATGAGGAAATAGTTAAAGTGTCAGGTCCCTGTGGCGCAGAAAGAGACCATTTTGTATCATTTTTCAATTTGTTTCACCTAAAATGTGACATTTACTCTGGTCTATTTAACTTTTCTGCAAGAAGCTAAAGGTACATTATAAAAAAAACCACAATAACCCAGTTGCAGATGTCTCCCCGCCTTGCCCTCCAACCCAACAACCACCTGTTCTGGTTGTGTCACAGTGTCACAGTCTGTACCAGGAGGGTTTGGTTTTAGGCAGTAATCACTCCTAACAGGTTGCAACTCGTCACTTCTAAGAACCTCCTTTAGATTCGTGTTGGAGTTTCTCAGGAGGCAAAAACGTGAGGAAATCAGAAAGCTTAAACCTTAAAGATGGAGCAACTTTCTTCAGCGTACGAATTATTAAACATATGCAGTGGCGGCTCTTGCGTGAACGGAGGGCGATCCCCTCATTCTGCGCCCGAGAATTTGACAAGAGAGACTTAAATTTATCCAAAGGCTTCAATAGCAGGAGATCAGTAATTCAGTGCATGTTGCAGTGTTCGTGTTTGTCTCAAAATAATAAAAAATAAATAACCAAAAGCTGAAAAGCGTGTTTTCACAAAAGGAAAAAAAAAAACATTTCATAAATCTCAGAGTTTTAAAGAACCTCATTTCAATAACACATGCTCATTTATAAATGGTCAAATTTAAAATATAACAAAAAAAGTTATTTAGTTCTGGTTCAGAAACTTGAATTAGAAACTTTACCACCATTTGCCATCTGTGGTGTACCGCCATGCTTTGTTTAAAAAATTTTTCCTGACCGGTCGACCCCAACATGTTCAGCTGGACAACCACCTCTCATCCACCATCATTATAAACACCGGAGTGCCACAAGGCTGTGTGATGAGTCCCTTCCTCTACTCTCTCCTCACCCACGACTGCAGATCTATCCATGGCTCTAACGCCATCATCAAGTCTGCAGACGATACCGCCATGAATGGCCTCATCAGAGACAACAATGAGGCCGCCTACAGGGAGGAGGTGGACCGGCTGGCTGAGTGGTGCGACAAAAACAACCTGCAGCTGCTCCAAACTCATTAAGAAGGCGCACCAGCACCTGTTCTTCATGAGGACCCTGAGGAAGAACCATCTGTCCTCAGAGATCCTCACGAACTTCTACCGCTGCACCATTGAGAGCATCCTCACCAACTGTATTACAGTTTGGTACGGGAACTGTTCTGTCGCTGCAGAGGGTGGTGAAAACTGCCCAGCACATCGCCGGGGCACCGCTCCCTACCATCAAGGACATCTATAGGACTGTCACTGACCAGACAAGCCAGCAAGCAAATAAAAACGTGTTCAGGGTTAGAAGACGTTTTCTGTTAAATGACCTTTTTAGCGTTTGGGCCGTCCCCTGAATCCTGGTGGAGCTAAACCTTTATGGGGAGATCAGACTGGGGCCACGGCCATCTCAGGGGGGTCCATAGACTATGAGGAATAGATTTCAGCCATAACAACCCCAACACCCCCCCCCCCCCCCCCCCCCCCCCACCCTCGGCATGGAGTCATATCAATAATAGCTGCTAAACATACTAGAACATTAACTATTGTGTTCCAACATTCAAATGCAACAAGTCACGTTTTCAGTCATGATTTGTATTAAGACTTAGCTTTATTATTTTAATTTCCACGAGTGTTATTAAAAATATTAACTTTTTGACAAAGTCCTGGAGTTTGAAGTTTACTTTGCATAAAAAAATAAAATAAATTCTTTGACGCAAATTTTGTACGAATAAGGTTTGCTGACATCACAACTTCCCGGATATTTTCTATCCGTCGTGCAGAATGAAACTTTTCTGTTGCTCTGATTGGAGTTCAGATAACAATGTCCGTGGTTCCTCCACATGTGCAGCAGGTGCAGCAAACACGCCCAGGCTTGCAGGCCGAGGAGGAACACCTTGATATTCACCTGTGATGGGGAGTGGGAACCAGTCTGGCCGCTTCCAAGAAGCCGCCGGTTGTTCTCCTTTTCCACAGTTTCCACAGCTTTGACGTTAATGAGTCAAAGCTGTGGACCGAACACCTTCACACGTCGCTCCAGGTTTAAATAGATCTGCTGTGGCTGCAGAAATCTTCCTGTTTATTCCGTCTATTCGGCCTATTTTTTCCCCCTTTGCTGTTTAATGTTTCATGACAACTATGCGATGTAAATAAAACGGCCTTGCAGCTGCTCCCTTATTCAGGGTGTTGTCCCAGCGCGTCGTTACGGCTCACACAGACACCAGGAATCAAACCTGAGCCCCCCGAATTAAAGCCATAGACTCAAACCACTACAACAAGGGACTCGTAAAAAAAAAAATGTAAATAAGATCAAAATATATAAAGCTTGATGAATGACAGGAAGATATGTTTTTTTTTTTTAAAGGAAGCTGAAACCTTTACCAGAACCAAACTGAGCTGCTCCACACGCCAAAAATAAAAATTAAACTGTGTTTCTAGTTCACCTCTGAAACAAGTCGTCTTCACGTTTTAAGATCCTAGTGTTTAAATCTGGGTCTGTCATTTCAAATTAGATCAAATCATTGACCAAGGAGCGCACTTCTAAATGGAAACAGGGTTTCCCTGGGATCCTCAACGAGATTAATGCGAAAAAACATTAAAACCATAGATAATGGAAAATACTAATAGATGAAAACAAATGATAAAGAATGACTAAAACGTCAAATTAATGACAACAAAGAGGGTGATTTTAACAACAGTCCGTCGAGCCTCTCAGCTTCCCTCTTGTCACATTAACAGATTTTTTGTAGAAATTATGGAAAAAATGTTGTCAATGTTTGCATTATAAAGTGATGATTATATTGATTTAATGATTATAAATAGCCCACTGAAACTATGACTCTTCCTGAACACACCTCCCCCATCTGATCTGTCAAAGCGGTTGGTGTTTGCTGTTACACAACGCTGCTGAGTAGTTTGATTTAAAGCCAGTTCGTTTAGTTTCCCCCCAAAAAATAAGACAACAAATAATTAAATCAACCATTAAACAGATGTAAGAACTGGTCCAGTGAGCAATAATTACAGATACTGTTGTTTCTTGCCCAAATGTGCAAACTGGGAAATTAAATCCCTAAAATAAACTTCTCTTTTAAAGTCCTCATCCCATTCAGCATTGACCTGAATCCTTTTTAATCCTTTGTTGTTGTTGTTTTTTTAAACTTTTCACAGGCCTGAACCAGACTGAGAACAGGGTTTGGCTGACTGACAGCCAACTGCAGCCGTTAGGTCTGGGCTTGCTCCGGCGTACCTGCTCACTCTCGTCACCTCTCCTCCCTCCGGCGGGTTCTCACGGAGTAATTCTGCTGAGCGGCTGCTGCAGAACAACGTAACGCTGCAGTCTGCACACTTTTCCTGCATATATGTTACCCGTGTGGCATAGATGTAGCTAAACAGTCTCTTAAGCAACAATGAATCGGCAAATTATTCAGACGGTTTTGAATGTACGTGTCTGCTTGATATAAATCTTTGCGGTGATGACCCCTCTGCATAAAACGTCTGCATCAGACTGATCTCGCCCTGAAAGCACCTGTCCTCGGCATCTTAATTGTACAACATTCCTCCTGCACAGAACCCAATCTCCTCTGCCCGGCTCAGATCCCTCCAGTGATCCCACCTTGGATAAAATAGAGGTATTATGGCCCTTAAACACTGCCTCCATTCATTTTTCAGACTACCATGGTCTCCCTCTACCTCCCTTCGGCCCCCTATCACTGTCCCCTGATTTTTTTTTTTTTAGCAGGAGAAAATCTACAGAGATTGCACTTGCCATTTCTCAGACTCCTTCTACCTGCTGCGTTTTTCGCTGCGGTGGAAGATCTATAATTGAAGGCTGAAATCTGGACTGCAGCGCGTACTTTCCCTCCTAAGACAATCTGTTCCCCGTAACTCTGGCCGTTCATCCTTAAACGCCTGACATCACAACAAGGTCAGCAGTTTTCTTTCTTCTTTCCCTGCATGCTCGAGTCTCTTTCAGCAGAAATATTGGCTTGTAGGTATTTCATTATGAGAACACTGCACATTTAGGTATTTATTCGTGGTGAAAACATTGGTTCAGTGGAAATCTACAAATATGCCAAACGGGCTCCTGGTTTTAATATGTGCTTGTTGGTTTTCTTTCCTTCTGGTTGGACACAGTTATTTGTATGTTGGATGTTATTACTCTAGATGCCCCGCAGGTCTGCAAACGTCTGTTTACAGACAACCGAAGCAGCTTTTTTTTTTTTTTTTTTTACTGTGGAGAATATATTTTCTGCTTTTTTTCCCTGCCTTGGATCCTTGAAGTCAACAGATAGTGGAACCAGGCCGTTTTGGATTTTTATAATCTTATCAGATTATAAAAAATCTTTGTTTTTAATGTCAGAACCTGGAAGAATCGCCTTGAGATGTAATAAAAAACAACTGTGTTTTAACCATTGAAAAAAAAAAGCTCATTTGATACAATAATCTTTACATATTTTCATTTTATGGTCTCCATTTCACTGCATAACGGTGTTTTTTTTAATATTCAAAACCACTGTCTTTTACATGTGTGCTGGATTTGATTGTATTCAGTGATAAAAGAGTAAAAGGGGGGTTAAATGCAGGCGCTGCTGCTAGCGGCCGCCTCATAGCAGAAAGTAAACAGGTGTGGGGGGTTATTGTAAGTCTTGCAAGGCGCTGCAGATGCATCATTTAATCTTGAGGACTGAACGCTGGTGAATGAATAACTGGGCTTTGTTTAAAAAGCGCTCTTCAAACACTGAAACCCGCCGCGCTTCAGAGACCAAACCTCCTGTTGATGAGAAGATACTAACAAAGTTCTCGCTTTTCACAAAGTATGTTGCAGAAACATCTGAAGAAATGTTATTTTTTTTCTTTTTTTTTCTTAAAATGAATGAAGCTAAAATGTCAGAAGACGTCTTGTTCTCTACCGGCTGCACAAATGCTGCATTTAAATAAAGCTGTGGCCGTGCTTTAAAAGACAGCAAAACGGAACCGTCTAATTGTGACATTTTAGACCTGAAGGGTTTTCTGAAAAGTACGAAAATCCTTCAGCAAAAACACAAACAAATGAGCCCCTTGTAGTTAGGGTGTGGCTGTTTTTTTTTTTTTGTTTTTTTTTTGTTCCCAGTATTTCAGAGTGCCATGGCAGCCAAATCTAAATGAGTCAGTTTGTTGCATTTCCACCTGCTTTGATTACCAGATCGGGACAAAGACCCGGCGTGACGAGACATGCCTGGAGGTGGGGAGTGGGGGGGAGAGCAGAACCAACGTCACAGCTCTGCATGACACAGTATCAGCATGTGACAAGCCCTTCCTGGGCTCAGCGCCTATAAAAGACCCGCCTCGCTCCGACCCTGCACAAACATTTACTCTCAGGGATCTCTCCAGAGCGACTTGCAAAGAAACAACCTTTTTTTTTTTGGGACAGTTTTTCTCTTGTGAACCATGGTGTCAGCGGGAATGCAGATCTTGGGCATCGCCCTCGCCATCATCGGCTGGATCGGGGCCATCATCACCTGCGCTCTGCCCCAGTGGAAGGTCACGGCCTTCATAGGCCAGAACATCGTCACGGCTCAGACCACGTGGAAGGGCATCTGGATGGAGTGCGTGGTGCAGAGCACGGGCCAGATGCAGTGCAAGGTGTACGACTCCATGCTGGCTCTGGACTCGGACCTGCAGGCGGCCCGCGCCCTCACCATCATCTCCATCCTCACCGGCATCTTTGCCCTCCTCCTGGCCATTGCGGGCGGCAAGTGCACCAACTGCATCGAGGACGAGAACTCCAAAGCCAAGGTCTGCATCGCAGCCGGCGCCATCTTCATCATTTCTGGTGTCCTGTGTCTGATCCCCGTTTGCTGGACGGCAAACACCATCGTAAGGGAGTTCTACAACCCGATGTTGAGCTCCTCAATGAAAATGGAGTTGGGAGCGTCGCTCTTCATCGGCTGGGGGGCATCTGCCCTCCTGATCCTGGGAGGCGGGCTCCTCTGTGCCAGCTGCCCTCCCAAAGATGACGGCCCTGTCAAGTACTCCGCTCCTCGCTCGTCTGCCCCAAAGGACTACGTCTGAGAGACTCTGCGCTTCACTTCTGAAGCCACATTTAGAAATGGTTTTCCACAGTGACTGTTGTTGTGTTCAGGATGTAGTCCGACGCTTTCCTGCTGAGCTCCAGCGCTCCGTTTCATCCTGAGGACGAGACACGCCCAAAGAACTGTAGCTGCAGCACAAAATGTGTGAGAAGCGGGAAAGAAAATGACGACGTATGTTCGGGAACAGCTTTTATTGTGTTACGTTCATCCATAGTATTGCTATTTTTTATATACTTTGCATTTCATTTTATTCATTTCCATTATTTGTACTCATTTAAATTTTGCATTTCCAAGTGTCTGTATGGAAAGACTCTTTTTGATCCTGTAAATAAATGTCTTTTTTATTGATACTGAGACTAAATGTTCTGCTTTATTTGTTTCACTTCTGCCTTGATCAAAACTTTTCCTTTATCTTTTAGAGTTTCTGTGCTTTAGTTTAATCATCTAAATGTAATTTTTTTCGTTAAGATACATTTGCAAAATATTGTTTATTCTCTTATAGTAACACAAACTCTACGTTTAAGTCAAAATACAGGGTGCAAGTTTAAATGGCTTTAAACGTATAAAAGTATGTTTTAATTTTTAGGTAGTTTGAAAATCCACCATTGAGCTTAATTTTCTGCTGATTGGGGGAATCCTTCACCTCTGACCAGATCGGATTCAGACACTTTTCAGAGTACGATACTTTTCCAACTCTTTCCAGTAAAAACAGAGGAAACTAAATCATAAAATATAATCCCTATTTTTAAAACTCATCTCCAAGAAAAGTGACTGTGGATTTATTACTAATTGACTTTTCAAATGTTTGGAACAAATGCTGGGAGGGTGTGGCTCGCTGGGAAAACGAGGGTTGGACTCCACTCCACTGCCTTGTGCAAATATTCCCTTAGGCAAGGCACTTAACATGTAGTATATGAAATAGAATATGCATTCCAATGAGGCTCATTTGTCAGGTTAAAAGTACATTTTGAAAATACACTTCAAGCAGGTAGGTCCACATTTCGGTATTAAAAAACGTGTTTTTAATTGCTCTTAGTTGTATTCTAATCCTAAACTGTAAACACCTCCCCCCCCCTCAAAATAAAAAATAATAAAGCATCAGTCTGTGAGTAATTCATTTATGTAATGTGTTTCACAGTGAATTGAATAACTGAAATAAATGAAATTTAAAATTCTGTAAAACTCTAGGTCCTTGTATATATCAAATATGATCATAGATAGATAGATAGATAGATAGATAGATAGATAGATAGATAGATAGATAGATATGAAGGTTATATAGCTATACAACACTGCCCCTAGCGGTCAGGAGCAAGAAAAGCTTTTTTTGTCATGCAAATCCCCACATTGCCGTAAATTAAGTGTTCATTTCTCTTAAACACAATCAGATAATACAGTTAATTTTAGAATTTGGGTAGAAGTTTTATTTTTACTAGATTCCTCATCAATCTTGTAGGGATTAATGCATATAGAGGCAATGACAACAGTAACACCTTGGCTTTTCACACATGTGTGAAAAACTGCAATGTTTTTTTCACGTTAATCGATTGATGAGAAATTAACCAGCTATTGGCACTTGCTTTGTTAAAACTATGCTTTCAGATATCTTTTTACATCTGAATTTTGATGCTTCTAACTTGAAGCAATTTCCTTCCCCTACTGTGCCAACATGTGTAAATAAAATAAACATGAGTCCTACTCTTATGGGGCTTAATCAAAGAGTTTTGACTAATCTTTTCATTTTATTCTTCTTATTAGAGAAAAGTTTGGTCCATTATTAGCCTAGAAGCTAAACTGTATATATACTGGTTTCTGTAATTAGTTTAATGTGAAATACATGCCCCCAATTTCCAGCAGCAATATGTGAACTTCATAGCTTAAAGTGAGAAAAAGCAGGATTATTAATGGGCACTACTCATATATGGGTTTATTCATAGCTCATTAAAAAAATGGGATCAAAGTTGCTTGAAAATTCATGAGAGATTGAAAGATAAGAAGGACATTAAAAGATAATCAATAAAATGTAAGCATTGCATTAAAGAAAGACAGAAGATCATAGAAATAAAATGCTGTCTCAACTGGTTTGGTTCTGGTTCTAAGAGCAATGACTAAACAGGTATCTGGAGACCTGAGGGGTCTCTCTGAGCAGCTGCTCTGTGACCATTCAGGGTTTAATAAACAAACAGCTGAACTTTAAAATCTTTCCTTTTAAAAGCAGAGAGTCGGCGGAGTTATACACGCCATTTTCCTGGTGTAGGCATGTCAGATGGACTGGATCTGCCTGGATTGTTGGTTTTACAGCTGCTCTTAAAGACACAGTTCCAAAAATCATACCTGTGGAAAATTGTGATTTTAGTAGACTTTGTCAAACTGGTGACTCTACACACTTTAAGGCAAACTGTAATTTTTCTGCCTAATTCAGTCTGACCTGAGTCCTGATCTTTAACTTTAAATTTTCCTTTTAAAGTATTGCTTTCATAAATACATATTCTGCCAAAGTCTAATAAAAATTGCATAAAAAACAAAAGGGTTCTCATAGCTTACAATGAGTAGTTTATCAACGCAGAGGTGGCAATGCAGGTGCACCCAATGAAAGAAACCATGTTGAGTCGCCATTTTTGGATTACAGGAACTGAAAGCAGACAAACTTTTCAGCCTTAAGCATTTAAGGCAAGGCAAGGCAAATTTATTTGTATAGCACAATTCAGTACAAAGACAATGCAAAGTGCTTTACATGATTAAAATATAGCAAAATAAAACAGAATAAAAGCAAGTATGAATGAAATGTAGATAGAAAAAAAAGAACAAAAAAGTGGTGATTCAGTTAACTAGAAAGCTGTAAAACTCATATACAGTTAAGCTGTATATGAAAACATACTGTCAGTGCAGGAGGAATATTAAACAAGCAAAGGCGATCGTAGATCTTTTTTTTGTCGTTTACTGTTAAAATGGAGTACCTAAATAAATAAATAAAAAATAAAATAAATAAATAAGTAAACAGAAAAATGAATAAATAAATAAAAAGTGACCAAGAAAAGAAAAAGTAGTAAAAACCTGGAGAAAATGACAGTGTATATCTGTCATGGTTTTCAGGTGACGAGCCCACATGCAAATACGATCGGGAGGCAATGCACAGTTTTAAGATGTTTATTTTGGAAACAGGCAGATCTACGGACGGAACTACGGGCAACTCGGCTGGGTCAGAACGTCACGGCTGGAGAGTCTGTAAGAAAGAGGGAGTAAGTAACTCTGAAAGTAGAACCAGGAGAATTGCTAGAAGTTGCGCTGCTTACCATTGGGCTGGGCGGACCTAACCGGGAAGAAGTAGCGTCGGGAGTACTCTATGATTCTACTCAGCTGGAGATAGGCGGCTAGTGGCTGAGGACGGCTGATGTAACTGGCGAGGGATCCTAAGCGAGCCTCGTCGGCAACGGTTGACAGATGGATTGACCAGAGTGAAATGCAGAACCAGCAGAAACCGGGAGAGGGGATCTCAGGCCTCGCTGGGTAACATCCAGGAAGTATGAGGGGAGCGCCAGAGCAAAATCTGAGCAGACGGTTCTGCTGGTCTGTTTCTTCGGAACGAGACGTCAAGACAGGTGAGTGCATCCAAGCACCAAAAATCTGAAGCAAAACAGAGATCCAAAAATTAGTCAAAAATGAAGAGCAAAAACTCACAAGCTGGTTTCCGAGAGTTGGGACAGAGGCCACGTCGTACCACGACTGGTTAAGGCTCTGGCGTCTTCCATCTGTCAGCGCTCTGCTTAAGAAGCCAGAGGAAGCCGCCTGCAACGAGCTGCAGGTGTGGACCACGCCTCCTCAGCCAACTAGACACACCTGAGGAGTAGAGTTAGAGTAGAGCAGCACAGAGAACCCTGACACTACCCCCCCCTCAACGGCCGCCTCCTGGCGGCCCAGACGAAGAGGTGCTGAGTTGAGTAGCCCAAAAATCTAAAATCAAGTCCTTATTCGAGATGGTAGCTGCAGAAACCCACGAGCGCTCCTCAGAGCTACAACCCTCCCAGTCGACGAGGTATTGGTGGCCCCTACCTCGCCGACGGGCATCCACAACCCTGAGAACACGAGGGTTCTGACTGTCCTGGGAGGGTGGAGGGGGTCCGGAAGGAGGGCACAAGTTGCTGTCCAAGACTGGCTTGATCTGGGACACATGGAAGGTAGGGTGTACTCGGGAGTGAGGGGGCAAACGTAGGCGGACGGTGGTCGGGTTAATAACTGCCTCTATCTCATAGGGACCAGTGAACCAGGGAGCAAGCTTCTTAGCGGACGGGTTGGACAAAACGTCTCTGGAGGATAACCAAACCTTCTGACCGGGGCGATAATGGGGAGCTGGTCGGCGGTGCTGGTCGGCAAACCTCTTGCTCCGCTCTGCGGTGCGAGTGAGTGCTGTGATAGTTGTTCTCCAGATGTCCTGGCAGCGAGCAATGTAGTCGTTAACGGAGGTGAAGGGAATCCTGAGTTCATCTGTAGGTAGAAGTGGAGGTTGATATCCTAACGCAACTTCAAAGGGTGAACGTCCAGTAGCTGAGGTGATGTGAGAGTTAAGGGCATACTCTACCCAGGGCAAAAACTTGTTCCAGTCAGAGGGAGAAGATGACGTAAGGCAGCGGAGGGTAGTCTCTAGTTGCTGATTCATGCGTTCAGTTTGGCCATTGGTCTGAGGATGATATCCGGAGGTGAGTGTGTAACGGGCACCAAGAGCAGAGCAAAAGTGCCGCCAGACCTGGGAGATAAACTGAGGACCCCGGTCAGAGAGAATGTCAACTGGGATGCCGTGAAGTCTGAACACATGTTTGATGAGGAGCTGGGCTGTCTGGAGGGCGTTGGGTAATTTACGGATGGGAATAAGATGACAAGACTTAGAAAACCGATCAACCACTGTCAAAATAGTTGACATACCTTGGGACAAGGGGAGGCCGGTAACGAAATCAATAGCAATGTGGGACCATGGACGTCTGGGGATGGGTAGAGGATTTAACAAACCGGAAGGTGGCTGAGTAGAGGACTTATTCTGGGCGCAAACTGGACAAGCTAGTACATACTCTCTAACATCCTTAGTCCATGAAGGCCACCAGAAACGCCGGGACACCTGGGACTGGGTTCTAAAAATGCCCGGATGGGCGGAAAACTTAGTGTCATGACTCCAGCGTAGAACCTCAGGACGAACTGACTGGGGAACATACTTAAGTCCAGGTGGACCTGTACCTGGGTCCGGGTCTAAAAGTTGGGCCTGTCTGATCCTGTCCTCCAGATCCCAATGCAGGGCTCCAACAGTACAAGTAAGGGGAAGAATCGGTTCCGGCTCCCTCTCTTGTTCAAAAGAGGTAAACTGACGGGAAAGGGCATCAGGCTTGACATTTCTGGAGCCGGGTCTGTAGGTGATGGTGAGGTTAAATCGAGAGAAAAACAAAGACCAACGGGCCTGTCTTGAGTTGAGTCGACGGGCTGACTGCAGATAGGAGAGGTTCTTGTGATCTGTCCATATTATGATGGGCTGCTCGGATCATTCTAGCCAGTGCCGCCACTCCTCCAACGCTAGTTTAATAGCTAGTAGCTCACGATCACCTACGTCATAGTTCTGCTCTGCCGGGGATAAACGACGGGAGAAGAACGCACAAGGATGTAATTTACAGTCAACCTCAGACTGTTGGGACAAAACCGCTCCCACCCCGGTATTAGAGGCATCAATCTCTAGAATAAACTGTTTGGCTGGATCGGGATGAACTAGTATGGGAGCCTGGGAAAAACGAGACTTGAGTCTATTAAAAGCCTCCTCGGCCTCAGGACTCCAGACGTAAGGAACCTTGGGGGAAGTGAGAGCATGTAATGGGGAAGCTACCTGACTATAGTTCCTGATAAAGCGCCGATAGAAGTTTGCGAAACCAAGAAAGCGTTGGAGCTGTTTGCGCGACTCAGGAACAGGCCATTCCACTACTGCCCTTATTTTCTCCGGATCTGACTTCACCTGTCCGCCCTCTAACACAAGACCCAGAAAGGAAATAGAAGACTGGTGAAAATCACATTTCTCAGCTTTAACAAATAAGCGATTTTCTAATAATCGCTGGAGAACAAGACGGACGTGTTGTTTGTGTTGTTCTAGGTCACGAGAGTAAATCAGGATGTCGTCTAGATAGACGAAAACAAAAACATTCAAAAAATCCCGAAGGACATCGTTCACCAGTGCTTGAAAAACTGCCGGAGCATTGCACAAACCAAAAGGCATGACTAGGTACTCAAAGTGACCTAACGGGGTCTTAAAGGCCGTCTTCCACTCATCCCCCTGTCTCACCCGAACCAAATGATAAGCGTTGCGCAGATCAAGTTTAGTAAAGATCTTGGCATTCTGGACTGGCTCGAGAGCTGAAGATAATAGAGGGAGCGGGTACTTATTCTTAACAGTTATTTGGTTAAGCCCTCGATAATCGATACAGGGTCGAAGGGTACCATCCTTTTTACCGACAAAAAAGAAGCCGGCGCCCAATGGGGAGGATGAAGGACGAATTAACCCAGTCGCCAGAGACTCCCCTATATACTTCTCGAGTGCTTGACGTTCTGACCTGGAGATGTTGTAGAGCCGACTCACCGGTAGTGGAGCCCCAGGCAATAGGTCAATAGCGCAATCGTAAGGTCGATGTGGAGGAAGTGAACAAGCTTGAGTTTTACTGAATACCTTCCGTAAATCGTGGTATTCCTCCGGAACACGAGAGAGGTCAATTACGTCCCTAGATTCTGTCTCGGAGGAAGGGGAAACAGATACAGGGCGAGCGGACTGTAAACAACGAGAATGACAAGCTGGAGACCAAGATTCTAGTCGGGACTCAGCCCAGTTAAACTGTGGGCTGTGGACACTTAACCAGGCTAAACCCAAAACCACGGGTGAACGCTTTACTGGGAAGACAACAAACGAAAGTTGTTCCCGGTGGTTACCAGAAACTGTCACTACTAGTGGTCGGGTGCGATGGGTGATCAAAGTTAACTTCTGCCCATCTAAAGACGACACCCGGAGAGGCTCGGGTAAAGGTTCGACCGGCACACGGAGCTGATCCACTATGGCTTGGTCAATTAAGTTGAAATCCGAACCAGAGTCTACTAGAGCCGAGACATCGAAAGTATCCTGGTCAAACATTAAAGTGACTGGCAAACATAAGCGAGAAAGAGAAGGCGCTTTAGTGGCTACTCGGGGACTAGATCTACTATCGTCCACCGTTCTCCCCGTTACGAACGGCGGACTGGGTCTTTTGGCCGAACCGGACAGTCTCTTAGGAAATGACCTTCCCCTCCACAATAAAGGCATAAGTTGCCTGAGAAGCGCTGTTGACGCTCCTTATTAGTTAAACCGACCTGTCCCAACTGCATGGGTTCGGGAGGTGGTGGAGTGGACCGGGGTTCCCTATAGGTGAGCGTAGAAGATGTGGATGATCGCAAGACTTGGTTCGGTCTAACTCGGCTCCGACTGCGTAGCCGGGAATCCAAACGGATAGCTAACGCTACAAAATCCTCGGGTTCCTCAACCCGGGCTAATTCATCCTTAAGAGTCTCATCAAGAGCCTGAAAAAATACTGCCTTTAACGGCCTTGGTTGCCAACCCGCCGCAGCGGCAAACGTGCGAAACTCCACAGAGAAGTCTGATACGCGTCGACCGTGCTGCTTCAAAGTGAGGAGATGACGAGACTGTTGAGCCGAATCTAACTCGGGTGAAAAAATCGTTTTAAATTCGGTAACGAAGTCCTGAAAAGTAACCCCGAATGACTGACAATCAGGGAATCGAGCCTCGGCCCATCTAAGAGCCTTACCCGTTAGTAGTCGTAAGACATAAGATATCTTAACCTCATCTGAGGCGAATGTCTGAGGGGATCGGTTAAACACCAGTTTACACTGAAAAAGGAAACCTCCGCAACTCCCATTGTCACCAGAGAACTTATCCGGACAAGGTGACGCGCCCTCAAGTGGCGGAGTCCAAATCTGATTATCAGTACTCTGAGCGACGGGAGGCGGGGTGCTAAGGTCTTGAGTGACAGGCGACGTCATCGCGGAAGTGACTGTGTCCATGAGCTGGCTAAACTGAGCGGCTAATCTATGAAGCTGTTCCTGTGTTGAATTTACGGCTAAACCTAGCGACTGAATCTGTTCCTGCTGTGCGGCTATCTGCCGCCCGAACGTATCCGCTGGACTTTGGTGGCCAGAGCCTTCTTCTGTCATGGTTTTCAGGTGACGAGTCCACATGCAGATACGAACGGGAGGCAATGCACAGTTTTAAGATGTTTATTTTGGAAACAGGCAGAACTATGGACGGAACTACAGGCGATTCGGCTGGGTCAGAACGTCACGCCTGGAGAGTCATTGGGCTGGGCGGACCTAACCGGGAAGAAGTAGCGTCGGGAGTACTCTATGATTCTACTCAGCTGGAGATAGGCGGCTAGTGGCTGAGGACGGCTGATGTAACTGGCGAGGGATCCTGAGCGAGCCTCGTCGGCAACGGTTGACAGATGGATTGACCAGAGTGAAATGCAGAACCAGCAGAAACCGGGAGAGGGGATCTCAGGCCTCGCTGGGTAACTTCCAGGAAGTATGAGGGGAGCGCCAGAGCAAAATCTGAGCAGACGGTTCTGCTGGTCTGTTTCTTCGGAACGAGACGTCAAGACAGGTGAGTGCATCCAAGCACCAAAAATCTGAAGCAAAACAGAGATCCAAAAATTAGTCAAAAATGAAGAGCAAAAACTCACAAGCTGGTTTCCGAGAGTTGGGACAGAGGCCACGTCGTACCACGACTGGTTAAGGCTCTGGCGTCTTCCATCTGTCAGCGCTCTGCTTAAGAAGCCAGAGGAAGCCGCCTGCAACGAGCTGCAGGTGTGGACCACTCCTCCTCAGCCAACTAGACACACCTGAGGAGTAGAGTTAGAGTAGAGCAGCACAGAGAACCCTGACAATATCGCTGTAGCTTTAACCAGATGGTAAATTAATTAAATTAACATAATTCAGTGCAACAGTAAAGCTTATTTTGCCGTTATGTTAGAAACAGGGCAGCATAGTCTAGCAACTACTCTGTTCTCCCGGCAGAGAAGGCTACTTTGTTTGTTAGCTAACACTGAACTAGCTCCGTTGCCACAGTTATCAGTTGCAGGATGTTGACATTGTGCCATTTATGTTGCTCCGCAGCTTCCGTTTTAGTTATTACACGATTAACGGCGAGGCATCAGAGCACGTTTCTCGGTCATTTGTGATTCATTCAACGCATCATTTTACACACTGAGGCTTCAAGAGCATGTAGCCATAATGGGACAGAAATATGATTGTTGTGTGTCAAATACATAGGTTTCCATATCAGAGATTTTGTCATACTCTAACTCGGGAGTTTGCACAAATAATAAATAAAACTGGACCAAATCGGCAGCCTTGAGGAACTCCCACATGTGAATTCACAGTGACAGAAAGTTGTCCTGGCCCGCCAGAGAAGACTTGTCCAACATGTCATGAGCAGTTGTATTAAATGCAGAACCGAGATCATGTAACAACAGAGCAAGAGTATTTGGAACATCACTTTTAATTCAGCCAACATTTAAAACCATTATAGACTCAGGAGTCAGTGTTTACAAGCCTCAAGTGGAAGTCTGTAAAATGTAATATCAGGACTGGAATATTTTGTGGCTTCTGGTTAAAACGCAGAAAACGTGGCTTTTGAACACGAAGTGGGACTATTTATTCATTGTTCCTGCAGAGTAAACCTCTGCATTAACCAATCAGCTGGAATCAGTGGGTATTATTGGCAATTGCGCCGATATATTGTAGTAATTAACGTTGTACACTGCAAAAAGGGAACTCAGAGTAAGTAAAATGTTCTTGAAATTTGTGCATTTTTCCTTGATTTCAGCAGGTAAATAAGACTATTTGCCAATGGAATAAGATTTTTGCACCTAAAATAAGGACAACTCATCTCCATCATCTTATTTCAAGTGCAGGATGTGTAATTATCTTATTTTATGGGTAAAAATACTCAATCCATTGGCAAATTATCTCATTTAGGTGCCCAAATCAAGTAAAAATATACTAATTTCAAGAAAATTCTACTTACCTTTAGTTCCCTTTTTGCAGTGTGGCTCCTTTTAGATTGGGGAATGTTATTAATATAACAGTTAAAGAAATGAATAACCTTTTGGTTTAATGAGGGCTCCAGTGCTGGTCACACCAGTCTAAATATCATGTTAATATCTGACCTTGAAACTCAGGATTTCTTGCCGGTCAGCACTGCAAAAAGGACACCTTGTGTTTGTGTGTAAACTCTTTCCAGCCAATGGGTGCTGAGGGCTGCAGTATCAGGCACCCCCATGCTTCTGTCCAATCCTCTCACACAAGAACCTTTAAATTCCAGCCTGCGGCGTATCGACCGTTTTCCTTTTGACTTTGGTGCGTCGGAGCAAGGCAGCAGGATGGTCTCTCAGGGGCTTCAGATCGGCGGCATAATAATAGCGATGATCGGCTGGCTCCTGGACGTAGTGGTGTGCGGCCTGCCCATGTGGAAGGTGTCCGCCTTTGTGGGGGCCAACATCATCACGGCTCAGAACATCTGGCAGGGCATGTGGATGAACTGCGTGGTGCAGAGCACAGGCCAGATGCAGTGCAAGGTGTACGACTCGGTGCTGGCCCTGCCGCAGGACCTGCAGGCGGCCCGCGCCATGATCGTCATTTCCATCCTGCTGGGGATCTTTGGCGTGTTCATGTCCATCGCTGGCGGAAAATGCACCAACTGCATTGAGGACGAGCAATCCAAGTCCAAAGTCTGCATCGTGGCCGGCGTTTTGTTCATCCTGTCCGGGGTGCTCTGCCTCATTCCCGTCTCCTGGTCCGCCAACACCATCGTCAACAACTTCTACAACCCCATGATGCCCGAGACCCAGAGGTACGAGCTGGGTGCAGCGCTGTACCTCGGCTGGGCGGCGTCCGCCCTGCTCCTGATGGGAGGCGGACTACTGTGCTGGAACTGCCCCCCCAAAGAGGAAGACCTGCACTATGTGACCAAATCCAGATTCACCCCCGTGAAGACTGTCTCCACGTCCAGAGAATATGTATAAAATGTGTCATCTTTGCATGGACTAAAGAGAATAAGACAGCCCGCGTTTGTCGTACTAATGAATGAATATTTGTGCAAATTCTCAGGTCTTGACATGCTGAGAGAAGAAGTTTGAAGAGGTCGGCTGTACATCACAGAGGGAATCTAAATGTGTGAAACTGAAGGCATAAATGACGACTGCGTCCTCTTTTTTTGGTTTTTGTTTCTTTTTGCCAGTAGTAGCTCACTTTAATGGTCACTGAGGACCTTCTTTTATGATATTTATAAGTATTGATATTTATAAATATTGATATTTATTACTTCCAAGAAACTAATGCTTTTTTTCCTTTTAAAATAATAATTGGGAGAGATGTAACTGCTTAATTTTATCGTGATTATCGTTAATCTGTGTATTTACTCTATTTTTATATGGTGAAAGAATGTATATATGTTCTAAAAAGATAAAAACTGTACAATACAAATGAAGTAAGATTACATCTACCTTTATAACAACAATAGATCTGTGTAAATAAATGTTTTATCTAGCAAAAATAGTATGTTTAGCATAATTTTGTTTATTTCTTTATTTTTTTCAAAGCTTGTAAATTTGTTCCCACCATCCTTTAAATTAACTTTACTCTCTTCTTGGTAATATAGCCGTTATTGTTTTGTGTGTGTGATCTAAATAAAACTATGTGAAAATTGGATTATCACTTTTTAGCTTTGTCCTAAACTAAAAAATGCTAAAATGTTACTAAAGAACGACGATGAACGGATTGTTATGCAAGGATTAGAATATGCTTTCAACTTATTTCCTTGTTGGAAACTTGTGGGCAAGACTTCTTATTCATGTAAGCGATTGTGGCTTTCAACACTTTTCAGAATATTTCAGCTTCACAATGAAGTTAATAATGTTCTTTAAGTTCTAGAGAACTTGTTTAGGCTGTTAAGGTTTAGGCAGGGGGCTGAGTTTTCACATTTCTGTGTAAAACATTGAATAAAACTGAGAAACTACAGGTGAGGAGATGGTTTTAGCAACATTTTCCAGGAAAGGAAGCTGTATCACAGTATCATGTGACAAAGGTGTGTCTCACTGGCTTTGTTTATACAAAGGTTTCTGTCACAGGACGTAGTGGGGTGTTTTTTTAGTGACGCTGTGTTTTTTTCAGGAAAGCGATTTGCTTTCGACACAGAAGGAATGGATCACTGCGATCCTGAGAAGTTGTTTTTCCGTCCTCGCGGGGCCACACCTTAAACTTCCGGTCGTTTAAAGTCCTGATCTACTTTTTTTCCCCCGTGAAGCTGCGGCACAGAACACGCTTAACTGGAAATACAACTCAAGCTGTTCCCAAAAAAACAACAACAACAAGAAACCTTTCCTTTGTGTCCCATTCAATTCTTTAAAATTGTTAATTTAACAACAGGACGACTGGTTTTAAAACAAAATTTATTTTAAACTGTAAGCTTTGACCCAAATATTAGCTTAATTAGAGATATATTAAATGATTTTTCAGGTTAATGCGCAGGATTTGGCGTGTATCGACGCTCCGTGCTGCCCTTCTCTAAAACTTGCCTAGAAGGTCGGATCCGTCGCTGAATGGGTCATGTGACCTAGAGCACCACTCCAGGTCACATGACCCTTTCTAGGCTACGGCGTTCTGAGCTCAGGCTGCCATAACAACAAAACAAAACAGATATGACTCTTACCTGATGAGGCATAGAGAGAGGTGAATGATGCTATGGTTCTCTGACTCACGTCAATCTGATGTGATTCACCGATGAAGATTCAGCTCAGTGGACTGATTTAAATTGTGTAGTTTTGTGTTTGGGGACCCAGTTCTGTGTCGTTTTGACCACATTTGGAGCAAAACTGTGTAGCAACACGTAGTGAGGAACAGGTTTCTGTTTATTGGAAGAGTCCACCGGATTTGTAATGAGAATTATTTGGGGGTTTCTGAGTTTCTAAAGTCCTATTGAAGAACAGCGGGCCCACAGCATCACACATCCTCCACCTTACAACCATTCAACAAACTAGAATCAGTTCTCCAAGGAGCTTTGGTTTGTCAGATTGAAAACAAGCAGCTTTAGGTATTGAGCATACTTTTCGTTTTCAGATTTCTATATCTAACAAGGTTTTTCTATTTTTCTGATGTAATATTCTAATCTTAAATGTTGTGTTTTATCTATAAGAGGCAAATCATCATATCAAACAGAGATAAAGGCTTGAAAACATCATTCTATGTGTAATGCATTTATATAACGGGGCTCAGTTTGTGAATTCAGATAATAAATTAAATGTTCTATAATAATCTAATTGACTAAATATCACTGTATTCAACACATATATTTCATATATTCATCTTTTGAGTTACAACAAAAGTTCAACATGATCTTTTATTTTTATTAAAAAGGTCAATCTTATTCTTTCTCTGAATGGAGTTTAGCAAATCCATACGTTGGCATTTGTTGTGGTAGGAAAGCGTCACGGCTGGCGGAGGTTTTTGACTCAAAAGCAGGAAAATTCTCAAGGGAAAAAACAACTTATTTAATGAAATGGGAAGAAGGGGGTCAGTTCTCGTGGAATCAGGAATGGATCGCTGCGGAGGAGATCAGGAGTTCAGACGAGGAAGATGTAGTCATAAATAAACAGATGTTTATTTAGGACTATTGTGGTTCCCGGTGGGTGGTCTTCTTCTTCTTTATTGCATTTTTTTGGCGGTTGGCAAACAACAAATAGATGCTTTTCTGCCATCTACTGGTATGGAGTGTGGACCAGAATGACTCTCAGGACTTAAATTCTATTATACAATTGTGTTATTTTTAAATAGCCAAATGTTATCCTGTAAATGTTACTTTCTGGATCACTTCTAAATAATTCACATAAATCAAATTTAACTTTTACCTTACATAAATGTAGAATTAATTGCTGTCTCTCCTCCTCATATTTATTACAGTACAGCATGACATGTTCAATTGTTTCATCTACTCCAGTGTTCACATTTACCATTCCAATGTTTCCCTAAAATATACAGAGATTTAACAAAAATTTAAGTCCAAATCTCAAACGACAAATATTTGTTTCTTCTCTTCTTGTTCTTCTCATTTCTCCAGTTTTCTTTTGAATTTTATTTATTTATATTTTTATGCCTCTTTTTCCTTTCTCCCATTCCTCTTGCCATTTATCCTTAATTTTCTGTTTGAATAACAAATATTACTTCCGATTTACTTAAATTAATAATTAAATCCACTGTTAAATTTCTAACAGCTTCCTTTGCTGCCCTATCTGCCTGTTAATTTCCTTTAACTCCATAATGTGCTGGTATCCATACAAAATGTATCATTAAACCCATCATATTTATTCTATATAGTGTCAATTAAAATATCTGGCCTGCTTTCTGAATGTTTATATTGCAAACTAATTAAGGATGAACTAGAATCTGAACATATCACTCATCTTAATGGCTTAACTTCTTCAACCCACTGAATATCTAATAATTTTGCAATTATTTCTCAACCACTTGGGTCGACACTCAGAGCTTCATGTGAGCTCCTGCAGCTGATGAGGGCGATGAGGCTCAGGTGTGCAGCAGCAGCTACCTGCTTGGCTCCGCCCACCTGGCGCTGCAGCTCCCAGGGAGGAAGGAGGAAACGCACCCAGATCCTGACAGATATTTGTTTTGAATGCCCCCAAACAATTGGTCAGTATGCAGATAAGGCCTAACGCTTGTTATAAAGACCTTTTGCTGCTCTCTAACTGGTAAATTTGAAGGTTTTTTTTTTCAACTTTTTGAAAGTCATGGTGAAAACATGAGCTTCGTCTTTGTCCAATTTTGTTTGTCACGTTTGTGGATGTTTTAAACTTGAATTATTGCTCTGAATGTGGATACGGGCAAGCTTGGAGAAGAATATAAATATTTAAATTTTGTGTATATTTACTTAGAATAACACACATCTGTCCCACTTAAAAAGGCACAATTTCCCATTTTGAGGAAAAGCTTTGAAAAATAGGCCAACGTCTGCTCATCTTAAAACAATGCATAACAATCTAATAGTTTACTGTAGTCTGATGGAACTAAAAATCAACCATTTAATGAGCATCATTATGTTTGGAGGAAAAAAGGGGGAATCTGGCAGGCCTGGCAACGCAATGCCAACCTTTGCTGCACAACTGTTGAAAAACTGTTGCAATTAACCAAACAGACGGCATCGTGAAGAAAAAACATTCAACAGAGTGGAGTTAAAGTGAAAACTCGAGCAGAAATGTGTCGTCTGAATGGACAGTGACGCCAGATTTTCTTTGTAAATTCTTTCATGGATAGCAAAGTGAGTGTGCATTCCAGTCCTGGAAAGAAAGCGGTGGCTGAGGTGAAACGGTGTTTGTTTGAGCGAGGCAGTCTACAAACGGGACTCATTTCCACCAGTTCTGTCCTGAGGAACGGGCCAGAATTCAAACGACCCATGTGGAGAGGCCTGTACAAGGACACTCACACGGTTTGATCATTTAAAAGACAATTATACTAAGGAAAGCCTTTTCTCGTTATTCTGGCATTAAGCAGATAGAAACAATTTTAGGAAACCGTCAGTGAGCTAAAATGGGAAACTCTTGGTCTGTTCTCGTGTCAGAGAGTCAGAATAAAAAGGTTATTTGTCTTTTTCTGACACTGTGTGTTTATGCTGTAATCTGATTACATTAAAAAGTAAAGAATCAGCAGCTTTAAGGGTGCCAATGATTATAGCCCCAGTAGTTTAGCTAAAAACACATTTTCACATGTTCCACTGTGTTAAATGCAAAGAAAATGATTTTCTGTTTTAAATTTTGTTACAAAGCAGTAATAATAATGATTTTATGCCTGTTTAATCTATTAGTGTTGTGAGTCTTTGGTGCCGTTCTGTTCTCACCGCGTCTCTTACAGAAGCGGAATAATTTGATGTGATTTCTTGATTTCCCATCTTGAAGCTGTGCTGCAGGCCTTCCAGTCCTGACGAATGGTTTAGCCGGCCATCAGTAAAGCCAGGGTTAAATAATCTGCACATCAAAGTGCACCATTCAGCAGCAGCAGCAGCAGCAGCAGCAGGAAAGGCTTTGTTTAAAGCGGCTGCCACTCCTCCGCCTGCCAGAGAAGGAATCTTGTTTGTCCAGAGGAACTCACCTGACAACAGGACAGGACCTCCTCCCTCACAGTCTGTGACAAACACCCAAAGAGAGAGAGAGTCGTTTCACTCCGAGAGGGATCCATACCAGCAGCGCAGAGAATCCGCTCGCTCCTGCCGCCGACGAAACCTCTTGGCCATGGGGAGGGTTGGCAAGGAAATCGCAGGTCAGGTCCTGAGCTTCGCGGGCCTGGTCCTGGCCGCGGTCTGCTGCGGCGTCCCCATGTGGAGAGTCACCTCGTACATCGGCGCCAACATCGTGACGGGTCAGATCGTCTGGGACGGACTGTGGATGAACTGCGTGATGCAGAGCACGGGCCAGATGCAGTGCAAGCTCAACGACTCGGTGATGAGGCTGTCGCAGGACCTGCAGGCCGCCCGGGCGCTGGTCATCATCTGCCTGGTCGTGGGCTTCGTCGGCTTCATGATCACATTCATCGGCACCAAGTGCACCAGCTGCCTGAAGAAAGACGCCAACAACGCCAACGTGGTCATCATCGGCGGCTGCCTCATCATCCTGTCCGCCGTCCTGGTGCTGATCCCCGTCTGCTGGTCTGCAGCCATCAGCGTCTCGGACTTCCAGAGCCCCTTGACCATAGAGACCCAGAAGAGGGAAATCGGGGCTTCTATCTACATCGGTTGGTCTGCAGCAGCGCTTCTTCTGATTGGAGGGATCATCCTGACCACGTCGTGTCCTCCCAGCAGACCCGTAGCTCCCGGCTACGGAGCGCCCATGTACCCGTACGGGCCGGCGAACACGGCGGCGTACCGTCCCGTCTACGCTCCCCCACCCAGCCAGGCGTACACCGGGACTTACTCCGGGACCTACGCACCGCCCAAGCCGTACGCAGCGCCGACCACATACTCTGCCCGCCAGTATCTTTAAATCTGCAGGGACAGACGAGACGCAGAGACTTCCGTTTCCAACATGGCTCCGTGAACTTGGCTTGAAACTGTGCGATGAAACTGTGTCGGAGTGCATGTTGTGTTTTTAGAACATCAAATGTAATCCAGCATCCTGTGATGTGAAACTACTTATTTTATTAACTCTGATTTTAAACTGATTTCTCCTTTTTTATTGTTGTTGGTTTATTGTTCCACAGAAGAAATCGTTGACATAGGTGGAGCGTTGTTCTGTCTCCCTTATGCAACCGATAACATGCGTCACTTTTCACAAGGAAATAAATGTCCATGTATTTATTTTTCTGAACAGAGACTTTCTGAGCTGACTTTGATTGTTTTATGAAACACAAAACTGCTTCAATAAAATTATTGAATCTTTTTAATTCTTATCTGTTTGTGGAGTCATTTTATGTTAAAGTTATAACGATAATTATATATATATATATATATAAAATGAATCACATTTTATTAAGTTAATGCAATGTGTGAGTTTATATATGGGACCAATAGAGGCATTAATTAAAATGTATTTATAGTTGTACTCAGTAGTAATTTTGCAATCAAAAGGTTGCCTATAAATCTGTATATTGGTGTCAGTATGACCATAAACGCACCATATAAATTCAGTCCATTTACCATATTTATGAAACATGTTTTCTTCTTTCAAATTCAAATTATTCTAATAATACGAAAATTTGCAAACAAAAGCAATACAGATTTAAACTTGATTTACTCTTGTTGTTTAAACAAGTCATTTTTATTGGGTATAATTTCTGACGTTGACATCGGACCATAAGAAAAAAAGACCATGAAGGTCCTTCCATTCGTTGCTGTTCAGGTATTAAGTCATTTTAAACATGAAATCATTGTAAAGACGCCAATAAAACCAGAGAAAGTATTTTTTTAAATACAACCACTTATATATAGTCTGTTGGGAGTTGTTTATGGCTTTTCCCATCAGAAAGAAACTGCTTTTGCTTAAATTATAAAATAAATGAATAAATGAATAAATAAAAACAAGTATTTTAGTTGAGGGCCTACATGTTGACTGAACACTTTCTGTCCAAGCAGACAGAAAGTGAACTGTAAAACGAGGTAAATGCTCCCTAAATAGAAATAGAGAATCCTTTTCACATCCGGTGAAACTCTCACCTAAAATCTAGTGTGTGTGTGTTTTTTTTTAAACCTGAAACTGGTCACCAGATGCGACGTCAACAGACCAATCAGCGTCTTCGGTCCTTTCAGGCTCAGGTCAGTCTCGTCGAAACTACGCCTCATCCCCGCATCAGTAATGTCAAGAATCTGGCCAGACTTGTAAATCCCTCCAACAACTGGTTTCTTATCCGAGGTGAGGTTCCTCTGGCTCCACCTTCACGTCAGACATCTTTAAAACTGACTGGAACCCGGAGCCGTGCTCATTCTGCTCTCCACTTATCTGCTCGTTCGTCTTCTCCGCTTGCTTCGGCTCCAAATCAAACGTCATCATGGTGTCAATGGGACGGCAGATGCTCGGCTTCATCCTCGCCATCATCGGCTTCATCGGGACCATCATCGTGTGCGCCCTGCCCATGTGGAAGGTGACGGCCTTCATCGGAGCCAACATTGTGACGGCGCAGATCATCTGGGAAGGCCTGTGGATGAACTGCGTGATGCAGAGCACCGGACAGATGCAGTGCAAGATCTACGACTCCCTGCTGGCGCTGCCTCAGGACCTCCAGGCCGCCAGGGCCCTGGTGGTCGTCTCCATCGTCATCGCCGCTTTGGGAATCATCCTGGGTGTCGCCGGAGGGAAGTGCACCAACTTTGTGGAGGAGCCGCGCGCCAAAGTCAGAGTGGCCATTGCATCCGGGGTGGTCTTCATCTGCGCCGGGGTGCTTGTCCTGATCCCCGTGTGCTGGTCCGCCAACACCATCATCAGGGATTTCTACAACCCGCTGCTGACCAGCGCTCAGAGGAGAGAGCTGGGCGCCGCGCTCTACATCGGCTGGGGCACGGCGGCGCTTCTCCTCCTGGGGGGAGCCCTCCTGTGCAGCTCCTGTCCTCCCAAGAACGAGAGCCCCGAGTATCCAGTCAAGTACAACAGAGACTACAACGGAGGCTACAGCAGAGACTACAACGGAGCCTACAGCGCCTACAGCGGACCCAGGTCCGTGGCCAAATCGGCCACCAGCCGGGCCTACGTCTGACCGCGGCGTCCTGCTGAGGAAGGACTGTAAATTATTGACACTTTCAAAGAAGCTACCTTCAGCCCGACTTTCTGGAAGCAGCAAAGAGTGATTGTCAGCTGGAGAGGTCGGATTCTCTAAAGGATCTGGAGAAAAGGCATTAAAGACGTTAAACAAGAAGGTTATGAATGCGTTATGGTCTCGGCACTAAAGTGTTGCAGTATTTATATATACTGGACTATATTAGCGCTGGAAGAAAGAGGCCGGTTATTTATATGAGCCAATTGTGAAGTGTATGCTTTATCAGCTTTAAGAGTTCTGATTGTGCACAAAGCATGCATTGTGAATTTTCTTTTAATATTTTTTTTTATTATTTTACACATGATAGCCATTGCTTTGTTTCAATATTATATACTGTTTTTTGCAAAAGCATAAAATTCTAATAAAACATGTATATATTATAACTGTCGTCAAAGAGCATTTTGTTTATCGGGTTTTCTTCTGGTTTCACATGCAGTCCGTTTAAGCGGACCGCTGAGAACAACTGGGTATTAGTTTTCACGTTTTGAAAGCGTTTCTTTGATTGTCGTAATGCTAAACTCTGAGAAAATGACGTTAGCAGCACCAGTCTGGAGCTCCTGAATACTTATGCATGTTTGAAACATAAAATGTATTCACAGATAGAAGCTGAGAGACGCATTTACTGAAAGGAAGAGTTTTAAAAGGAGGAAATGCTGTGCAGTGAAAGTATTTAGAAACATGCAACTGTTCAAACTCGTCAGGCTGTGCTCAGACCAGGTAAACCAGTTCTACAGTCCTCGGCCACATTCAGAGCCTTTGTTTTGTGTCAGGTTTCTTCAGACGTTGGATTTAGAAACTTGATGATACTCTTTGTGAGCTATTTTAGGGCGCTGAATGGTGCCAGTAGATTTCACAGTGAATAAATGTCAGCC
Organism: Fundulus heteroclitus; assembly: GCF_011125445.2. NCBI lineage: Eukaryota > Metazoa > Chordata > Actinopteri > Cyprinodontiformes > Fundulidae > Fundulus > Fundulus heteroclitus. The sequence continues at coordinate 37,729,232 of NC_046378.1, read as the reverse complement.
TGGACCGATGAGTCTGTAACCTGCTCATTGGCTGCTGTTGGAAAATCACATTCTGACTCTTATAAATAATCTTAACTCGGTTTGATAAAGAGCCCCAAAGTTGAATCAGAACCATAAGCAAAAGGAAACAGGACTCCTTGTATAAAAATCTCCCATAAATGGGGTGTTCCTCAGTGGCGCAGTGGTTTGGGTAGTAGAACAAGTAGAAGTTTGTAAAAACAAAAGTTTTATGATTATTTATTTCCATAATTCATCAAAATACGTAGCGATCAGGTAAAAATACACAGATGTCCAGCAGTTTAAGAACGATTTATTTATTCATGACTACAAATTAGAAGGAGGGGGAGAAATGGGAGCAAACTGGTGACGAGTGAGCTGACCAGGAGCTGACAAACACCAACAACATTAACTTTCTTAATATAATGGAAACCTCTTCACTATATTTGCTGTAAAAATCTCTCAGTCCCCAAAAGAAGACGCTCAGCATGTTAACTGAATGGACGTAACCCGCCCGGTCACCCACATCATGAATAATCATTATTTACCCGTGTGTTGTTTCAGCAAACAAGTTACTTTTGTTGCAGCAACAAAACTCTCCCTTCTCAACACAAAACCCTCTGAATATTGACTTCTGTTGACTTCCCAGACGCTCAGGATATTAAACCGTAAAGAAAAGTTTCATAGCTCGCTTTAACACACCTGGTTTTACTGCCATCTGGGTCACTGCCTAACCCAAAGCTCCCGAAGAAGATCATTGTTTTATTTTGTTTTGTTTCAACAGCAAATGTACCCGTGCTTATCACTTCCTATTTACTGAAAGAACTGTTTACAATTAGTCATCGCAACCTTGAGGAAATTACTCCTGTTACGTTCTGATCCATGATGTCAGGACATCGTCACGGAGGCGCGTGACTCGGATGAACACACCCTGCTCCGTTCTTTTCTCATTTTATCTGGTTTTACATTCCTGTTGCTGATTTCAGTCACGAGAGAGCGACTCTCCCCCAAAACCAGCTCCAGACACATAAACTCACCTAAAACTCTTAAATGTTGACAGTAGAGCAGCTTCCTCATGGGGGGGGGGGGGGGGGGGTGCGGAACGTTGTGGCAACCGCAGTGGAATGCAGGTGATGAGTTTTACAATGAAGTTAAAGGAAAGAGTAGTGGAAGCTAGACCGAGGAACATGCAGCATGGTTTCATGCCATGAAAGAGTACTGTAGTTATAACGAATTACTGTAGAACGTAATGAATTTGCATGTTATCTAAGCCATTACAAGGCCTTTGTTTGGCAATGGTATAAAGCTTGTTACTCCACATTACTCCAGACTTTTTGAATTGAGAAAGCTTCCTGGAGAGGAAGCGAAACGTCTTCAACTACGGAAAACAAGTCCAGTTGCTTTGTTTTTTACTTTTTTTTTTTGGAATGACCATGACCTGGATGGCTGAGAATCTTCACCAGCATACCGTAGATGTAGTATTGGCTTTAAGGATGTTGATAGAGAGGTGCAGAGAGGGTCAAGAGTCAAAGAGTCAGAGTAAAGGCCCATTCATACCTCACGTAAAAGACGGATACGGATACGTGTGGAGTGTTTCATACGTTCTAACCGTCGATTTCGTCCGTATTTTGGCACGAAAATTGGGAGCTTACGATTACGGGCGAAACGGATCAATACGGAGCAATTCTACCGGAAACGGTGGGGGCGCTATTGAGTTTGTAGTACAAAATGTCGACAAAATCACGAAGAAGGTTGTAATTCTGGGCTTTAAACAATGGCGGGATTCGAGGAACGACTTGCGGAGCTTGTCCACAACTACCCACACATATGATGTGTCGTGTCCGGGGCACAGGGACAGACAAAAAGTTTACTTATGGAGCAAATACAACAATATCACGTCTTGGACCGTCGCCATGTTTGATCAGTGACGAATCATTGCCGCCCAGCACTGCCACCTAGAGGAAATATTGGTTATTGCGCACCTCAACGGACGGAGGTATGAAGGAGTCAACGGATAGAACGTACGGACAGAAATACGGACGTGTAGGCCAAACGTAGGGTATAAATGGGCCTTTAGCAGATGACAGGGTGCCAAGCGAGAAGCGGCGGAGTTGTATGAGGATGTCTGGAGTAGCAGGTATATTAGAGAGGTGCAGGACAAATATGAAAGCTGTAGGACGGTGGTGAGGCGTGCTGTAGGTGGAAGTGGGAGTGCGTCAAGTGTCGGCTCTGAGCCCCTTCTTGTTTTCTCTGGTGACGGACACAATGACAGACGAGGTTGGACAGGAACCTCCACGGACTCCGATGTTTGCAGACGACATCGTGATGTGCGGTGAGAGCAGGGAACGGGCGGAGGAGCATCTAGAAAGATGGAGGCTTCCCCCGGAAAGGAGAGGGACGAGGCCTAGCCGTGGCGAGGCTGAATCCATGTATGTGAATGAGAGGGACAGAAGTGAAGTCGTGACGGTGCAGAGACGAAGAAGGTCAACGGGCAACGTTGAGCGTGGACAAGAGGTAATGAAAGGTGTCCAAGCGGGTTAGGACGGGTGGAGAACAGTCTCAGGTGTTCTGTGATAAAAGAGTCTCAGCGAGAATGAAAGGACAGGTGTAGAAGACGATGGTGAGACCAGGTTGCTGGTTCGATCCCTTGCTCTGACCGTCTGAATCCTTGAACAAGACACTTCAGCCGTACTGTGGTGGTCAGAGGGCCCAGTCTGCCCCAGGGGCCACAATGTAGCTCATCAATGTAGTGAATGGGTGAATGACTGGGTGCAGTGTAAGCGCTTTGGGGTCGTCAGACAGATACAGACCACTTACCATTAGAGGAAGAGACGAGGAGAGGTAGCAGAGATGAAGGTTCTCTTTGGGAGAGACGAGGATGGATAGGATCAGGAATAAGTACGTCGGCTCATGTTAGATGTTTTGGACATAAAGCCAGAGAGGCCAGACTGAGACAGATGTGCAGAGGACAGTGAGGACATTGGTGGAAAGATGCTGAGGCTGGACATGCCAGGCAGGAGGCCAAGAGGAAAATAAGAGAGGAGATTTATGGATGGAGTTAAAGGGGACATGAAACTAGTTGGTGTGAGAGAAGAAGATGCAGAAGATGTGGTTAGATGGAGGCTGTGCAGAAAGTGGCGACCCCTGAAAGGGACAAGCAAACCAAGACCTTCAGTAAACGTTACTGAAACTGCAATTTTTCAACTTCTAGGGGCTTTAATGAGTAAACTTGAAGAGAAGTCAAAAGGATTTACAAAACCTGCACATAAGACGTACGAGACGAGGAATCTTTTGATTTAAAAACTCAAAATGAAACATGTAAACTGTGTTTAAAACGCTAAAACAAAGCAAAACTGAAATATTCTAAATAATATACAAAGCCTTTTGAGGAGCAAAGACAAAAAATACTACAAAAAATACTACAAAATAATACAAAATAGCAAAGGTAAGGTTTTCTTTAAGCCACTGTTACATTGTTTCTTATCATACTATGTATGCTGGTGTCTCTAAACATCTGCTTTACGTGGGCCTAAATAAGAAGAAATTAGGCACATTTTGTGGAACATCAAATCTGTTCATGGTGAATTATCCGTGGCTTCTGATTTGTTACTGTCACAAATAGTTAAACACACATTATTTCGTATTCCTACCAGATTTGGATGTAAAATTATCTTCATTCAACCAAGAAGTTTGATTATGATAAGAAAGGGAGATAAGGACCTCTCAAAAGATGAAAAGAATCTATAATGAGCAAAGAAATTCCTTTTTACACATTATTGTAAAATAACAACTTTCGCAATAGTCACTAGAAATGTCTGTTCTGGCATTACAAGAAAAAACATTCTAAAAGTTAACCTATAAACTTCAAATAAAGAAATAAATATAAAGCAAATAAACAGATAAAAATCATATTGCTTTTAACTAAGCATAAATTAAAGAGAAATTAAATAACAAAAAAAACAGCAAATTATCAACAACTCATGTTTTGTTCTTTTATTATATAATAAATAACTTTTACTAGGATAAAACCAAGAATATTTCTTAAAACATATACTTGTGCTGCCTCTAGCTGTTAGTGAACTAAGATGAATAACTACGTTTTAAATCTCTTTCCGGATTTTTTTTAGGCTTTGTTGTGGTGATACTCAGACTCAGCCATGCATTAATGATCCCAGGGGGAAATTACTTAGAAAGATTCCCTTTGTGCTCTCTGTCAAACTCTCCTTTTTGCTGCACACGACAAACCGTCAGCGTTTGTGGGTTGAAACATTTCTCTGCACCGTTCCAGGAACACCTTGTGCTCCATTCTTCCTCCTCCATACTTGGAAAAGTTATCGAAACCCCAACCTCCATTGTCTTTACAAACAAACACACACACACACAGAAAAAAAAGCACCTGCAGGGGAGGAATCTTTGGCCAGGCCTTCTAATGTTTCCCCTCACTAGCTTGGCTCTCACACCTGCCTTTCTTCTGCTGCACACCTCATCCGGTCCGTTCCCGGTACTCAGTCGGAGACGCCCTGAGCCGCACGGCGATGCCTTCCACGGGGATGCAGATGGCCGGCTGCGCCATGGCGCTTCTCGGCTGGATTTTGGTGCTCGTCGTCTGCGCCACTCCCACGTGGCGGGTCACGGCCTTCGTCGGCAACAACATAGTGACTTCGCAGGTCATCTGGGAGGGCCTCTGGATGAACTGCGTGGTGCAGAGCACGGGCCAGATGCAGTGCAAGGTCTACGACTCCATGCTGGCTTTGAGCAGTGACCTTCAGGGGGCCCGAGCTCTGATGGTGGTCTCCATCGTAGTCGGCATTACAGGAATCCTCATTGCTTTTGTTGCGGGGAAGTGCACCAACTTCATCGCTGAGGAGGAGGCCAAGGCTAAGGCCTCGGTGGCGGCGGGGGCCATCCTGATCATCAGCGGGGTCCTCTGCCTCGTTCCGGTCTCCTGGACCGCCAGCATCATCATACAGGATTTCTATAACCCTCTGCTAATAGATGCACAGCGGAGAGAGCTCGGGGCGTCTCTTTACATCGGCTGGGGGGCCGCAGCTTTGCTGATCCTGGGTGGGGGGCTTCTGTGCGCCGGTTGCCCCCCAAAGGAGGAACACGCCCCCTCTGTGAAGTACCCTTTGAACCGAGCTGGAGGAAGGAGCAAAGCAGAGTCCTACCGGTCGTCCACACCGTCCAAGACATATATCTGAGAGGACGGTTGTGTCTGTTGTTGGCAGGAAGACGTAGGAGAAGCATGAAGCGAAGGAAAAATGAAGGAAATCTGCACTTTGTCCTCCCACGACAATCACATTTAGATAAAAACCCTTTCTGGCTCAGACTGTATTAATTAACAGACATGATTTAAGTTTGGCTGAAGTTACAGAAATTCGATATTTTAATTTGTCTGGGGAAAAAAACCTGGTTTAAACTGTATAAACATATGTTTTAATTAAGGGATCTATGTCTTTTTTTTTATATTATTCTCTTTCATTAAATGACTTTGTACTATTTCCATGCGATCATATGTTTTTGCTTGCCTTTAAATAACAACTGCACCGGGTGTTATCTGCGTCTGACGCGGCAGGAACCGGTTTGTCAGGTACTTATCAGATCAAAATCCCGAGAACAAAAGCGGTGACTCAGGGAATCACAATCCTGTTGACTGGTAAATGTTTAGTGAGGCATGGTTTCCTCAAAACGTTGCTGCACACGCCATGGAACAGTTTTAGAACAAAAACCGTGACATTCAAACTAAATAAAATACAACCTATCTTAAACAGGACCTTAGGCTCAGAAAATCAAAACCAGACTTTTCTAAAGATCCGTTTTTGATTAGAATCGACATGTTTAGTTCACACCCTCACCAGCATGACGACACTGCAGATGAGAAAGAAGAAGTCAAACTAGATAGATGAAACAGGAATTACAGACAATACAGTAGAACACAAGAAAGCATGATAATATTTATAAATGGGGGACAAAAAAATTCTCTGTCTGGAAGGCCATACGGAAACGTTGATCTAAACTTTTTAGGTTTACTAAAATATTATTACTTGTCTTTAGTCGGCAGTTGGTAGCAAGCCTGGTGAACACGTGTAAAAAGCCATGAAATTAATTGATCTATTATTATTAAGAGTCATCTAATTAATTTTTTTTAGAAAAATCTAACATTTATTTAACAGTGGAAAATGCTGCATTAAGAAATAACTGATCAAAATGATTTTCTGTATGCAGCTATGGCACTTACACTCCCTTTAATCAGAAAGCAGCAATTTAACAAAGCTTTAAACAAAACTGAAAAGAGAGGAGGGGGCTTTTCTGTCCCACAAAACAAAAACTCAAACAATGATATAAAGTTTTCTAAATGCTGCTGGGACTTTATTTGAAATGTTAGCTAAAAATGTCTTCTCCTACAGAACGCCTGTGAGAACCTCTGAGGGAATCTGGTAGGAGAGTTGATCCCAGACCCTGGAAAATCAACAGAGATGTGTTTGTTTTCTCTCTATGCCTCTAAAATGTTACGGGATAAGAATGTGTGACTGTCGTGGCAAAAGGAAGTTGTACACGTGACAACAGTGGTTTTGACTGGAAGGTGATGCAGATGTCAACAATGAAGCAGTTAAATCAGTGAACATGTATAAACCGCTGCAGGAAGAGCCCACCAAAATATATAACGCAGCAAATTTATTTAATAAGTCTAGACATTGTTGAAACACATTATTGCTGTAAGTTTTAAATAACAGGATGCATAATCTAAGACCTGCAGCTTTAGAGAAGAAAATAAAATTACTTTGCATCATCATCCACCACCATCTGGTGTCTGATGCTGCCACCTAGTGGCCATATGGAAGCATGTTGTAAATTGTTTTTCAGTTTTTATTGAGGTCAGGAGGAAGAATCAGCTTTAGCTTTCATGTTTTGATGTTTACCCAGAACCAGAACCAGACATGGAGAAGCAGCATTTAGCTTCTATGCTGCCTCAAATCTGGAACAAACTTCCAGAAAACAGCCAAAACACTGAGTTCCTCTAAATCAAGACTGAAAACCTGCCTGTTTAGAGCTGTTTTTGACCCATAATAACAGGAACACTGACCAACCAACTAATATTTGATGTGTATTGATGTTTTTACCTGATATAATTTAATGTTTGTTACTGGTCTAACAACCGGGGACCATTTTGATGTTTTTATGATGTTTTTTTTTGTTTTCATGAAATAAAGCACTTTGAACCGCCTTGCTGCTGAAATGTGCTTCAAATAAACTTGACTTGACTTTCAGGTTTGATATTTTAGCCTCATTTTCACTTTTGTGTAAACTTGAAGACATAGACATAGACAGCTTTATTTGTCATTTCGTATGCACAAAGTGCGTACAGAACGAAATTTGGTTTGCATACAGCTTGAAAAATCACAGTAAATTGCACTAATTTTCAGGATAAAGATGCAGCAGGTGATTTATGTAAACAATTGAAATGTAAGCGATGTATAACAATGTAGACAATGCAGGGGAAATAGACAGTGTGTTATTTCACGGTATCCAGGAGAGTATTACTAAACCTGCGTAATATACAAATGTGGTACAGAGTCCATTTATGGCTTCAGCATTTCAGAGTCCCTAGCTTTTCAACAGCGGATTGCATAAAATTTTTCTGTGTGTCATCTGTATAAAGAAATTAGATTTTTCTAAACTTAAATCAAAGATAACACTGTAAAACTCAATCCTAACAGATCCCTGAAAGCATGAAATGTTTAAATCTGATAAATAAGAGCTGATGGCGTTTCTGGATGAAGACGGTAAAGCTTCTTTGCTCTGTGTTTGCCAGGCTCCGAGCTTCCAGTCCCCCATGGCTCTGCAGGAGCTGGGCATCAGCCTGTCCATGATGGGCGTCGCTGGTACCATGCTGATCTGCGGCCTGCCCATGTGGAAGGTCACGGCCTTTATCGGCACCCACCTGGTGGTGATGCAGGTGTTCTGGGAGGGCCTGTGGATGACCTGCGTCAGCGAGTACACCGGTCAGATGCAGTGCAAGCTCTACGACGCCCTGCTGGACCTGTCCCCGGACCTCCAGGCAGCCCGTGGGCTCATTTGCATCAGCATGGTGCTGGGATGCCTGGGCTTTCTCGTCTTCATCCTGGGAGCCCGCTGCACCAACTGCCTGGGCCACCCCCGGGTCAAAGCTCGGGTGGTGCTCAGCTCCGGCGCCATCTTCTGCCTGTCGGCCCTCACCGCCATAGTGGCTGTTGCTTGGACCGCCAACACGATCATCACGGATTTTCACAACCCCCGAGTCCCCGAGGTTCTAAAGAGGGAGATGGGAGCCGCCATTTACATTGGATTTGTGACGTCTGGGCTGCTCTTCTGCGGAGGGGCCATTCTTTGTATGACCTGTCCGCCGGAGAGACCCAGATTCTCCTCCAGTGGATACGTGTTGGCCAAGACTCCCACACGGAGCAGCTATGCCATCAAGAACTACGTATAAAGAAAGGACCATAGACAATAAGTGACCAAAACTAGAACCTTTAGTGGTAAATATGGTGCTTTTCTAGCTATACTGACCACACGGTGCGCTTTACAGTAGGACCAGGTTCACCCAATCACCCTCACAAACTCACACATTCAAACACCAATATACAGATGGGTAGGTAACTCAGCTTTGCCCAGGAAGGTGAAACCACAATATCTCCCAATTACAAGACAACTGCTCCACACATGGAGCAACAGTCACCCCCCGAAAAAAAGTTTACCTTCACCCACTTCTCACTCAAGTATTATATGGTGCTTGCTGCTTGATTACAGCTCTAACTTAACCCTCTATGGCACACACTGCAAAAAGAGAACTAAAAATAAGTAAAATTTTCTTGAAATTAATGTATTTGCCCTTGATTTGAGCAGGTAAATAAGATTTTTTGCCAATGGTATGAGTATTTTTACCCCTAAAATAAGATAATTAGATATACTGCACTTGAAATAAGGTGATGGAGATGAATTGTTCCTATTTTAAGTGCGAAGATCTTATTCCATTGGCAAATAGTCCTATTTATCTGCTCAGATCAAGGAAAAATACTTTAATTTCAGGAAAAAAAATCTTATTTTTAGTCTATTTTTGCAGTGCATGTGTCAAACTCAAGGCCCGTCAAGGCAATTTATCCGGCCCTCAAGAGCCAAAAAAAGGCATATCATGTCATAAAGTAGAGGCATCTATCCTTTTAAAGTGTATAATGTGGCTAAAACTTTGCCTCCAGTAGTGGATCTTGATTTTTTTTCCCACTGTGTAGTAACAGCATCCTGCCACTAGATGTCAGTTTTCCCACAACACATTAAAACAACCTAGAAATGTCCAAAAACAGAAAAAGTGATGCAGAATCATGAGTTTAAAGTGTAACACACTCCTATATCAACCTTTTTTTGCAAATAAATTGTATAAACTGGGACTAATGGTGCTACTTTTATGTTACTGTGCATGTTCTTATACTTTTACGTGAACTGAAATGAAATTATGAAATCAAAAGTATCATCTATGCAGGTGCAACCGGCCCTTTTAATGACTTCATGATGCCAAAGTGGCCCCATGTAGAAATGGGTTTGACAGCCCTGCTCTATGGCATGACTTTTTATCTCTTGGGGACAAAAATATTTCACAACAATAATATTTCAATTATAAAATTTGACCCCACATTTCCAGATTTGGGTTTGTCGCCTCCAGGCAGCATTGTGGTTCCAAAACACCAAAGTTTTCCATAGTAATGAGAAGTGGCGTATAAGACAAATGAATACATAAATGAGCAGGTTTACACAGCTGGTTTTACCCAGAAATTCATTTAACATTTAAACAGCATCTAAACAAACATCTAAAATGAACATTCCACCCGGATTGCCTACTGGCAGTGCTCAGAGGGCTAGCAGTCCAGATGTGTGCTTATTACAGCAGAAACGTTTATAAATCTTCATAGAACTAAAGCAGCTGCAAAGAACATTTTATTTTCCATTGGATCCTATAGACCCTAATTAAATGTTAACAGTGGCTTGTTCATAACGAAAGAAAACATATAAACAGTTCAAATTAAACCGTGACTTCCTGTTTAAGCACTAGCTAGCTGCTACTGCTGCCCATTTGCCTAAATTTCTATACCGACTGTGTCAAAGATAATTAAAAGACTTGTATCTTTCCAACTTTTTGCAGTTGTTTTTTCTCTCTAGGGTGCTCATTAGGTAGATAATTAGATTAGATTAGAACGAGTTATGTCGTTGCCGAGGGTGCTGCATTAAAATTACTCGCAATGTGAGGAAACATCCCAGAGGAAAACTTTTTTGCTCAGGATAGTCTTTTCTTGATCTCTCAAGACAGTCCGGAGATCTCAATTGAATATCTTTATGAGATTTCTTCAATCTGAATTGTGTATCATTTTGAGATCACCTTAATCTGAATTATTGCTCCTAAACCCCCCCTTAGGAGCAAAATTGAGATATTGTGAGAATGACTTTTTGAGACTTGTAGGAGAAATGATAGTCATAGATAAGATCTCATCATTGCATCTTTTTTATTTCATTCATGTCTTGCTTATTGCTCCTAAAAAGCCGGTTGGAGCACTAAAGAGTTAAAATACAGATCTCAATTGCCTGTCTTCTTGAGATCACCTCAATCTGAATTATTGCTCCTAAACCTCTCCCCTTAGGAGAAAAACTGAGATAACTGATCTAGTGAAGACATTTCACAGGAATACATGTGGGAAAGCTTGTTCATGCACGCTGATCTGTTTACACTGACATGCTTGGGCATATAAACATGGCGAGGTTTTGTTTTGTTCCTCAGAAGAACCTCAGAAGAACCTGTTTTTCCGTACACCCGATCCTAACACTTAAATTAGGCTAACTGCTAGCTAATCGCGCTAACTGTTCATACGTAGAAGGGAACGTCTGTCCAAGAGCAAATGTCTGCCATCAACAACTAACTAAGCAAAAACTAATGAACCATTTAGAGCTACTGCTACTTTAAGAAGTTTTTATGCTGCATTAGTTTTACGATCAACAGTCAGATTATCTTCTGAGCTGTCAACATTAACACGGTCGTTTTTTCTAATATTTACTCCTTATTGTTAAAATTTTTTTTTTTGGTCAGACAAATAGATTAAGATTTGTTTTAATAATAGATTATTAAAACAAATTTCTGTACTGGATTCAGACATTCTTAGAAACTTTGTACCGGCCTACTTTACAGATGCCCATCTTTGCTTTTTCTGTTAGGAAACTCAACGGCGGCGCCATTTTCCCCCCGTCTGTCTCACTGAAGACAAGCCTGACTTCCAACATTTGCAGAATAGTTAATAACTGAGAAGAAATAGCAAATTACACTAAGGAATATATTGTCTTAGATTGTCTGGGATAATCTTAAAGAGATTAAGCTCAGTCTTAATTTGTGAAACTACCGCTTCAACAAACACGACATAGTCTCCAGAACAAAAAAAAGGACAAAACTCATAAAACTTTCCCCCAGCATAATAATTCGTCCGTCTCTCCATCCATTGTACTGAAACACAGACTTCTACAAGCTACTCAAATCTTAAATCGTCAACGAGGTTGATGGAATGAGGGACAAATCAATATTCATATCGGTTGAGTTTGCGCAGCAGAACCGTCTCCCTGATTTCAATAGAACGTATTCAGGATTTAAAACGCGTGTGGAGTCAGACATCATGTCGTCTTCTTGCCTAATGATTTCCTGAGAATAAAGTTCCTGAGCAGACCTAAGGGCTTGTGTGGCAATGATTTTGCCTGCGGTCTTAACCAGAGTATTTATCTGAGATGTGGATTTAACTGTTAGATTTCTAAACCAGCTGGTTATACTGTTTGGAATAATTTAGCATAACACTGCTTTAGTCATGCTTATGATGCTCATCCAATACATTTAAATTTGTCATTAATGTACAGTGCCTTGCAAAAATATTCTCCTACCTTGGCTTTGGACCTATTTTGTTACATTCCAACCTGTAACTTAAATGCTTTAAATCTTATTTTATGCGATGGATCTGCACAAAATAGTCTAAGTTGGTGAAGTAAAATGAGAAAAATATATAGAAAAAAAATACAAAACTGAAAATTGGTAAGCACACATGTATCCATCCCCTTTGCTATGAAGCTATTAGATTCTCGTGCAAACTATTACCTTCAAAAAGTCTGATAATTAGTGAAATAAAGTCCAATCATGTGTGCAGTCTATGTGTCACGTGACCTGTCAGTATAAACACGCCTTTTCTGAAAGGCCCCATTGGCCGCAGCACCACTAAGTAACCGTGATGTCACACCATCAAGACCAAGGAGCTCTCCAAACAAGTCAGGGGCAAAGCTGGTGAGAAATACAAGTCAGGGTGCGTTTATAAAAACATATATCCAAATCTTCGTGCTCACGTCACGTGTGTGTGTGTTTGTGTATGTGTGTGTTTGTTGTCATACGAGCTGAAACATAAAGAAGCATCCACCCAAATGATGACTGAAAAACACAATTTATTTGTTACATACTGAGCCCGGTTCTGCTGGAGGTTTTTCCTCCCCGCTAATGGGTGGTTTTTCTTTCCACTGTCGCTTCATGCTTGCTCAGTATGAGGGATTGCTGCAAAGCCATGTACAATGCAGACGACTCTCCCTGTGGCTCTACGCTTCCCCAGGAGTGAATGCTGCTTGTCGGGACTTTGATGCTATCAACTGGTTTCCTTATATAGGACATTTTTGACCAATCTGTATAATCTGACCCAATCTGTATAATATGATTTAATCTGACTTTGTAAAGTGCCTCGAGATGACATGTTTCATGAATTGGCGCTATATAAATAAAATTGAATGGAATTGAGTTTACTCGCCATGTGGCAGCTATAGCCTTCTGAAATTTACTCGCCAAACGGGAAATTTACTCGCATTTGGCGTCTGGCGAGTGTTAATTTCGAACCCTGGTGGTGCCACAGCAAACCCGCCAGGACTCACAGACTGTGTAACATCAGATTGTGGGTCCTTAAGTTCACTAGATGTATATTAAACACTTGGTGCATGCACATTCAATAAGTTATCTTTTATTTCTGAAGTGTAATATACTTAAAAAAAAAACGTGTAAGGGCATCAATCAGGACCCTTTCTGTCTCTTTCCTTGGTTTCCTTGGTAGCAGACAGAAGGTCCTGCTTTCTATTCGCGGCCTGGGGTCTTTCTGCATGGAGGTTTGCATGTTTTCTCTGTGCATGCCTGGGTTCTCTCCGGGTACTCCAGTCAAAAGCGTGACTGCTAGGTTGATTGGTCTCTCCAAATTGCCCTTAGGTGTGAATGTGTGAGCGTCCTCTGTGATGGATGGACGACCAGACTTTGCTAATGACCCACTGCGTATTTGAGTTTGACGAATCTGATCTAGATTTTTCCTGCATTGCTTCTTTCTTCCATCCAGGATGGTCTCCTCCTATCCCCTGTTGACTAAGATCAGAGCAACAGGATGACACTGCCAACCATGTCTGACGGTAGAAATATGACCTGGGAAAACCTCTGGTTCTCCTTTTCATGCTGCAGACAGCAAACTCATCGCTTAACCAGTTTAATCAGATCGGACGTTATCGCTCACTGCTGGAAGTCGTTCCCTTCATGTTTGGACAAGTCTCACATTGTACATGTTTCTGTTTTCCCTCTTTTAAACGGTAGTTTTATCGCTAATTGTATTGTTCTGGTGACAGAAATAAAAAACGTTTGTGCCTGGTTTGGTTTATTGTCTTGGCGTCTGTTTGCAGAGCCAAGGGACTAACAGATGAATGATCCACTCTGCAGCGGGAATGACTCGGATACCATCACAAGTCTGAACTTGTGACTGACAAAGAGTCCACCGTCGCTGCTCAGAGCTGCCAAACCCGCAGCTGAACACGCATCCCGGCCGAATCAAACAGGTTTCCTCCCAGAAACAAGGCCCGGTGGCTGAAACGTCAGCGAGGACAGAGCAAGCTTTGTCTTCGCCCCTCCACACACACAGAGCGGGGGATAAATGGATTGTTTTGAAACCATGGCAGGGAAAACAGAGGGATTTCCCTCCTCCGCCCAGCTGCAGCCAGCTCTGTGCCTTCTTTTTGGAGAATGCCAAAGAACTGGTTCCCTCCTCTCTGAACAGACATGCAGAACAGACACACAAACCAAACAGTGTTTGTGCTTCACATGTGAGCGTTAGAATAACACCCCGCCCCGTCCCGTCCCGGCCCCGTCCCACCGCGCTCTCCTGCCAGCTGTCTCCGGTTTGGCAGCCCGGCAGCAGAGAGGAGGAGGAGGAGGAGGAGGACGAGGCAGGCCGGAGTCATGAAGAGGCAGCTGGAGCTCGCCGCCCTCGGTGTCGCCGCCACAGGATGGCTGGCTGCCATCCTGACACGCTGCCTGGCCGTGTGGACGGTGAGCGGCACCCTGAACAACACCACAGCCAGCCTGCCTGCCTACTGGGACGGGGTGTGGCTGGAATGGGACCACTGGGATCTGGCCCACGACGGCAGCCTGCACTGCTCCTTCTACCGCTCCCTCATGTCTCTCTCCGGAAGTTTCCGCACGTGGAGGGCCCTCGTCTCGGCAGCCATCGGGGCGGGAGGTTTGGCGGCAGTGACCGGAGGGGTGGGCCTGGTGTGGTTCCCGGCGCGGGGCCAGATCAAGGTGTTCTCCGGGAGTTTCTTCGTCGTGGCGGGGATCCTGCTGCTGGTTCCCACGGCCTGGACGTGCCACCACACCAGCCAGCCGCTGCACAGCACCGTGCCCCTGAGGAGAGACTGGGGGCCCGCTCTCTACCTCGGATGGATCTCCTTTGCCCTGATGCTGGTCGGAGGGGTGTTCTTAACCACCAGGTGCCCGACCGCCGGGGAGCAGCCTGCCAGGAGCAGGAGCTCAGAGGCGGAGGCCGGCGACCCGCTGAGCACCATCAACAGGACTGCGTTCACTAACAGCCAGTACAAACGCAGATCTGAGCCCATCTGAGGGTAATGTTTAACAGACTGTGTGCACATGGACTGCAGAGCCAATGAGAAGTCAGACGACTGCACATAGATGATCGGTTTAGTTAAATGTGTGGATGCAGGTCTTAGAAATCAATGTTAGAAGTGCCTTTAATGAGCAGAGCAACATGGGCTGTATTAATAGGGCTGTTTGTTTTTTTTTGCTGTGATTTATTCCACTTTAACAAACTGTATGTTCTGATGTTACTTTCTAATATGCTCAAAACACTGCTGTAACAAAGCTGCACAAGCTGACCGCACTGAACCAGAGGCGATGATGAGGAAGGCCGAAAAACAGACTAAAGAGCGATTATCTGATAATACGTCTGATCTGGCCGCTCAGAATTTCATTTTTTCCTCAACACAAAATGGCGACAAAGAAAAAAATTTGTTTCACATATTTACCGTATTTTATCTCAAACGGTAATGTTTGGCTGTCCCTCTTTGTACTGAGTCAAATTCATACAGAAGCTCAAAAGTGCTTCTCTATGATACGTTTGCATAGTTTTGCACAAAAAGAGAAAAAGAGAATTACCCTTTGACCAAATAGGTTCTGCATTTATAGATAAATTTACATATTTACCTGCAGGCTACTGAAGGAATTAGTAATACAACAGAATTAAACAGAAATGTCCTTTATTGTCCCTCAGTTGAGAAAAAAAGTAATAAGCAGAAACGTGACAGGAAAAGGGAAGCATGCATATAAACCTGAAAAAGCAATAGAAACAAAAACAAAGAGATCGTCGTACATTAAGGTCAGATTTACAGCAAGAACAAAACTGTAGAGTTATGAAATATAGCAGACTCGGGTTCTAGGAAATCATACAAACGGGGGTCTTTTTTAGTGCCAATATAACAGATGACTAGCTTAGAATTGTGCAAATAATAGTAGGGATGTTTACAATGTCTGTCGTAGCGTACAGCTGCTGGGAGGAAGGATCTGCGATCACGCTCCTATGTCCACCCACAGGATGCTGATGTTGCAGGAGCCCTGCAGGTCTGCAGCAGTTTCAGAGACGCTGTCCAACAGAGACGTTTTCCAGTCCTGTCTCCCACCATGCATACCGGGTCGGCCCATCCCAGGACAGAGATGGACTTCTGCAGAGCTTAGCTGCTGTTCCAACTAACTTCACCGCGGGTGTCCAAAGTGTGGGCCCCAGGCCCCCCAACTGCAATTTAAGAGGGATTTGGCCCCCCAGCACAGATGGAGACTTTATTTTTAATCAGGGCAAAATTATTACAGACATGTTAAAATCTTCTTTCAGTAAAGGTTTAGGTACAACATAAAGACATCGTCTTTTAAATAATCTTTAATTTCACAGTAAACAGGACCGCATCCACTAACTTGTTGCTAAAATAGCAGACTTTGGTGCATCCAGATCTGCTTTTAATTACTTTATTAAAACTGGTTAATTACAGCAAACATTTTCCCAGATCCTGCTCTTATTGCTGAGAATAAACACATTTTAAATTATTTTACAATCGAGCCCAAAAGAATCTGCAAACTGAACGACCGCGTTTTAATACGGTAGATGTCCAAAAGCTGTTAATGGATCTAAAATAATTACGTCAGACCACTTTGTTTCATTAGAATATTGCACATTCATATTTTGTGAAGCATGTAAGAAAACAACAATAAACTAATTATTTTAGCTTCTAGTAAGTTCGATTTTTTTGTCCTTGAGAACTAACTTTAGCCCATGTCACAAAAAGTTTGGACACCCGTGAGCGACACCGTCTGAAAGGATGTGAGGAGGAAGAGCTCCGTGTCCTCAGCAGGTGGAGTCTGCTCTGACGCTGCAGTCCAGGTTATCACGCTGGGATTTCTATTCATTTTATTTTTTATTGTTTCTTTAAAAGAGAAAGAAAAACACAAGCTTAATGTGTTCCAAACATAAACTGGACTTTAAAGACTTTGATTAGGAAATCTGCAAATATGTCGATGGAAAACCAAAAACCACTCTTATCATTTAGGGTTAGTAAATCCACTTTATTTGTTTATTTTGTTAATTTAACAGTGAAAGCCAAAGAAGGCTGAGATATTAAAACTGGACTCTCTTTTTCTCCTGTTTTCTGCATATCTAATTTTAAACTTTAGATTTAAAACGGATTGTTTACTACTAAAATCATCATGTCTGGATTTTTTTCCCATGGGTGGTTTAGCTTTGTGTGTTAAAAAATGCAAATAAAAACCTCTTTTCAATTCTTTTACTTTGAATCGTTTTCTTACTGAACACTAAATATAAAGAATAAATGCATTGTAGTCACCATCAATATTCCCCACTTTGCTTTGACCATAAATTGGAGCCAATTTCAATTAGCAATTTTCTGGCTTAGATACCAACTAATCGATCCCATACTTGAAAGCCATGTTTTCCTGTCTTTCCCCTTTTGAAGAGCTAAAAGAAACGGGCCTCTGTGTCACATTTATATACCTCAGGGAAACAGAATAGCTTCTGTTATATTTGTTAGCGGGATGGTTAAGTTATTGTTCAGCAGATTAGATTCATCTAAATGTTTGGAAGAACGATTGTACTTCTGCTAAAAAATAAAAAACATATTTCCACCAGGAGGGCCAACAACAGCGATAACCTTCTAGCTTTTCTGCTCGTTCTCTTTATTCTATACCCGTTAAAAATCAGTTCACACAGAAGACACTCGACTTCACGTTCAGAGCGGTTTTAATTGGTGCGGTTCAATATATCTCTGTGGGTCTATGGATACAGGGAAGCAAAGGGGAACCATAAAACAAGTCAAGGATGTCCACACCAGGACAGAAAAATAATAAATATAGTTATTTAGGTCAGAGCTAATTACTGACCTTTGATTTTTACATTTAAATGCTTTAGCATGTCGTCAGCACTTAAGGTTAGAGTTACTTGTTAAACACAGCTGCTGTGCTGAAATAAGGCCAATTAGCTAAAGAGTCAGTGTTCAGGAGTCTAAGGCGTCATCTCCCGGTGAAGTGCTGATCAGCCGAGCGAGCGCCTATAGCGTCTCGTCTCCTTCCTCCACATCCTTCAGGCTGAGAACCTCCAGAGTGCCTCGGCCTTTGGTCTCACAGTTGATCAGCTCGTCGATCTCCCTGTAGCAGCCGGGATCCACCAGACACACCTGGGAGGGAAGAAGACGCCGAGTTTAGACGCCCTGAACGGTGGCTCCTGGCTGAGCTGCAGCAGGAAACCCACCATCTCCAGCTCTTCGTCGAACTCTTCGCTCTCCACCACCTGCAGGAGGGGTTTGAGCTTCTCCTTCAGCCTCTTGGCCTCCTTGGCCGGCACCACCAGCCGCAGCCTCATGTGGGCTCTCTGGATCTCCATGGTCTCCTTCAGCTGCCGGATCACCTCCAGAGCCTGCGGGGGAGCAGACGGACACAGCATGGATGAGGCTCCAGCCTTTGCACCAACGCCGGGCGGTTTCATTCAGACGTGCTGAAGCAGATTTCAACAGGATTCAGTCTAATTTAATTCGCCTACATCCTGCTGATGTTTGATTTTACTTTTATTTCAGGGTTTGTTCTGTTAAATATGCGCTCAGTTCAACACAGGACAGGTTTAGATGAAGCAATGAGTCAGATACGAGGCAAAAAACAAGGAACTTAAAAAGCAGGGCTGGATGATAATTAAATAACGACATACATTGATAGTTAAAAAACAAGTCAATAAAAAGTTCAATAGAATAACAGTTTTGCATTCTAGCCATGCAGGTTAATATTACAGTCATTACTTCCTCCCAACCAATCACAACGCAGACCCAGGAATGCTCCGTCACCAAGCTCCGCCCCCTTCAAAGGGTTCAGAGAGCACACGTTCTTTTTCTGTTTTTAAAAACTTGCAGCTTTGGTAAAACGTTTGTTGAATAAAGGGTTGAGTTTGAACTCAGTGTTTATGTCTGGATCTAAAAATAGGTTGCTAAGCAACAGCATAAAATGGTCAGGGTTGCACTTAAAATATATGTTCTTTAATTTGTTCATAATTATCGCTATCGATCAATATGATTTCTATTTTATCGATATGTTTTTTCCCCCACTATATCGTCCAGCTCAATTAAAAAGTTAACTGTAATCATGATTTAGTACAAAAGCAGCACCATTAAGGTGTTATCTCTACAAGGAGCAGAGGTATATTTATTAAAAATTCATACTCAAAGAAATATGTTACAGGGTTGGGATAATAGATGTAAATGTTGGAGGGAATCTCAGAGCATGAAGTATAAAATTTAAAGTCTGATCTCAGGCTCAGTCTTGGTACAGCTCAGCATCACCATCATCGTAAAGCCTATTTCCACTTCCTTCCTGGAGTCACCAGGAGGTTTTGTTTAGAGATGCACCGACCCAAGTTTTTCAGATCCAATCCGCTATGATAACAGGGCCGAGCATATCGGCTGATACCCGATGGTACCGCTGAACGAAGGAACCGTATACCTGCCATGTTTGCCGTGTTGGATTGACTTTATCACCACTCCTGGTAGGGTTGTCAAAAGTATCGATACTCACACGCTGTATCCGGATACAAGGATAATTTGCCATGGTATCGATATTAAATATTTTAGCACAGGAGGCAAAAGGAGGAGGAAAACATCTCAAAGACGGACACATTAGAAATTAAAGCTCCTGTTCATAATTTAATACATTAAATGTGTTACTAATGCTGTGGCTATGATGCTTCTCAGCCTGTGTTATATTTGGGTTATTTATTTACTTGCACACCTATTTAACTAGCATCTGTGATTCTGTTGAGAAAGCATGTTCTATGTTGAGAATTTCATTTTTCATGCCTTTAATTATTCGCCTTTTTCTTTATCCCCATGGTATTAAAATGGTATAGAGTATCAAATACTTTCTGGGTATCGATATAAATAAATTTTAGTATCGTGACAAAGCTAACCCCTCGTTGCAGTCGGACTCGTGGGCGTATAAAGTTTCAAATGTTTCCAGACGGCGGCGTCATGACGTCTCCGCCGGCGTTGCTAAACACAGAATTGAAGCGACCAGATCGCTGTAGCTGTTTGGCTGTGTGCATCGGCGGCGCCAGAACTTTTTCATTGCTATATGACAGGCAGGAGTTGCTGTCTTAACGAGAAATTCCTCATCCTGCAAGTTCACCTCTTCACCGACCTACGATAAACTCCCTTCCATGATATCGCGAGATGTGTCTAAGGCAAAAAAAATAAAAATAAAATACACAAATTAATTAATGACTGTGTTGAGCAATCTTTATATTTGAAATCAAAATTAACCCGTTACTGAATTACTACGGTGTATTTTGGGTTTCCATAAGAAAAATATTGGGGTTGCTACAGCCGCCCATGTGTAAGTAAGATATTAATAAAAAAATGATTGGATAGGAATTATTGATCCCATCCAGCTGACGAGTCTGCACTGCAAAAACGGAACTAAAAATAACTAAAATGTTCTTAAAACAAATGTATTTATCCTTGATTTGAGCAGGTAAATAAGATGCTTTGCCAATGGAATAATATTTTTTGCACTTAAAACAGGAGCAACTCATCTCCATCGTCTTATTTCAAGTGCATTATATCTAATTATCTTATTTTAGGGGTAAAAATACTCATTCTATTGGCAGATAATCTGATTTACCTGCTCAAATCAAGGACAAACGCACTAATTTCAAGAAATCTTTACTTAATTTTGGTTCTGTTTTTGCAGTGTGTATCAGTGCAGATGTCCGGCCCAGGTTTCAGTTCTCTGGTTTCAAATCTCTGGTTTGGCGGCCGCTGACCTGCTGCTTGGTGCTCCTGTTGGGCTTCACCGAGTAGTGGATGTCCTTCATGGCTCGCTCGATCAGGCCGACGGTGTAAGGCCTCTTGGTGTTCGGATTCACGCATTTCTCCGCCACGATGGAGGCGATGTCTCTGAACATGCTCTCCAGCTGGCTCTGCCTCTCCCTGTCGGACACCTGGAGCTCCCCTTTGGCCAAGATCTGTCCCGGACAGGAAGCACAACAATGCAGCAAAGCCTCGTTGCCAGGGCCTTTAAACACAAGATGTCCCGTTTTTTCTGTTTCTGTACCAGCTTGCAGATCTCCGTCTGGTCGTCTGTGCCGAAAGCTTTCACCAGATCGTCCTTCTTCGCCGTCTGACCTTTGGAAACATTGACAAAAACAGAGTGCGTCTGCAGCACCTCGTCCACGTCCTTCTCCCTGGAAGAAAACAGCAAATTAACCGTTTTTTTAAATTATTATTTATTACATTAAAGCTCAGCCGAAAACAACAGAAATAATATAATTTATCTTTCTCCTGCTTTCAACACATGTAAGGAATTTTACGCGAGTGAAAGCACGCATGTTTTTGAAGTTTGAAAACGACTCACGCTCCGGATCTCCAGCTCAAGACTTTATTTTTGTAGCAGGCGATCTCGAAGCGCTTCCCTCCCTTCTTCATGCGGACCACAGCTACGTTGGTCAGACGGATCTGGTTCGTCGGGGTAAAAATCGACATGTTTCTGCTCAACGAGACACAAAACGTGCCTCCGGGTCGCTACTGCTGCGAATGTAAACTGCTGCGGCCGACGGTGCGTCAACAATGCGGATCCGACGAGAAACGTTGGGTTCGGAAAAGCAGTTCCGTAACTTCTCTTCTTCTTCGTTGTGATGTTTAATGGCGGTTGGTAAACAACTTGAATGTGCATTACCGCCACCTACTGGTACGGAATGTGAAACAAAATAGCCGCATTTTATTTACTTGCTATACTGTTTTACTCTGATAATAATTTTATACTCGATATTTATCTAATAATTTAACTACTATTTTTTGCACATATCAGAATTTGCACATAACCTTATATTTTCATCAGTCCGATTGCATCATTTTTAAATGTTAAATCGTCAGCTGCTATGATTAGTTATTCAGTACTTGAGTAGCCTTCTTACTGGATACATTTTTTCTCTTACTTTAGTAATTTCTTTGTTGACTACTTTTACTTGAGTGAGAATATGTTGAAGTAGTGCTACTATTACTTGAGTAAAATTTCTGGCTGCTCAACCCACCTCTGCTTAATCTTTCCAATAGTTTCTCTTCTGTTTTTGCTTCCTGTTCTCGTCTCTTCCACTCTCTTTTGAATCCTATAATACCATGTTCCTTTGTTATCTTCATATCATTCTTCCTGCCACTTTTCCTCCAATCTTTCTTTAGTTGTACTTTTTGCTTCTGATTTGCTTGTCGTTACTGCTAGATTGATCAGTCCTGTTGTTGCCTATGTCCCCTCTTACTTTGTTAGAAATCCACGACAACATGAATAAAACCTTAATAAATAAATTTATTAATGAATGAATAAACAATGTTATCTTTCTCTACTGACTTACTGTGCTGGCATTTACTTTTGATGAGTTTTACCGGAAATTGTTGCTTTTACTTTGGCATTAACATTGAAAATATGCATTTATGTACACTTTAGTAAACAAAATTAAACTGATTATTGCACACTTAAAGTGGAAAAAAATAAGAATTTTTTATGACGTTTGTGCGCAATCCGTGTAAACCTGCTATGATTTTCTTTCTGATGACCCCTGTGAGCGTAAAAGGAACTGCAAAAACAATGGCATTGACAGGAAGGTCGCGGCTATTTTAGTAAAAATACATTTAAATGAGGAGACCTTCATCTAACATCAACCAGTTTTCTGAAATTTAAACCTTAATCCCCGAGCAGAAAAAAAATAAAACTGCCTCCTGCCTCCTCGTCGTTATTTAAAAAAAAAAAAAAAAGTGTATGTATTACTGCTGCCCTCCAGTGGCCGGTAGAAGAATTGCATCTTGCAGTTGTCAAAGTTGGGTCAGGTATAAACTGTTAAAAATTTATGTTTAGGCTTTTAAAAAATAATTGTGACTATTTAAAATTGGGCTAGAAATCCTCAAAAAGACAAGTATTTTAAACGTCCTTCTCAAACGTACCGCTATGTTGATACTAAACTATTAAAAACCTATCATGAACACCAATCGCATTCAAATGACATACAATGTGAGATGATGTAAGCACATTTAAATAAAATATTCCAAAGATGCATGATGATACATTTTTATCAAGGGTTCATATGAAATTGCTACATTACTTACCACCATTGCTTCATTCTACACTAGAGTGTTGCCGATTCTACAAACCATCCAGTGGTTAAAGAAAAAACATGAGCTATTTTGTTTGAATATTTTACAGCTGAACGTCATAGTCGAAGATGGAATGACATTTTAAACAATACATGTGAAGCATTGACATTTATATTACAATTTAGATTTCAATGCTATTTATCGAATTCCCAGTGGTGCAGTAGGTGGCACGTCGTCTTGCAGCAACAATCATCCGTTCTGGGTGGCAAATCCCAGCTTGGGGGTCGTTCTGCATAGGGTTTGTATGTTCTCCGTGTGCATGTGTGGGTTCTCTCTGGGCATTCCAGCTCCCTCCCACAGTCCTATGCATGGATATTTGTCCCGTGCGTCTGTTGACCTGTGATGGACAGGCATCAGGTAGCCACCCGTCACTGTCCTGGGTCGTTAGAAGCTTCTGCTTGGTATGAGTGGAGGACTTGGTCACCTGAATGATGATGAGAAAGTTCATGTAATCTCTCTGGAACGTGTTGGAGGGCCGAGCTGTAAACACTGTGGTGTTTGGAAGCTCAAACCTCCCCATCTGCTTAGTGATGACTTCTTTCAGTCTTCTTCCAAACCATCTGTCCTCTCTGTCCAAAATCTGGACTTCACTGTCATCAAAAGAGTGTCCTTTGTTCTTGAGATGCAGGTGGACTGCTGAATCTTCCCCAGAGCTGCTGGCCCTCCTGTGCTGCTCCATGTGTTTATGTAGCTTCTGTTTAGTTTCTCCAGTGTAGGAGTCTGAGCAGTCCTCGCTGCATTGGACCGCAGACACAACGCGGCTCAGCGGTGGTTTGGCTGCTCTGTCTTTGGGATGACCCAGTATCTGTCTGAAGCTGTCCTTAGTGGTATTTTGGACGTTGAGAAAATTCTCTTGAGTTTCTCAGGACCTCCTGACACATATGTAATGACATATGTATCATTGGTTCCAATGAGACTACTAACTGTTTCCTGTATGTTCACTTGACTCGACCATCAAATGGCTCCACGAGCTCAGCAAATAGACAATAAAACATAACAAAACATAACAAAGCTTGTGTACAAAGTAGGCGTCTCCAGTGCATTGTGGTTAAAACGTCTACATCATTTCCTTATTCAGTTAATCTGCTCACAGTAGGTAGAGAAGCCATAAAAGCCACTCAAGTAAGAGTAGCAATACTTCTTAGCAATAATATTGCTCAAGTAAATCTATCTGTCTGTCTGTCTGTCTGTCTGTCTGTCTGTCTGTCTGTATATATATATATATATATATATATATATATATATATATATATATATATATATATATATATACATATATATATACATATATATACATATATATATATATATATATAACTTTTTGACCCACATTCCTCGCCGGCTGGTGGCGGTAGTGCACCGCATCGCTTTTTGACGATAAACCGAACTAGACAAAAAACTCCACCTCCCACAATTCCTTGCAGCACACCAACATGGCAGCGTAGTGCTTGAATGTTTTCAACAATGTTAGCTTGGTTTACAGTTGTTTTCCTTTTCTCGGGCTCCTTGTCCGCCTCGGACAGTAAAGGTGAGTTTATTTCCGGTTTGGCTACAACCGGAAACCTGCTGAATGCCTTCACGTTTCAGCAGAGCCGCGCTGCTTTATCGCTGCTGTGAATAATTCAGGGCTGCTGTCTTGTGACGTCGGGCTGCTTTTAGTGTTTTTGGTGAATAACACTAAGACTGGGTCGTGTTTTCTCCACGCAGCCCCACGGGATGCTCACAGCCCCACTGAGAAGCACCTGCTGTGGATCTGGCAGAGCAGAGTCTACATCTATTCTGCTGCTGCTCTGCTGCTGGGGTTCTGCTTTTTCCTGCAGGTTGCACGAAGGAAGGTGAGTTTGGCCTCGCTTCTGGCAAAGTGACAGCGGCCTAACCTTCAGCAGCACACAGCACTGTGTTGTTCTTCACTGCCCGTCCTGCTTGTTGCCTCTCCAGATCAACCATGCAGAGGATTCTGGTTCAAAGGAACCCAAAGCTGCCAGGAACCACAAGAGCTCAGAGAAAGAAGCCGGTGTTCATGTTTCAGGGGTTAAGATCTTTTATGGCTCCCAAACTGGAACCGCCAAGGTACACACATCTATCCTGGAGATTAGGGCTGCACAATTAATCGCATTTGCAATATAATCGCAATTAAAAAAAAACTATTTCCAAATCACAGAGGTCTGCAATTTGTGGCTATGTAACAATTAATCAGACGCGTCCTTTAGGTGTCAGTAAAATGTTTAAAGTGGGTTTGCTCCACATGGAAGGGAAGACAGTTACAGCAGTGAGATAATCTAATTTTATTGTTTTAGAGTTTATATAATCATACTGTTTTACCAGAAACTTTCAGGAATCTTACCACAGCATTAAGTTCTGGTTAATCAGTTTATAACATAGACTTGCTTGTTGGTTGCACTTTATGTTCAACAAGGATTGATGTCCAAATCAATTAAAAGCTGTTATCTTTAGTAATATTCTGATTAATAAAAACATTAAAAGTTCTTGTTTTAAATAGTCCTTGTTTACAAACATTTTTCATCTAGAGGCCATTTATGTTGCTTGTGGTTAATGCAGAGAAAAGTCAAAATCAATTTGCAATTTTGGTTGAAATATATCAAAGACAAAACACAATCATTTCTGCTGCAAGTTGAGACGCAGCGGCTCTTTTAGCACCTGATCTCCACAGCGATGAAACAGATTAATTTGCTGTTTGTATATGTTTAAAAAGACATGATAAACTAAAGTGAAAAAAATTGCAATATTAAGATTAAGAAAAATCACAATTAGATTATTTTCCAAAATCGTTCAGCCGTACTGGAGATCCTCGTGTGCCGTTAGAGAAAAGTTAGGGAAAATACACAATGCCAGCTTCCGGAGCTTTATACACGCTGGTTCTGTTGTTTTAGGGGTTTGCCTCAGAGCTTTCAGAGGAGGTGCAGACTCTGGGAATCCCAGTGGAGGTGATTGATATGAAGGACTACGATCCAGACGATCGACTGGCAGACGAGGTAGGCAAAGTCCATCCATCCATCCATCCATCCATCCATCCATCCATCCATCCATCCATCCATCCATCCATCCATCCATCCAATAACATCCATCCATAAAAATATCTCACCCAAAAAGTCATTATGGTTACATAATGACAACAAAGACTCTTGATTCTTCATCTGTCCATGCACACGTCTGTTTAATGTCAACATTTTTCAATAATTCATAGCAAACAATTTCACCCATTCTTAGAAATTGTGCAGGAAAGAACAGGAAAGCTAAGCTGGACTCAGTTTGAGTCTGGAACAGTAAAGCAGTTTTGACCGGATAAATAAGTGGAGCCATGAGGTTAGTTGATGGTTGTGGGTGTCTCAACATAACGGCCATAAAACTTCAACAAGAACTTTTGAGAAACCGACACCTAGGTTTTGAAAGAACAGTAAATCTCAAACTTGTTTACAAAGAAAGTCGACATTTTCTTTAAGTCTTGATAAAATTAGCAGCTTTGTTTCTCCAGTCCTGTTTAGAGGCGGGTTATGATTTGTTCTTTATTCTCAGGACGGAGATTCTGATCACAGTAAATGACACACTACAAAAACAAAACTAAAAATAAGTCACATTTTCCTGAAATAAGTGTATTTGTCCTTGATTTAAGCACCTAAGTATGATGGTTTGCCAATGGAATGAGATTTCTGCACTTAAAATAGGAACAATTCACCTCTATCATCTTATTTCAGGTGCAGTATATCTAATTATCTCAGTTTAGGGGTCAAAATACTCATTCAATTGGCAGGTCATCTTATTTACCTGCACAAATTCTGATTTGAGTAGAATTGGCACTTTCTTTTGATTATTGCGCTGATGTGAGAAGTGCATTTTTCCACTGTGAGATCAATAAAGTCTATCTTATCTTAAATCAAGGACAAATGCACTGATTTGAAGAAAATGTGACTTCTTTTTAGTTTTGTTTTTGCAGTGTATGAATATGGGATCTGTCAGCTGCGGCGCTGCAGGGAAAAGGAAACCGGTTCCATCTACAACACGGTGGTGTGGTCTACAGGATAGAAAACACAATCATAATCCTAATAAACGCAGCCACCAGATGCTCCTAACACCGTGTTGACTCACTTTTAGCCGGTGAAGATGAAGAGGTCTCATTTGGCCTCTGTTTTGGATCATAAATGAGGCCTTTGTGCAAATTTGAATTTAGTCTGACTTGATCTGTGTCCCACCCAGCTGTACCTGTGGAAATTCAGGGCAAAGGGTAAAAAAAACTCCCCTGCTTCCTGCTGCTGCCCCTGCTGACGTGGATCAGAAGAGCCGTATAGTTTTCCTCACGATGCTCTCTTTGTTCGTGTCTGTGTCGTTTCCTCCTGCAGTGCGTCAGCAGGTCAGTCTGCGTGTTTCTCATGGCCACCTACACCGACGGACAGCCCACGGAGAACGCCGAGTGGTTCTGCAAGTGGCTGGAAGAGGCCTCCACCGACTTCCGATACGGAAACACCTTCCTCAAAGGCCTCCGATACGCAGTGTTCGGCCTCGGCAACTCGGTCTACGTTGGTCACTACAACACGGTCAGAACCGTCACATAGAGACAGAGCCACGGTTGACAGAACATCTCGCTTCATCCTGCTGGTTCTGTTCCCTCTGCAGGTGGGTAAAAATGTCGACAAGTGGCTGTGGATGCTGAGCGCCCAGCGCATCATGAGCAGAGGGGAGGGCGACTGCAACGTGGTGAAGAGTCGGAACGGCAGCGTTCAGGCCGACTTCCAGGCCTGGAAGGTGAAGTTCCTGAGCCGCCTGAAGGTCCTGGCCAGAGGAGAGAAGAAGAGCTGCAGCGGGAGCTGCAAGAGCCGAGGCTCCTGCAAGAATGAGAGGAAGCACAGAGCAGACGAGGAGGAGAACGCCGCGTCGCAGGATAACGGCTCGGAGGTCAGGGAAAACATCTTTCTGTCAGGAATTATGCAGCTTGAGGATCTTAAACATCGCTTGGGGGACTTTGACTCTTATAATAATCAGAACTATCAAAACTAGAAAGGAGCATCTTAGTGAAAGCTCACGGGGCAGATTGGTATTAAAAGTACTTTCTTTGACCTCCGTGTCACTCCAGGTTAATTCATAGCTCATGTTTTTCCTTTAAAAGTCTGCCCATATCTTAGGGCTGGGCGATATGGATTAAAAAATAAATCTCCGATTTTATCATACCAAATCCGATTAATCGATTTTTTTCCTCCTTTTTGTTTCATAAAAAGAAATTAAAGAAATTATTTTAAAACTTTGCTTTTTATGTCAAGCATTTCGTCAGGGAGTTGACCTGAATTCAAAGTGCAACTAAAAACAAGCTGTGAAACATGCTTGTAAAACAAGATGGCAGCCGTGCCATTATAAACAATGAAAATATAACAAAACATTTGCTGCTAGTGGTATTACACATTGAGCTAAGAACAGGCTTCACTGCACTTGTGAACTTCAAACTAAGTTAAAAAAAGTAAAAAAGTAAATGAAGTACCTCGTATTATGGTAAAAAAAGTTTCCACTTAACAATATTTTGACAATACATTTGCCTAAACATATATTCAGCATCACATGCTGTTCTCTTCATGGAAACCAATGAGTGTATTGGCAAAATAAAATCCAGATTTTCCAAAAATGAAATCTTAAACAATTGTAAATTCGAATTAATTTATCGCCCAGCCCTACCATACCTGTGCTCAAATAAGGAAGGGAAGTAACTTTTTTAACTTCTGGCTATAAAAGAATGTGCAGACAAAATATTTTTTTTTTTTTTAAATGGACCAATCAATCATCCAGAGATCTGAAGGAGACAAATTAGTTAACTTGATCAGCGGTGATCAGCAGCGCAAATACTGCGTTTTGTTTTTATTCAGCATTTATCCTGACACCTTTTTAATTTAATAATAAGAATAAGATAATGTTTAGGCAAACATGCTTTGATGCTGAAGAGCAGATGTGCATATTCTGTCTGTCTCAAAGCCACCACCTCCATCAAAGACCCTGAAGCACGGCTTTTAGTCGTCAGTCAGTTGGTGCAGCTCTGCTAATTTTCTTTGTGAGTTGCACACTTTCTATGTAACCTAGATATGAAATGGACATTTGCCAAATAGCAAGAAGGTCTCTGGTGCAAAACCCAACCAGGGCTGTGGAGTTAAGTTCTCTATTTTCCATAGTCTGCCTCACAAATTACCCCATTTATTTTTTTTGCAAACTCTTGCAATGTAAATCAAGAATTAGCACCCCTGTAGTGGTTAGAGCATTGCGTTTGTGTTCCAGAGGTTGTGGGTTCAACTGCCACAGACTGCCACTCTGGGTTCCTGAGCAAGACCCTTAACCCCAGCTTGCTCCCCGTGGCAGCCCACTGCTCCCCAGGGGGATGGTTTAAGATGCAGAGAACTAATTTCATTGGAATGTAAACGGCCAGTTACGCTGAAACTTGTCAAAGTGACTGCCTAAATTAGACCGTGATGGTAGCGGTGCTACGTGTTAAGCTAACAGTACAACACAGATGTTTGAGAGCTACATAAAGCTCACGTTCATCAGCGAAGTTGTAAAACACCCAGAGAGCAGACATGTAAGCTAGCGCTAGCTGTTATTAGCTTCACAGATAGCCTGGTAACTGACTTCTGTTTCAGTCTGGGTCTTTCAAGCTGCACCACGCAACGCTTTGCTAAGTGAAACATCAAAACAACATACAGACACGTGTTCTTTAGTTGTCTAAAAGTTAATGTTTCAACTAAATTTTAAGTGATACAGGAGCTGAATATAGTTTTCACAAACCTAGAGCGCCCTCTTCTGGTTATAGACGGTAATGTTTACTCCTTGGTTCATACTGGCCAAAATGAATTACCATTTAAATCTGATATATAAGTCACATGATCGGCCAAACTGTGAAAAAAAAGTGTGACTTATAGTCCTAAAAATACGGCATTCAAGATAAAGTAAAATAAATTTTAAATAGCGTGTTTCACAGACATCATATGGGGATTTACAATAAGAGACAAAAACAATATACTTCAAATCAATGTAGTAGTAGTAGTAGTAGTAGTAGTAGTAGTAGTAGTAGTAGTAGTAGTAGTAGTAGTAGTAGTAAAAATAACCTAATAAGAAAGATAAACTTAATTATTGAACTGAATTATAAATAAATAAAAATAGAACTCAGCTTAGTCATGGGTGCAACTTCAAAGGAAAGATATATTTTTTTTATAAAACGGGTTTATTTATTTATTTAATGAAGGCTGTAAGGTTTATGTGTAATGTAGCTGTGACACTTATTTATTAACGTGATGTATTATTCAAAGGTTTTTCGTGTTTAAATCTAATTAATTTTGAGATGGACAGTATTTAGATTGTTAAATTTGATATTATATTATTATATATATATATTATGAAATTAATATGGAGGTCTGCACAAAATTTGCACATCAACTCGTTCCAGGTAAACCTTGAATAATCCAGCATGCACCTGAACGGTGCGCCCAAACGCTTGTTTGGGGGAACAAGCGTTTGGGGGATCTGCTGTCAGGTAAGATCAAAAGGAGTCTCGTGATTCTCATGATTCCCTCCAATGACACGACAGGCAATCTGATAGAAACTCCAAAGATAAACTCTTTGTTTATCTGACGGCAAGAAAAAAAATTATCTACTATATTGTTCTGAAATAGTTTGAATCGAAAATGTTTCCTTCATTATGTAAAAAAAAAAAAAAACACACATCAAATATGAAGCGTACAGATTTTTTTTTAATCTCTCACTGAATTCACCCAAATTGTATTCTCACATTTTTCTGCATTCACAGCCACTTGTCATATGCATAAAGACGCAGCTGATCAGGTGTCATGGTGGCGCGGTGCAGCTCATACAGCAATGTGACGTTCAGTCAGAATCCATGAGAAGCTATAAATTTATACCCAGCTTACCCCCATTTCTCTAAGCAAAGAGACGTGAGATAAAAAGCTAGTGATCTCCCTCTCGTTTGGTCAAAGGTGCGATTATGTCATTTTTGTTCTTTTTCACTTAATCCATTTCAGGCGGATTTGATTGAGTCCAGCAGCGAGGAGGAAGACTCTGTCTTGGCGGAGGACAAAAGGTCACGTTCTGTGGTAGACGTCGAGGATCTGGGCAACATCATGAATAACGTCAAGAAAGCAAAGGTTGGGTTTCATCCGCAGTTAAAACGGCTCCATTGTTTAGGCTGCAGGTGCTTGAACCATTGATCTCAGCATCAATAAATAATTCAGACGGTCTCCTGACCCCGTGGACACAGCAGAAGTGTGGAGCTCTATCTGAAAAGAGGCTTCAGTGCTTATATTCGGCCTATTTTCAGCCTTTCACTGCAAAAATAGAACTAAAAATAAGAAACATTTTCTTGAAATGAAAATATTTTTCTTGATTTGAGCAGCTAAATAAGACTATTTACCAATGGAATACGATTTTTGCACTTTAAATAGGAACAATTTGTATCCATCATCTTATTTCAAGTGCAATATATGTAATTATATTATTTTAGGGGTAAAAATACTCATTCCATTGGCAAATAATCTTATTTACCTGCTCAAATAAAGGGCAAATACTTTTATTTCAAGACAATTTTACTTATTTTTAGTTCTCTTTTTGCAGTGTTCCAAGTCAAGGTCTGGAAGCAGCAGCAGCGTATTAAGCTTCCTTCCCCTTCATACATTCTAACCTTTTTCAGTGAAAAGAAAAAAAAAAAACGGGTGTCACTGAAGGAGAAATGGCAGATGGGTTGATAGACACCAGACCACGGTGGAGGAGAAGTGGAGGCTTGCGTAATATCTAGGACGCCCACTCCACAGATTTGTGAGGAATGGGTGAGTGAAGAAAAGCAGATTTAGAGGGAAGGGATGTTATCCGTCCCCCTTTTTTACAGGTTTTCACCGAGTGAAGGAAGTAAAACAAAAATAATTAATTTTTGTTTTACTTCCAAACCCGTAGCGCTAACATCCACGCCATTATAAAAACTCTGGGTTGGTTTTAGACGTTAATGTCAGGAATCCAGCAAAATGTCAGCCGTGGCTGCATTTTAATAAGAAAACCTGCCGCCTTTTTCTTAACATTGATCTTATTTCGGGGAATAACAACTCATGAAGGTCAATAGATTGATCGCCGTTTGGGAGACTCATCAGTTTTTGGGTTATGATTTGAAATGTTTTCATTACAAAAGGCAAAAACATATTCACTTTCGCTTATTTTGAACAGATAAAGGTGTTAAAAACATAACGGTGTTGCTAGAGTAGAGGCGTTACAGTAGCATGTTATGCAGAGCAATTAGCCCGCCACGCCGCAGAGGGGTTTGCTATGCTAATGCAGTATGTCAGGAAAAAAGACAATAATGTCCCGTTTATAGAGAAATAGTTCAGAATGAAAAAATATATACAGCAGTTGTTGTTTTCATTTAGTTAAATGAAATTAACTCCATGCTAAATAAATGCAGTATACAATAGAATTACTCCTTACTACAGCAGCAATAATAGTTACTAATGTAAACAAATAACCTATTTTAGTCACATCTGTAAAATGTTGCATATACTTGATATTTGTGCAACATTTCATTGCTTTACCCCAACATTAACTTCTAATTCTAGAAATCTAGCTTAATTTTCAGTTTATCGGTATACTAATTAATTTAGTATTTGGTATTTTCCCCTGTTCCTCATATAGTTGTTTTCCTCTTTTGTTGTTTATGTATTAGTGCTTAATATTATTACAGAAAACATTTTCAGAATTGACTTAGTTTATTAGCTAGTCCTCTATGGTTGCTGTCAGTTCCTGCCATAGATCAGTTGAGCCCAACATTTTTTCACGTTGCTTATTTAAAAACAAGCATATTAATCTGAAAGCTTCTGTGGCTACATTCACACTGCAGGTCTTGATGCTCAATTCAGTTTTTTTTTTTTTTTGCTGAGATCTGATTTTTTTTGAGTTGGCCGTTTATACTTCTAATAAATGTGACCGTCATCAGACTTCTGTCTGAACAGTTCAAGGCCGCAAATCGACCCGCAAGCACAGATAACAAAAGGAAACGTCACACAGCGGAATTAATAGTGTAAATGTAATTGTTTCTAGAAGTGTTCAATAAAGTTTCGTTTAAAAAAACAAACAAACTCAAAAAGAAAAGAAAAAACATGGATACCGACCGGCATGTCTCCTTGTTATTAGAAAGCTGCTGAGCAATGTGAGCCGAACAATATTAAGACCACATCGTAGCGAGCTGAAGTAAGGGAAGAAGAAAGCAGCGCAGCTGTTAACGATCTTCTGTGGAGCGCTAGCTGCTGCTAACGTGTGTAAACGTGTAGTGAGAGACGGGAACGTGACGTGAACGACTGATAAAAACGCGACATGACTGTTGAGGCTGCAGACTCTGAAAAATATTCGATATGTATCTGAATTAGCACCACAGATGGAAGTAGCACAGATCCGATTTTCTTTGGGGGGAGAAAAGATCGGAATTGGGTCGCGTTTCCTCGCCGTGTCTTTGTTAGCAGTCATTGTTACATTGCTTTGGTGTGGAGAGCTTTAAATAGTAAATCCTTCTGTCCAAACAACTATCTCCTTCCTTCCTTCCTTCCTTCCTTCCTTCCTTCCTTCCTTCCTTCCTTCCTTCCTTCCTTCCTTCCTTCCTTCCTTCCTTCCTTCCTTCCTTCCTCACTCGCTCCCTACCAATCCTTCCTTGTACCTTTTATCCTTCCTTGTTTCTTGCATCCATCCATCCATTCATCCGTTCATCCATCCATCAATCATCCATCCATCCATCCATCCATCCATCCATCCATCCATCCATCCATCCATCCATCCATCCACCCATCCCTCTGTTCATCCATCCATCCATCCATCCATCTGTTCATCCATCCATCCATCCATCCATCCATCCATCTGTTCATCCATCCCTCTGTTCATCCACCCATCCATACATCCACCCATCCATCCATCCATCCATCCATACATCCATCTATACATCCATCCATCCCTCTGTTCATCCATCCATCCATCCACCCATCCATACATCCATCTATACATCCATCCATCTGTTCATCCATCCATCCATCCATCTGTTCATCCATCCCTCTGTTCATCCATCCACCCATCCATCCATCCATCCATCCATCCATCCATCCATCCATCCATCCATCCATCCATCCATCCATCCATCCATCCTCACAGAGGAGGAGATTTTCTCCCCCTCCTTGGACAGTTTTTGATTCTATCGCCAGGTGACAGTTTCATAAATGCTCTCCTCCAGCTCTGTCCTCTTATTTCCTGATTGAAGTTCTCCTCCATACGAGCAAACGGACGAGCATCCTCGGTTCTTTCTCTGTGAAAAAATCAAGCGTGGGTCTGGTTTTGCATATTCATTTGCTGCCGCAGCGACACTTGAACTGTTTTGACCCAGTGACAACTTGGCCTGTAATAATGTCAAGAAAAAGTTCATAGAACTTTTTAATCACAGACAATATTCGTAGTGAGGGTAATTTTTATTATCTGCATTTAAACAACTAGATCAAAGAAGGCTTTATATGTTTTGGCATTATTTCCAAACAGTTACTTCTAATTCTGGTTTGTTTGTTGCTTGTGGGGCCGTCATCTTGTTAAATGAGTTTTAATGAAAACCCTGCTCTCTTAATTTGTGTCACTGCACTCAAGATGCCACAATGACAATTTTCTCAGTCTCTGGTTAAAACTTAGCCTTGATTTAGCATAATTTGGTCATGCAGAGCTTTCAGTGTGGGATGTAATTAGTTTGAACATTAAACATTTGCCAGAGACGACACATAATTAGGCAAACTGTGAGGGAGAAAAATCTGCCTGACTTAAATATGATGGCTAATTTACTGCAAAGATCCAGCTGAGGTGCAGAAGGTTCAGGAAGGCTACATGTTTGGGAGATGCGTTAGATTTTATTTTAATGTGTTATTAAAGGTTAGCTGAGGGATAACATTTTATTTGTCCACTAGGGGATGGTAGAAACTTAGTTGTTGGCAACTTGATTCCCTTGGTTTTTCCCAGCCAAATCAACTCGGTGGACATTTTCCAAACCCTTAAATAATCTTTAGTTTTTTTCCTCCAACAAAAGCGCTGGATGTCCTGATGGAGGTCCATCCATCTTTCAACTTCCCCCTGATCCACACTAACTAAAAGTAAGTACAATCTTCTTGAAATCAGTGTATTTGTCCCTGATTTGAACAAGCAAATATGATTATCTGAGTATTTTGACCCCTAAATTAGATATAGTGCACTTGAAATAAGACGGTGGAGATGAGTTTTAAGTGCAAAAATCTTATCCCATATCCAGATCATTTAAACTTGCTGCTCAAATCAAGGATGAATGCACTCATTTCAAGAAAATGTTACTTTTAGTTTCCTTTTTGCAGTGAGGGAATGATTTTAGGCCATTCTGGGGCCGCCCGATGCGTTCCCAGCCCAGAATGGACAGATAGTCCATCCAGTGAGTTCTGGGACGGGGCTTAGATCTCCTCCCAGAGATAAGGGCCTGGAAAACCTCCAAAGGAAGGAATCCAGGAGGCATTCTCATCAGATCCCAAGAACACCTGAACTCCTTTTGAGTGACTCTACGGTCACTTCCTATGGATGATGGAGCGACTCCCCGTCTCCAAGGCGGAGCCTGAACCACCGTTTAGAGCAGGGGTGTCAAACTCATTTTGGTTTAGGGGCCGCATGCAGCTTAATCTGATCTCAAGAGGGCCACACGAGTAAACTCATTGCAAGATTAAATAGAACTAATAAAAGTGGACTTGTTGTTGATGTTTATGTTAAATGAATTTCACTTTCACACAATATATTATGAATAACCTCAGAGTTTTTAAGAAAAGTATGTGCAATTTCAACAATACTTTTACTCAGTTAAACATTTACTTGTGCATTATGCATAAGAACTGATCACAGTGATTGTACAATGTTGAAAAACATTTATTCACATTTTTTGGAACTTAAAAACACTGTCCTGGATGAGAAAATACATCAAACAGATAAAAATTATGAAATTATTTAAAATCAATATTTCACATCTGAAGCTCAGTGCTACCATCTGCTGATTAAAACACAGCGCCCCTTGTGGACAATATAGGAACTGCAGATTTTCGAAGTACATGTTTTTTTCAATAATTGTTTTATCATTCTCTTCCTTTTATCTCCTCTTTCATTCACCTTTTCTTTTTTCTTGTTCTTCCTTTCCTCTCCTACTTTCCCATTGTAGTGTCTATATCATTTGAGATATTCCCCGCATGAATCATAATAAAACTATTCACATTCATAAATCAGGCAGAGCACTATGGCAAAAGCAGTACTGCTCCACTTGTGAAAGTAAAATCTGATGAGCTCTTTTTGGCATTAAGACAGCAATTCTTATTGCCACATTGCCAGACAAGACACTGAAAAAAAAGTATTTAATAATTTTTTTTGTTAAATAATGATAATGCATTTAGCCACCGGGCCGGACTAAATTGTTCGGCGGGCCGTAACTGACCCGCGGACCGTATGTTTGACACCCCTGGTTTAGAGGAAGCCGCTCGTGCGCGGGCTGTTTTTTTTCCTTCTGCTTATGCTCCATGTCTCCGTCTTTATCACAGGGAAAGATTGACGCAAAGCTGAAATGCAGATAAAGGCATCGCTGGTAAACTTTGTGATGAATACAGATTTGCTGCGTCTTCCTCCAAAGACGAGCTTTTCCTGCTGTGATTGGATGCAGAGCAGGCGTCCGCTCTCCCAAATGTTAATATCAGCCGTTGGTTTCGTTTGTGTGCCGCAGAGAGCCAGCCTCTCTATTGTTGGACTAATTGATTTTACAAAAATGTTCATCGCTTTGTCACAGAGGAGGTTCTGTTTTCGCCAGAAAGCTCTGGTTCATGTTGTGGGACAGTTGCCAGGTAGAAGTAGTTTCACGATCAAACCGAGCTGCTGCATCGTTTTCTTGGCTCACTTCTCCGAAGTTACGTCCACAGGGGGAAGCTAGACATGAGATGGTACAATGTTTCAGAGTTCAGTTGAATAGCTTCCAAATGTCGGTGCTAATAGAGATTAAAATCACTGCATCCTGTTTTTTTAGTCCTTTGATAGCCCTTAAAAATACAGCCGACTGTAGCATTGTGGTGTTTCATGGTTTAAGGATCCTACAAATAATAAAGACCGGGAACTTTTATGTTTTGTACTTGGATGTCTAGAATCTTACTAAAAATGTAGTTTATTTAATTGTGATTTAGTAGTTTAAATGGTAAATGTAAAGGAACCAAAAGTACTTTATTATTGGAACCCTTTTAAAACGCATGAAGTGTATGAAGATGTGACATCATAAGATTAGGTTTTTAGATTAACATTTTTAACATTTCTTATCTCTATTTCTGACGCCGTTCTGAATGTTTGAGACGTTTCCCTGTTGATAGCACCTGATTTTAAATTCATCGCTCATCAACAGCCACATGCAGACCTTCGTGTCTGATTGACGAGGTAATTCAAGTGTTTGAATCAGAGGTTTGGACCAGGGGCGCAAATAAAACCTGCAGGACAGCAGCCCTCCAGAACCAGAACTACCCACCTCCGATGCACTGCAAAAAAAAACTAAAAATAAGTCAAATCTTCTCGAAATGAGTGTATTTGTCCTTAATTTGAGCAGGTAAATAAGATGATTTGCCAATGGAATGAGATTTTTACACTTAAAATAGGAACAACCCATCTCCATCATCTCATTTAGAGTGCAGTATATGTAATTATCTTATTTTAGAGGTCAAAATACTCATTCCATTGGCAGATCATCTTATTTATGTGCTCAAATCAAGGACAAATGCATTCATTTCAAGATGATTTTACTTATTTTTAGTTCCGTTTTTGCAGTGTGTAAACGCTCAGAGGTGGAGTGGATCAGTGTTGGCCTTTCAACCTGAACCAGACCAACGTTTTAACGCAAAATATGTCTTCAATGGAGTAAGAAATGAGGGCGGCACGAAGGCAACTAAAAATAACATGAAGTAGGCGCAGATGGAGGGAAATCATAGGACAGATGAGCCTGATGGTTGGTCTAAAGAAGGGTGGAGAAATGAAACAAAACTCATCAAAGAACATTTTGTTGCTGGAAGCTCCAACAGCAGGATAAACTTTTTGGATCGATATTTAAAGTGGAGTAAACGTCACCTATCCACCTTATTTTCAACGGAAATACGGAGACAGCGAGTCGAGGTTTTTTCCTTTTGTCGGTCACTTCCTGTCACTGTTTAGCTGACTAAAAAGCAATTCATGCAGCCACTTTGTACCAAATTACTCGTCATTATGATTTCGAGGAAGACCGGGAGCGTTTTTTTACAGTTTTGAGACCACACATCAGATTGGTACAATTTCAAACTTCAAGCCTAAACATGAAGTAGGCATAACTTTTTGATATCCTTTTACAGCATCAGTTCAATCCCAAACATTTAGCACTGCTATCTGTGTAAAATTAACTGACCAGTAATCTAATCACAACGAGGCAACAGCTGGTTTGTTTTTGAATCAGACGATTCATTATTCTACCTTCCATAAGATCGCCGCTGCACGACTGGAGGACTTCCCCTGGAGCCGCAGCACCAGAGCGCTCCGGTTGTCTCCGTAGAGCCGGGTGATGTAGTCAGGATCCAGCAGAGTGAACGTCGGACTTGCTTTGGCTAGAATGGACCTCCATCTCCACGGATACCATGGATGGTCATCTATGTTGCTATTTATTAACACCGAGCCAACTTTTCCACTGTGGAGGTTGGCATTGAAGAACCAACCGCATCAAGTGACGACAGAAAATGTTTTAAAGGTATACTATGCAACCGGGGTTGATTTTCCAGCGAGGCTCCCCCCAGAGGGCGAAAGTAAAAGTGCACTGTCATAAAGATGCTCAGCTGTTCTCCTGGTTTTTCCGTCAAGCCAGGCGCGGTTGTTTTGAGCTTAGCAGACAGGCGAACGCAACGAAAAGTAAAAAAAACGGCAGTACAAACAATGACTAACACAGTGAAGGTATGAACATGCACACAGAGAGAGAGAAACCATTCCAATGTTACTTACAATCGCATCAGCAGAAACGCGAGGTCCGCGTCAGCCTTGCAGCCTTCTTTTTCTTTTAGCTCTCGCCATTCGGAAAAAGCTTGCCCGATGTTCACCCGTGTACGACTCCTCTCTCTGTCCAGAACCCTTTTCCTCTTTCTTGCCTGCTCCGACATGGGCTTTCGCTGTTTTCTCGCTGGTTCCGCCATGATAACTGCACAAATATCGCCACTGCGCTAGCAACGAGCATGCCTTTCACTGGGGGCGTGTAGCAGTTCTCGCTGTAAAGCAAGACGAGACTTCTGAGCCTGTGTGTGCGGGCCGAGGGCTCTTGCAATTGCAAGTACGGTATTTCCCCCACAGACCACCAGAGCGGCCGAGAAAACCTTTGTTCCACCTGAAATGACTCATTTAATCATCCAAAACGGTATGGAGCACATTAATTAACTGAAAAATGTTGCATAGTATGCCTTTAAACATGTCCTCGTTCGTTATATCAGACACGTCTTCATGTCATCCTCTCGGTCATGAATAGTTTGAGGGTGTGGCACTGACCTGCCACTTCTATCGCTCTGCAATTTTTGGAAAATCATTATAATTTCAGTCGCGCTAATGTTATTTGTTCTAGGGAAGCGCTGAAACGGAAGTGCCGCACAAAAAATGGAAGTTGGACCCATAGTTACTTCCGCCTTCGAAAATAAGGTGTATAGACACCTTCCTTCTCAATTCCTCATGATCTGGGAGCCTAAAATCAACCTTTTTTTTTAATTTTTATAATCCTGGAACAACTTAAAGGAGCATAGCGTAAGGTCCAGGATTTTTGCAACAAGTTGAAATGACACCCGTGTTGTGCACGCACATGGGAGAAGAGGAAAAGCATCTGCCTCTGCCGCTGTGCAGGTCTTTTGTTTATCGGTGTAATGTCCTCTGAGGTAAGAAAGCTACAGAAGTTAGCCCCTGTTCTCTCAGTAGTGCACCAATGGAGGCGGAGACTCATAAAGTAGCGGGTTGCACCAGAGCCCGGAGGATTCGGCCTGAATCACTCTTTCATGACCTGGAGCCTTAGCCTCGTGAGACCATCCTGATCTCGCGAGCTTTCAAGGTTTCACTCGCAGATCAGTCTGGCTACTCTCCGTTAAAGAAAATTTGGAGCCGTTCACCAAACGAACGTCCAATCAGCGTTGGCTTTGAGGCGGGTTGAGGTGTGACGCAACGAGAAGCGCGACAGTTCAGTCTAAAGAACATGGCGGCTTCAGCCGATGAAATTAGCGTTAGCGTGGCTATCGAGCAAGTTTTATCCGAATTACAGAGTATTTCTTCACTGAAAGAAGAGCAAAACACTGCTCTGGAGGCTTTTCTCAGAGGAAAAGATGTTTTTGCTCTTCTCCCGACTGGTTTCAGGAAGAGCTTGTGGTTGTTTTCGTCGTCGCTGTTGGTACGTCATATGCTTCGTTGATCTGATTGGTTTATTTGGCCCGTCTATCACCAACATAGGCCAATCAGCTAACCAGTATTTTCACCCCTTCCCAAAATTACTTCAACGGAAGGTTTCCAGATGGATATGCGGAGCAAATCCATCTAGCGGAGTCAGGTTACTGGAGCCTAGAGGCAACTGTGGTAAATAGAGGAAAACTCATTTTACACGTCGGGCAATTGTAAGCGCGTATATGAGAATAGAAATGACTAATTTTTAAATTCAAAACTATGCACCTTTAACTGACAAGAAGGCGTTGGACCATGCAGCCCTTGAAGGAACTGCAGGACTAGATTTGCCCTCCCTTTGCTACAGATCCATGCAGATGGTTTCCTAAAGCGCTCTATACAAATACCTGCAACTCGTCTCGGCTGTTCTTTAAAGTGTCTGTTTAGTTTGAACATTCAGCTACATTTGCTGACACAGTATCATCTCCTGAGGAGCTCTGCTGAGGCGGCGCCGTGACATTTAAGTCCCTATAGGCCAGCTGAGGAAGTGGCAGCTGTGCAGTAATTGGGTGAAGCTGTCGTTTTTTTACCGGGTTGTTCTTAACGGCGGCCCGTTACACTCACACCTTTCTAAAAAAGCAGCGCCTGCTCCTGCGCCCTGGCAGCTTCTCCGGGGATCGTTCACCCTCTCTGTATAAAAACACAGGGTTTTAGGTTTTTGTTTAAATCGCAATAATGGTAATGAGAAGGTGTTGATGTGTAAAATAAATGCGATTCAGCAGCTTTAACAACCAGACAGTGCTGCCAATGGTGCAGAAACCATCATGCTGCACTACAAACAACAAATTAAACAACTACATTTGTTGTTTGTTGAATTCAACCAATCAGGAAAACGTGACATTTTGATGTCGTCGTTAAATATTATGAAAGTATTTGTTGCAATTAACCTGTTTCCTCCATTTTTTCTCTACTTTTCCTGCTCTGTCAGAGCATTTCCTTTAATATCAGCAGTGGGCATCGGGTGGAGGGCAAGTTTATGTAATTGGCCAAATATATTACCATCGTGAACGCCAGCCTCTTGAAATATTAGCCTAACTATTGAGTCCAAGCAGTTGCCTTGGATTGCAACATTGCACACATTGATTTTGATTTGTTACATTATGACCACTCGACTGACTCGTTAAGCCCTTTTTTTAGGGCAGATTAGAAATGACTGGGAGTTGAGCTGAATTTGGAGAATTTGCAACAAGGTTTCCTGAAGCTAAAACCTTCCAACAGAGCAGAGAAAGTCTGTAAAAGCAGACCTGCTCCTCCCCACACAGTTTAAAATGTCAAACAAATGTCAGCTTTGGGGAGGAAGTGAAGTGACATGCAGGAACAAAGTCTTTGACATAAAATCTTTTTATTTCCAAAAAGAAAAGGGTATCGTAAACCTATACGGCCAATCAGAACATGCAGGAAGGATTGGTTTGTTGATTTGGGGTAAACCTGGAAGGAGAGATGCTTTCAGCTGGGTTGGAACTGATTTCTGGTTTTCCTTCAGGTTTTTCGACCTGCTGAGTCCAGTTTTGACAATCTTGAGGTTTCCAGGTCTCCAATGCATCAAACTGATTGGTGTAAAGTTTATTTGATTCCCAACCATCGAAGCTGACAGTGACCCTCAAAGTAAACGGGTTCCTTGATAGAGGTAGTTTTGATTTCATCAGAAAAGAAAGGGATCAAATAGTATTCTTCAAAAGATATGACTGTTTTATCTGATTTCTTTACTAAGGTATACACTACATCAAAGAACAAGCTGGTGTGGCTCATCCCACATAAGCATCATTTGGCCTTGATTGTTGCATATTGAAGAAATTTTACTTCGAAGTGCTTACAGTGTACAGACGTAAGGTATAAATATGTAAACTTTAGAGGGAGGAAATATATTAGATTAGATTCAACTTTATTGTCATTACACAGGTACAGGTACAAGGCAACGAAATGCAGTTTAGGTCTAACCAGAAGTGCAATAGCAGCAAGTGCAGGATAAACAATGGTTCCATAAGTACAGAACATGGGTTTTTACTGAATAAATATAGAGATGTATACTATTATAGACAGAATTTTACTGATAGATTTGTCCTATGAATATAATATATAGATAACTAGTATTGTGAACTAAACTTACAGCTGGATATGTACTGAATATAATACACAGGTGGATATTACTATAAATAGAGTTTTACAGATATGTACAATAGCATAATATACAGATGGTTGTTGTTATAACAGAGTTTACAGGTGAATATGTACTATGAATATATGTACAAATGTCAATTACAGAATTGTGAGCATGATATACAGGTAGCTATTACTATAAAATGAATAAATAAAGTTCGGACAGAAGCTATTTAAGTTAAAGTGCAGTGGAAGGTAATTGCATATTAAAGTTAAA
Source organism: Fundulus heteroclitus (assembly GCF_011125445.2). Classification (NCBI taxonomy): domain Eukaryota; kingdom Metazoa; phylum Chordata; class Actinopteri; order Cyprinodontiformes; family Fundulidae; genus Fundulus; species Fundulus heteroclitus. Next base: position 37,686,262 of record NC_046378.1, on the reverse strand, counting down.
GTACGGTATTGCAAATGCATATGCAAACAATTGGTACTGTGAATAAACAGTCGGCAGTGCAAATCAATATTCAGTAAAGGTGAGTAGTGCAAGATGCAACAGTTGTTACTGTAGTAACAACTGTATATGGCTAAAGGGGCAGTATGTTTTTGTCATATGTGAAGAAAAGAACAAAGGGAGGCTGTGACAGTGCACAAGTGCAGTTTTTCCACATGTAATATGCAAAAATGGTTTTCTTGGTGAGTTTTTGAGCCCCAATCATGGGAAAACTGGCCAATATTGATCACTGACTGGTCGATTGGAGCCTATCTCCAGCAGTCATTGGGCAAAAGCGTGGGGTATACACTAGACAGGTCAGCACAGAGACCGATTAACCCAACAGTCATGTACAGATGAAGCCGGAGTACCCGGAGAGAACCCTCCCATGCACAGGGAGAACATGCAAACCCCGTGCATTGCATTGTTTAGACTTTTAAATGGCATATTATTCAATTTATCCTACTAAAGCTCCTGATTTTATGGTTGCTTCAGTCCATTCTTAGCATCATAAAGCAGTTTGTGTCCTTAAGTGATCTTTTGCACCTATTTCAGGGAGTGAAGGAGGATCAAGTCAACGGCCAGATGGTGAAGCTCTCCAAACTGAACGGAGTGACAAAGGCTGAAAATGAAGAGGAAAGACGGGAGATGATCACCCCTGCTCTGAGGGAAGCGCTGACTAAGCAAGGTGAGGAAAAGTTGGCTTTTATGTAGAAAAAAAAAGCACATTAAAGATGTGAAAAGCTACCCAATAACTGAAAAGGGCATTTAAATGTTAAAAACGGAATAAATTACTAAAGTGCTTTTCACTCTTCTGGGCTAGAAATGTTCAAGCAGAATGTGTCCAGGAGTTGGAACCGTGCCTTGGCGTAATTTTCTGTTCACACATGTTCCTTTGTGCTCTAGTTCGAAAGTTCAAAACACTCAGGAGGAAATGTGTCGTAGCTTCTGGCCGCTGGGCTGAGAGTCAGAGCTGGATGTGAGGACGGTGCTCCTGTTAGACTCTGTTTGTGTTAAGATACTGACGAGGGGCCGAAAAGCCTCGCACAAGTCAACGTGTAACACTTAAACCGCTGCTTTATTACGTTTATTCTACAAAAAATTCAAACGTTGTTTTAGAAATCTCCATAAGGCAACAAGGAGGGGGGATTCAGGGGGAAAGACAGCTTTAGAGACATTGCTTTCTGTCTGAATCAGCTTTACAGTCAATAAAAAGGCAAACCCACACAGAAGTTAAGTGTTCCTTTTCAACATTTGAAAATGTAATCTTCTTGCTATTTATTTGTATTGGTAGATGACATCATTATCTAATTTGCATATTTGTGATCCAGGCTGTTTCAGAGGCAAAATTAACTATTTTAAAGGCTATATTTACGTGGGCTTCCTGTTAAATCAAGAATAGAAATTAAAATTCTCCTTCTAACGTATAAAGCCCTTAATAATCAAGCTCCATCATATATCAGAGCTCTGATTACCCCGTATGTTCCTAACAGAGCACTTCGCTCTCAGACTGCAGGTCTGCTGGTGGTTCCTAGAGTCTCTAAAAGTAGAATGGGAGGCAGATCCTTTAGCTATCAGGCTCCTCTCCTGTGGAACCAACTCCCGGTTTTGGTCCGTGAGGCAGACACCCCGTCTACTTTTAAGATTAATCTTAAAGCTTTCCTTTTTGACAAAACTTATAGTCAGAGTGGCTCATGTTACTCTGAGCTACCTCTATAGTTATGCTGCTATAGGCTTAGGCTGCTGGAGGACATCAGGGTCTATTTCTCTCATTTTGATTTTGTTTGTCTAGGGCAGTCTGTCTTATAGGGAACGTTCCTCTGAACAACGCTTTTGTGTTCATCTTGTCTATAAAGAGAGTTGCGTATGTTTTTCTTCTGACTGTACTCACCATGTTAGCTGAGTTTCAAACAGCAGATCTCGGTTTTGGTCAGATAAGCAGCTGAAGGGAGACGAGGAGCTGAGTGTCTTTTTTTTTTTTAGTTTCCTGCTGCTGCTGCTGGAAGAGGTTCAACAATTTGGGCAAATGAGAAGGGATCAGTTTATATAGATTTTGGTGTAAATGAGTATCTTTGAATAGTTCCTTTTCCCCAAACCCAATATAGCAAAAATATTTTTAGTTTATTGTATATATAACCCAATATATAATGGGTTATATTGAGTTTTAGATGCATCAGGACATATCCATTATTTTGACGAGCCTGCTTTAAGTTGTGCAGTCCTCCTTTCAAAACGTGATCTTGTCCGTAGAAGCAACTCTACTTCATTCATGTGGGCAGAATGCATGAACAATGCTGTTTTGTCCTGTCTTTTCAAAATATCCATGGCAGATGAGGTCAAAATGAAATTTGTCCAACAATCCCACATTACCCTCTCAAGCCATGCTGGTTTTTAGTTTTCTGAACGCATCCTGAAGTGCAGCAGTGGGTCCTCCTGGAGCCCTTTGTTTTGCTTGCAGAGGGCATGCCCAACATCTTTAGATTGCAGAGTCATTTGTCATATTATATTAGTCTTATGCGTTTAATTTTTAATTTGTAAGTCAAAAAGAAGAGAATAAGGCTGACCATTTGTGTCTGACACTTCAGTTTCTGTGTTTTCTCAAGCACTCAGTGGACTCAAATGCTCATTACGATACTAAAGAGAGAGGTAATTTGTTGATCATGTTTCAGTTAATTAGGTGAAGAAATTGCATCCTGTTTCCATCTTTCTCCAGTTGGTTGCTATGCAAAGCTGATTAAAAGAGCTCCACGAGGAAGCTTTGTCTGATGCCTTAATTATGCAGTGCAGAGAAGCAAATATTTTTGTTTTGGTACTCATTGCACAAGGAATATTTACAGTCTCACCACTTAAAGTTTCTATATCTTGTTTTTTCTTAAGCCTTCAAAGTCAACTGTAGGCATATATATGATGAATTATTGCCTTTTGCGCCACAAAGTGTTCATTTGTTATGAAAAATTAGTTTTTTTTTTCAACAAAGATGCTTGCCTTTGCAACACCTCCTCCCCCCATAGAGCCGCTGCTGCATGGTATCAAAAAAAGAACAGTTGTTGCCGCTGTGCAGATCGGGCGCTAAAAGAGCCACTTTGTCTCAACTTTAAGCAGAAAAATGGTCGCTGTGCCTCACATCATTGATTGTTGGGCGGGTTGTTTTCTGGACAGGATCGGCGTTCTCATGGTAGGAACGTCCTGGGGGTGGCGGGTCATTACTGCTCTACGTAGGTCCTGACCGCTCATTTGGTTTCCTTATATAGGACATTTTTGACCAATCTGTATAATCTGACCCAATCTGTATAATATGATTGAACTTGATTTTGTAAAGTGCCTTGAGATGACATGTTTCATGATTTGGCGCTATATAAATAAAATTGAATTGAATTGAATTTCCCTGGACAGGGAGCGACTGCTGCACAGAATCAAGCAAAATACCACTTTGGACATGATTTTGTATCATAACATGGTTGAAAGCTCCAGAAGGTTGATTTCTCATCATTTAGGCCATTTAAATTCCCTTTAAACTTTTACTTACACTACCAGTCAAAGCAATGTTGTCAATGGCATGTTGCTTATTCTCTCACATGTTGAACATTGGCTAAAGGAAGTGTGACTGTCATTTAGTTTCAAAATTATGTTATATATACTATCACATATACACCTTAGGGAAACTATAAATCATAACTAAATGTTCTTAGAGACTCTGATTAACTTTAAAAAGTGAAGCATAGATTATGATGTTCCTCAGGTATTTTTATTTTCTAGGAATTGGTGGTGACTTTGTAAAAGTATTTCCTAACATGGTCTGGTTTTCTCCTGCTGAATAAAGCATAAAAAAAAATAAAACATCAGATTTTCTCTCGTGTAATTATGAGATTATGCTGAATTTGTTTGACGGCATTTTGCAGATATTTACCAAGGGTGCCTCTATGAAGGATATACAATGTTTCAAAATGTTTGTCATCCATTTTTCTGTACCTTTCAGCACTATAGCACAGGCCCTCCATTTTCAGCCAACACTTCCTGCGGGTAGCTTACACTAGATGCTATAAATAGGACCCTTCACTCCGTTTGACCAAATAATGACCTGTTTTATGTGTCATGTTGGCAGCAGTCAGTCCTGGCAGGTGGTTGGTTTTAGTTGGAGGTAAAGAACGGAGGATGGAAGTTTTGGCCTTGATTTAATGGCATTTGGTCTTGGGGGAGATTTGCTTCCTGTAAAGTCTTTTTGGCAGAGCGTACGGGAAAAAGTCACATCCTGCTGAAACTGTTGTTGAGTGTCCAGCAAAGTTTTAAGCTGCTTCTTTCATTAGCAAAGCTCAGAATATTATAACTTTACCTTAATAAAAAAAATGATAATAAATTATTTTATGAGGACAAGTTAAATCAGATTTGAATTGTGCTGTATGTTGTATTTCTGTGGTGATCATTGCTCAAAATGCCACCAGATGGGTCATTTCTACTTGCTTCTTACCTTCAAGGAGCTCAAAAAGGTCACATTGTTTTACTTATTTTAAATAATTTAATATTAATCAGCTTATTTATACAGCCTGTCCCACTGATATACAAGATCTCATTTGCAAGAGGCCTGGTTTATAAGAGAGAAATGTTCTGATTAAGCAAACAGACAAAAGATTACAAATACAGACTTACAAGTAATTGAAAAAAAGTACTGAAATTAAAATTAAAAACATGAGCAAGCTTCATAGAAAAATTTCTTCATTTTACTTAAAGACTCTCAAAACTGACAGTATTGTCAGGATTGTTATTTTAGCTTTTTTTTTTCCATTATTGGTTTCTTCAGAGCATTAATAAATTTCAATAAATCCAAAAATACAATGAAATGTCATTATTGTGGACAGTTTAGTGTTAAAAAGCAAATTTCTTTATGCAACTTGTATCCCAATGAAACATGTTTTGAATTTTTGTTTAAATATATGTTACATTATTAATTGTATTTTTTAAGGACAGTATTTTTATTTATGGGGTTATAATTGACATGAATTCACAGCCACAAAAGTTACCTTAAAAGACACAGAGAAGCTGCTAATAATCTTTTATTATCAGTTTTAGCACAATATATCGTGATAAAATTTAAAGTCCTTATCCTCCAGCCCTAGCTGGGGGACGGTGCAATGAACAACTATTTTGACTTGTAGTTTCCGCATCCTTCAGCTTGGTCTACAGAATCGCTCCGAGAAATAAAAATGGCGGATTCAGGAAATTAGTGAGCCGGTACGCCACAACCTTGTTTAGCTGCTCTACAGCAAATACGGTGACTTTATTATTCAAAAAAATAAAATACAGAAAAGAGAAAACTGAACAGATTGAAAAATATGACCCAAACCGAATATTAAGATATCTGCGCATCTCCTGAACAGACTGAATTCTTCACTCCTAGAGACTCCAAGTACACAACAAAATGTATTTAAGGGCTAAAAAAGGTGGATTTTGCATTACTTTTCCACTTTGCAATAAATGCCAATTGTCCCAGAGGAATCTATGTGGATGCTTTCAGACCTGCTGTAGAGATTCAATTCAGTTTAATTTTTTTTTATATAGCGCCTATTCATTAAACCTCCCAGCAAAAGAAAAAATTATTATAGTTATCAATTTGATCCTCAGTAAGGATGTGTTTACGTTAAAATTACATTTTATTTTTGTTTAGAAATGTAACACACATTTAGGAGAATGGGCTTTTAGACACTCTGATTGGTTAGCGAGCATTTTATGCTTATAATTCACCCACAAAGCATCATCACCATGCTAGAATAAAATCACACATTGCATGATTTTCTTAACGTGACTGTTTGTGGCAAATTTAGGTTGACCTTGTTTTTTTTTATTATTATACCAATAAAAAGCAATTAAATAACACTTTAGGCAGGTCCAGTTCATTTATTTGGCTTACACAAATATGAGCTTGGCAGTATTTACTTTTTAAATTTCTCATAATTGCAATCATAAATAATCAGGTATCTGACGAAAAAGCTCTGTTCTTTTAAGTTTTTCATCTTTTATCGCCTAAACAAAGGAATCCTAATCAAGCATCGCTTGTAGCATAGAAAAAATTGATTTTCTGGCCTTGATGAAGACTTTAATTGGACTAAGCTTTCATCTAAGCTGGGAAGTGTAGAAACATCCCGGGATCGCTCACTTCTTTGCACAGATACCCTGCTGTCCTTTGAATTAATTAGTTCAACGGCAGCTGAATCTCATTTACATTTCCAAAAGTCTTCTTTATGAATGAAGCCACCACCTGAATAACTGCTGTAATTACTATGTTGTGGCTTCTGAAAGTCTCTTCAAGCACCATAAATATTCTAAATGTGTCTCTTTCAGGATACAAATTAATTGGAAGTCACTCTGGAGTGAAGCTTTGCCGATGGACCAAGGTAAAAATAATTTCACGTTTCTACGAACTCAACAAGCAAGGCCGACGTATGAATGACAGGTAAAGGTCTGTTTTTGTTCTCTGTTCTAAGTCTATGTTACGAGGGAGAGGAGGTTGTTACAAGCACACGTTCTATGGTATTGAGTCCCACCGCTGCATGGAGACCACCCCCAGCTTGGCCTGTGCAAACAAGTGTGTCTTCTGTTGGAGGTATGCAACTACTGCAACATGCAGCAGGCGAAATTTGAAATGTTTACTGAGATAAAAATTAAATTGTAATAATTGAGACCCTATGTATCCTGATACAGACATTTAGCAAAATCTCAGGTATTTTTCCAACTTGTTCCTAAACACGCTGAGTTTTTTTTTTTTTTTTTTTTTTTTTTTTTTTTTTTTTAATGAGAATTTTTAATTTAGGCCAGAATATTTGGCCAGAATTTGGATATTTGTTAAATCACTGCTTTTGGTGCATAATACTAATGTATGGGCACCACCACTGTCTGTATAAGTACAAAACGGGAAATAAAATTAAAAAAATATGCAGATTTTAAAAGTAAGTAAAATTTTCTTGAAACGAGTGTATTTGTCCTTGATTTGAGCAGGAAAGTTTAAATGATCTGCCAATGGAAGATTTTTGCACTTAAAATAGTAGGAATGCATTTCAATCATCTTATTTCAGGTGAATATGTCTAATTATCTTATTTTAAGGGTCAAAATACTCAACCATTGGCAGATAATGTTTTTTGTCTGCTCAAATCAAGGACAAATAAACACATTTCAAGAAAATTTTGGTTGGGGCATCAATGACATACAATGATCTTGAGAAATGACAGTAAGAACTATTATTTGCTCTTAATAATCCTGCATTTATGATAGGCTGCCTTCAGGAAGAATAAAGGAAACATTGAAGCCTTAGTTCACACGTGTTAAACTCAAGGCCTACGGACCAAATCTGTCCCGTCAAGGCGATTTATTTGGCCCTTAAGAACCAGAAATGCATATAATGTCATAAAGTTGAGGCATATATTCTTTTAAATTCTATAAAGTGGCTAAAACTGTGTCCCCAGTAGTGAATGTTAATTTTTTTTAACTGTTTAGTAACAGCATCCTGCCACTAGAGGTCAGTTTTCCCTCAACACATTAAAACAACCCAGAAATGTCCAAAAAGAGAAAAAATGATGCAGAATGATGAGTTTAAAGTGTAACTCACCCCATTACCAACCTTTATTTTTGCAGGTAAACTGCTCAAATGGGTCTTAGGGTGCTAATTTTATGTTTCTTTTTTTAAGTGAACTGAAATGAAATTATGAAATCCAAAGTGTCATCTATACAGGTGCAACCGGCCTTCTTAAAGACTTCCTGATGCCAAAGTGGCCCAATATAGAAATTAATTTGACACCCCTGTCATAGTTGATCAAAAGTACACTGCAAAAATGGAAGTAAAAATAAGTAATATTTTCTTAAAATGAGTGTATCTGTCCTTGATTTGAGCAGGTAAATAAGATGATTTGCCAATGGAATAAGATTTCTGCACTTAAAATATGAACAATTCATCTCCATCATCTTATTTTAAGTGCAGGATGTCTAATTATCTTATTTTAGGGGTCAAAATACTCATTCCATTGGCAGATAATCTTATTTACCTGCTCAAATCTAGGACAAAAACACAAATTTTAAGAACATTTTACTTATTTTTATATCAGTTTTTGCAGTGTAACGTTTATTGTTGCAAAATATAACTTTCTATCGTTAGCTGTGGATGAATCCAGAACCATTCTTTCTTGTTGGAGGATTCTTTAGCTCCTTTTTTGCTATTCAGGTTTTAAAAGAGACAGTGGTATAATCTATCACTGCTACACTGCTGGGCTTTCTTCTTGTTTTATAATATTGTATGATTAGTAGTTGCGTGCTTTGTCTAAACAGCCACGCATAAGACTACCGCCTGTTGGTGAATGAAAGCAGTTATTTCCATAAAAAAAAACACTTGTGTTGAGTCTAGATGTGAACACTGATTCATTCTGGCACCGACGAGAGAGCTTTCGGTCCCCTCGAGTTTCATTTCAAACAGCGACTCCGCTGAGCTCTGAAAGGTCGCCGTCTGAACGTGCGGCGGTGAAACTGCGTGCCTGTCACCACAGATCTGCCAGTCTCTCTAAAGGCTGTTATGTGGGATGACAGGAAATAAGCTATTTCAGGGCACAGATGCTTTGCTGCTCTGGCCCTCACCTTGCTGTCTCAACAGCTGGTATTAGGCGGTAAGACTTGATTTTGGTGCTTGGAATAGACAGCTATACACAGTTCTGCTGTGATTTATTAAAAATAGACATCAGTGTTAGATAACCTTTCTGTTGCTTATACAACACTAGACTTTTTTTTATATATAGAAATTATTTAACCTAGAAGTCCTTTGTGGTTTTCTGAGGAAGACCCAGCTAGGGAGGAATACTGTGGCAATGTATTAGACAAAAGATCTAATGGAACGTTTAAATACACCAATAAAGTAAAACAAGTGAGAATCAACAGAATACCAATACATGCTCCTGCTTCAGACAGTTTACCCTTCAGTTGCCGACTACTTCATAAGAGCTCACTGGCGACAAATGCAGTCAACATTTAGTGCACTCTGAATGTGCTTCCATATCTAAGATGCAACAAAACAATGTAGATAATCTGCCAATGGAATAAGATTTTTGCACTTAAAATAGGAATAAGTCATCTCCATCAACTTATTTCAAGTGCATTATATCTAATCTTATTTTTGGGGTAAAATTACTCTTTCCATTGGCAGATAATATTATTTACCTGCTCAAATCAAGGACAAATACACTAATTTCAAGAAGATTTTACTTATTTTTAGTTCTGTTTTTGCAGTGTATTTGCAAAAACCAGAAATATATGTTTTGAGAATGTTCATTCAAACAAATAATTGATGAAAACAAAATGGACTCGGCTACAGAGGCACGGCGCATGTTCGCCTTCATGGGAAGGCAGGGGCCACCGTTATTTTTTCCCCCTCATTTTTTTAAATAGTTTTACATTTGACCAGAGTCCGTGTCAGTACAGGGCTGTCAGAACCTGGTGTTGTCTGGTGGTTTCACAGATGAGAGCCGGTTTACTCTGGGCTGACTTGACGGATGTGTAAGGGTCTGGTGAAGCGGCGGTGAACGTCCTGCTTCCTGCTCGTTGTTCAGCATGATCAATTTGGTCAGTGTTGGTCTGGGGTCTGGTCCGCTTTTAGATTCTTCACTGGTGCTGTGGGTCCTGGGTTCCTACAGGTGCATGATAACGCCCGACCTCATGTGGCAAGACAATGTTGGTACCTCTTGGAGGATGAAGGAATTGCCTAAATCCAACAGACTATCTCTGGGACGTCACATTTAAGTTCATCTGACGCCAGCGGGTTGCATCTCACACTGTCCAGGAGCTATAATGTGGCATCCCTATGTTTCCTAACACAATGCTTATTCCATATCTGCTCGGATGTCCAGCAGTATTTTCTTCATAGTATACAAGGCAGCTAAAACCAGATCAACTTGTTGGACTTTTATTGTTGGGTTTCAACCTGAACTTGATTAAGTGGTTTATCAATCAAAGCCCGATGTCTCTTGTTTGCCTCTAAGGCAGCAGGTCTCAAGCTCCAGTCCTTGAGGGCTGTTGTCCTGCAGCTTTTAGCCGTGTGTCTCTGCTTCAACACACCTGACTCCAATATGAAGTCATTAGCAGAGCTCTGCAGAGCTTGAATCCATGCTAGGAGGCGGTTTAGCCATTTGATTCAGGGTTGTAGGGCAAGGGACACGTCTAAAAGCTGCAGAGCACCGGCCCTCGTGAATTTGAGTTTGACATCACTGCGTCTCAAGGCATTATTATAAGTCATCCTCATTATTGTGACTATCTCTACAAAAACAGGAGTTTTGGCAAGTTTAGTGATATATACATGCCCCTTATAGAAGTAAATGTTGCAGCCCATCAGTCTGAGAAGGGTTATAAGGAATTTCTCAAATAATGAGAATTGCACCACAAAGAGAAAGATCACTTACAAGTAAAAAAATAACATTTTAGCTCATCTTACTAAAAGTGAAGGTCCAGGCAAATTTATCCCAAGTTAAGACCGTGCACCGCTCAAAGAAATCTAAAAAAAAAAGAAAAAAAAAGAGAAATCTCAAAATGTTTCATCTCAGACTGTACCTGCATCAGCTGTAAGAATTTTAAATGTGAAAGTTTATAGGGGGACAATCGAAAGAATAATAAAAAAAAGACACGTATGGCTCATTTGGATGGGTTGCCAGGATACAGCTTTTGCTCTAAAAGACTAACATGCTTAAATTGGCATAGAATAGAAATATTCTTTATCTGCCACAGTGGGGAAATGCATGCGTAATATAAGCAAAGTGAAAGCCAAATGGAAGCATGCTGATGCACATGAAGGTAAAAATCTAAAAGAAAAAGAGAATAAGAGACAAGTAAGGGCAAGTTTAGGCCATGAGAAATAATGATAATCATTCAAAGTTTATGCACGTTTCAACAATCCTGGACAGTTATTAAAAATCAGCATACTCAGATCAAAAGAAATGCGTAGCCGTGTATTGTTGATTAAAAAACAACATAATATTTAGAAAGAAGGAAAAACCAGCAGGGATGTAAACACTCACTGAGTGTGTTGGGAGCAGTGGTGGGAGGAAGGATCTGCAGTAATTTACGTCTAAATGATCCACAAGTTATCTGGAACGATGTTCTCTGGATAGATGAGACGGAAGAGGAGATGTTGGCCCATTGTGCACAGCGGCGTGTTTGTGGAAAAACCATAACCGCCCAAACACTTCAAACTAAATGTCAAGTACAGCGTTGGGGAGCTGATGGTTTGGATCTGCTCTGTAATCACAGGATCGTGGTACTTTGGTATCCAACTGGTTGACATGCTGTGGTTGGACCTTAAAAGTTGTGCAAAACACAATAAACTAAAATCATTTAAAAAAAAAGGAGCGGACCCGAGTTCTTGAGCAGTCAAAAACTGCATCAGATTGTTGTTTAAGTGTAGAACTATCAAACAAGGTCCAGGAGCAGCTTAAGGGCTTCTCCCAGGGGAGGTTGTTCAGAAGACGGTGTCCAAACGACCCGGCTGTCCCGTGCCATGCCAAAAAGATCCTCTGCCTTCGCATAGACAGCCTTTTCACACTGCAAAAAGAGAACTAAAAATAAAATTCTCTTGAAATGAATGTATTTCTCTTTGATTTGAGCAGGTAAATAAGATTATTTGCCAATAGAATAAGTATTTTTACCCTTAAAATATTTAGTTGTTCCTATTTTAAGTGTAAAAAAATCTTATTCCATTGGCAAACAATTTTATTTACCTGCTCAAATCAAGGGAAAATACTCTCATTTCAAGAAATACTTTCGTATTTTTTGTTCTATTTTTGCAGTGCATATAAAGCCATCAAACAGGAGAATCAGCTCCCAGTCTGTCTGAAGCCGCATGCTGACTACAAAACCTTTTCTAAAAACGTACAGAAATATTTAAGTGAAAATCAGCTGTCTGCATCAATCCAAGTCAAATGTTCCTGATAATATTTATGTACTGTAACTGCATTTCTTTTTTTACAATTCACAATCTCCTTTTAGCTTAGAAATGTTAATGATGTTGTACAAATATAATGTTGAATATTTTGAATGTCGTTTTATAATCTAAGGTGTTGTAAACCTGCCCAGGGACTGCAGATGGAAACTGGCATACTGCAAAAACACAAAATCTTATCAAGTGTATTTAATTTCAAGTCAAAACCACTCATCACACTTAATACCAGTCAAAACCATCTAGGGAGATACATTTAAGTTAGATATACCAACTTGTTTCAAGGCAATACAACTTGAAAATCTTGATAAGTGAAATAGTCTTGGAAAAAAATCTTGTTTAGAGTGATTGCTTAATTAAAACAAGCTTTTTTGACATTTCACAAGAGTTTGAAGTTTTTGTAGGGGTTGTAAACTATGAAAAATCTTGTTTCAAGAAAAGAAGTTCACTTGAATTAAGACAAATCTGCTTTATTTTTAACTGCATATAAACAACGCACTGCAAAAACTGATGTTTTGTGTTCTTTAAAATTTGTGTTTTTGTTCTAGATTTGAATAGGTAAATAAGATTATCTGCCAATGGAATGAGGATTTTGACCCCTAAAATAAGATGATTAGATATACTGTACTTGAAATAAGATGATGGAGATGAATTGTTCCTATTTTAAGTGCAAAAATCTTATTCTATTGGCAGATCATCTTATTTACTTGGCCAAATCAAGGAAAAATACACTATATTTAAGAACATTTTACTTATTTTTAGTTCCGTTTTTGCATTGCATGATAAATTCACAGAGCTAACTCTGGTACAAAACATCTTTTCTTTGAAAGAATATTGTGTTTTGTACAGTGTCCCTGCTAAACAAACTAATAAACAAACTGTGTACTTTGAGATTTTTCCCACTTCGTAATGCATAAAACAAATATCCTGCAGCAGGCCACATAGATGCCTTCCAGTGTTCGGTTTGAGGACCGATGTTTCATCAACTCTCGTTTTCTCCGTCACTAACAGACACCACACCAACCCTGTGGGCACAGAGTGGCGCTGGAAGATGGACCCCGCAGAGAAAATCCTGCAGGATGCCCTGGAAAAGCACCAGAACATGATACGGCAGTTCAGAGGTGAGTGTTCTGGCTTGGACTTTTGCGTTTGGACTCCAGGAAGAGGTTCTCGTCGCGCACAGCAACAGCACTGTTTGTCATGCACACGTTGCCTTCCTCGCAGTTTTCAGCTTGCTGCTCGCGACCTCTCTCAACCTTGAGGGTAATGAAGCAGCGTGAAGATTAAAATGCGGCTGTGGCGCCTGCTGTTTCGTCCCACGCTCGCTATAGTGCCTCATAAATCACTTTTCAACTGTGTTCCTCTCCCTCTCTCACACAGACGGTGTATTTTCCCCTCATGGCACTTCCACCATCAGCTTAGATTGTTTCTGTCTGTTCAGTTGATGCTTTACAGAGTTGCTGCTGAACTGAGATCCTAGAAGCTTATTTTAACCTTTTTTTTGTAAAGAAATGAGACGCTTCGATGGATTTGGAGCTTGATCTTTACTACACATGCCGCTAGCTTTGGCATATTCTTCTCTGGCAGCTTCCAGTTTGGCTGAAAGCAGCTGGTTGTTGGTCGAAAGCTCAGTCAAAACAAATATTAATCCTGTGAGTAATAATCTGAACAGGCAGAGATGGTGAGTAGATCTTAGACTTCTATGAAGGCAAACACAATCTAACTGGAAAAAATAGTTTTCTTGTTTTTAAAGTTGAGTCCAACCTTCAGCCTAGATTAAGAATATATGTTTTGACTGTCCCTGTAGCTCTACGCTTCTCCACACTGCAAAAAGATAACTAAAAATAAGTAAAATTTTCTTGAAATGAATGTATTTGCCCTTTATTTTAGCAGGTAAATAAGATTATTTGCCAATGGAATGAGTATTTTTACCCCTAAAATAAGTTAGAAATACTGCACTTGAAATAAGGTGATGGAGATGACTTGTTCCTATTTTAAGTGCAAAAATCTTATTCCATTGGCAAATAATCCTATTTAGCTGCTCAAATCAAGGAAAAATTTCTTATTTTTAGGTCTATTTTTGCAGTGCAGGAGTGAATGCTGCTTGTCGGGACTTTGATGCAATCAACTGGTTCCCTTATATAGGAAATCTTTGACCAATCTGTATAATATGATTGAATTTGACTTTGTAAAGTGCCTTGAGATGACATGTTTCATGAATTGGCGCTATATAAATAAATTATATAGCTGAGCAGCTTTTTAACAGAGTCATCTGGTATTTTGATGATTTGACCAAAAGTCTTTCATGTTGGAGGGCCTCCTTGCCATCACCCTAATCTTTAGCAGCCTCCTCCACAAATTTTATACCTGATAAAGTCGGGACTCTAGATGGGCTACGCCAAAGCTTTCAGGTAGAAGAAACTAGTGGTAAGATATGTAAACTTTTTTTTTTTTTAACAAAACAACAGTTTAAGTTAGGGATCACCAACCGTTTTGAACTGAGAGCTACTTTATTGGTGTTGTCGTACGAAGGGCTACCAGTACTGACTTTTGAACTAGAAGAGTCAGATATCACCTTAACTTTATGTTAAATAACATTTTTCATGCTTTGTTATAGATATTGTAATTTTTAAATCTATATACATGCATGTGTGAATAAACAGGAAGAATAAAGGAATAAATTAAAGTTTTAGATGCAGCTCACTGGTGGATTGGGCTTTTTTTTTAGAACAGGCTTGTGGGCCCCACATGTGGCCCTCGGGGGCTACTTGGTGCCTGCGGGCACCGTGTTGGTGACCCCTGGTTTAAGTTTTAATAAAACTTTTTATCAAATATGTGAAAAAGCAAGCAAAAAATCAAACTAAAAAATAAACCATTTGTGATGCTTTTCAGTATGGGAACCACCTTAAACTGAGACCAGCAAACCTCAGTATTATACAGAGCCTAAAGAAAGCCCATCTATTCTACTCTGTCATTATAGATGACTAGAAGACTCATTGTCATTATTAGTTTTGTTTATTCCTATGAAATATGTCCTAACTCATCCCTCAGGGAGCAGGGACTTGCTCACACTGCAAAACGAAATTAAAAATATGTAAAAATTTCTTGAAATTAGTGTATTTGTCCTTAATATGAGCAGGTAAATAAGAGGATCTGCCAATGGAATGAGTATTTTTACACCTAAATAGGAGAATTAGATAAACTACACTTGAAATAAGATGATGGAGATGAGTTGCTCCTATTTTAAAGAGCAAAAATCTTATTCCATTGGCAGATCATGTAAACTTGCTGCTCAAATCAAGGACAAATACACTAATTTCAAGAAAACGTTACTTATTTTTAGTCATGCTTTTGCAGTGCAGGGACCCAGAGTGGCAGTCTTTGGGATTCAAACCTGTTAACTCTCAGCTTTACCTGGACACAATTGGTTAATTTCCCGCACTTTGCCAGTTTTCTCATCTTTTATGAGCACCCTGTGACTCCATGTGTTTGTGCAGTTACTTCAAATTCTAGTTGCATCTTCTAGCCGTCATGTGGCCCAGCGGTTTGAACTTTTCATCTGTAAAACTTGGATTTATAACTGTACTTGTAACTCTGCTCAGTTTGCCACTTAGCCATTGTTGACTTGAGCTCTTTGGCCTTCAGAGGTATAATCTCCTCTCTCCCCTGACGTATTTCCCTCCAGGGGTCCCTGGAGTGAAGCCTGAGCGGTACGAGGAGGGTTTGGCTGTCAGGCACTGTGCCCTGTCCTTGGTGGGCGAGCCAATCATGTATCCGGAAATCAACACCTTTCTTCGCCTCCTCCACGCTCATAAAATCTCCAGTTTCCTGGTAACAAATGCACAGTTCCCAGAGGAAATCAGGTGGGTAAAATAAGGATCCTCTCAATGTGTTGTTGAGGGGCTTTCAGATTTATTTATTTTTTATTTCAGAGCGTGATAAAGAAGTAAACAAGTGATCAAACATCTTAAATCATCCCTTCTTTCTTCATATTCTGTCCAATCCTAACAGACTTGGCAAAGATCCGGTTTTATAACTCTGCATTGTAGCAAGACATGAATAAACTAGAGTTGTTTCAAAGCTTCTAGTTTGAATATATGGAACAACTTTTTTAGGTGCATGGAGAAGTTAAGGGTCAGCTAAAATAACAAGTTGTAGCCAGACATACACTGCAAAAATGGATCTAAAAATAAGTCAAACGTTCTTAAAGCTAGTGTATTTGTCCTTGATTTGAGCAGGTAAATAAGATTATTTGCCAATGCAATGAGTATTTTGACCCCTAAAATAAGATAATTAGACATCCTGCACCTGAAATTAGATGATGGAGATGAGTTGTTCCTATTTTAAGTGCATAAATCTTATTCCATTGGCAAATCATCTTATTTACCTGCTCAAATCAAGGACAAATACACTTAACTTTAAGAACGTCTTACTTATTTTTAGATTCATTTTTGCAGTGTAGAGGCAGCCCATCAGAAAGCATCGGCCTTCACACGCCTCAGAGCTTTTGCAGAGTTTCTAATTCAAGTTTGATGTTTAAACTATTTTTTTATCTAGCACAACGTCTTCCTAACCCAATGCATGGTGCAGATATTTTTGTTTATGAGGAAACTATTTATGTGATTTACTAGTGGTTCCCCCCATCAAAGTCTGGAACTGGGGATTTGTCTTAAAAAAACACGCTGTACTAGAACATTTGAGAGGTTCTCTGAATGTGAAGGGACAGACGGCGTGAGGATGAATCTTGAAATGATCAGCATCTTTAAACTTCTCTGTCCAGAACCACCTCAAGCTTGTCAAGACATGCCACAAACAGCCATGTCCTACATCTCAGCTAACGAGGCTGTCAGCGGCTCACTTATCACCACCTGTCCTTCAAGGTGAACGCAAGGATACCAGTCAGCAGCTATATTTTTCTTTCCAGCTGAGCTGCCTGGGTGAAGATGAGCTGTTTCCGTCCCTTTTAGAGGACAGAACCACTTTTTACTGTCATTTTTGTCATTTAAAAAATGGCTCATTTCCACGAGTATCATCTTCTAATAGCTAACTGTAGCTAATAGCTACAGTCGTCGTGTGAAATGGTTTTTGGCATTGTTGCCAAGTCCGCTTGTTTTTTCTAAAGTTGCTTGTAAATTCCATAAGTCATGTTTTTTTGGGCTTGTTACTTAACATGTAGTCGTGCATTTGGTCTTTTAAAAAGCGACTATAAAGACAGGCAAAGAGACCTGTGAACATGTACTTTCTAACTGTGTCTAGTGGCTTATTTAACTGTGCTTTTAGGATGTTGCAAATTAAGCCACAAACTAGTAGGCAAAAATGATGCCTGATATAAAGGATATGAAATGAATATCCAAACGCCTTGCCATACTGGTTCTGTTGGGTTTTCTATGTAAAAAAACCAATTTTCTCTTCACCAGAAACCTTAAACTACTCTAAGAACTAGTAGCTGGACTTTCAGACTCTAGTTTTTCACTATCACAATAATCTAATTGCGATTTTTTTTTTTATCTTAATATTGCGATTTAATGCAATTATTCTATTTCATTATATTAGTTTAATTTATCATATCTTTTTAAACATATACAAACAACAAATCAATCTGTTTCATCGCTGTGCAGATCAGGTGCTAAAAGAGCCACTGCGTCTCAACTCTGAGCAGAAATGATTGCGTTCTGCCTACGATATATTTCAACCAAAATTATGATTTGATTTGGACTTTTCTCTGCATTAACCACAAGCAACAAAAATGGCCTCTTGATAAAGATGTTTGTAAACAATGATTATTTAAAACAAGAACTTTTAATGTTTTTATTAATCAGAATATTATTCAAGATAACAGCTTTTAATTGATTTGGGCATCAACCCTTGTTGAACATAAAGTGCAACCAACAAACAAGTCTGTATTATAAACTGGTTGACCAGAACGTAATGCTGTGGTGAGATTCCTGAAAGTTTCTGGTAAAACAGTATGATTATATAAACTCTAAAACAAGTAATAAAATTTGATTATCTCACTGCTGCATTTGTCTTCCCTTCCACGTGGAGCAAACCCACTTTAAACATTTTACTGACACCTAAAGGATGCGTCTGATTCACTAATTGTTGCATGCAGACCTCTGCGATTTGGAAATTGCCGTTTGTTTAAATTGCGATTATATTGCAAATGTGATTAATTGTTCAGCCCTAATCACAATATAACTGTATGCACAACTGCTTTAAATGAATTACTGTGATTTTAGATCCTATGGCTTTAATATATTTTAAAAACACTTGTTTAATGGTATATTGGATGTCAAGTCCCTGGGTGACCTACAAAATAACAGCGGCAGAGACTGGCGACCACCTTTTGGCGGGTTGGTGGGCATTATTTCTCTTTTACGCGAATAAAGTCATAAAACTGCCATTATAGGTTGTAATTTTATGAAAACTCTTGCCCCTGTCTTAAAATGAGGAATGTTGAGCATCTTGTGAACTTATACTCTGGTGTCGGTTTCCCAATTAAGGAAATACTAAATCTTTTCAGCAAGTCAGCATTAAATTCTTATTAGGGTCAGGATTTTGAAATGATCGTGCAACAGCATTGTTTCTTTTTGTTACTATCGCTTTAATGTCGCCATATGCCGTCATTAAAGATTTCTAATTCCACTTGCAGGGAATGCACATTTCGACGTTTCTTATATTCCTGACTATCATTTTTGTAAAGTTGTGGGAAAAGTACTTACCCAAACTGTATTCCAATACACTAAATATGAGTACATCAAACTGTAATAGTGTATGCAGAACAGTGCATCAATGCGAGGACTCTCTTTTTATTATAGCAATAAATTAATGTAGATTTCTACTAACCTAATCAGTATTATTTTGCCATTTTAATGTCTCAACAATAACTCCAAGAAATTTTGTTGATGACACTGTGGGCATCTCTATACCATCAATAACAATTATACGTAATAATGATGCAGTGATTCATGCAAAAGGAGGCCCAACCAAGTATTGAGTGCATAGAAGTGAAAAGACTGAATTTTCTGTATGAGATATGCTTTTCAAAT
Source organism: Fundulus heteroclitus (assembly GCF_011125445.2). Taxonomy (NCBI): domain Eukaryota; kingdom Metazoa; phylum Chordata; class Actinopteri; order Cyprinodontiformes; family Fundulidae; genus Fundulus; species Fundulus heteroclitus. The sequence continues at coordinate 37,667,226 of NC_046378.1, read as the reverse complement.
CACCATAAATAATATTCAGCTTTTCTGAGACACTGAAGTTTGGGTTGTTATTATTTGTGAGCTGCAATCATCAGAAATACAAGCAATAGAGTAAAAAACTATTTCACTCTAAAATACCGCTCAAACGTTTGGAGTCACCCAAATAATGTCTCACATTTTATTAATCAAATGAGTTGCAAAATGAAATGGAGAAACAATGATTTGTAAATGAAATAATAATTTTGTCCGTCAAACTTTTGCTTTCACCAAATAATTCTCCTTTTGCAGCAGTTACAATGCTGCAGACCTTTGGTGTTCTGTCAGTTTGTTGAAGGAACCGGAGGAAATGTCCCCCCTGCTTCCTGAAGCTCCGCCCACAAAGCTGGAGCGGCTTGATGAGCTCAGCCTGCGCGCCATACGGTCAAGCTGCTCCCACACCAGCTCAGTGGGTGGAGATCTGGTGCCTGTGCTGGACACTCCACTATAGACAGAATATCTAGACTGTATTTCTGATTCATTTAAGGTTATTTTAACTGAAGAAAATGATGCCTTGTATTAAAAATATAAGGTCATTTCTAAGTGATCCCAAACGTTTGAGTGGTTGTGTCTGTGTGATTAATCTATATGGGTCTTTCTTTCTGAAACGTGTGACAATAAATATTTTTTTGTGATATTCTAATGTTTCTGAGTGGTTCTTGTATATTTTTAAGTGGCCGATTTGATCCCCTCCCAACAGCCTTAAAATGTCTCCTTAGCAGAGCGTCCCCGTCATGGACTTTTGCTGTTTCTCCAGGAACCTGGTGCCAGTGACTCAGCTGTACGTCAGCGTGGACGCCAGCACCAAGGACAGTCTGAAGAAGATCGATCGGCCGCTTTTTAAGGACTTCTGGCCTCGTTTCCTTGACAGCCTCAGGGCTTTGGGAGAGAAAGTGAGTTCTGCTAACTTTGGTTTAAACATTGTTGGACTATAGATATTTTATCTTAATACCTTTAAAACAAAACGTTTCCATCCATCCCTCACTCACTCACTGTATCCTCCTTTCCTAACTCCTTAATATTTACTTCCTAACTCCGCATGCTTCCTTCCTTACTCCCTAATGCTTCCTTTCTTCCTAATTGTGTTGTCCTTCCTTCCTTCCTTCCTTCCTTCCTTCCTTCCTTCCTTCCTTCCTTCCTTCCTTCCTTCCTTCCTTCCTTCCTTCCTTCCTAACTCCCCAATTTTCTGTTCTTTCCTAACTCTTCCTTCCTTCCTTCCTTCCTTCCTTCCTTCCTTCCTTCCTTCCTTCCTTCCTTCCTAACTCCCCAATTTTCTCTTCTTTCCTAACTCTTCCTTCCTTCCTTACTTCGTTCGTTCGTTCCTTCCTTCCTTCCTTCCTTCCTAACTCCCCAATTTTCTCTTCTTTCCTAACTCTTCCTTCCTTCCTTACTTCGTTCGTTCGTTCCTTCCTTCCTTCCTTCCTGACTTAATTCTTCCTAACTCCCCAATTTTCTGTTCTTTCCTAACTCTTCCTTCCTTCCTTACTTCGTTCGTTCGTTCCTTCCTTCCTTCCTTCCTTCCTTCCTTCCTTCCTTCCTTCCTGACTTAATTCTTCCTAACTCCCCAATTTTCTGTTCTTTCCTAACTCTTCCTTCCTTCCTTCCTTCCTTCCTTCCTTCCTTCCTTCCTTCCTTCCTTCCTTCCTTCCTTCTTTTCCTTCCTTCCTTCCTTCCTTCCTTCCTTCCTTCCTTCCTTCCTATCTTCCTAACTCCCCAATTTTCTCTTCTTTCCTAACTCTTCCTTCCTTCTTTACTTCGTTCGTTCGTTCCTTCCTTCCTTCCTTCCTTCCTGACTTAATTCTTCCTAACTCCCCAATTTTCTGTTCTTTCCTAACTCTTCCTTTGTTCCTTCCTTCCTTCCTTCCTTCCTTCCTTCCTTCCTTCCTTCCTTCCTTCCTTCTTAACTCCTCCTTTCTTATTAATTCTTCCCTCCTTCCCCCCTTAGTCATTGAGTCGTAGCTCCATCTCCTTCCTTTCTTCCTACACGGTTTTTCGTGTAGGAAACCTGTTTTTGTGTTTCAGCAACAGAACAACGTAAAACATCGGTTTAACCACCATAACATAAAATCACAGGTTCAGGGAAACGGACCACAAAACTCTGCTTCTCATCCACTGATTATTGTTCCTGGACAATAATTTGAGCAATTCAGTTCCATGAAACTTGTGCTTCAGTTGTTTGTAAAATAAATTTCCACACACCAAGGTTAAGTCGTCATGTAGCCAGAAACACATTGTTTCTCATATTCCCTCTTCTAAGTCATCTGTGGTTTGCAATGACTTACAATGATTCCTGAATGTCCGCTGTAGTTGGGTTGTCTTTAGTCTGTCCTACAAATAGATTTCTACCAGTGATGGAAAACTTTGGAGAGGCTCAAATTTTTGTCCTTTAAGGTTTAAAAACAATTTAGATTAATCTTACATTAATTGCAGTACTTTTATGATATAAATACAGCTATTAGTTTGTTTGCAGATAAAACATTACAAACAATCGATCCTTAATGTTACTTTTAACTCATGGTTTTCTGCCATTTAGAATATTTATATATTTTATTTAAATAGCTTCAAGAGGTTGATAGGCTGCCTCCCTCAATGAGCATTGCTAATGTACGAAAGATTTGGTGATTTCTTGGAATTTTAGTACAGTTTTTATTCCCTTTGGGACATTTTGGAACATTGCTTGCCTTTAGTTTTCCATCTTTCTGAAGATGACATACCAGAATAAAATGTCATCATGAAAACAAATAGATGTGATGAGGAACTGACTTCTTTAAATCAGGAATGCCTTGTTTCTAGATGCTAGAAAAAAATAGATCATACCTAATGAATGCTTATAAAAACTAAAGAAGGTGAAAGAAAAGATTTTAACTGTAAATTTCTAGAGACCCTTGCACTAGTTGCAGTTAGAAGCCAAATTAAAATACCATTGTTTTTTTTCCTCCTAAATCACTTTTTCATTTATCTTAATTCACACAAACAGATTTGGATGCTTGTCCTGTTGTGAAAAGTTACCTTGTTAATCATTCATGCTGAAAATCGTTTTTCAAATAGTTTCAAAGTCCAGAAATAATTATTAGTTTGCTTTTTCAATTTGAGTAGACTCTGTATATTTTAGCACTAAAAAGCAGCTTGCCTTTGTGCTATGAGCTCAGAATAGCTTCATATATTAGCTTTGATTAAATCCATTTATTTGCGTACCTTTAGTCATTTGATTGTGCTGAGTAATTAGGTTATCATCTGTATAACAATGCTGTTTTGGAAGCTATAATTAAAGGCAGAGTTAATTCACACATTAAATTCAGTTGTGTTAATATGTTGAATGGGTTTCCTCATTATTATTATTATCTTACTGTGATTGCTCTCTGTATTTAATTTAATTTAATGTTGTCTTTGGTTTTTGTTTGAATGACGCCTATGTTTTCTCCTCGAATTGTTAATTTTATTGTACCGCATATATGTAACGGATTTATCCTTGTACAGTTTTTAAACAATACTTCCCCTCCTGAAACCTGCTTAAATAACCTCATTTCTGACCTTTCTGTTAATGGAAGAAATACACTGTTAAGTTTTACACTTGGAAAAAAATCCTCTGTAAAAAACAACAGTGTGAACTGATCCTTTTAATTGATGGGATAATTTATCTTTATTGAATTGTAAGATTGAACAATCCATCATTAAAGTAATAGCTGGTAATCCAGTTCAGAAACACTTTTTGTTATACTGGGTAAAATCGTCCTTGCATCCTGAAAGTAGTCAATACATTATGTTTACAGAAAAAGGAGGTTAGAAAAAAAACATTCAATCATTTTTCAAAGTAATTTCTATCAAATCCTCCTGACAGATGGTTAAACGTTTTCTAAGAAAACCCAGCAGATTTCATCGGGTCATTGACTTGCAGCATACACTCCTCCTGGATGAGCATAGAGCCACAGTGGACAGTCGCTTGCATCGAATCATTGGCTTTTCAGCAATCTCTCATAGTATGCGAGTAGTGACAGCAGAAAGGATTAACTCCCTTTTAGCATAAAAAAAAAAACTCCAGTAGATCTGCGCTCAGTGTGAATGGCCATCCGCCACGACCGCCTGGGAGATTTAGAAGACTGAGCAGACATGTAAAAGAACACAGAACCACTGATCCAGGAGTACTTTCTATTTGACAGAAAGGAAATAACAGGGAAATGGCAGCAATAGCTCCATAGATGTTTTAATGTAGGAAATAAACACAGCTTAGCATAAGAAGATCCAGTTTTCAAACCTACAGGATGAAATGGAAACACTGAAAGATGGGGCCAACTGTATCGTCTACAGGACAATATTGTTGGAAGCAGTAGCTCAGCTGATACGCCCCTCCAGGATGGTATTACAGCTAAAAATCAATGCCAGGCCATATTTAGCTACTATGAAAAGGAAAAACAGAGCAAGAGCACGAAGTTAACAATCGAAATAACAAATAAACTAATGCGAAATTGGAGAGTAGTAGGAGAATGTAGTGAGGGCATGTGGTCATTTAGGTCCTCTGTTTGATCATGTTAAGCTTGTTCTCTAACATGCTATTAAAGCCTAAACTGGATTATGATGCATAAATAGAGATTATTTACATAGTTTATGATCTGTGAAATCTTTACTTTATTCAAAAAATGGGAGGGGCTAAAATGTTAACAGCTGGAATATCCTAACTGAGATACAAAGAACAATTTTGTTAAATTCTATTTTATTCTAAAACGCACTATTGTTTGTTGTGTATAATCTCCTCTTGTGAGCAGGACGTTTTGTTACATCAGTGGCTTAAAATTATTTGCTTTGATTAGGCCACCATTCTTTAACAGTAGGGACCAGATGGGGTCAATCGTAAGAACATTTGACTGCATATTGCTAAATATGTCAGGCATGGCCAGCGCTAATTTAAATCTGGAAAAAGAAGACTGTGGCTTGTAGATTGTATGTAGAGTAAATATAATTTATGTTAGAGTCGCCGATTTTACCGGAAGTGTACCCCAAGTCCCTTTTTGAATAACTGCACATGCGTAAGACCATCTTACCTGCTCTTCCGCTCTTCAGGTGGATCGCGTGTAAAAATCTCCTAAATCCACTCTGGTCTTATTTCTTTCTACTGATGCCTTCCTCTTTTTCCTATAAACATGAACGCAGTTCGCTTCTTGTGACTCTCAGTCTTGTTTAAAGTCTACGGTGAGAGCAGCTGAGCTACAATGAAGGGCTAACACCAAAGCTAACTGCTAAGCTAACCGCTAAGCTAACAGCATACATAAACACTAGAACTGCGCATGTGCAGCCAGCAAGCAGAAACTAACTAGGAATGTACACGAATACTGGCCTATGTGAGCGCATCAGAATGATTGGTATGTGGGCTAATCAATAGGTAAAATGATATCACAGGAACTTGAGGGATAAAGGGGTGTGTGGGCAGGATTAGACATGAAGGCATCTGATTGGTTCTTTTCATTAGGACTGAATGGAAATATACTTATTAAAATTGGTCAGAGTTTTTACAGGCCTACAGCTCCTTTTTCTGAATACATCATTTATTGACTACTATCAGAATGGAAGGACCATTTCACCCAGTATAACATAAAAAGTTTCTGAACAGGATTGGCAACTATAGCTTTAAATGTGGCAGACTGTAAACAGCATTTGTACCCGTTTAAATGAATCCAGACACAATTCTGCCTATATTTTCTAATAGGAAATGCACGAAAACAAAAACTGTTATGAAAAAGAGATTTGATCATTTAGGACACATGAGTAAATTTCTCTTATTTTGCCCTATGGAAATAAACATCTAATAATAATTCGTCAGAGGTTTTACGTTTTAATGTTGTGGTGCACTCCTTCCCCACTACTTCTCCGGCTCTGCTTCACGTTTGACAGCCTCTCTCCTTAACTCCACCTGGCCCCCTGCCATTACTCTGGGAATTGTCAGAGTTGTGCGTCCGTGTCAGATTTGGAACCGAGACAGCTCGAAATACCCCACCTCCCTGCTGCTACCGGCCAATTATCCTCCTCTCTACTGGGTTGAAAGGACCTAATGTTACAGATAACCTTCCAGTTCAAGCTAGAAATTGGAAGGAAAAGAAGGGAGAGCTGCCGTCCTTTCTACCGTTGTGGTTCATATTGCTGGGTGGCAAAGACGTGAGCGGAGACGACTGAGAGTCATCAGAGACTTATTTTTCTTTGGATTAGCCATTTCTCATGATAATTTATCCTCACCGTCATGTTTCCGACATCTCATATTCATCTTTCTTTGCTTATTCTCCCCCTCCATCACGTTGTCACGTATGCGCTACCTGCTGATATACAGCAGCGGCGCCTTGAAGTCAGCGCGTGGACTTTAAGCAAAGCCTTTTCATCTCTTTTGTTCATCAAGTAGAAAATAAATCCCCGCGTGGTGCAGATCATATCTTCTTGGTGATTAGAGCTCACCTGAGTGATATCCTGGATTTGTCATGTTCGTGTTTAGCAGTATGTAACCGAATAATTTCCTATTATTTATGAGCTATAACCCCTGTGTCTTAAAGAACAAACCGTATTTAAAATCCATCTTTTAAACATGCAGTAGGAACGGCGCGTAAATAGTACCGAGCAAGTATTTCTCATTTCCTTATATTTGGCTTAATTCTCTTCTGTCCGTCTTTAAAGGTTTTGCTTTGGATTTGCAGACGCACGTTTTAACTGTTTTAATTCACGCCAATCTACCTTTAATCATTTATAGTCAAAGGAAAATTCATAATCTCAAGGTTGAACCGTTGTTGCATCTTTACCAAGCAGATGGGCAAGAACGTAACGTAAACTGGATCTATAGGAACTTTACTAGAAATCTGTCACAAAGACACAATTTGAACCCTTTTCATTTGATGATTCGATGGCAAATAATTCAATTCAATTCAATTTTATTTATATAGCGCCAAATCATGAAACATGTCATCTCAAGGCACTTTACAAAATCAAGTTCAATCATATTATACAGATTGGGTCAGATTATACAGATTGGTCAAAAATGTCCTATATAAGGAAACCAGTTGATTGCATCAAAGTCCCGACAAGCAGTATTCACTCCTGGAGAACCGTAGAGCCACAGGGAGAGTCGTCTGCATTGTACATGGCTTTGCTGCAATCCCTCATACTGAGCAAGCATGAAGCGACAGTGGGAAGAAAAACTCCCCATTAACGGGAAGGAAAACCTCCGGCAGAACCGGGCTCAGTATGAACGGTCATCTGCCTCGACCGACTGGGGTTACAGAAGACAGAACAGAGACACAACAAGAGAAACAAAAAAGCACAGAAGCTCACATTGATCCAGTAATCTGTTCTACATTAGATGGTAGTAGCGGGTGAGCCGTCTTCTCTGGATGATGTCACAGTTAACAGAACGCCAGACCAGGTGTACCTACTATGAAGAGAAAAGAGAGAGAACAGGAAGTTAAAGCTGAAATGACAACAGTCATTTCAATGTAATACAATGCAAAACTGGAGAACAGTAGACTGAAGAACAGTAGAAATCAGTAGAGTGAGAAAATTAGACCCTGATGTCCTCCAGCAGCCTAGGCCTATCACAGCACAACTATAGAGATAGCTCAGGGTATGAGCCACTCTAACTATAAGCTTTGTCAAAAAGAAAAGTTTTAAGATTAGTCTTAAAAGTAGACAGGGTGTCTGCCTCACGGACCAAAACTGGGAGTTGGTTCCACAGGAGAGGAGCCTGATAGCTAAAGGATCTGCCTCCCATTCTACTTTTAGAGACTCTAGGAACCACCAGCAGACCTGCAGTCTGAGAGCGAAGTGCTCTGTTAGGAACATACGGGGTAATCAGAGCTCTGATATATGATGGAGCTTGATTATTAAGGGCTTTATACGTTAGAAGGAGAATTTTAAATTCTATTCTTGATTTAACAGGAAGACAATGAAGGGAAGCTAAAATTGGAGAAATATGATCCCTCTTGTTGATTTTCATCAGAACTCTTGCTGCAGCATTTTGGATCAGCTGAAGGCTTTGAACTGCATTTTGTGGACTTCCTGATAGTAAAGAATTACAATAGTCCAGCCTTGAAGTAACAAATGTATGGACTAGTTTTTCAGCATCACTCCTGGACAGAATGTTTCTAATTTTGGCGATATTCCGGAGGTGAAAAAAGGAAACTCTGGAAACCTGTTTAATAGACAGAAGGACACAGTTTGACGGAGAGAAAATGGTATTTCAACACTAGCTAGGTGATTTCAAAAGAGCTACTAGATGAAAACGTGCCATGTAGTAGATATTTATCTAAAGAATCATGCATCCTTTGTTAGGACCTTTAGATATCGTTCATCTGCTTTAGATTTCCTCTACCTGCTTATTTTCTTAGATTTTCAGGCACACAATACATACATTATGGGATAGATGATACAGTACGTTGTCCTGATCAATTACAAGGACTGGGCTGAAAATGTGTGTAAAAAAACAAAAAAAAACAAAACCCTCAGCCACTAGTCATTGTTTCAGGGTTAAAAATATGCAAATTCTCACTTCCAATTTATTTTGTGAGCCTTTTGCATGAATTTTATTATTGTGCATGTCTTTTCCTCCATCCAGAGACAGAGGACCGTTTACAGACTGACGCTGGTGAAAGCCTGGAATGTGGAGGAGCTGCAGGCCTACTCAGAGCTCATTGCACTGGGACAACCCGACTTTATTGAAGTTAAGGTAAGACTCGCCATTATCCATAAACGATCTCTTTACTCTTGCACTTTTATCGAGTATTTTTTAATTATGTGGGCTTATCTTTGATGGTTGTCTGCATTAAACAAACCACTATAGCCAGAACGGCTGGATTATGCAGAGACTGTTTGATTTGCTCTCCAGATATGTAAGATAGCAGCACTATAATAAAATAAACAGTAAAAGGCAAAAGACAGAGCAAAGGCTGGCCTACTGGCAGTGTTCTCTGGAGTTAAGCAGCAGTGTAAAAGGAAGAGTTTCTAAAAGAAATGTAAAGTCTTTAAGGGTTCTGGTGGGCCTCACATAAAGAGGAAGACTGGTCCAGATTGTGGGAGCTGCTCATTCCATTGGCAAATACTCTTATTTAGCTCCTCAAATAAAGGAAAAATACACTAATTTTAAGAAATGTTTACTTGCTTTTAGTTCCCTTTTTGCAGTGTGGACCAGCTGGAGATGGTGGGGAGAGACTGGTCAGTCCCCCTTTAAAAGGACATGCACATTTATCTAAAATTAAATTAAATTTTAATCAACGTTACTAAACTTTTATCTCATGATAAATCTTTATTTACTCAAGCCAATTGTCTTTTTATGGGAAAACTGACTGCTTCTCCCACAGGTTACAGCTCAACGTTTATGATACTTACTGTGAAATACCAGAACTACTACATTTGTCATTTTACAGGAAGATAATGTGACACTTCAGTTAGCATCACAGCGTGGTGCATTTTATTGTTTAACTTCAATACCTGCTATGACTAAGCCCATAAAAATCCTCCTTGGAGTTTATAGCCGAATCTATTGTTGGAGTAAATGAGTCCAGCCAAGGATCCATCCAGCAACAATCCTAGTTACGCATGCGTACGTCTGGGAGTGCTCAATCCTGTTCTTAGGCAATGTAAGGTCAAAACTTAAACTCTGTTAAAGGCAGTGTCCCATTCCTCACTGCAAGAATAACTGATAAAACTGTTAAAACTAAGAAATGTAGGCGGGAGACCTGTTATTTTTCACCGTATACCTTTACTGATCTTTAAGAAGATGCAAAGGATAAATGACTCGTTTTAGCGACCCCTGAAAGGGAAAACACTGAAAGCGGAAGAAGACTTTTACTTCTCTCTGTGGTCTGAACTGTTGGGCGTTGGAAGATGCTCAGGCTTCTCCACTTAATCTAAATCCATGCACCAACCTTTCCTACTGATACAGAGGTCGCACTGTGTGTATATCTATCTATCTATCTATCTATCTATCTATCTATCTATCTATCTATCTATCTATCTGTCTGTCTGTCTGTCTGTCTGTCTGTCTGTCTGTCTGTCTGTCTGTCTGTCTGTCTGTCTGTCTGTCTGTCTGTCTGTCTGTCTGTCTGTCTGTGTATATATATATATATATATATATATATATATATGTATATATATATATATATATATATGTATATGTATGTATGTATATATATATATATATATGTATATGTATGTATATATATATATATATATATATATATATATATATATATATGTATATATATATATATATATATATATATATATATGTATGTATGTATGTATGTATGTATATGTATGTATATATATATATATATATATATAATATATATATATCTATGTATGTATGTATGTATGTATGTATGTATGTATGTATGTATGTATGTATGTATGTATGTATGTATGTATATATATATATATATATGTATATGTATATATATGTCTCTCGCTGTCTGTCTGCTCTCTCTGTCCTGTCTCTGTCTGTCTCTCTCTGTCTCTGTCTCTGTCTGTCTCTCTCTTCTCTGTCTCTGTCTCATGTGTCTCTCTCTCTCTATCTGTCTCTCTCCTGTGTATGTGTGTGTGTGTGTTATCCCTGATAATTGCCTGTATATGTTCCTACTCTCCAATCTATAATTTTAATGGTTCAGCTGGGTGAACTTGGGGTTATTATTACAACATAAATAAAAATATAGATATGTCCCATTTTTTTGGAGCCTTTCAGGTTGGATATATCATTTTAGGAGTGGGCCGCGTACCCCGCTGACCTTACCGTGGCCATTGGGCGAGCATTGCATTAGTACAGCTGGTAATCGTTTGAGATGCGGTTGTCATGGCAACAGACGAGCATCAAATCTGGGTTTGTTTTTGAGAAAATCAAGGATCGATCCCAGCCGACACACGAGGGTAATCAGAAGAAAAGGTTCCTCTGTCGGTTTTTGGACATTATTACATATATAAAAAAAAGGACTGAGGATCAATTTAGTGTGAAACAGAGTCCGGTGTGGTGAAGTCTTTTTAAAAAAGACACAGATCATTCTGGTCATGCATTTTTTTATTTATTACTCGTTGTTCCTCATAGAAGCTGCGATCTCTTACATCAGCCGTAGTCGAGATTGAGAAGGGAATGGATTAGAAGAGGCCACGCTGGAGCGCTCATTGTTTCGTTCATGAATACAAGCATCCCTTTGGTGCACCCGTCATTCTCAACCACCGGACGACAAAAAAAAAGCAAAGCAAAAGAACGAATGAAAGGCTTCCCGCTGTCAAAATGAGTGTTCTTGAAATACCTGTTCCCACACAGAGCCCGGCACAAGAATAACTTCCCACATACTCTCATTTAGAGCACATTTGGGCTACGAGACAATAGAGGTTTAGTGCTTGATATTCTCCTCGGGTTGATGCATTTTCCAAACAGGGAGTTGGTGAATTTGGACCAAAAACAGAAAATAACGTGAAAGATTTTTAGAGCAACAGGAAGCAGAAATACTGCTTCCTGTTGAAACAGAAATACTGAACAAAAGTAAATGGCTAAAGATCAAGTTATGATGTTTATCATGGAAGCTTGGAAAAAAAAGAAAGAACTATGCCAAATTAAAAATACAACAGAGTCGACGCTAGGAAGCAAGAGGCTTTGTTCAGTACTTTAAAAGATTAACTTATGTTTTTGTTAAATCTCATCTGGCTGTTTCTGGGACCTGTCAGCATGGCTCCATAATAAAGCTACAAGATCAAACTGCTATCTTTGTTTTCCCTCAGCCTCGGGTGCGTTCTCATGGAGGAAAGTAATTAGGAGGATTAATTTCAGGGCTGTTATAACATCAGTGTACCCAAAAACTGCATAACCCCAGCAGAGAAGACTTTTTTTTAAAGTTTTTTGACGTCTCCAGTCAGATATGCATCTATTGCTTCATGAGTTTTCTAAATCAGTGTGGAAGATTCCACCAGTTTGAAAGAAACTTTTTTTTTTGCTGCCTCATCTATGTTGCTGTATCAGCTTGAACAAAAAAAATAGTTTTTCAGTTTCCGTTATTCAGCAAACCACAAAATCATCCTTATCTGTGTTTCTCAAACTTTTGAGGTCATTTTGATATCTTTAATGAAAGTCGTTCACGTATTTATTTCACTTCTAACTATACTTGGTTGTTTTAATATCAAATCCTGCGACAGACTGGCGACCTGTCCAGGGTGTACCCCGCCTCTCGCCCAGTGAACGCTGGAGATAGGCACCAGCACCCCCCGCGACCCCATGAGGGATAAAGCGGTTTGGAAAATGGATGGATGGATGGATGGATGTTAAAGAAGCTTTTTACGTCTCATGGCCTAACAAAAATAATTTGGTCCTTCCCAGAAATAAAAGCCATGGGAAAACAACCTAAAATGAACCACAAGTGCATTAAAGCACCTCTGTTATTTATTTAACAATGATGCCAACATATAAAGAACTTGTGAAAAACTTAGATTCAACAAGAATAGGGTAAAAAAATCTGCATTTATGATCATATTGATCATCAGCAGATGTGACCCGCAGTATAAAATCAGAAGCTTTGACAGCAATAGTAGTGAAGCACTTAAACGAGGAAAGACACGCGCTCCTTTTTGGAGCAAATGTTGCTCTCTGGGTAGATTGATCATCTTGCAATCGGTATGTTGTGGGTTCAATTCCAGCTTCCTCCTGCCTCAGGTTGATGCAGCCGTCTGTGTATGAATGCGGTGTGTTGTTTGACCTCAAGTCATAAAATTATCACCACATTTACCAATATTATCGCATACCGTGTGTTTTCCAAATGTCATGCAACCCGTGTGGAATGTCCTTTAGGGGTCAGAATTTCTGCCTATTTACCATTTAGCAATAATCCTGCAGAATCAGTCGTTGCTTTGCATTAAATGTGATTAGTTATGAGGCCATTTCTTGCCTTTTAGGAGTCCATAACATGTTTGCTCCCTGGCTACCTTGGAGGGGGATGTCCCAACAAATCCATGAACATTCCTACCGTATTTCTGTCTTTACTACATTTTTTTGCTGTCATAATCTGTCATATTCTCTTTTTATTAGTCCTTAGTCTTCTGTTGTTGTTAACTTTTCATTTCAGACCGCGAATGGAGGAAGTATTGATCCACAGCAAATGGACATTTTATTATATTGAACTGAGCGTAGTGCTAAAGAGACTGCTGGGAGCAGGGGAGTGGACTCATAATCAGAGTAAATGTGTCCAGTAGACCTCATACGGAAACTAAGACCCCCTTTATAGTTACATCTGATACTGCTTCAAAGAGGAAACATATTTTGATGATTGCCTGGACACAACAGCAGCACGTTTATCTTGAACAAATCTTAAAAGATGAAAGGAAGACTAAAAAACTTTCTAAATATTTGTTTATTTCCCTTATATTTATTTTATGATTTATTTTTTCATGAAATTTTTATCATTCTGATTATTATACTGTCTTTTTGACCTTAGAAAACGGAAACTTTTGACTTGGTTTTGAGAGAATAGTCTCTGATTTCTTTGCTGCGCTGCCGGCAAAACGTTCACTCTAATCTCCTTCATCTATTAAATCATCATCTTCTCTTTCTCCCTCTTATCTTTCTGACCCTTCCCTTCTCCTCCTTCCTGCGGTATATTGTCCGTTAGTGAAGAGATAAAAGCCCTCTGGCCGCCTGAGCAGAGAGACGGCTATGGACCTCATCACGAGCCCAGTAATTGCTGCGTCCCGCATGGGACTGTGGTGACAGTGTGACAGAGCTGCTCAATCACATAATTGGCTCTAAAATTAGCCGTCACCGCTGACTGATGGAAGGCTGCTGCTGTAGTACAACTCTTCCTGTAGTTAAGGGCTTTTATTTGTTCCTTTTTTAGATTTAGACATTATATAATCCTGTTATTTGAATACATGCATAGTAAAAAGCAGAGGTGCAGGGATGGAAACACATTAAGAATTTACAGTGTATTATTTCAGAAGGAAGTATTCATAACTCTTCCACTTCAGTTCATGTTCTAATCCCCAGATTTAATGGTTTTTCTTTGTCATTTTACGCAACCGTTCAACACAAAGTAGAGCATAAATCTGAAGGGGAAGGAAAAGGAAACCTGGGTTTCTCCACCTCTGCCGTAATTACAGGTACATCTCAAAGAATTAGGAGTGTTGGGAAAATGTTTGTTTTTGTCATTTTAGAAGGTGAAACTCATATGTTATATACATTTTTGAGAGATGTAATGCCTTCATTTCTTATAATTTAGAGGATTGAGACTTAAAGATAATGAAGAGTGGAAATTCATTAGAAAAGTACATAAGATAAAAAAAATATATATATATATTTCAAACATAAATGTCGGGCTTCTGAAAGTGTTTAATTCTATGCAGTCAGTAGTTGGTTGGGGCTCCTTTCCCATGAATTCATGCATCAATGCAGCGTGACACGGAGGCAATCAGCCTGTGGTTCTGCTGACGTGTTTAAAGAACCCAGATTGTTGGTTCTGGTGAATCTCGGCTTCCTCTTAACAATACTCCATAGATTCTCGATGGGGTTTCTTGAGCACTTCTGCTCCTTAAAGAGGATCAGGTGAAGGAAACTTCCAAATACAATCTGGTCTTCTGTCGCCTGCCTCTTCTCCTCTTAAACTTGTAAGTAGGTTTGCTCTCAGCCATTTTCTAAGCATAGAGCAGTAGATCTACTATGAACGAGTGAAACAGAAGCTCACTGGATACAAGTGAAACTAGCAAGGGACGAGCATGGATGGCGGCGCTAGCTGAGAAGGTCACAATGATTGGCCTGTGGTGCAACCAGCAGATAAGATAAACCCCCATAACTCAAAGACGAAAAAGATTGTTCACTATATCGGTAATACTATAAAACCCCTACTACATATTTAGTTAGCAAATTAAGTTAATAGTTTAGCATTCTTAGCTTGGCTGTTTGAAAGCAACTTTTATTAAAAATGGAAAAGCTCTGTCAAAAGGGCTCCGCTAGGGACTCCAAGAACTTCACTGGTCTGAATTGGTTCAAAGGTTGTTGGCCCTCTGGGGGTCCATGGGGGCCCCAAGCAATCCTCTGGTCTGCCTAATGGCACCCAGCGGTCCCTGTGGACCAGAACCAGCAGATGGCATGGCACCCCAAACCAATCACTGACTGGACTTCACGCAGCGTGGATGCTGGGCCTCTCCACTCTTTAATGTTTGCTTTTAGTTTCAATTTTTCCATGTTCTATTTTGTTTCTACATTTTATTCCTACTTGCTGTTATTCTGCCCCCCCCCCCTCTATTTTAATCATGTAAAGCACTTTGCATTGTCTCTGTACTGAAATGTGCTATACAAATAAATTTGCCTTGCCTTCCTCCGCACTCCGCTAGCTCAATTTCCAAATGCTCACCTTCATCTGAACAGACTTTGGACCACTGACCAACAGCCTGGTTATTTTCTCCTGAGCCCAGGTTAAGACTCTTCTGACGCCTCCGGTCTCTACGTGGGGAATGCGACATCTGTAGCCCATGTGTTGGATCCGTCCGGCCGTGGATGAGGTGACTTCAGCAGGGCAGTCAAAAGTAGCCGGTCACCGGCGGCAGATCGCCGTCTATAGCAGCTTTTGCCGCCGCCTACTTTTCCCCGATTTTATAATGGAGCGTTCTGGTTGAGCGCGCAGGAACCAATCCGAGCTCAACTCTGAAAAACTCTTCTCGCGCGACGCTCGTGGAGAAACAGCCAAGCAAGCGCACAGCACAGCTGGTGTTGAGCATGGAATGAGCAGGTCTAGCGCGCGAGCTGAGAAAAAAAACTGAGCGCGCGCGTTTTGTATCACTGCGCGCTCGGAAGTTGGTAAATTGTCATATTCACCTAATCTGATCTGTTTTATATTGTGCTGGTAATTCAAATTCAACTAATTTTATGCAAATTTGTTCAAAACCTTGTTAAAACACGATGATAACATGTGAAAAAATGTTTTAAGAATAATAATAATAAAAAAAAAAACAAAGGTTGTTTTTTGAAGAATTAATCATTCACTTTTTTTTGCTTGTTATTCAATTTAAAACATGCACTCTGATTCTATTCTTTAAATAGAATCACCTGTCTTGAAAGCTTCCAAAATACATCAGAGAGACTATTTTTCAAAATTCTCCCCTCCGGGGCTCGGGCACCGGCATAAGTGCACCCTCCTACCTGATAGTGTGTAGCCTGCAACTAGGGGTGTGCAAAATAATCGTCATGACGATGCATCGCGATTCTAATTTTTGCGATCTACTGCATCGATTCTTGACGCCAAGTATCGATTTATTAATTAAAAAAAATGAATAAATAAAATTGCATGAATGGTTGGCGAACATCAGCCAAAAACAAGTGGAATACAACTTCATTGGTTTAAAGGACCACTGAGGCCATGTAAACGGCACTGATTATCCTTATTTTATTATTTTAAGTTTAATAAATCCTAAGCACTTTTTGTCAGTGTGTCCACTCCAGTAACAGTAATATTTGTTTTCATGGCAACACCTCCAAAAGTCATTTCAATAAATACAGCTATGTATGAATTCAGTTGCTTTCAGTTATGTATCAATTGAAGACACTATCCAGATCATACACAGCCAGTCAGCCACTGGTAATGGCTGTATTTTTTTCTAACAGTGTTCAGTGAAAATATCACAATGCATTGCGATGCATCGCAATAATTCAAGTATCGTGATGCATCGTGATAGAATTGGATCGTGGCATGTGAATCGTGATTCGAATCGAATCGGGACTTCTTTGGCAATACCCACCCCTACCTGCTACTGTAAAAAAGTTTGACTGCCCTCCTTCAGATCCAACGTGTTCTCTATCCGTCATAAATCAGAGCTCAGATCCATAAAGATAAGAAATTGCGCGGGTGTTTGCTTTTCATGATCACCTGAGGCACCTTTGTTGTCACCGCATCAGTTATAATCTTCTCATGTCATGTGACGTAGTGCGCTCCGCCTGTACAGTCCACTGCTGAGCTGTCGTCCGATGTGGGATTTAGCGTCCCGGCTGAGCACTGGGCGCCACTTCCCTGTCACTGATCCCTCCGCTGCTGGAAAAGATGGATCAGCGGAGGGGGGGGGGAGTGAAAAGATTCAGCCAACGGTGTAAACGTGGCAGAGATAAATTTGGTGCAACACACGCAGGTGTGGGTGAGAGCGCGTTGAGCTTCAGCGATCGATATTTACGACTCCCATTAGAGGTGGAAGGAATAGATTATTTGAGCAGGGGAGGGCGCTCATTGTTCTGCGTCATCGGTTGATACAGAATATAAATTCCTTCAGTACATCTGAAAAGTAATTTTCAATCTGGCTTCTCCTGACTCTGCTGCTCCATGTGATTTATACCAAGTCCTGGAAAGGTGATCTTTATTCAGAGGGCCTCCAGGCAAGGCTGATATCGCCAAGGTCTCTCATCAATTCTGTACAGCATTCCTGCCCCCCCCCCCACCCAGCCTTTACTGTCTCTTAAAGAAAACAAGCCCCTAATGATGCAAGACACTTTCCATTTGTTTTGTATTCTTCACATGTAGCTCCTTCACTCTCAGATACAAAACAGTCCATGCATGGGCAGCGTGGAATAGTGCTTTCTATTGTTTAATCAATTACACACAAAAAAGAAAATCAGTCAATTATTTGGTAAATAATATATGAAATATTATGAGATACTAAACTGTAGTGGTTTTACGTTATATTCATTATTTTCATTGATTATAGTAAAGCATGTATAGTTTTTCATTAAGTTGTAAATAAAAATATTGGATTTTTCGGAATTGTTTTGTATTTTTATTTCATCTTTTAAGATATGTGTGTCTCATATCCTATCAGAAATGCCTTGGTTGTATAAAAATCCTTTCACAGAAACCTAGTTCCACCTGAGGTATGCATCATTTTGGGCTCAACTGTATAATGTGCCAGAGAACAAGCTTTACTTTCTGTAGAATCGTATTAAGGTCCTGTCATTTTTTGTGTGTTTACAACTTTGACAAATCTTCTATTTTTGTTATTCATATTCTCAACATGTGAGCCCTATTTTCCTGCTTGTCCAAAACTCTACAGAGTCTCTTAGAGTACCGTTTTAAGCATTTTAAATTGACTTTACATTTTAATGTAAACCACAGTTTTTATCATTTAATCCAGATACAGCGTTTACGGTTGTGGTTTTTCTGTTGCCCACGTGTTATTTTGACCTTTCTGTCGTCTGTGCTCTCTTTAATCCTCCAGATCTAAAAACTGGCTCAGAGATTATCTACTTATTTAATGTTTTTCTCTTAGATGAAGCCACCTGGGCCACAAGTCTGCCATTACCTTCTCCCTCACATAGAAAGTACTCCTGGGTCAATGTGAGCTTCTGTGCTTTCTGTGTGTCTGCTCTGTCTTCTCTAAGCCCCAGTGGGTGGAGGCAGATGAGCGTTCACACTGAGCCTGGTTCTGGTTCTGCTGGAGGTTCTCCTCCCTGTTAAAGGGGAATTTTCCTCTCCACTGTCGCCTCATGCATGCTCAGTATGAGGGATTGCTGCTAAATCAATTAAACAACTTAGACAACAGTCCACTGTGGCTACACCAATGCTTCTCAAACAATGGGACACGCCCTCTGGGGGCAGAGTCAAGGTACTGGGAATTCAAACTTAACCCTTTGTTCTACCAACTTTTTAACAAAACTGTAAGTTTTTTAAAAAGTAAAAAGAAGGTATGCTCTCTGAACTCTCTCAAGGGGGCGGAGCTTGGTTCCTGGGTCTGTGTTGTGATTGGTTGGGAGGATGTAATGACTTTAGTATTAACTTTAGCTAGCATGCAAAAAGAAGTAAAACTGTTATACTACTGAACTTTTTAATGATCATATTTTCTATTATAAATATACGTCGATCGATATATATATATATATATATATATATATATATATATATATATATCGTTAATATATATATTAACATTGCAATATATCAAGTGCCTTAAGATGACATGTTTCATGATTTGGCGCTATATAAATAAAATTGAATTGAATTGAATTGAGTTAATGAATTATCATCCAGCCCTATAAAACAGTACAAAATGTAATGTAACTGAAGTTTGTCTTTATTATTCATGGCTTGATATTATTTTTGCCTTATGAGGTTCATAGCTATATTGTTGTTTAATAGTATATAGTTAAAAAGTGTGGCAATGTTGAAATATTCCAGTGGCTAGAAACCATTGTTATGTTATAAATGAACCCAAAAATATGTTATTCGTTTTGAAAGGGATTCAGGGGAATCTTCAGAACGACAGCTTTAACGCATTAAAAAAAGAAAATCATAAGTTACATTTTTGACAAATTTTGTTGGGATGGGGATGGGGGGGGGTTGAAAAGTTTTCCTTCAACAAAAACACCTGAGAACTGATGGACTTCCCACTGTTTCAGGAGGAGTGAATGCTACAACTCAACGACTTGATCACATCTGCTGGGTTTCCTTAGACAGAAAACTTTTAACCAACCTCTGAACGATTTGATTGAATCGACTTTATAAAGTGCCTTGAGCCGACACAAGTTGTGAATTTGCACTATATAAATAATAATTGCATCTTTTTTTTTTGTTTTTTACTAATTCCATATGTAATGTGACATTTTTCCTCTGAATATTGCTTCACGGGGATGTCTTTATCAAGCCTTTGCCCTGTTGGTCACGTCTGACCGTGTCCGTGTCTCTGTCCAGGGTGTGACGTACTGCGGGGAAAGCTCTGCCAGCAGTCTGACCATGGCCAACGTTCCCTGGCATCAGGAGGTGGTCGCCTTCGTCCAGCAGCTGGCCGACATGCTGCCTCAGTATGAGATCGCCTGTGAGCACGAGCACTCCAACTGTTTGCTCATTGCACACACAAAGGTAAGACCCCAGCTGCTGAATGCAGATGAAAACCTAATGCAACCATGCAGGTAGTTGGGTTCAGGGCCCTCAAGCTGCATGAATTAAAGATGTACTCCCCTCCCTGTGTTCAGCAAAACGCTTTTAAAAACACATTTTGCATATTTAATTTCTTCTTTTTACGCGGCAACAAAATCGCAATGATTTGTTATTAATTTTTAAGCTTTACAAACACATGCTGTACGCATGACTAGCTGGGTCATGTCCTTCCTCGTCTGCGTTCTTCTAGAAACTGCACACTCTCCAAAGCAGGTTCCCGTTTCGTTTGGCTTCCTGCTTTGCTGTTCTCCGTCTCACTTTGTGAAAGCATGTTTTTACTTTTACACAACAGGGTTTATTGTTTATTAAACTTCCTTTGAAAAAAGAAAAAAAAAAAAAGATTGGTCATTGGCATGTTGTGTAAGTTTATGCCTAAAAGGGGGAAACATATAATCATATGATTTCTAAATAGCAAAAGTCTTGTGTAGTTCTAGAGGAGATATCTGGAAATATTTAAAGTTGAAATGTCGTGAACGGATTATGAAGACAGCTGAGCATGGAGCTGAATGTTGCCAAAAAGTACGGATGTCATGACAGAGACTCCAAACTCTGTCAGTCTATAAAATGCGAGCCACCAAAGGAGGAAAGCTTTCCAGATGAATGTGATCCTATAAAATAAAACGTCGGATAGCAATTTATCCGATGAGTTTAAAAAAAGTCAGAAGTGTTGTCTAATATTACTAGTTAAGAGATAAACCCTATGTAGATAGCATATTTTTCAGACCATAAGGCGCACTAAATATTCTCCCCAAGTGTGTAATATCACTCCTCCACGTCCAAACCTTTCTGTCAGGAGGACAGAGTAGCTGGACTACACAGTCCTGTTTCTAACATAAGGCCAAAATAAACGTAACTTTTATATTGAACTAACTTACTAGGTTTATTGGTGCTAGCTCCAGGCGCGGGTTGCACAAAGGCTCCCACATACTCAGGAGTACTGTGGCGCATACTGTGAGCTTGGCGGACTCTGCGCTGACTCTCTGCGGACGTTTTACCCTTCATAGTCGAGCGTACTGTTGTCTACATTTCTTGTGGAAAATTCCTACAATTCCCAAACTTTCTGCCAGTGGGACGAAGCGGCAGAACGGATGGTAAAATGTTTAATTAGCTAGCTGAGCACCTAGAGCCGTTTCTTTTCCAGCGGACTCCCACCTGTCAGTGAGAACAGAGAGACTGTGATGCTGCGTCCTGGAGAACGCCTGCTTGGAGCAGCTCAGTGAATCAAGCTCCGTGTCAGATATAAAACAGTTTGATGTTAAGACTTCTTGCCACCGAGAAGTTGTGAAAATTGAGCCGTGCACGTACCTGTACAGGCGGACCTCCGTGGAGTGAACTACGCCCGAGTATGTGTGGGCCTTTACATGAAGGCACTTCTAGTTTAGACATTACAGTCAGGCAGTCTGGTAGACAGCTCAGGGGTCCTATCAGGTACCGTAATGCTCCTAATATCCATTAAGCGCAGAGGCTTAATCAAAGTCCTACTTGGACATTTTAACAGATTTCTGAGCTCATTGTACCACATAAAAATCAGTCAGTAAGCACAACAGTAATCATATAAAAGGCGCAACCAGACTATAAGGCGCACCATCAATTTATGAGAAAATTTAAGAATGTTAAGTCCGAAGAATACGGTAGTCTGCGGAGTGCTGCCTGTGACTTACTACACTGAGGAATGACCCCCAGGAATGACAAATATTGAATCACAAACAACTGAAATTAAGCATAAATAAATCCAAACTCTTACCACCTTGGGACGCAACAAAGTTCAGGGGCATTTATCGGCTTTCGTTGTCGGTTTGACAAAGTTTAAGAGAGAATGTCGGAGATTATTACTCCCAAATCTGTTAGCTAGGAGGTCTGGTGTGAGCTGTTCGGGTCTCAGTGCACTTTTGCTTATAAAGAAGGAGAATGCTGGTAGAGATCGACCACAGCTGTGCTAATTGGTCCCTAATGGTCAGAAACAAGATGTGAGAACTGTGTGGGGGGGGGGGGGAGCCGATGTTAAATTATCATTGACAGCTAAACAAAAGCAGAGAAGATCCAAAGAGGAGAAGTTATAGACTGTGGATGTTTGCAAGAAGATCTTCATCATAAATCACCGGGCAGAGATGATGCTGAGCTGTAGTTTGTGGATAGCTGACACTTACTCCATATGTTCATACTGGAGGCAGTGATGAGGTTCCACACAGCAGGAGGTAAGGACGCACGTTTTTGATTTCCTCTCCGACTGCTTAGACGTAACGGTCACAGTTCAGCGGCCACGGTTGCAGATACGAGGCGTAAAAATCGGCAGCCGCTACGGCACACTACTCAAAACATTTTGGCCGTGCTTGTAGGCATCGTTAGCTGAGCTCAGTTCAGGCTGCGGCGAGCATGAAAAATTCCCCTCAATTATTCAGGCCAAGCAGAGTGCACATGTGTCCGCTCGTTTGCAGTGAAATCATTAAAACGTGTCAATGAAAGTTCTGCTCCCTTCAGGTTTGGGCCTCTCCGATTTAATAACTAACGCTGAAAGGAAATCTGTCATGTGGAATATGCAGATAGTCTGTGTGAATGCACCCGTGCTACTGGAATGCTGCATTTTATCCACAGCAACGACTAGGTTCCAGATTTCTTTTTAGCAGATATGCAAAAATAACAACAACATAAAAGGAATAAAATTTGAGCGTTGTTTAGGAAAATGGTGTTTGTGACATTAGTGCATTCAGTACTAAAAAAATAAAACATTGTTACTCAATTAATAAGTAAAAACAGAACTTATATAAGTATTTTTTGTCTGTGTGGCCCAGTGCCAAATAACCCACAGACTGATTTACAGGAGATTATAGGAAAGACAGAAAGAGAGTAGCAAAGCATTGCACAAGAGATAATGGTTAAAAGACGGATATTAAAGTCGTACAAGAGTAAAATGTTTGAAACAGATCAGATTCTTCAATGAAAAGCTGTTGTAAACCCAAATGTGTTCAGTCCTGATTTAAAGGAGCCAACAGTTTCTACACATCTCAGGTTTTCTGGGAGTTTGTTCCAGACCCGATGAGCATAGAAAGGAAATGCTTGGCTCACTTTAGTTCTGGTCCTGGGAACGCTTATTGAGCAGGACCAGCTTTAAAACTTATTTTGGCTCAAGATCATTTAGATATTTGTTTTTGGATCAATGGCAGAATTTAAAAAATCTATAGTTTGACAAAGACGGAACCAGTTTGTCACGCTACAGTGATTTAAGAACGGATGTGATATAAGGTCCGTTTTCGTTCTGTTGGTCAGGACTCTGGCCTAAATAAAATACCAAATGCTGCGCTCCGTGACCCCTGGGAACTCCCATATGATTGGCTGAGGAACCAGGAAGTAAACAAGGGTTATATTTTGAAACCGCCTTCATTCCAGACCGTACCTCTAGGTTTGAAAGGAGAAAAACGTGACATTGTTGATGGAGAGGACTGATTGTTTATAGGGAATGCTACTTCAATCCTGGGTGAGAAGTGAGAATGATTTAGGTTGATTTTTACAGTAAATTTCTTATTGCTCCTTTAAGGAAGACCATCAAAGACTGTTGTAGTAAATTAACCTTGTCAAAATTTTATTCTGAGACCAACATTCCCTTCCTACTTTGTGGTTTTTAGTCCCATTGATTTAGATTCCCTCTTTCTATACATTGAGGCCAAAAGCAAAAGTTTCCGTCTCTTCTGCATTAGGGTGGTGGAAACTTTGATCCATCTACTCACTGATATTATGGACACCCTGACTCAATGAGTGTAGAGGACTAGGATCCTGCGGTGACACGTCTGAGACATAAAGTTGTGTCATCAGCATATATTTGGTAGGAGAAGCTTAAGTACTCTGATCTGAGCTTTGGTCGTAAAAAAATGGTCCGTGAGATGGACCCTTCATGAACCCCACGATTAATTGTTATTCTCCCAGATTTATAAGGAAATTATATTAGTCATTCCCCTGAGATCGAAGTCAGACCTCCCTTGATCGGCTGACCGGTGATTGCAGGTCAGATGGTGAAAAATCTGATCCACCCCCAGTTTCATTAAATGACTCAGAACTAAGAGCTTCCACCATTTCCAGAAATGCGTTAACTGACATGATGTACTTTAAATCACTTTTTTGAGTTTAATAAATTTGATGAAGATCAGAGGCATGTGCTTAGATACATACATGGGAATGATGTTGCAGTTCTATCCGTCTGGTTTCTGTTGGATTCAAAACTACCATGTCCATAAAAGAGCTTGTGTCACATTTTATATGCCTTATGTCTTATAATCTGGTCAGACCTCAATAAACTATAAATCTAGGTTCTCCATAAAAACACTGATAGGTATACAAGCTCCACGTGTCTGCAAATAAACAATAACTGACCTTTTGTTCTGTCATTAATATTCAATCGGATTTGGAAGTTTTTTTCCCTCATAGAAAACAAGAATGTGTTTTGAACATAAATGATAAATAAATTGCTAACCTTCACTGTTTCTGCAGAACTAAAATCTTGTTGGTCTTGTTGTTGAAAAACTAGTGCAAAGTTAATGATAGCTGAGATAGCATCAAAGTTTAAACTGGATTACAATCTTTTTTTGTGTGTGTTTCAGCGTGTCTTTGCCCACAGCAAGTTGCAAAAGATGCTTTTGTGCGTTGTTGACACATTATGATTTATTAGATGCCGTTGAAGCACTGCAAGGCATTTCTGTTTGGATCTCCGCTTTCTGTCATCCTTCAGCTGACTATTCTCTTTCACATGGACCCTTCTCTTCATTTCTTCCTCTGCATTTTTCCTCCAATTTGTCCAAGACAACGTTGCAGAGGAAGCAACAGTGAGCACCCGATCTATTTGAAAATCAAGAGAGGCTGTTTTTGTTTTAAACGTCTGGGGCCTATTTTATTTTCCTTCATACACCAAAAACATAAAAAGCCCTCAGAGAGAGATCCAAGTAACCTTCAGGTTTCTCCTGACTGTCCATGTCAGTGATAACTGACCCTGAAAGCTATGAAATCCTACCCTATGCACCCATCCAGCTGCTTTTCCAGGTTTTAGGTCTATGTTTTAAAACCCTAACTTCCATCCATCCGTCCGTCCGTCCGTAAAATTATCAGACAGCATAGGGTTAATTTCCACTGTTATGCTGATGACACTCAGCTATATTTGTCCATAAATTCTGATTATTTCAATTAATTAGTTTGACAACAGTCATGTCTTAATGACATCAAAACCTGGATTACTCTAAATTTCATGCTTTAAACTTCTGACAAGACAGAAGTTGTAATTTTTGGACAAGAGTCCTTAAACAATAAACTTCTTAATCAATCACTTAATCTGGGTGGCATTAACTTGGCCTCTGGTAATAAAATAAATAATCTTGGTGTTATTTTCGACCAAGACATGTCATTTAAATCCCATATTAAACAGGTTTCCAGAGTTTACTTTTTCCCCCAAAATTAGAAATATTCTGTCCAGGAGTGATGCTGAAAAACTAGTCCATGCATTTGTTACTTCAAGGCTGGACTATTGTAATTCTTTACTATCAGGAAGTCCACAAAATGCAGTTCAAAGCCTTCCGCTGATCCAAAATGCTGCGGCAAGAGTTCTGATGAAAATCAACAAGAGGGATCATATTTCTCCAATTTTAGCTTCCTTTCATTGGCTTCCTGTTAAATCAAGAATAGAATTTAAAATTATCCTTCTCACGTATAAAGCCCTTAATAATCAAGCTCCATCATATATCAGAGCTCTGATTACCCCGTATGTTCCTAACAGAGCACTTCGCTTTCAGACTGCAGGTCTGCTGGTGGTTCCTAGAGTCTCTAGAAGTAGAATGGGAGGCAGATCCTTTAGCTATCAGGCTCCTCTCCTGTGGAACCAACTCCCAGTTTTGGTCCGTGAGGCAGACACCCCGTCTACTTTTAAGACTAATCTTAAAACTTTCCTTTTTGACAAAGCTTATAGTTAGAGTGGCTCATGTTACCCTGAGCTACTTCTATAGTTATGCTGCTATAGGCTTAGGTACTCCTGGGTCAGTGTGAGCTTCTGTGCTTTCTGTGTCTCTGCTCTGTCTTCTCTAAGCCCCAGTGGGTGGAGGCAGATGAGCGTTCACACTGAGCCTGGTTCTGGTTCTGCTGGAGGTTCTCCTCCCTGTTAAAGGGGAGTTTTCCTCTCCACTGTCGCTTCATGCATGCTCAGTATGAGGGATTGCTGCAAAGCCATCAACAATGCAGACGACTGTCCACTGTGGCTTTACGCTCTTTCA
The DNA here is from genome assembly GCF_011125445.2 of Fundulus heteroclitus. Taxonomy (NCBI): domain Eukaryota; kingdom Metazoa; phylum Chordata; class Actinopteri; order Cyprinodontiformes; family Fundulidae; genus Fundulus; species Fundulus heteroclitus. The sequence continues at coordinate 37,641,059 of NC_046378.1, read as the reverse complement.
GGAGGAGTGAATGCTGCTTGGAGAGACTTGATGCAACCTGCTGGGTTTCCTTAGAGAGGAAACTTTCTCACCAACCTGGAGGATCTGATGGAATCTGACTTTGGAAAGAGCCTTCAGATGACAGGGGTTGTGAATTGGCGCTATATGAGTAAAATTGAAAGGAACTGAAAACCGTTTTCTGGACCGGTATGAGACTTTGACTTGGAAAACATTTGTAGGAAGCATGTTACTATCAGAGACACTATCAGTTAAAACAGCGTGCAGTCCTGTTCTCATCCCAGACAAGACAGCTTTACTTTGTTCTTTGTAGAGAGAAAATATTACCCTGGAAAGCCGGCTGAATAAATATCATCCTTTCTCATTACCAGGAACATTCGTTCCCAACAGACCTTACGTCTGAAGCCTCATTAACAATGCAGCAGGCAGAGGTTTTGTTTTCTCTAATGTCACAGCACAGAGTATTAAACCCATGTAGTCGATGCTCCCTCAGTGAGGCCTCCTCAGCAGGAAGGTCTTCTGCAGTGCAAATAAGTGTTAGTCCTCCATGCATTCTTGTTGGACCTTTTTTAATTGCTTTTATTTAAGAATACATCAGGGATATACTGTGTCTTTTTCCACCTCCATCATTGTCAGTCAACGTTGTTCTAGCTCTTGAGTTAAGCAGGTGGGCCAGGTATCCTGCAGGTCTGACCAAAGTAGCTATCAGCATGAAGGTACCTTTAAATTAAAAAAGCTGAGCCCTAACAACACCGCAGTCCTTTCCTGGGGGCAATTTAGCACCGTTTCACCTCCATTTATAGCTCATCAAGAAGGTTCACTCTGTACCTGTGATGCAGTTTCAGTCATCATGACCTATTTTAAAGATGAAACTTTAAAATACCCCCGCTGGATAGCAGACAGAACCGTTAAAATCCTGCCCGACTGTGATTTGACTCTGCCCTCCTGTCAGTAACGAGGATTTACAGTCCTTTGCTTAAGTATTCCTATCATTTAAAAGTCTCCACATTTTCGTCACGTTACAACATCCACCTGAAGTTTTTCTTCCACTGGGATTTTAACACAAACTAATTCTGAATAGATGGAAAACAACCCAGTTCAGGTAAGCGGACACGTCTTTGTAGGTTTGCACTTACACCACGGTCTCTCCTTTTCTCTTTACTTCCAAAACAAAAAGGGCGTCACCAGCTTGTGCCGTGGTTATTTTGGGGATCGCAGGCAGCAAAGCTTGGGAAGCTCTGGTCTTCATCACTGTGTTCTCCAATAAACCTCTGAGGCCAGAAACAGAAAAAAGAACCAAAAGTAATAAAAAATTTCTTGAAATTAGTGTATTTTTCTTTGATTTAAGCAGGTAAATAAGACTATTTGCCAATGGAATAAGATTTTTTGCACTAAAAATAGGAACAATTAATCTCCATTATCTTATTTCAGGTGTAAGGTATCTAATTATCTTATTTTAGGGGTAAATATATTCTCTCCATTGGCAAATAGAGTTATTAACTGCTCAAATCAAGGTAAAATACACTCATTTCAAGAAAATGTTACTTTCTTTTAGTTCTTTTTTGCAGTACTGCATTTACATGGAGAATAAATTACAAACTATTTACTAAGCAGCTAACCTCTGAAAGCTGACGTGTGCACTGGATTTTATTTTAGGGGAATCAGAATAAATGAGGCTTTACACAAATAATCCGCCATTTTTTATGGGAACTTATCATCTTCCACACAATTTACAATCTCAATGCAAAAATGTGAGGCTGAAACGATCCAGACGTGAAAAAGGGGAATAAATGCTTCTGCAACACTGATAGTCATACGTGGTTTTTAAAGATGTTCTGGGGGTTATGTGGAGCACAGGCGCTCTGTGTGCTGATAAAAACATCTGTAAAACATCTCTGAGGTGGGATGATGATGGGATGTTGTTTTACTATGAAGCCGCTTTAAGAGCGCTGCTGCTCAGGACTCAGTTGATTTTCCCCTCCTAAAGGCTGACGGTGCACACTTCTTTTTTCTTGCAGTTCAGGGTGAATGGCGAGTGGTGGACATGGATCGACTACGAGCGTTTCCAGGAGCTGGTCCAGGCTCACCAGGACAGCGAGGGACAGCAGAGCTTCTCTGCCTCAGACTACATGGCCAAGACGCCCCGCTGGGCTCTGTTTGGGGCGAAGGAACAGGGCTTCGACCCCACCGACACGCGCTTTCAGCGCCGCAACAAGATCAAAGACATCTCTGGATGCTGATTCTAAACACGAAATATTTCAGACGGCATGAATGAATTCAACTATCAGGGATGCCTTAGTGAAACATTATTCAGTAATGGCTTTTATGTTTTATCTTTAGACAATCTGTGAATATTCTTCCTTCTTGTATTTGGGTCTTTAAATGGATTTTCATCACAGCTTGATGAACATAAAAACTACTAACTGTTGTGTCCATTTTCACTAACTTTGCTTTTATTGTTTTCATCTTTTTCATGGACGTGCATAGATAGTCTGTTCAGTTTTTAATCTTTATTTGTCTAGAGTTGATTTCTCACCGTTAAGCTGTGTTGTTCTTTGTCTGGAAAGACAAATGTGTCCCGGTCTCTCTTGCTCTTTGTCTTTAGAACAGCAGCTGTGCTTCTTAATTCAAGTATGATTGTAACAGATTAACTCTGTTGTCTTTTTTACAAATTTCAGTTTAAAAGTTACATCAGTTTTTCCTCTCTGGGTTTTCCAGAAAGTAGGATCTTTCAAATCGTTCATCTACTGTTAGATGGGTTTTAGTTCCAGGTTCCACATTGTTTCTGGTTTGTTGTCCTCTAAAGAGAGCTGGATTTGGAAGAAAAGGTGTAAAATGTTAATTTCTATTTGTTAGTTTTTGTTGTTTTTGTTAGCTTTGTTCATTCCTAGAGCTAGTCTCTGAATAGTCGTGTACGACCAGAAATAAACACTTGACTTTCAGAACCGGTGCAAACATGGTAACTGCTGATGTACAGCGATGATCAGAACTTTACAACATGAGCCTGAACATCAATGATTTAGTGTTTTTAGTTTTTTAGAAATGTCCTTCGTTTCCAGGGAGGAATGATTAAAATAAAATACGCCTACAGCGTTCTGAACTTTCAGGTACGTTTGACGCTCCTGTCATGTTTAGATTAAAAAGACCTTTGTTACTGTCAGAGAATGGGACAAGCATCTCTAAAAAAATTACTATGAAATCATAATGAATCTTTTCTTTACATTTTATTAAAAAAAATGGCGGGACTACACGGTGGCTAGCTTTTTCTTTGTCAGGTACTGCTGCTGCCTTGCAGCCAGAAGGTTGTGGGTTTGACTCCTGACCTGGTTTCCTTCTGCATGCCTGGGTTCTCTCCAGGAACTCCAGCTTCCTCCCGCTGCCCAAAAACCTGACTGTTAGGTTAATTGGTCTCTAAATTGCGTGCGTGTGCATGGTGGTTTGTCCTGTTTGTTTCTCTGTGTTGCCCTGAGATGGAGTGCCGACCTAATCCAGGGTGGACACCGCGTCTTTCCCATTGACCGTTGGAGATCGGCACCCGCAGCCCTGTGTGGAAAAGCGTGTATAGAAAATGGATGAATGAGGGGAAAAAATGGCATGTTCAAAATTATTAATGCCCTTTCCAATAATCAGTGAAGACATCTTCCTGAGCATTATGACAGTCAGACAACTCATCAAAACACCACTGGAAACATACAAAAGGCTGCTCAGCAATTATGGGAAGTGTTTTATTAAAAATAAGGTCTCTCCCTCTAAAGACTTTGTTAGTTAATGAACTGATTTCTGATAAACAGATTGATTTATTTTGTCTCACAGAAACCTGGCAGCAAGAGGACTATGTTAGTATAAATGAGTCAACTCCATCCAATTATTTAAATTTCCACATTCCCAGCGTCGAGAAGAGGAGGAGGAGTGGTAACCATCTTTCAGTCTGATTTATTAATTAGTCCCAGGCCAATTAATAACTACAGTTCTTTTGAACATTTAACCCTGAGTTTCCCTCATCCAAACTGCAAAGCAATAAAACCTCTTCTGTTTGTTGTTTTGTATCCTCCACCAGGCCCTTACACTCAGTTTTTGTATCAGTTCTCAGACTTCCCATCTGATTTGGTGTTAAACACGAACAAGGTTATTATAGTGGGGGATTTTAATAATAGTAATATCATCTTTATTGTCATTGAAACATACATTGAAACATACATTACAACAAAATTTGTCCTTGCTTTTAACCCATCACCCTTGGGGAGCAGTGGGCTGCCATGTGTGGCGCCCGGGGAGCAATCTGGGGTTAAGGGTCTTTTTGGGGCGACTGTGGCTGGATGGGCTGGCAATCAGAAGGTTGTGGGTTCAATTCCAGCTTCCCCTTGCCACATGTCGATGTGCCTCTGGGCAAGGCACTTAACCCCAAATTGCCTACCGAGCTGCGTCTTGGTGTATGGGGAGTGCTGGCCTAGTGGTTAGAGCAGTGCGCTTGCACTCAGAGAAGGATGCAATTACCCGGTTCGATCCCCAGTCTGAGAGAGATTACCATCTACCATAGAAAGTACTCCTGGGTCAATGTGAGCTTCTGAGCTTTCTGAGTCTCTACTCTGTCTTCTCTAAGCCCCAGTGGGTCGAGGCAGATGAGCGTTCACACTGAGCCTGGTTCTGGTTCTGCTGGAGGTTCTCCTCCCTGTTAAAGGGGAGTTTTCCTCTCCACTGTCGCTTCATGCATGCTCAGTATGAGGGATTGCTGCAAAGCGTTCTACCAGGGGTGTGAATAACTTTGGACTTAAATGAGCTGTTCATTGTGTGAATATCTGTTTACATTTGAGCATTTATTTATAATTTTATATAAATTGTATAATTGTATAAATTGGAGGAATATCCTTAAACTTGTGCATCATTGTTTTATAAATTAAAAATAAACTAATTGCAGTCTTTTTGGAGGAAGCAGACCACAGGATGCATCTCTTGTGTTAAATCTTAAAAAAAAAAAAAAAAGTTTTTCAAGCCTGCCACCAATGAATACATTAAACACTCAGTAAAACTATCATAATCATGCCAAAAGCTTTCTGGACTTTCAAAGACCAACAGGTAGGTGCTAATTACAAAACACGGCTTCCGAGGTGAGCTTGAGAGTGTTTCCAGCTATTAGTGGTTAAAAAATTTTTTCTCAATAGCTGCTGTTTCAATGCTTTTCTTTCAACATTATTCAGTGTGTAGAAGAAGGTGAAAAGATGTTAGAATGGATAAATTAAATAGATTAGAAAATAATTATCAACTTCTAAATGAAGTCATAAAATGACATAAAACCAACATGAAAAACCAAAACCTATAAACAGGTGCATTAAACACAGAAGTATTTGCTGGTATATCTTCTCACTGTTACGGCCTAGGACCTCTCCTCTCCTTTCTGACAGCTCTGTGCTTCAGAGCTCCTAATCGGTGCTGATTAGAAGTGGACACACATAACAACAAAACATATGAGCCTGAGCAACATCCCGTTCTGTAGGGTTTAACATCATGTTGAGTAATAACTGCCTCAACTCTTTGGCAAGGGTTCTCGTAAGGGTTAGAAGTCTGAGTACCACTTTACATTAAGGCCCCCTTTATAGAGGCTTATAAATAGTTTGTCGATATTTTATCAATTAATATGTAAACACTTTATAAATCATTAACAACTGTTTATTATGCATCAATAAAGGTGATAAAGAGACAAAACTGACCAGTTTCTAGCCAAATCCAAATCCAAATTCTGCTTTATGTCACAGTGTACACTTTACATTAATGCTCCCTTTGATAGTTGTGGGTGTTTATATGCAGTGATGAAGCAGAGTATTACTTGGTACAGAATTATGTGTACAAATGCTTGTTGAGCTTCAAAGGTTATGCTTTAGACTGAATTATTTAGTACCTGAACTCCAGTGGAAGTATTTAGAATTTGAAACGTTTTATCTTAATATAGATCTGGCTCAGTATTTGGCAGGAAACCGGTCAGTTCTGTCTCTTTCTCACCCTTTATTACCGCATGATAAACAGTTAATAATAGTTTATAAAGTGTTTAGAGATTAAATTATTATATTTCTTCAAACCACTTATAAGCCTGTATAACGGGAGCCTTGTTGTAAAGTGGTACCGAAGTCTGTTTATTGAAATCTTTCAACGTTCTTCCAAAGCCACATTCGTGAGGTCAGACGCTGATTTTTGACGAGACGTCAGAGCCGCAGTGTTGACTGCAGAGGTAAATATACATCCTATGGCGGCTTGAACTTTAACTTTCATCGTTGGGAATTTTCGAGGACAAACTCCAGACCAAAGTCACTTTTAGCTGCTTCATCATTTTCACATAGGTGTATTTTAAAGATGTAGAGAAAAACTGCTGACCGGTTCAGGAGTGTTTAGATAGTTTAGACTAGCGTGAGCTGCAGTTTTCATCAACTTGTTTTAGTTAATTTCCTTAAAACCCATTTTTCTCACTGCAACTATCTTCAGCAGGTCAAGGATTGATGGTCCTGTTGTTGATAGACCAGAGAGGAGTTTCCCATTAGAGGAGGACAATCTGAATGTTCCCCAGTGACTGAGGAAATGGATTTTTCTATCTTTATTATTCGTGTGCTTTACACAAAGACATTTTACATGTCTTGTCAGCCTCTTATTTGGAGACATTCAGCCTGTTCTGTAAGTTCAGGAAAAGATTGCCACCTTGTTTTATGTCTTTTACGTTTGATAAGAGCCAACAACCTGGAATGCATTTCGTCTGTGGAGACGTTAGGTAAATATTAGCATAACCGATGTCCCGCAGCGGGCTTATCCTGTGCATTTTAGGGCTTTGGGTTCAGCTGAGGATTAAATGATTAGTTCAGGTCCGCATCCCCGTTAAAGATAAGAAGGTGCTTATCTAACGGAGCAGGTACTGGATCAGATTCACCTTTTTTGTTATATTCTGCTACTCAATGGAGCTTTAAATTTTAACATCCAAACATTAATGTCTTTGATTTGTGTTTGTGGATCATATGTGAATTTAAAGTATCACCAACATCAGGATTATGGTTACATGATGACAATAAAGACTCTTGAACAGAAGATCCTGGACGTTCAGGAGCCTTTTTTTCATCATGCGAACACGTCAAGCATCATGAATTAAACTTTTTGGTTTTGTAGCTCATCAGTCCATCCATCGCCTAAACCCACGTATCCTTGCTGGTTTGTTAAAGTCAGAACCGGACTTTTAAAAACGTATAAACTAACCATTTAAGAGTAAAATGCATATTTAAGAGGAAATTTCCATAAAACATCTGACAGCCTTTTGTCATCATCTTTACCAGATAGTTGTGGAGGTGCTGTAAAAACCCGCAGCCTGTTTTCCTCTCCCTGCCTGTAGTCAGACAAACGGGTCTCTTTATCTTTATTTAAATGACAGACTTTTACTGTTTCTTTTTTAGCCAGTTTGGAAATAACTTCTTTTCCAGTCACGAAAGGCAGAAACACATATCTTCCAAATAATTAAAATTGTGGCACCACCAAGAGGCATCAAAATAATTCCAAAATTCACTCCTAAAACTTGTTTTAAAAGTAAAACAAGTCCAAGCTGAGTCTTTAAAGTTAAGACTGAAGGTAATAAACTGCAGACCGATTACCATCCAGCAAGTTTCAGAGCGTCAGCTTGCTCTCGCTACAAATATCTCTGTATTTTCATTGATTTCTGATTTGAACTACATGTTCAGCAACAAGTGAAGAAACTTCCATTAAAACTGGACTTTTATTTCCAAAACAAGTCCTGTTTCTCTTTTGAAGTCAAGACAAGCCTTGGTTCTACGACTTTATTTTTATTTATGTTGCGGTGATGGTGCATCATGCTTCCTCTCAGTGTTTGCACGTGTCCAAGTCAGTTTAAGAGCAATATAATTTTTCTTAAAAAAATATGTTCCATACTCTCACACTGAATAATTTGTGGAGTAACAGACATCTTTTATGGTTCCAAAACAGGGACTCTTGGACTTTTTAACTGAACCTTTCTCCTGTCTACGGAAGAGGATTAGGGTCATTAAAAAAATAAATAAAAGTCTATTCAATTCTGAGATTAAAGTCAGAATTCTGACTTTTCCTCAGAATACTGAGAAAAAAAGTCAGAATTGAATAGACTTTTATTTTTATTTTTTGAATGGCCCTAATCCTCTTCCGTAACTAACAGTGCAAAAATCAGCAAATAAATATATATATAAAAAAACTGAAATGATGTCAAAAATACTAAGGATTGCACATTGTGAATTAATTGGAAATTGTCCATATAGCACACAGAAAGAAAAATAAAAAATCAGCAAGTAAATCTGACCTTCTGCTTTATAAGAGATCATTAATGAATTTTGTATTCAAACTCAGTTGATTTGTCCTGTTTTGTTGCAGCTTAAGTCCATTAGTCTAAACAGCATCAGACTCAGAGCGGATGTTTACGCCGGTGAGGCAGCAGCAAAGTTTTATTTCGATGGAAATCTGCAATGATGTGAGAGTAGCTGTGGGGGAATGACCTTGATTAGCTCATTTACAATTCCTTTCTTCCAGCAAAGTGACTTAATTAAGCAAATGCTGCTAACGAAGGTGTCGCCTCGCAGACTGATGCCTGCTTTCTGAATGGAGCATTTTGGATATCCTCAGCGGAGACTCTTCCCGCCTGACAGCTGACTGGTGAACCACAAAGCAAGCCGATGAATCATAAAAATCCTGCCTCTGAAATGAGTGTTAAACTGCAGGCATGGTGCAGAGAGATTAGGGGAGATATGTGCTAATTGCCTGCTGTGTGTCCTGGATCATTCTGTGTCTCCGCAGGCTCGCTTCATATGGTCTGTTTCAGAAATTTCTTACACCATTTTACCCCATTAAAAATCAGCTTGAAGGTTGGGAATTTATTTTTTTTTTTTAATATAGCTGTCTCTGTAATGACTTAAATTGCCCGGTTTAATCTGTTTATGCGTTATTCTTGATATGAGACTGCAAACATTTAGTTTTCCTAAATGACTTTGTTTCTCAGCCTTTGGTCAAAAAAGCAAAAACATAAAAACATTTTCTATAATTTCACCAGATGCATGTTATAATGAGGTGCAATTAGAAGAACTGGAAACCTACTGTAGTTCCTTGTTGTTTTTCAGCTATTCTTACAGTTTTATTCCTCTGCACTGTAAGGGAAACAATGAACCTCATGAAAGATGCACCTTTCCTGAAATAAGATGAAACAGCTGCTCCCTCAGCAGAAACACTGTTTTTTTTTACATCATGAATTATTGGGAGATACCTATGCAGCGCCCCGCAGTGAACGAGAGTCTGACAGGTCCGCTGGACTTTTTAATTAGCCTTGTAGTGTCATACATGCTGTAAATATAGCATTAAAAATGCATGACCCCCATTAGCTGCAAACCTGAAAGCAGAAATGAGGATCTGGTGTAAATAACAACTGTAAGCCACCCATCCCGTCGTCATGTTGCAGAGGGGGAGATGCTGCAGGAACGTCAAGCAGCACGGACGATCAGTCTGCATTAAAAAGCAGCTGCTGCTATTTTTATCCCCACATGCCTATGCATACTTACGCAGGGATATTAAACCCACTTGTAATATTTCTCCTGGTTTTAAAGCAATATTTAGCTGTCGGCTGGTGGCTAGAAATGAATTCAGGAGAGATTAAATTCATCCACCGTGATTAAGAATGTTTACATTTAATTTCAGCGACATCGTCCAATGCATCTATATCTTCTGACTTAAGGATGTCTGGGCCACATTCGATTTTAGAATCACTTGATTTATACAGTCATGCATAAGAATAAACAAATTAAAAGTGCCCCCCCCCCCCCCCCCCCCACACACACACACACACACACACACGGCTGTGACTGAAAGCCTTGGTAAGGACAAGGTGCTGCATGTTCGCCTCCGACCTTTAAGCCTTGCGGGCTGCAAAAAGCCAGAGGGGAGGATTGATGAATGAGCCACGGAAACATCATCTGGAAAAAGACGAGTTCCTTTGGTGAGCAGCACCGCCTGATCCTCATTTGATCCAAAATCAGATGCATTTGGAAAATCATTTGGAATTTCTCACTGAAAAAGTATTTTTGAATATCAGCTCCAACAATGGGGGGCGCCGTGTAGCTGAAGGTGTAAGACCCGTTCCTTAAACATCCTGCGTTTGCTCCTAGTGTTTTTCCACCTCCTGTAATAAAGCCGCAAATCTTAATAATCTACTTTAAAAGTCGACAGATTTTTTGGCACCACAAAACAAAAGCAAGCAAACAAAAAAACAATGTTGCATGATGTTGTGGAGAATTACTCGAGTTCCAGTAACGTTGGCGTTTGTGCAAATCAGCACGGTCAAAGGAGACGAACGCACATGTGACTTAACCTGGGAGATGCCACACAAGTTCCACAGTCCTAAAAGATTTATATAAATAAATAAAAAAACAGGAAACAGCAACCTAGGAGTCTGGATGATGGAGAATCTGCTGAAGGATCACAGACTGAGCTCATCACACTGTCATGGAAACTCTTCTGAGGGCAGCAGTTTGAATGAAAAAGAATAAACAAATATTTGTAAGTTATTGCCATGATTTAGCTTTTATTTTGCTTATTTTGGACTTTTCTGGACTTAAATCAGCCACCAGCCACTGTTCCTTCAGCTCAGCCTCCAGTCAATTAGTCCAGATCAGCTCCACCTGCTGCCAGCGATGACTGTTCACCTGCCTACCTGTACCTGCCTCGCTCAGCCACTCACAGCCAGAACGTCTCGATGTGCTTCGACTCTACCAGTTGCTGTGTGCTCAGCCAGCTGGACTCTTCTGTTCACTTCTCTAAAGAAAGTTGCCTGTGTCTGCATACTGCAGTTCTGCCTGTTTCCTTGTGAGTTTCAGCCGCTCGCTCTACCCGTTCAGTCAATCGTTCCCCCAAAATGTTTGTTAAGTGTATGTGATGGACGGTTGTAATGGAACTGAATTTTTGACTGCAATGCAAATTGTAGTTGACAATAAAATTGATTGATTGATTGATTGATTGAATATCAGATTAGCTAGCATTATTCATTACAGTTATATTTCTGTTACTCTACCACAAAGGAACGGGATGCAGTTTAAAACGTGTTAGGATTTGGAAAGTATTGTTACACTCTTGTGGGGGTTGTGAGGTTGTTTCTGGCTTTTGCAATAAACTGTTAAGGTTGGCTGTAAGCTAAACATTTTTTTTTTTTATATCTAATCGAACCGACATCATGTTTGGACTGGATCACGCAGACAATCATTAAGGATTTATGATGAAAAGGTTTGTGTCATACTGAAACTGTTTGATTCTAAAGTGTTAAATTAAGTCCCATCACCTTTAAGCTCAACTTGAAAATTGATGCTAACACACACACATACACACACACACACACACACGGGGTAATTTGAAGGGAAGAATGAACCCAACAGTGGGAGGAAGCGGGAGTAGCCAGAGAGAAACTATGGATGCACATGGAGAAGATGCGGCCTCCACACATAAAGACCCCAGGGCAGGATTTGAACCCAGGACCTCCTCGCTGTAAAGCAACAATGCCACCAACTGCACCAGTTCATGTTCACTACGTGTGAGTCGAGTTAGAAATAAAGGTTTAGAAAACACGAGCTTGTAGCCGTTGCCGTGTCATGGCACCACCAGATGCTCAGGTGAAAAATGGCACCCATCCCAAAATTCATTAATAAAAGATAAACGGCACGGCAAGAAATATTTAGCGTCCCTTTTTATTTTTGTTAACATAGTTGATGCGCGTCTAATTGAATAGAGCGACTGAAATGATCAAACTGAATAAATAAAAGAATATGCATGCTTTTCAATAACCAAACAATATAAAATAATCAATGAAGGATATTCTAACTTAAAACATTTCAAAAACTCTGCTCTGAATAGATGAAATAAATACAAAGTATGTAACTGCCACATAAATTGGTACATAATGATAGCAAATTAAGCAATAATTAAAAAGTGTTGTGTCATACACAATATTTAGATCAATCTGTGTAAGCGAGGATCTATACTTCATATTTAGGAACAGGAAAACTAACTAAGATACTTGTCTAACTTATTCATGTTTGACAAAGATTATTTGTAAAGAATAGACTCAGAAAAGAGCAGCAGGTGTAACCCACACCTAAACCCATGTCTCGTCACGCTGTAATTTATGCACACGTGAAATCTAAAAGGTTCAGCTGAAAGGATTTTTTTTTTTAGAGATGCCACCATGCAATTTTGTGAAAAGAATAAAGAAAATAATATCTGTGATTATTAATGAGGCAGTGAGCAATTCTTTTGTTGTTGGAGAGTCAGAGGACTTCATTCTGCTCTGCTGCAGTGGATGAAACTGTTTCCTCACACCAGAGTTTTCTTCATGTCAGATCTCACATGATAAAACATGCATGATGCAGAGTTTTACTGGAAGTGAAAATCCAGGAGCGACTCTTTAAAAAAAGAAGAAGAAGAAAAGCGTTTCTGGGCTCTCCAGCTCGGTGGAGCTGCGGTCTTTTGCTCCCGGTCACATCCGACACATTACCAGTCAGAGAACGCAGATGCCTCACATTTGGTGGTTCAGAGAAAACTGAGCGTACTGTCAGCGCCACGTCTGTGTGAGGAGAGCCTGGCAGAGAAACGACGGGCCTAATATAGGTGCAAGGAGCCTGCGACACCAGGAGCATTTGGCCTCACAGGAAGAGGTCATCTCAGTGTCCGACACACAAATCTGTTGTAGCACGCAGATGAATCAGGTGGTTTTACTGCATGATAAGCTTATATGGAGAAAATAAGTCAGGGATCGTTTTAGTCAATCAGCTTAATGTTTTTTTTCCAGCTGTTTGTGTCTGTGAGTCTTTTTAGTAGCAACTAAAATTCAAGTATGCTTATAAATTTTTAAAAAAATCTATTATTTATGAGTTTATACCGAGATGACTTGATCATGTCTCATTTTATCACAGAATCCTTCATGCACGGGCAAAAAAAAGAACACAAGCACAGTGAGGCATGAACAAAACAATAACTCAATAAAGTAACAGACATCTCATTTATTAGATGAGCTTTGTTTAGATTTAATTGAAACTGAAACATCCCCACGGACGGTCCACGAAACAACCGCAGCACGACTGTGAAATCGCTGCGAGAACTCTGCTGCTTTCCCAGGGATGATGAAGCTTGAAATTGGGGGAAATGCTGCAGGAAAAACAAAATAAAAAAGTGACACATTTTGGACGGAAGTTAGAAAGCGACTCTTGCTGTCACTGCCTCAACGGCTGAATCAGCAGGAGCAGAAAAAGCAAAAGCCTGAATGCCTGAGGAGCGCTTTTCCCTCCTAAAGCTGCTGCAGCTCAACTCAGAGGCTGGCGGCAGGATTTTGGGGGTGCTGGTTTGAAAGTCAAACACAGATAAAGTGTTATGTGGCTTTTAGCTGCGCTCCCTCACAGCAGGGAAAGGGATTAAGGCCAGAAAGACATAAACAGTTCTGTCTCTGTGGTGGTAAAAGGACAGCAGGGATGGACTGGAACCCAGCGGCTCAATGAACGTTTAGCAGGAAATGAATGGATGAATAATATAAAATAAATAATCTGACCTTTGTACTCAATTTTTATTTTTGTTGATCAAGCAAGTGTGAACAAAAGCGTTATTCAGAGTAATTTTAGTTAACTGAATGCCTAAGACGTCGCTGCTTTTTACTGTAAAAAGATCAAAATCATCTTTATCGGCGCCTTCCTGCAGGGTTGGAGCGGCGCTGGAGTCTATCTGCAGCCTGGACAAGCCGCCAGTTCATCACAGGGAAACCAATTAACCCAACAGGCAGGATTCTGGGCTGTGGGAGGAAGCCGGAGTACCTGGAGAGAAACCAGGCGTGCACAGGGAGAACATGCAGACTCCAAGAAGTTGAACCCTGGGCCTAAAAGTATGAGGTTTTTTTTTTAAAGTGTGAGATATTTAACCAAATATGAGCCATTTGTTTTTGTTTGATTCTGTGTGGATCAGAGAAAATTGCTGTTTTATCACTAAACCCCATTAGAAGAATGGTTTAAATGCACCCTTAAAGCGTCCAAACGTATTTGAAATCCATGCTGATGGTTAACGTTTGAGTTTTATTCCACCATCAAAGAAAAAAAGAAGAAAGAAAAACATGAAACGAGAAGAAAATTAAATGGTTAAAAAAAAATTTTCCCAGGGCGGTTTGATCTGAATCTCTGGTTTTTATTTGTGCTTCCTCGTAGAAAGCATCACAAAGGAGGCGGTTTGGAGCAGCTACTTAACAGCTTCTGTCTCCGGACTGTGGGCGGAAACTGACGGCGTCTGAAGTGCCCAGAGCTGTGAATTTCAGTGAGAGCCATGAACCTCCAGCTTGTTCCGGGTGCTTCCTGAATCTGCTAAGACACGCAACCTCTGTGACATTTATCTTTTTTCTTCTTACCTCTGGAACTTTATAAACAATACAGCGTCATTTAAGTTCAGTCAGAAAGCAGGAAGAGAGCTTTGGCGATGACGACTCTGGCCTCACAGCACGGCACAGTGCTTTTGTTCTGTTTGTTAAAAAGAAACTCCTTCTTATCACCTCTCACAAAGACATTCAGAAGTCAGAAGTTTCACGATCCTCAACAGCTGCCATGCGGCATCAGCGGGGATTTGAGTTTTGTTGCAGCAAATCCACAGCAGTTCAGTTGTGGGAAAAAAAAAGTTTGGGTGAAGCCATGGGGAGGAACACAGACATTACGACTCGTTCTTTAATTAACAGGTGAAAACACATGCGCTCAGACATGCATGCAAACAGGATGCTGCACTGGTGCAGGAACGGAGCACAGGCTGGATTCTGCATGTGGCAGTTCTGCTGGAAAGCGAAGAGTGGAGAGAAAACCATACAGTAAATACTTGTAAAGTTTCCTCGTGCTGAAGGCATAGGCGGCGCACACATTATTATTGTCCACACTTATTCTGATTATCATTTAAAGGGGCCTCCAGCCAAATGGCTGCTTTGGATGCCTCTGAGGCTGAAAATGTCTAATTATAGCTCCTAACTCCTGTTCCTTGACCTTTCATGGGGTCAACAGTAAGAACTCCATCATGGGGAGGAAAGGAGCTCCAGACTGCTGTGCTGATTTCGGACAGCCTTTAATGACGATGCGAGTCAAATCCCGACCAACAGCCTTCTGAAAATGACCTACAAAAGGTGCACTCTCTTCTCCTCGGCCATTTTTATTAATTTCCGTGAGCTGAGCTGTTCTTAAATGTCCTGTTACGCAAAAGATTGTGGGATTCCTTATAGCTCCTCAGCATGGGTAAAGCCAGCCGTACACTGTACGATATTTTCAATCGTTTTACTCATATGCAGCTCAAACTGTAGCAGGAAACCTCAGGGTTTAAAAGTTCACAGCTCTCCATATCTGTTCTGTACGGTCCGACGCTCTGATGCAACCTGACTGCTCACACCGTACGTCTAAAAACCACGTAGTACTCAGCCCCGTAGAGAGATGGCGCTACTCGGACTCGTCTACCCGGAAGCGAAATGTAAACAGTAGAAGAAGAAAAAGACGGAAGTGTCAATGCTCTCTGTTAAATATGAGGCTCACTAGAACGAAACGTGCTGCCTTTGCAATTCTACAAGTTTCTCCTCTGCAGTTTGACTCCATGTCACATGTACCGCCGCCATGATTCTCTCCTCTCATATGTTTTCATCTGAGAAGAAGAAGAAGAATTCCTTTGTCTGCACATGCTCAGTGCGCAAGGTTGGGGGAAATCGCTCATAGCTCTGCTTCACCAGCAGGCGGCGCTCACCATCTCCTCAGGAGGGCTGACTGAATGTCAAACATGTTTGATTTTCACCTGACGGTACGATTCCTGATGGGGAGGTGGTGGTGAGAGGCTAATTGCCCCTCGTTACCCCCTGGATACGACACGACGCAGGACGCACGATCAAGCTGAAACTCGGCCCGATCCAAAAAATTCTCGTATGACTGAAGAATCGGCCCATTAGGGGCAAAAGCGTGTTTCGTTCTAGTGAGCCTCATATTTAACAGTTCCTATGCTAAAGGAGCTATGAAATGAAGCATACAGGTTCAGTGTCCTACCTCCTTCTTTACTGACTTCATTATTCGGACAGCACTTATCTTAGCGACCGCTGGCACAACCTCTGCTTTAGCTAAAGAGTCCCTAGCCAAAAGACGTATTCGACGAGATCCGCACAGAAAAGTTTGAGCAAAGAGATGAAAATGCTCAAATTACTAGGCGTAATAACTATGGCAAGCCAGGGAGTGGAGCGGTAACACTGAAACCTAAGTAAAAAAATTCACAATAACTTGTTTAGTATCTGAAACACAACCAACACTCTGCAGTCGGCCATTGTTGTCATTTGTGTTAGCGCATGCTAAGGGAGATGCTAGGTCTACACTGGCTTGCAGGTGAATAGACGCCAGAACGTAGCTGGTTATGCGGATAGGGGTGTCCAGACGGAGCTGCTGCAGGGGGCCAGAGGGTCCCGTCCTATCTGACTGAAAAGTTTGTCAGGTACAGCAAAACCCGTCTTTGTGTGGATTGTGTTTCAGGCACACCGTTGCCTACATGTGCCAGTTTAGCTCTACGAGGAGGGTGTCTCCAAACTGCGCCCTGATTGCACGAGTAGCTTTATTACATTCAGTTCATTTCAGTTTAATTATATAGCGCTGATTCACAACACATGCCGTCTAAAGGAACTCTCCAAAGTCACTTCTATTGAATCTTACAGACAGCTTGGCTAAAAAGCTTTCTATTTCAGGAAACCCAGCAGCTTGCATTGACCTGCAGCATTCACTCCTCCTGGCTGAGCATGTAGCAACAGCGAACAGTCGATTGCATTGTGCCATGGACGCTGCAGCAATCCCTCATAGCCAGCATTCATGTAGTGACAGCGGAAAACTCCTTTACCGGCAGAACCAGAACCAGGCTCAGTGTAAAGGACCATCTGCCACGGCCGACTGGGGGTTGGAGAAGACAGAGCAGTCCCTGATCTAGGAACACTTTCCATGTGAGAGAAAAGTAAAATAGCAATGGCAGTACAAGTCCCTTTAGTGGAGGGGTCCCCAACATGGTGCCCGTGGGCACCAGATAGCCCCAGGACATTGGCGCCGCCAGAACCTTTTCATTGCGGTATCTGAGCAGTTTCTAAATGACCGACAGGAACGAGAAACGTCTCCATTTTCAAACTCGCCGTTATCCTACAAGTTTACCGCTTTACTGATCTACGTTAACCTCCCTTACATGATATCGGGAGATTTGTCGAAGGTCAAAAAATATAAGGATTGCTCAACACAGTCATTAATTAAGTTAATTAATGACTGTGTTGAGCAATCTTTATATTTGAAATTAAAATTAACCTGTTACTAAATTACTACGGTGTAATCTTGGGGTTGCTCTCACCCCCCCCCCCCCCCCCCCCCCACACACACACACACCGATGTCCCCCAGGACCACGTGTTGTGCCCTAGGCCTGTTAAAAAATAGCAAAACCCTCCAGTCAGGTGCTTTTAAAATGCTATTTTATTCAGCTGCTCTTCTTTTTTGATCATATTTGTATTTACATAAATTTTAAAATGACAAAAGTATAGAAAACGTATATTACTTAAAGTAAAGGTGAGCTTGCAGTTCAAATGTCATTACAGGTAGATCTTCGTATGAACCAGTGAAGTAGCTCTCAGTTTAAAAAAGGTTGGTGATCCCAGGTTTGGTAGATTGAACAAGAAAAGAAACACAGCAAAGCTTTGCGCCAGTTTCCAAGTATGAGCAGGCGACTGAAAGTTAGTGTGGCAGTAAAACACTTCCACTGAGGTCAAATAGGCTGTTAAAACTGCAATTTCCCTGCTTTATTTCTCTCTTTTTTGTCTTTTTATTTCTCCCAATTAAAGAAACCCAGGATGAATCAGCCGCTAGCCGCAGAAGGAGTGAGAGGAGCCAATCCGCTGCTTTGCTGCCTGGTTGCGTGTGGATTTGGGTTGGAGCGTCTCTGCGCGCCGCTGCGCTTCTCATCCATCTCCGCTCTGCACCTGTTTGCGTGGATCTGCGCTGCGTGGACTGCCACTCAGGGGGAAACGCTCAGTGACTCGTTTCATTCTTTCAGATTTGTAGCGGGATTTTTTTTTTCTCAGAGCATCACAGGCTGAAGAGTTTGGGGTAAAAAGTGCAACTCGAAGCTGCGCCGCTGCTGGACCCTCATCCCAACGCACCGAGCAGCTTTTTTCCCTCCCATTTCTAGCATGGAAGGAGATGACCACGGCGCGCCGTCATAATAAAGGAATAATCCAAGAATAACTCAATCAGCAGAGCATCGATCTCCGCCGCAGACTGAGCGCTCTTCAGGCGGATAAACTGGATCCCACTGCGAGCATTGATCCGAGGATCTGACTGTTAACCTTCAGACATTTAACAGTCCCAACGGTGAGGTGAGGAAAGCAGGCAATAAATCTCCTGCTGACAGGAAAAGAATGGGGCTGTGTTTGTGCTCATCGGGCAGGACAGGAGGCGTGAAATCACACAATCATCCACCTGTTGGATGGACCGGTCCGGTTATACAGAAACCTTTATTTAATTCATCTTTAATTATCTAAAACATTCGTTATATTAAACCTATTTTACCAGATTATCTCATAATGAACTTTATCGTTAATTCATCAATTAGATTAATTTCACAGTTCATCATAGGTTGGTCTTCTTTGCATAAATGAATGGATGAATGGATGAATGTAAACCCAGTGGCGGTTCTAGCGTGAATGGTGCAATGGGCCAGCCCTCCTTTTGCCCCCCCCCCCACCTATCCTATTTATTTCAAATGCACACATATTCAGCTTATGTGTTGAGCAAAGTCAAACAAATTCAAGTAAAAAGTTCCCAAATGACAATTGTGCTTTGTTGAATCAGCGTTAAGTGTACGATAATTTAGTCCCCATCTGACCCGGTTTGCAGATTTCAGTCAAAAGACTCCATGAGGTTTTACAATTTATGTAAGAATTTTTTTTTTTAAATCTAGTATATTCACAAAGAGAGCAAATGGTTCATAAATCTTGATTTTTTTTTTTTTTTTATTTTTTATTAAAATCTCTTCTCAGTGCAGAATAATCCAGTCTGGCTACTTCCAGTCCGTTTTTTTTTAGACTTGAAACTAGAATAGATTAAATGCAACCCAACACCCACTCCCCACTGACAGGATGACAAGAAAAACATAAGGAATAATAATAATAAAAAAACACATTCAGCTGACATAAGTTTTTATTTCTCAGTGAGCCGCTGCCCCTGAAATGATGGCGACCCGGGCAGTGAGCCACAGCAGTGAGCCTGAGCAGAACATTATAATCAGCATCTGTTGTGATGGAAAAGCAGCGTGGATGTGATCCCATCAGCTCCATGTGTGACTGAGTGGGTTGTGGGCTGATGTGGCGCTGTCACAGGGCCTAAGCAGAGCTGTGGACCCCATGCTGGGCCCCGTCACCCCCCCCCCCCCCCCACACACACACACACCCATCCAGGGCGCGCTATAGCCCCACACGGTGGCGCTCTGCGTTATGTGCACTCACAGCATCCCTGTAGTGTCCTGCAGAGCGCAGTGTAAGAGCACAATGCATCCATGCAACGAGCAGATATGCTTCTCTCTTTCATCTGATTCGTCTTTTCTGTGTTTTTTCCACTCTTTTCCATTTGTTTTCATATTAATTATTATTTTTTTGGTCTGAATTTCTTTTCATTCTCTCAAGAACTCCTCTTCCATATATTTGGAGCTGAGCCGTAGGCAGAGCTGTCACCGGGGTTCATTAATGAGCCCTCTCCTCAGCTACCCCATGTGGAGGAATGTTTGCTCTGGAGAGTGAGTGGGAGAGCAGGGGTGGGGAGGAGGGGGGGTGGGGGGTGGCGGCGACGGGAGGGAGAGAGACAGAGAGCAGAGGAGTGGAGTGTGAGATTAGCCGCCGTACCTGCTGCTGCTCTCACTGCTCACATATTAACAGCATCTTCCCGGGAACTGATGCTGCTGCTGTGGGACGAGCCCGCACCGTGGAGGCAGCCTGGCTCAGCGAGCTGCTGGAGGCACCCCTGCATCTAATATCCCCAGATGGAGGAGGAGGTCACAGAGCCCGATCCCCAGGCGGGCACGCCACACTCGGAGGTGAACGGGGACCTGCCGGGCAACCCGTACCTGAGGGACGGCACGCCGGACGCGGCGGAGAGCCCGGCCAGGGAGCTGGGTGCGCTGCAGTGTCCCTCGGAGTGCAGTCCCAGCCACCAGTGTGGGTAAGACTGAGAAAACAAAGAGTCGGTCACTGCAGGTGACAGCTGGCTGTGTGTGCAGGGCAGGCGGCACCTCTTTGGGACACTCCGGTCTCCTGCTTTGGCTTCTGATCCCAGTCTGGACTGATATTTGTATGAATTCTCTCGGCACTCGGTTTGTGTTTTTGGATTTTTAAGCAGTTTGGCAAAACATCCGGTAATAGCCTGCTGTGAGAGATGACCCTTTAATTTAAATATGAAGGCAAAACTTTGTCACAAAATATCTCATGTGGTTTGCACAGTAGGGATATTAAAAGCTTGTATGAGGCCGAGGTTTTAAATTTAGGTTTTGTTGCAATTTCATGCATCCTTAAAGCAAACTGTGCTTACATTATAGCAACATGATTGACAAGAGTCATCAGGCGCCGTTAAGGGCTCTAAACTTGCTTCTTGTGGACTCTGTCTTGTCGTTATTGGAAACAACAAGGAGCTTAAACTTGTAAAAGTGCAGCATAAAAAGTACTGGATGCATAATTTCCTTTCTTCCAGCTCATCAGTGCATCCTGAAAATGTTTTTTTTTTTTTTTTGTCCAATCCAAAGTTGATTTCTTTTGTGGCCCAAAGGCTGGCGGCTGGCACACGGTGTCCTGGTTGCATCGCCATCAGTGTCGGCCCATTGGTGCTGGCTGCTGTGCTGCAGGGTCTGATGTAAGAAATCGCCATCTGGCCTCCCTGTCACGCAGAAAGCTGCGACTAAAGCTGTGCTCTTCTCATCAGGTTGCTCTCCCCTCAACGGTCCAGCCTCCAAACACGAGAGCCGATGGTTTGGCTCCGTTTCCTGGTCTGTTAGTCACTCCTCAGGAAGACTGGAACTTAAATGACCAAATTTTGAGTCACTGAGGTTTCATAGCTGTTCATATTGAACAGCCAGCATTCCTTATGCTTTTCCATAACAAATACATGCATAGAAATATTGTCTGTGGTGAGAAGGCAGCTTTATAGCGAGCTTGATGGTTTGCCAAGTGAGCGAAGCGTTAGTCCAATCGATAAACTGTGGATTAGTTTCAGGGCTAGGTGTCGTTCTTCCCTTGATTTTAAGCTGGAACAGGAAGTTATTGAGAAGCTTTAGCTGTTCTTTCCTCAAGGCCGGAGCAGAAGCAGAGATATATTGTCGTCTCAGTTCATTTGTAAGGAAAGATCCATTAAAAACTACCAGTCTGAATCAAAGAACCCATTGGATTTTATCACTTTTACAGGAATATTTGAATAAAGCACAGTTTTACAGTCTGGTGATTAACAGTCTTTTTGATTAACTCACTTAAAAAGTTAAGGACCAGTTTATATGAAAACTCAAGTTATGATTTTGAGCCTTGACCTTTTTCTTTAATCTATTGTAGAAGATTTCAGTCTTTGCTCCTCATGAGATTCTCATAAAGTCAAAGAGGATTCAATGTTGTTACAATGACAAGGTTTTGGAGTTTTCAGTAATATTTGTAACACTCTGTTGTTTGCATTGATCATGCAGCCAAGTCATTGTTTATGTAAAAATTGATTATGCATCATAAACTGTGAGCATTCCCTACACAAACAACATACAGATGGGAATGTTACATAGTAGATGCAAAGATTTTAAAGAATGTCTTGTATCTCTTTACAGGAATCTGACTTTCTTATGCTCTGCTAAAGTGGTTTAATCAATGTATTATTTTTTTTTTTTTTAGTTTGGCTGTTGGTTCTGTACATTTTCTGTCCAGTCCTGTACCTGATGAGGGGAGCAAATTGATCTTTTGTTTCCTAAATGTGGAAATAGGCTTTACATAAGCTACAAAGTCTTTGCAGTTCACATAGTTCTGTGTCTAAGTATGTTACTGGAAAATTGGGTGGAAGGAAAAAAAATGTGGTAAATAAATGTACCCAAGGAATGGTAAAAAAAAAAAAAGTACACTAAAAGAGGCGTAGAATCCACACATTGCTAGAGGTCCACTTTGAAGTTTCCACAGTCAGTGATGATTTAAGGAGCCATGTTATCTGCTGCTGTTTGTTTTATCATGTCATCGCAGCTTTCTATCAGAAAGGTTTAGAACAGTTCCTGCATCTCTTTGCTGGCCAGATTCATGGAAATGCTCATGTCGTTTTTGCCCAGGCATTCTTATTAAGGCTTTTCAGATGAAAAGCAGGATTCATGGTTGTTTCATCAAATATGGCAAGCCGTTTGGGGTTTTCATCTGTTGTTGCATTTGCTCAGATCGGGGAATCAGGTGTTGCCTTTTGAGATATTTTAGCCGATGTAATGCGGTCAAACGGGTTCTAACTTTACAGATATTATATCGGATACAATATATTTTGTAAAGATGCATTTTGGGGGAGGAGTCGCCATGTGTTCAAAGTCATATGCCAGTAAAAGTAAGACAAGATCTCATGCTGGACATGGTTGAAGCCATGTGGATACAGCTTCATCTAAGGTACGTCAAGCCTTTAATTATTGGCTGCTGACCCCTAAATGAAAAAAACTGATTACTTAGAACAAGTTTGTCAAGTGCTGGATCGTGTTGCCAACTCAAACAATGAAGTCTATCTATTGGGAGACTTGAGCATTGATTGGTGCTCTTCAAACTGTCCCATGAAATCTAAACGAGTAACAGTGTCTGCTGATTGTGGTCTAAAACAAATCTTAACCGAACCAACTAGAGTAAGTAAAAAAAGTGATGGAACCAAAATAGCAACTTGTATCGAACATATTTTTTACAAGCATGTCACATTTCTGTGACAATTTTAATTTTGATAAATACTCAGTGGAGATTAAAAACGCTGACTGGACAGAAGTGCTTCCAGAGAAAGATCTTGAAGATGCATTTCAGATACTATTGAGGTTATTAACCAACTTTTTAAACAAGCATGCACCTGTAAAGAAGTTCATATTGCATAATTTAAACACTCCATGGCTAGATGATGATTTAAAACAACAAACGCTGACAGCTTTTAAATCTGGACTTAAGTCAAATTGGAGTACAAACCGTAAACTAAGAAATGCGGTACCTAAACAAAACAAGACAAAGAAGAAAAAATTACCATCAGGTGAAAATACAAAAAAAGTGAAGAAAAAAACAAACAAATATGGACAACCTTAAATTCTCTCTTGAAAGGCAACACATTTACTTCCTCCTAACTGGAGACAAACTGTGGATTTTTAACTAAATCAAATGATATAACCAACTGATTCCTTCAGAAGCATCTTGAATGAAGAAAATACATCATATTCATTAATACATTAAATTATGAGTAATAAAAAAAACCCACAATTTTATTTTCAAAAATGTAAGTATATAGAAAGTTGAATTACTATTGATGACCTCCTGGGGTGGATAAATTAGAGGGGCGACTATTAAAATTTATAGCCTCAGTTATTGCACCGGATGTAACTCATATAATTAATGAGTGTTTTAATAAAAACAAGTTCCTGTCTGCTTGGAACATATCAAAAGTAATACCTCTATCAAAAAATGGAAAAACTACAAATTGTCAACCCAACAGTTTACAGCCAGTTTGGAGTAAAATAATGGAACAAATTATACATTACACATACGGATAAACACTTAGGTTAAAGTCAGTGACCTATTTACAAGTTATCAACATCCTTACAGAGAAAAATATTCTACTACAACTGCTCTAACTCAAACGACAGATGACTGGTTATGGGAAATAGAAAATAATTATATAATTGGGGTTGTGTTAGGTGATTACTCAGCAACCTTTGATAAAATTGATCCTACGTTTTTGTTGAAGAAACTTATGGCTACCTATGGCTTTGTAGAATCAGGTGCTATTCAGTCACTAAAACTGTAAAACATGGAGTATCACAAGGCAGTCGTCTTGGTCCAATTCTATATACAATTTAAAAAAATGACATACTATCAGTGCTAACTAAAGCAGGGATCTCAATGTTTGCTGATGACACTACGGTATTTCTATCAGCAAAGTCTATTAGTGGAATCAAAACTGACCTTGAAGTAGAACATGAATGTATAGTTGACTTTGTGGACAGTAACAAACTAATTTTAAATATTTCAAAAAACAATGAGCATTGTCACTGGCACAAATAATTATCTGAGAGCCAAACTTCAACTGCATCTCCGTATAAAGAATGTATCTGTTAAATAAGAGGAGGAGGTGAAGCTCTTAGGAATTCTTATTGACGGTAAAGTTTCTAGGCATAAACATATCCAGAGAATAGTCTCAAAAATGGGTATTAAATGATCTGTTATATTCATTTATTTATTTATTTAACAGGGACAGTACACATTAATGAACATTTCTGTAAATGTGTCAGTATTGGCTACAAAGCAAATTTTCAGCTGTTGTACCTCGATCAGGTGTATAAGGCCAACAAATACTAAAAGTTCAAGCAGTAAAACATAAAAGCAAATTTTAATGTTCCTACTTTTTCTACAGTATAAAAAGTCTTACATATTCCCAGACTCACTCCCCCATTCAAATGAATTAGAAAGTTATCAAAAGATGTTCAGAATATCTAATTAAACTTAAAGGGCTGTACGATTTTGCCAAAAATCTTTTTTTTTTTTTTTTTTTTTTTTTTTTTCCCAGTGTCCTGTCTAGAGGAGATAAAAGGAAGAGAGTGATAAAATGTCCTCTGTCTGCTCCATCACCTGGAAAGAGACACAAAAAGAACAGCACAACCAACAGACATTAAGCAACAGATACACTCTTATTACACCTAGATGCCATTGCTTAATCATATATATTAATATGTAAGCTGACATGTGTAATGTGATATTTGAAAAAAGAAAGTGACACAACATAAATAAATAAATAAATAAATTATAAGATTACTGTATATAAGTGAACACTTAATACCTGGGACCCAGCACCAGTGGGAGATGTGAAAGTGCACTAGTTTAGGTGAAGATTATCCAGAAATAGCTTGATAGTGATTGTGGAGAACCAAAGACCCACCTTCCCCGAGCACAGAGGCAGGCGTCAGGGGACCCGTAACCCCGGACTCCCAAAGGGGTCCCTAAAGCAGGTCGCCCAGGAGGGGCCGACACAGGATATCTGCAACCCCCCCCCCAAGGAAGGAGCAGAGACGACCCCGAGGAAATCCCCCAGCCACCGCAATGTCGACGCCCTCAAGAGCCGCGGAGACGAGCCCGTGGGCTCCGCCGGCAGCCAGCCCCGCTGAAGTGGTCCCGGCCATGGGCCCTGAGGGCCAGAGGCCCCAGGGGCGCCCCGCCCCCGCGACGATTTTGCCAAAAATCTAAATTGCGATATATTTCAACTAGGGCTGGGCAAGTTAACGCGTTAATTTCGCGTTAATTCATTAGACTATTAACGGCGATATTTTCTTTAACGCGCATTAACGCATGTTGCTCACATGCTTTTATTTTGTGAAGGTCTGTTGCTGCGGTGTAGGGGTTTGAATCAGAACAGTAGGTGGCGATAATGCGCCAATAACCTCGCTGTCAGCCAAACCTCGGATTCAGAGTAAGAAAGGTGCTAGCCGGAAAAAAACAAAGCCGACATGGGGAAGGCTGTGTTTCCCGCAGGAATTTGCTTAGGCGAGGCGGTGAGTTGGCGGCCGGAACAAGTTTTGTGCGGAGCGGAGCGGAGCGGGGGGGTCTGCTTAGACGCCGTCGGTGAAGTCGCTTCTCGTTTCAAAGTATCCATGTGTTTTTGCCTGTTTTTCCCTGCCATTCACTATATGCATGCGAGTAAGCAACAACAAAAAACCGCGTGTCAACGTCAAATAAACGCAAGCAACGCAAGCATATCGAGTTAGCAAGCATTTCAGTTTAAAGTTCTTCCAGCATGGAATATGACAGAAACAAGTTAGTTGGAACCACTGCCAAGTTAAACTTTGGTATTGAACATAAAATGGTAATGCTGCTCCCTGCTGTTACCTCAGAAATTGCCTGTTTTTGGTAGATTTTTTCCCCATAAAGAGAATTCCCTGTCAGTGGCAATAAGCTTTAATTTATTATTATTGCTATTTTTTGTTTTACATGTTTAAGTTGAGCTTTACACTAAATATGTGTTACTGATAAGTGCTACAAATGTTTCAACACTTTTGTTCATATGGCAGCAGAACATTAAAATAAAAGTGCTCTTTACACTACTTGTAAATACAATGCGATTAATTGCGATTAATCAGGCAAATTATGCGATTAATCACGATTAAATATTTTAATCGTTGCCCAGCCCTAATTTCAACCATAATTGCGATTCAATTTAGACTATTCTCTGCATTAAGCACAAGCAACAAAAATGACTTGTAGATAAAGATGCTTGTAAACAAGGACTAATTAAAAACAAGACATTTAACTGTTTTATATTAATCAAAATATAATAATTCAAGAGAATAGCTTTTAATTGAGTTGAACATCAATCCTTGTTGAACATAAAGTGCAACCAGCAAACAAGTCTAAGTATTAAACAGTCTGACCACTACTTAATGCTGTGGTGAGATTCATGAAAGTTTCTGATAAAAAAATATTATATAAATTCTGAAACAAATAATAAAATTAGATTATCTCACTGCTGCAACTCTCTTCCCTTGCATGTGGATCAAACCCACTTTAAAGATATTACGACACCTAAAGGATGCGTCTGATCCATTAATTGTGACATAGCCAATAATTGCAGACCTCTGTCATTTGGAAATTGTGTATTTTTTTTAAAAATTGTGATTATATTGCAAATGTGATTAATTGTCCAGCCCTACAAAACAAACAATCCCATATGTAATTTAAATGCTTGTATATTCTCATTTGGATTATTGCTCTGTTGTTTGGTCTAATACCTCATTAAGCAATATAAAATATTACAACTGGTATAAAACAAAGCAGCTGTAAAATGTGGACAAATGTTGCTAAAATGCATAATCAGCTTTCCTGGTTATGAGTGAAGGATAGAGGGTTGTATTGTATGTACTAACAAACTTTCTAAATCACACATTTATAGTAAAAACACTATCTATGTTTTACCGAAAAAATTACAATTTAGGAAAAATAGCCATGATTATTCAGCAAGGCATGTGATTTGACTATGTAAATGAAGGTAAAGATTTATTTTTAATGCAAAATATTTCTCTGTTTTAAAATGATGTCTGTGTTTTCTTTAAAAGTGGTGAAATAATAATGTGTAATTTTAATATTTCGTCTTTAACATGACTTTTTTGTAAAGGTGATCCGTCTTTTTATGTAAACTGACCCCTGGAAGAATGGTGCATGCAGCGTTCTGCTGACGCTAACAAACGCTAAATAAATAAACAGCACAAAGACACAGTGGAGCTTAAATCTGGACCATAGGAAGTCATAAAGGCAACATAAAGTTCCTGCCGTTGAATGAAAGCGGTGCAGTCACAGCCATGAGCGATGGCGGCATGTCGAGTCAGACCTTTGCCTTGAGCTTCCCACTGACTCCTGAGTCAGAGCAGTTCCTCTGAATAATGGCAGGACCTAATGTCTTCATCAGATTAAGTAAAGAAATGAGTTACAGCCCCATAAAACTGGAGCAGGTTCCATCTGCCTGTTGACTCTATTTATCACAATGGATCACATCTTTCTGCAGCCTTAAGACTGATCATAGAAATAAACAATTATTCACAGAAACTGTTGTTTTTTTTGCAACAACTGCGTGATTTTATTTTTTTAAGTGGTCTGCTCTGTGAAACATTGAGGTAACTTAATGATTTCATCTCTGAGATGTTAAGAAATCCCTCCGACTTCTTCTTTCATTTTGTCACGTCCTCCTTATATTAAACTGATACATCACAGCGTGCAGAGAACGGGCGCTTTGCAGGGAAAATGTCCGATCGCTTTGCAGCGATAAGTCCCCGGTTCAAGTGCTATTATTCCGAAGGGCAAATCTTTTCCCTTCAACTGAGACTTTGATCCATTTAATCAGCATAATGACACGGAAGCAGGCTCTGTTCTTTACAGACTGTTTTATGTTTTCACCCCATTAGCTCACATTTCATCTTCTGAATTAATAAAGGTTTTATGAAGAGATGTTATGGTAAATTATGGCTATAAAATAACACTGCTTGGTAATGTGCCATATCAAATGTCTGCTTCTGTCTACACTCTTGCTTGTCATTAGATTATTTCGTCTCCCATTTGACTTGAGACGAGGCAGAGGAACAAACTCCCCCAAACCAAACAAAACCAAACGCAATGAAGGTGCTGAGGATATTCTTGGTTCCCTCAGGTCGGCTTTTTTGAGATGCTAACCGTTACGGCTGCTTCAAAATTTTTCCTTTAAAGCCCAAATGTTTAGAAATCGAATTCAACCGTGTGGGAGTTGCATTTTTACCCCTCTTTGAGGCTTGTATGCAAACTGCGTGATGTGTGGAGGTAGACGGCTTTTACTGTCATTCATTCACACACAAGACAGCGTAACAGTGAACGGAACAATGAACAAAATATTGTCATATTAGCACGAGTCAAAATTAAAATAAACCTAAAGCGACAGCCAGGAGCTACTCAAATGAATACAAACCAAAAACATAAAAATAACAGAACAAAAGAAATTTGCAAAAAATGTTACCTCACGGTATATTTGCAACACAAATAGTTATTGCACAAAGTCCATTGGACCTGTGGCTGGGGACAGAAGCTGGTGCAGAACATGGAGGTTCTGCACCATCTGCTGCATGACCGGCACACTGAACTGTCCAAGGCTGAGGGCGGGTGGGACCCATTTGGACCCATGGGCCCGGGTCACACACCGTTTTAACGTCCTCAGCAGAGGGCGGAGAACGCCCAGATCATCAGATTTTTTTAATTTAATTAAAACTGAGGTCAGAGCTTCTGGTCTGAAATCAACAGTTTCAGTCTGGATTTAAGGACAGGAACAACTACGGCATCTTTCCAGATGTTGTGCTGTTTTATGAAATTTTTATTTAGATTCGGAAGAGATCGGCGACACACAAATAAACAAACAAACACTGTTTCTGTTAGGATAATAGTGCCCTTATTTATTATTCCCCACAGAATATAGCAACACAAACAGCAAGCAATTTGCACACGCAAAGTAGCAAGCACTTAAAGCAACATTGCTTTCAGACAAGCGTGATGTTCCATCCCTTACCCTGGCACAGAACTGGGAAGCCGGTCAGTCCGGTAAGAGCACAATCCACGCGGCCAGGCGTCCACTCGGACCCACGGTAGACTTCATCGACTGAGGGCAGTTCCCTCCTTTTTAATCCCATCCCGTTTCCAAAACATGTTTTCAAAACAAAAACCGTTCCCAGCATCTCAGCAGTGTGTAGTGCAAACTCAGAATACAGCAAATATAAGCAAAATAAGGAATAGCAAAATAACACATAATAACAGGCATGAGCATATATGTTGCTCTTAGTTTAAAACTAACCAGTTTTTCCCAAAATACATTGTCAAAGAACAAAAATAATTTTTTAATATATCATGTGCCTGTAGTGATTTTTTTTACAGGACTCAAACGCTTCTTCAGCTTCCTGGAGGTCTGTGTTAAAGTGCTGAGTGTGTTTCTGTTTAATAGTTCCTGGATTTCCTCCCTAAAATCACAGATATGACAATAAACAGACAGTGAGTTGTCAAACTGTTGAGCTTAAAAGGAGCTCCTCAGGCTAATAAAGGAGGCTGGGACAGTGTCAGCCTCCTTTAGCTCGCTCTAAAGTCTGGAACCTCTGGAGATGACCGTGCAAAGGAGGATTCTTCATAAAAAGAATCGTATCATAGACAACCCTGAGCATCCTCTTCATCAGACAGTCGTACAACAACAACATCTTCAGTCAGAGGCTTCTCCACATTCGCTGGATGACGGACCTCTACAGGAGATCCTTCCTGCCTAAAGCCAGCTGCATCTACACCAACTAATTGAAGAAGCCCCTACAACACGAGTTATGCCAGCATTTAATTTCCCTTTGGGATTAATAAAGTATGTTTTAATTCATTTTAATTGAATAAGAGGAATTAAAAGCATAAGCAAGATCAGATCTGAATAAAACCACCTGAAATGACTCTTTTGCAGCTCTGTGGCTTCTGGAGGCCTGCAGCAGTCTTCATACGGGGCTAAATCTGCTTTGTTGGCATTTTTCTCTGCAATTCTAGTTTTTAATTTTGTTTTGCGTAAAAAAAATCTCAGGTTTTAATTCTCTTCTGGCTGAATGCAGTTCAGAGGCAGTTCCTTGTCGAAGAGCTTTCTTTACTAAACAAAACGTGCCTGATCTGATAACTCACTGTCGGTTATCAGTATAGATTTTAACACGCTTTGTTGGCTTTATGACGCTCGCAAAGGACAATATGAAAACGTGTCGCATCGAGCTGTGAGTCCAAATCATGACCACAGGACTGAGGGATAAATCTTCCAGTCTGTGGACTTCACTTAGGGAGAGAAATAAGTCTTTGGTCAAATCCTCGCTTTGAGTTTTTCCCTTTTTAAAAAGTTCCTACAGATTATAAGGTAATAGTACCAAATATAAAAGACATGTTTGTAAATTACTGAATATGAAGAAAGTTGGGAAAAATGGTCTTTAGATTTTCTTTCTGGCAGTTAGCTGTTGGAAATAATCTCGGTTGTGCAAACGGACCTGAAACAGGAAAGATTTGGTCTCACTTAGCGTCAGATGTAGCTCTGGAGCTCGCCGTTAACTGAGAATTTTAAGACATCCTGAAAGTTGTACGCTGCAAAGCTTTTCAAAGAGACCTGCCGCCTTTAAGGGACGGATCAGGAGTTTAGTGGTGGCTAGCGTTCACCCTGTTAAAGCAAATACTCCCGTTTTAGTTGTTAAGTGATTGTGGATAAAAAAAAAAACCCATCAGAATTTGTGAATTTTTGCATCACACTTAACCTGAAGTGGCCATATAAACTATTTACTTTCCTTAATTAGAGAATGATCTGGAGCTGAACTTTTCCTCCAGTACCAACTCAGAGCGGTTCGCTACGAGTTGGGTCACTTTTCTGTTTTTTCCACATACGATGATTACGTGGAGCCGTTCCTATTTTTAGTATCTGTGGTTCCAACCGTTCCGAGACGCGCTGAAAAGGTATTGACTGGTTAGAGGGAGGCATCACTCGTCACAGCATATTAATAACTAATACCTTCAACCGCTAAAACTGGACTTATGGTGTATGAGTACTATTATAACAAGCTAGCATGAGGTGTTTATCTGTGGGGCCGCCTTCCCATCAAAGATTCTGTCCAGACTGAGATGCTATTCAGTTGTATTGGAAAATGAATCAAACTGCGTTGAACTGACCCGACCTGAATAGATTCGGTACTTTTGGAAAAGGGGAAACCATCGCTAACGGAGTAGTTCTGTCAGATTATGCTTGGATCACATTCCCACTGATTACACACTGGTCTGGATCCAAGGATCTTAGCATAGGTTGTTCTGGTCTGCAGAACAACCTTTGCTAACATTTACACTGGGACGGCAAAATGAACCGGAGCTCCAAACACAGCAGGTGTGAAAAACAACAGTCAGCCAGTAGGATTTTGTTAGCATCAGAGAACTATATTCTTTTACAATATGGGAAGTGCAAACTGCCTTGTGACGGAAGATGAAGACAAATTTTTTTTTTTTTTAGAGAGAATAGTTTTGCAATTTTGCAAGAGGTGCACCGGTGTGTATGTCCGTCCATTAAAATGTACAGAGATGCTAAAAGGAACCAGTTGGTGACGTTGCTCATGTCATTTATTAGCACTACTGTGGGTTTTCAAAAGCTCAATCTCTGCATTTAGGCAATTGCCTTCATATTTGTCTTACAATAATATCTTGTCACTTATAGTTTCTTCCCCCCCCCCCCACTAACTGCATAAGATGTTTTTGTGTGTGTCTGTTTCAATAAATTAATTTGTGTTTCTAGAGTTTCCTGAAACAATTTTAAATTAGTCAGTATATGAAGAGCTGATGTTGTTTGAGGCTAAGCAGGAGGGTGTTTTTTTTTTTTTTTTTCAAAGATGGAGTAAAAGCTGGAGATGAAGTAATGTTGTTTCTGCTGAGTCAGCATCAACCTGTAAGCAAACTGGCACGTGTGAATAAATATGATGTGATGAATGCATTAGTGGTTAGAACAGCTGGTAAATCTTTCAGCTCCGCATTACAAAACCCACATCGTGATAATCAGACGATTTCTCCCCCCCCCCTTTAGGTTCACTTTCAGTCGCAGAACAGTTGGCGCTTCTGTTGCTGAGAAGAGAAACGCTTGCGTTATCTCTGACATTTTTCACTTGGACTAATTACAAAGTTGTTTTACCCCATCATTTATTCCAAAAATGTGGAAAAAATCTGGTCTTGATTTTAATAGAATCTGAGATTTTCCATAAATGTAATATTCACTCCCCTTTTCTGAGACATTTGAGGAAACCCTGACAGCATACGGTCCATTCAGGGCTAAGACTGGATTCTGTTTGGCTAGAACCGGTCATACATTTGAGATGTTGGTTGGTCATTTTAGTCAAACATCTAACCAAGTGGCTGTCTAAACTCTAACGCATTTTGGTTTGTGAGCCCACCTAATAAATGCAAGTAGGTAGAAATAAAGTGCCTCTCTGGATTCAAGTATTGCTTAAATGAAGAGCTTCTTTAAGCCGTAATTAGCCATGTAATGCCGCTGCCTGCTACTGAAACACGTCTGTTCTGCCTTTAATGCTGTGAAGTGGGAGCTTTGAACCAATAAACTGATTACTGATGAATTCAGAGCCGCTGGTGTCACAGAAAGCGTTGAATGAAAGAAAGCCATGATTTTCATCTCTTCATGAAGCACACGCGGAGAAGAAATCAGCGACACGCAGGTCGTCATTCTGTCTGTGGGAAACGCAGCGTCGGCGTTGCATAAAAAATCTGCCTTCTAATTTCTAAATGAAAATGTTTGTTTGTTTCCTGTTGACTCCATCTACGAAGACCAGCACAGCTTGGTAAACATTTCAGATCCACGTTTCTGCCAGAGCCAGAGTCACGTGCAGGACGGGATGGATCGCTTCGTCATAAAGCGGGAAGACAAAACGCGTTATTAATCATAAATCCATAACAAAAGCTGAGAAACGACTGAATTACGGATGCTTTAGGAAATGAAAAAGCTTCAAATTATGCACAAAATAAATCTGTCCAAAACAGGTGGACGTGCAGACATCTTGATTTGAGTGCTTATTAAAACGACGAGGAAGAAAAATGGAGCGGTAACGGTGGGCTGATATGTCCAACCCATGAAATATGAACACTGTGTAGGTGGTACATGTTAAAATGTTCCAGGAAAGCAGTGGAGAAAAGATTGGAGACATATTGCTACCAAAGTCGCTTTTTATTTCTCATCATCTCTTGTGTAAAATAAATGCATTGTTCCTTTGCCTCTGGTGGACTCCTTTAAACACGTAACTTTTAAATGTAAATAGTTTGATTAAATCACGTATAATGCGTAAACTTTTACCCATCACAGTTATTGGAACCCCTGGTTCAGAAAGGTCAGGACCTTTAAGAGCCTTGCAGTAGTTCCAGTCGTCTCCGTCTCTGCATCAGTCTCTATGAGCTCGCCACATCTGGCCACATCTGGATTTCTGCGCATTCCTCGCGGCTAAACTGCTTTTCACAACGATCTTCAAGTCTAACCACAGATCCTCAACTGAACTGAGGTCTGGACTTTGACTAGGCCATTCCAACACAGTTAAACGTCTCCCTTTAAACCACTCCAGTGTTGCTTCAGCAGTCCGCTTCGGGTCGTTGTCCTGCTGGAAGGTGAACCTCCGTCCCAGTCTCTGATCACAGGCAGACTGACACCGGTTCAGCATGATGCGGCACAGCATGATGCTGCCACCACTGTGATGTTCTGGGGGTGATGAGCGTGTTGGATTTGGGCCAGACAGAGTTTTCCTTGGTGGCAGAAAATTCCGTTTTAGTCTCATCTCACCAGAGCTCCTTCCTACGTACATTTACTTTTGGCAAATTGAAAAGGTGCCTTCTTATTTTTGACCCTCTATTAACTTATTTCTGGCCTCTCTTCCATAAAGCCCAGCTCCATGGGGCGTACAGCTTGTTGTGGTCAGATTGCAGAGAGGTGGACTTAATTTTCCTAATTATGGGACTTTTGAAGGTAATTGGTTGCACCAGAACTTTTTAGAGGCCTCATAGCAAAGGGGATGGATACATATGCACCTGCAAAATTTCAGCTTTTTATTTTCCTAAATTCTTTTTTTATATTTGTTTTTCTCTTTTCACTTCTCCAACTTTGACTGTTCTGTGCAGATCCATCACATAAAATAGGATAAAAGTAAATCATAGGTTGAAGTGTAACAAAACAGATTTGAATATTTTTATTCTGCATCTTATGTGAAGGAAGATATTTTCACCAATCTCTGGTGCAACACTTATCGGCACCCTGAGCGTATAAACTTCGTAACCCGGCTGATAGGACAGCTCTTAGTCTTCTGTAACATTTCAAGATGCTGGAGCATGCTCAGAGAAAAGGAGATTTAACTGCTACTTTCCCATCTTTACTTATTTCTTCAGCTCACACAGCAGCAGTTTTATTAGACTCAGATCTGCATACACAGAGGCTAAAGAAGAAGGGGCATTTTTTTACCCAAGTGAACCTTTTCTGTGTTGATTTGGCCTTTTGGTTTGGATCATTATCCTGCTAGAACAGCCAATGGGGACCCATTTTCAGTTTTTTGGCACTGTCTGACAAATCTACACATCAATCCCACCGATTCCTCCAGTTTCTGCATCTCTCCAATATATTTCAGGGTCATGCAAGGCTGGCGCTAATCTCCAGCAGCCACTGGGCAAAAGACACCTGTGTCCATCCATGACAGAGCCAACATGGACGCCACTCCCACTGAAGGGACACTGAGCTAGCATTGCTTCACCACACTGCAAAAAGAGAACTAAAAATCAGTAGAATTATCTTGAAATGAATGTATTTGCCCTTGATTTGAGCAGGTAAATAAGATTATCTGCTAATGGAATGAGTGTTTTTACCCCTAAAATAAGATAAATAGATATACACCACTTGAAATAAGATGATGGAGATGAATTGTCCCTATTTTAAGTGCAAAAATCTTATTCTATTGGCAAATAATCTTATTTACATGCTCAAATCAAGGAAAAATACTCTCATTTCAAGAAGGTTTTTCTTATTTTTAGTTCTATTTTTGCAGTGCATGACTGGGCACAAGCCGTAGTACCTGGGGAGAACCTCCAAGTTGTCTCTGTTAGGTCTTCTCACACTGAAAGGTTTCTACATTACTCTAATTACGCTAGGCTAGAAATTCTTCACTGTACCTTTTGTTTGTCTGCAGAATTTGAGAATTGTCTATTCAGCGTGTCCAACTAGTAAAATCCGACCTGCCAAAAAGCAAGATCTCTCTTCCCCTGTGTGGTCCTGCCTCCCCCCTGTGTCCTTGAGCTTCACTTTATTGAATAATTAATTGTTAGTTGGGACTCATTTGCACACGCAGCACATGTGTGGTCTCTCCTGTGCTCACAAACTCACACACAAAGCTTTCGCCTCAATGTATGAGTCTCCTTCACTAGAGGCTTCTCGTTTAGTGCTTCATCTATGGATCTAGTTGCACCCTTTGGATGCTACTTTGTTATAGCTTCATGGGTGTCATAGCACCTCACTTTAATGTATAATCTGCTTATTTGACTTCACTTCACTGAAAATCTGGTATCAATGTAGCATGTCAGTGACCAGACAGTTGTGGGTTTAGTCGGGGCGAATAAGTCCAGTCCGTTAGAGCTACTATCCTCCAACTTTTACGGTATTTGTCTCCTTTGTCCAAAACTCCTGTATCAAATGATCATCAGCAAACCGACTCAGGCATGGTGGTCCACCAGAACCGACGGAGCTGCAGAGCGCATCTGTTGACAGGACGAAGATCAGTAATGCGCTCTACAAATCTGGGCTTTTTGGGTTGATGGCGAGAAGAAAGCCATTGCTAAAAGAACCCCTGCTTCCAGTTCACCACAAGCCATGTGGAGACACAATGGACCTAAGTAGGAAGGAAGAAGTTTCTCTGGTCCGATGAGACCCACTCTGATTTGTTTTTGTTTGTTCTTTTGGTCCAAATGCAAAATGCAACGAGTGGAATAAACCCAAAACTGCACAGGATCCTAAACACAGGGCATGCTTTATTTTTTAAAGAGGGCCAGGGATGAAGAGACTAAATGAAGTACAATTCTGGAAGAACAACTGTGGACGGTTACACGTTTGAGATATTTGCTTGTAAAGATTTTCAAAGCATTGCAGACTTTTGAGCGATAATCTCCCCAACATCAGGCCCATATTAAGACAATGTGGTGTAATTTACTATTTACTAACTTACACAACTACATGTAGGCATATGAGCAGTGAGCAATATTCAAATATCTCATTTTAAAATGTTGAAATAAAAAAAAACCTTGATTTATTTATCATTTATTATTATTGTGACATCAGTGTTCACAAAACAAATAATTCATGGTCTTTCAACAATTTCAAGTAAATAATATAACAATTTATGAAAAATATATTTTTAAAGCATGTGTCATGTGGTGCCCCCCCATGGTTGGTGCCCCTGGGCACTGGCCCACTGGCCCTTATGGATAATCCGGCCCTGCCAACATACACTGATGTTTGTGAATGTGGAAAAAGTCCTGCCATGAAAAAACTCTTTTTTTTTTTGTAAAGCTTTGGATGTTTGTGTTGTTTTTTTAGCCTACACAGCCATCTTAATGTGTGTTTGTGTTGCCTGTCAGAGAGAAGATGCCGTTCCACCATGTGACGGCAGGCCTGCTCTACAAGGGGAACTACCTGAGCCGCTCGCTGTCCGACAGCGACAGCGACGTGCTGGCCAGCATTTCTGTGGAGGAGCTCCATGGTGAGGCTTTTCACAGATCATTTTCAGCTTTTCACAGCGTGCAAACATGAACTTTATCAATCTGCTTCCAGACAATTTCATTCATGTTGCGCCTTTTTCACTTGATTCCATCCATGACTGATAATCACAGATCCACGCTGCTTTCCTGGGGAGAATAAGGTGATCTGTTTTTGTTCTTAGAAGCTGACAGAGCCAGCTTTAGTCACTGTTTCACCAATTTGCAACCAATTTCGTTTTCGTGGGGAAACTCAAGCATATCGTCTCGGTGAAAAACAAAAGCACTTTGAGAAAAAGGGCCGGACCTGAAACACTCTGCTGCATACTAATTAAAACAAACCAACCTTTGCTGTTTGCTTTGTTGCACTTTCTGCCAGCTTAGGGGTCAGAACCACAGCAGACTCCTTAAGAGCAGCACTGGCTGAAAGTGACAAGCAGCAAAAAATGTTACATTAAAATGAAAAAAGGAAATAAGTGTGTACAAAGTAATTTGGTCAGAGGACTGAGCCCCAGAGCCCAAAAATTATTACTTTCCTAAAATAACATTTGTTTTTTGCAGTGCTAAACCTGCAGTGCAAAAAGCACCAAAGTTATGTTACAGATCCATAACTTTTTTTGTATTTTAAAGGTCAAAAACAGGAAAAAAGCTACTTAAAAATGGTGCAACGTAAAGTCTTCTCGGTCTGTTTTTAATACTCAGCAGCACGGAGATCAGCTCCTTCCTCTGGTAGCCTTTCTGCTCAGCTGCTTCGTCTCTCGCCCTCTCTCCCTCTCTGTTTACGGACCTTTTGTTGTCGAGCCTGTCTGAGAGTAATCGGCCAGCTCTGTACAACATAAAACCTGATCAATAACAGTCTGCTGGAGTCAGCAGCGGCAGCATCGCAGGCGGCTCGCACACTCGACTTCCCCCCCCTCGTTCCGAAAATATTAATCCACTGATGCGGCATTAAGCTGCCGTCTGGAAAATTGGCAGCACGGTGCCCGGTAATGGCCAGCTACTCTGTCAGGGTCGAGCTTTAATATGCATGAAGGAACCTGCAAAGTATGAACTCCTCACTCCTCGTTTCGATTGGGTCTGTGTTGTTTGGCAGATAGGAAGTTGTTGATTGTGGAGCGGATTCATTCGGCTTCCATTTGAAAACACTCCGGCCGGCTAACTGCTGCCTGTCAACAGTATAATTACTGTAAAAGGGTTTGCTGTGCACTTCATGTTGGATTGATGGCATCACAATACACCTGAAGGTGTGAGGCTATTAGTTTGTTGCTCTGCAAGCTACTGAAAGGGGAGCAGAGTCTCTGGTGCATCGAACAATTACTAGACTTGTACTTCTGTCTAATGTCCTGTATCCGACAAAGTTAACACACTGTGAAAAGGGAACTAAAAGTAAGTAAAATTTTCTTGAAATTAGTATACTTTTCCTTGATTTGAACAGCTAAATAAGACTATTTGCCAATGGGATGAGTATTTGTACCCCTAAAATAAGCTAATTAGACACCCTGCACTTGAAATAAGATGAATTGTTCTTATTTTAAGTGCAAAAATGTTATTCCATTGGCAAATAGTCTTATTTAGCTGCTCAAATCAAGGACAAATACAAAAATTTCAAGAACATTTTATTTACTTTGAGTTCCCTTTTTTGCAGTGCATAGCATATGTTTCGTGTTTGATGGAGATGTGTCTCGCTTCTACTTTTGATGGTTCTTCTCTCTGTACGGATGAAAGAAAGTCTGGAGAAACATTAGCCACGTTCTACAGTCCACACTGCAAAAAGAGAACTAAAAGTAGGTAAAATTTTCTTGAAATGGGTGTATCTGCCCTTGCTTTCAGCAGGTAAATCAGATGATCTGCCAATGGAATGAGTATTTTTGCAACTAAATTGAGATAATTAGATATGCTGCACTTGAAATAAGATGACGGAGATGAGTTGCTCCTATTTTAAGTGCAGAAATCTTATTCCATTGCCAGATAATCTAAGTTACCCGCTCAAATCAAGGGCAAATAAACTTGTTTCAAGAAAATTCTTACTTACTGTTAGTTCCCTTTCTTTCAGTGTGTCCTACAGTCCAAACTGCAAAAGTGCAGTAAAAATGTTTTGAAATTAGTGTATTTGTCTTTGAATTGAGCAGGAAAGTTTAAATGAACTTCCAATGGGATAAAAATTATACCCTTAAAATAGGAACAACTCATCTCAATCATCTTATTTCAAGTGAATGTATCTAATTATCTTATTTTAGGGGTAAAAATACTCATTCCATTGGTAAATACAATTATTTACTTGCTCAAATCAAGAACAGGTACACTAATTTCAAGAAAACGTTACTTACCTTTAGTTCGCTTTTTACAATGGCATCACACAGGAGAGTATAATTCACGGGTTGATGAAGTCAAACAGAGCACAGGAAATGATTCAATGTTTTCAATCATAGCAAAGAAAAGTGAACCTAATGCACAAGGTGGTCATCAAGCAACTCCAAGTTCCCTGAGACAGAAATTTCATGAGCAAAGAGTGATGACTGCTGCCGGTGAAACAATGGGCCCATCAGGCTGTTTTGCTGTAAACTCAGGAAATATAGCAGAGACCTGCGGGACCCTCTGACTCGCAGACAGTGTCTGGTTGCTGGACACTCCTCCTGGGTCTTATCATCTGAATGGAGCCATTGTGTGCATTCTGGATGCAACTAAAAACCTACAGCCCAAAGTTTTTAGGCCAAAAGTACTGTTAGAACCACAGTTGTGTTTCCTGTGATGCAAAAATACTTCATTCAAGCCGCAGATATCAGCATTTTAACACGTCGTCCAACATACCAGGTAGGTTAGATGAATTAATCCTGCTCCTTGTGCCGGATGCAATACTTTAAGAACCGCAAATATTTGGTTATTTTCTCAGATTGCTTCCCTCGTTTAAAAACCATTGCCTTTTCTCCATCGTTTGCCCCGTAGCTTGTTTGTTTCATCCATCATACTCATTATGGAAAGGCATATTAACTCAGCGATTTTGTTTACAGGCTCTACCTAATTACTTAATTGTACTAATGGCTAAAAACGAGCAGAATAATATTTCCTTTCTGCTTAACGAGTAAAATGTTTTCCATGTTTTAACAAAAATAACCAGGTTGGAGTTAGTGCAATTGACACGAGTGACATGAGCAGGAGTCAGATGTTGGAAAAGATCCGATCGACCACGAAGATTCAGTCGCACCTTTTTGGCTTCTAAAAAGTTTACGCAGTTTACGAGAATATATCCCTCCCTGGCTCGTCAATGCCTGGACTCAATCCTCCTGAAGACGGGCTGTGGGATCTATCACCAAGATGTTGGCAGATGAACTTCATGTCCTGTAATGCTTGATGTGGTGCATCCATGGATCTGAAATGTTTATACAGCACATCCCATGAATGCTCGACTGCACTGAGGTCTGGGAGACTTGGACCCCAAATCAACAGCTTAAATTAGTTTTCTTACTCAAACTGTCTTGCATTTTTCTGCTAAACGAGGCCTCGGCCATCAGGAAACAACATTTCTATGAACAAGGAAGTCACACCTGAATGGATGACTGGTTCCCCGGCAAAACATTACGCAGAGCATTCAGGTGTTATCCTCAGGTAAGAAATGCAGGATAAAACAAACAAAACAAACATTAGTTATCAGATTTGACCACCTTCTTCCGTTGCTCCATGGTCCGGTTCTTCAGGACCATTTGTGGCACCTTCTCCTGTGGATAGTTGTCAGCAGGGGTACCCAGACAGATCTGTTGCTATGTAGCCCTAAATGCACCAATCTGAGAAGGACTGTTTATTCTCCCGCCCGTGTTTCAGAACCAACATTAGCTTCTTTATGTCTATTCAAATTCTCAGTTATCCGGGTCATCGCAACACAAGCAGGCTCAAATCGGAGGCAACTGGAGCATTTTGAGCTAAAGCTTGTCTATTGGATCAGAACAGTTTAATTATATTTTATTTATATAGCGTCAATTCACAACACATGTCATCATCAAGGCTCTTTCCAAAGTCAGACTCCATCAGATCCTCCAGGTTGGTCAGAAAGTGTCCTCTCTAAGGAAACCCAGCAGGTTGCATCAAGTCTCTCCAAGCAGCATTCACTCCTCCTGAAAGAGCGTAGAGCCACAGTGGACAGTCGTCTGCATTGTTGATGGCTTTGCAGCAATCCCTCATACTGAGCATGCATGAAGCGACAGTGGAGACATTGAAGAAGTAAAAATAATATAAATATTTGCTGCCTCGGCAAAACTACTAAATCAGTAACACTGTTTTTGCTCAGGACCAAGCATTGAAGTCACCTCCGTGGATATGAATCCGCGAGGGTTCAAGTGCCTCAGCGTAAAGTTGGCAGGAGAAATAGCAGCAATTATTCAGATCCAGCTCCACCTGAACTGGATTCAGCGACGGACAGCAGGAAGATAAAATTCACACCGCAGAGCCAGAACGATGAAAGGAAGCAGGAATTTTAACACATGTCTGACAGTCACAGACAGGTCAAGCAGATGAAACATATGACTCATCTTACACACTCCCACCATCTCCGAATGTCAGAAAGCTGAATAATGAACCACCCAGACGTCCATGCTGCCTTAGAAAAGCTGCCTCACTTTTAAACCAACCACTCAAATACTAATGTCACTGACAAGAAGAACAGATGAATGCGTTAACCGTTGGGCTGAGAGTCTGTTTTATTTCTAGGACTTCCCACATATTAAATAAATGTTCTTCCACAGCTTAAATAACTGCAGAGCAATTGATTAATTTTGTTACTTTGTCATCTTTTGAACATCCATCTTTTTTGTTGTTCATCTGGTGGAGGAGGTTCCCAAAGGGGTTCTGTTCAAAAGGTTCCCAGGGTTCTGGCTCTGTCCTGGGGTCCTGTACCAGGCATCCAGGAGGTGTTCTGTACGGGGTCTTAGCTGATACTTTTATTGATGCCGACCCCAGTCGGTCGAGGCAGATGGCCGTTCATACTGAGCCCGGTTCTGCCGGAGGTTTTTCCTTCCCGTTAATGGGAGGTTTTTCTTTCCACTGTCGCTTCATGCTTGCTCAGTATGAAGGTTTGCTGCAAAGCCATGGACAATGCAGACGACTGTCATGCTTCAAGACTTTGATGCAATCAACTGGTTCCCTTATATAGGAACCATATACCATTCTGTATAATCCGACCCAATACGTATAATATGATTGAAATTGACTTTGTAAAGTGCCTTGAGATGACATGTTTCAAGAATTGGCGCTATATAAATAAAATTGAATTGAATTGAGTTGATACTCATACATTTAAGACATGATTCATTGCTTATTTCAGGGAAAACTGTTTGCAGTCTATTATTGCTTAAACAACCTTACCCAGCTTGATTCCCAGTTTTTTTTTTTTTTTTTTTTGGTTTCTCTTACATTTCATTTTCCTAAAGAAAACAAAAATACCAGGAGATTTTTAAACAATGGCAGGAACCAACCACACCAGTTTCCATTAAACATATCAGCAACAACTCGTCATATATTGCTGTAGCCTCGTCTCAGTTTGGAAGGATTATTTTTTAACCAAGGACTCTTGAACTTTTTAATTAAAGACTGAAGCTCACAAAACCTTGAGGCGCATAACCGGCTATTAAGGTTAGGGGGAAAATTACTTTTTCACATAGTACTAACTTTTTTTGGAGAGTTTTTTCACACCATAAAATTAATTATTTACCTTTAAAAAAAGCATTTGAAAACTGCTTTTTGTGTTCACTATTGCTATTCTTGTGTGATATTAAAATTAGTTTGATTTAAAACATAGTAAGCGTGACAGAAATTTACAAGGGGGCAAAGACTTTGTAAGCAGTTTTCACCTTTAGATGCAACTGTTGCTCAGTGGGAAGAGTAATCTTAGTCTTGCAATCCAAAAGTTGTGGGTTCAATTCTGGTTTCCCCCTGCCAAATGTCGATGTGCCCGGGTGAGTGGGTGAATGTTAACCTGGCCAGTCAGGCTGATAGTGTAGCGTCAATCCGGTCCTGCTCCAATCAAATCCAGGCGGGGAAAGGAGGGACGTTCAGCCGAACTCTCTGAGCTGATTGGTCGAAGCAACACCTAGTGCCCGCCTAGCCTCGTGAGACCATCCTGATCTCGCGAGCTTTCAAGG
Organism: Fundulus heteroclitus; assembly: GCF_011125445.2. NCBI lineage: Eukaryota > Metazoa > Chordata > Actinopteri > Cyprinodontiformes > Fundulidae > Fundulus > Fundulus heteroclitus. The sequence continues at coordinate 37,597,855 of NC_046378.1, read as the reverse complement.
TTTCACTCGCAGAACAGTCTGGCTACTTTCTGTTAAAGAAAATTTGGAGCCGTTCACCAAACGAACGTCCAATCAGCGTTGGCTTTGAGGCGGGTTGAGGTGTGACGCAACGAGATGCGCAACAGTTCAGTCTAAAGAACATGGCGACTTCAGCCGATGAAACTAGCGTTAGCGTGGCTATCGAGCAAGTTTTATCGGAATTACAGAGTATTTCTTTGCTGAGCTAACGAGCCTTTACCTGCAGCAGCAAGAGTAGCTTGGCTTGTGGTTGTGTTTTCGTCGTCGCTCGTAACAGAGTGACGACGAATCTGATTGGTTCATTTGGCCCGTCTATCACCAACATAGGCCAATCAGCTAACCAGTATTTTTGCCCCTTCTCAAAATTACTTCAACGGAAGGTTTCCAGATGGATATGCGGAGCAAATCTATCTGGCGGAGTCAGGTAAGTGCCCGCCTACCAAAGGTCAGTTTTAGCCAGTCACGGTTTTAAATTAAAACATAAGCAGCTAACGTCATGAGAAAGCACAAAAAGGTGAGCTAGTCAAGGTTCTTCTTTCAATGATGAAATCGTGGATTCTGATCAAACGTGTGATAGCAGCAGCTACATGTACGTCCTCCTGTGCGGCGAGCTCAACATAATCAACATGATTATGTTGATTCAACCGCTCTTGCTTTCATCACAGCTGTCTGTCCCGCCTCAAACCATAATACTGTAACGTGATTGGCCCAAACCGTTTGTTGAAGCCTGGAGCGGTTCATGATGGATTCCTATGTGTTTGTGAACGCACAAATTCAGCGAGAATCCAGCCTGCAGGCGAGGTTAGGTGAATGTGGCTGCAGAGCGAAGCGCTATGATTGGTCAGCAGGACTCAGATTGTGGCGATTGATTGATACCAGCTGACAAACTGAAAAGACAGCAAAACAAATAAGCAGGATACATAAAGACCAGGGGCCCGTTCTTCGTACGTTGCTAACTCAGTTAACTGGATTTGATTGTTGACAATTTGGCATGATCTTAGATCGTTTGGTTCTTCGAAACTCAATCCTGGACTTGTTGTCATAGCAACATGTGCGCAAGCTTCATGTAAACAGGATTAGATCGCTGTTTAATAAGCGGAGGAGATAGGGAAGTCTGCCGTAGCCATGTCCATTTTTACGACAGCAACCTGTTGCGGAAGGTGCAAGAATAATTTACAGAGTTGTTTGAATTAATCATGTATTGCGCAATAGACAGGATCCTTTAGCGCAGCGCGACAGTGTAATTGTAGAGAGATTTTCTTGGTGGCTGTTATAAACAGACAAACACATCATTTAACAGTGGCTTTTAAAGAGGAAAAAGTGGTGTTACAGCCATAAATAGAAAATATTTAAGTTATTTGTATGATGGTTTGCTTTTTATTTTTTATCATTTTCAGTAAGAAGATTTGTTCAGGCCATTTTATTGTTAATTTTAGTTTTACTTTGAAAGGCCGTATATTGTATTAGAAAAAAACTATGGATGGATTATCAAGACACAGAACAATACAGTTTTATCGTGTAAACTGTGGATGACTTGGAAAAGGAAGAATTTCAAGATTTTTTTTGTTAAAATTCCCAGTTTGCACTTGCCTTTACTTCCAGTGTCTAAGGAATGACACTTAAATTGGATATTTTGCCATAACAAGTGGCTTTTTAAAATACAGTATAATAATTAAAGGCTACCATTTTGTAGAATATTCTTGTATTTCACTTTTACTTGTTCCCATGTTCTAGTGGGTTCTGTGGAGGCTCTGATATAAAAGAACAAAGTAAATATGAAATTATTAAAATGCAAAAATGCATACTGTAGAAAGTGATAGAAACATCTACCATGGACAGTATTTACACATTAATTTGTCTGCTGCTTTTTGCCAGCCCTCTCTCTTGTCTTTAGCAGACTTTGAGGTGTTCCCTGTCGTTTTAATTAATGACTCAAATTCATCATAACCTTCCATTAAAAGCTCGTGTTCTGCTTGTGAGAAAAACTGTGGGCGTTCTTTGGCCATGCTGAACAGCCAATAGCAGCGCTGCTGATCATTGTTTCTACTATCTATACATTTCCCCTTTTAAACAAACGCATGAACGCGCAGTTCATCTCAGATAACTCAATCCAGCCATACTAATCGTAAACAACAGGTGTGTTGGAAGAACCCAATTAGCCGGATCAGGATTAGCCGGATGATGATTAGTCGGATGAAATCATCTTGGAGGTCTCATTTGATCTCGGATGTTTTAAGCAACGTACGAAGAACGGACCCCTGATGATAGCCGGCTGGTTGGCATGTCGTTGTCCAAAACGTGCTGAATAATAGCAGAGATGAGCTGATGAGAAATACACTTCAGCTGCACTGCATCACCAAATGCATCTTAAAATGCTTCCTTTGCACCTCCAGTAAAACCTCCACCAGGCGCCACACACATGCAATCTAATACGCATCCTCACTAAGACTAAGAAAGTAGAGAACATAACCCCAGTTCTGAAGTCCTTCCATGGCTCCCTGTATCTCAGAGAATAGACTTTAAAATACTTCTGTTAGTCTATAAATCCCTGAATTAGCACCTAAATACATCACAGACTTGTTATCAGGGCATCAACCCTCCAGACCACTCAGGTCTTCTGGCTCCAGCCTGCTCTGCAGAACCAGAACCAGAACTAAACAAGGAGGAGCAGCATTTAGTTCCTATGCTCCGCTTATCTGGAACAAACTTCCAGAAAATTGTAAAAGTGCAGAAAGCCTGATTTCCTTTAAATCAAGATTAAAAACACATTTGTTTAAGATTGCCTTCAACTGTTCTAGTTAACTGAATCACCACTTTTTTGTTCTTTTTTTCTATCTACATTTTATTCCTATTTGCTTTTATTCTGTTTTATTTTGCTATATTTTAATCATGTAAAGTACTTTGCATTGTCTTTGTACTGAATTGTGCTATATAAATAAATTTGCCTTGCCTTGCCTTGCCTAATACATAAAACTCAATACCAGCTTATTGAATTAATTGGTTTTGTCGTCTGCTGGAAGTCTCTTCCTGTTAAAGGGCCGTTTTCTTCACCATTGTTATCGCATGCTTGGTTTTGAGGAATTGCTGCAAAGTCAACAACACGATGAAAGCAGCTGTCCACTGAGGCTCCACGCTCCTGAGGAGTGAATGCTGCGAGTCAGTGGCTCGATGCGACCTGCTGGGTTTCATTAGATGGAAAACTTGAGAAAACTCGTACTGTCTATAGGATTCGATTGACTTTGTAAAGTGCCTTGAAGGCGACGTGCTTTAAATCGGCGCCGCATAAATAAGGAAGATTTAAGGTGCTGACGGTGATGTTAAAATCGGGTAGGAATTTTTTCAACAGATGTTTGCCTTCCAGCCGTGATTAGAGTTATATTGATGTTTCCCTCTAAATCCCCTGTTCCAGTTTGCACAGCCGCCACCATCTACATGTTTACTACTCGCTGCTTTGCAATATTTAAAAAGGCAATTTACTGTGTTTGTTCGGGGTCGTTAAAAACCTCGCACTGGAGCGCAGAGCTGCCTCTTGGCTGACGGCGTGAAATCATTCATCTGGGTAATATCCCGTCTGAGAGCAGAAGCTGCTGTTGCCTTCAGGGAGAGCCTCCGGTCTCCCAGCTGTCTGGATGAAGGTCTCAGGGTCGCCATGTCAGTCACACAGAGCCGACAGACATCAGCTTTTCTTCAGAACGAGCAACTGTAGACCAGAAAGTAAAGGGAGAAGGACAACATTTGGGAACGGAACTGCAATCATCGAAGCAAGGACAGCTTTTCTATCTTGGCAGCACCAGTAAAGCTGCGAGGGTTTCACTCTTTAGAACTTCAGAAAGACTAAGTTAGTGGGGAATTATGTGCTTTCACCAGGATGTTAGCGTGTGCAAAACATGCTCATGTACTTCCTGATTGAAATGTAACTTTTCCCTCTAATTGATAGTCAAAGCTAATGTACTGTTTCTTCATTACCACACTGTGTCTGCGTCCCATTCTCTCACGCAGCGTAATGAAGCCTTTTTCTAACGATTTGATGCAACCATTTCCTATCAAATGTGTAACATCATTAATGCCAAGCCTCACAGAATCCTTGACTTTTTTGTTTTAAGTCAACAAGTAAACAAGGAAAGCAAGGACAATGCAGGAGAATATCAATTGTCCTGCAGCGTTCTGCAACTTTGGAGTCCGACTCTGCTTCAACACGCCTGACTCATATAACAGGCCGGCGGCAGGACTCAGTAGAAGCTGACTGCATGTAGAAGAGTTCATTGATCCTTTTGATTTAGATGTGTTAGACCATGGAGGGATGCATCTAAAATGATACTGGCCAGCCAAAAAAAACTGGACTGTGAGGCCCCTGGCTTAGATCAGAATAGCTAGAATGGTCCATTCACAGTACAGACCTGCATAAAATAGAGCCTGTTGTGGCAAGGCTTGGAAACCGATGTCCTCAGAAGCCCCTAATCAACTCTGACTGAACCGTAGCAATTATGCAAAGAACAGTCAGCCATTTCCCTGTCTAGGTGTGCAAAGCAGATAGTCGCTGAATTTCAGAGTGTAGTCTAGACTCGAGGGCTGAATAAACTATGTATCCATTTTTTTCCCCTTCAGATTTCTGCACAACTAAATATTGGGTAACACTTTATTTGAAGGGGTGTACATAAGACTGACATTACACTGTCATAAACATGACATAACACCTGTTATGAACATAAATAACTCTATGAATGTTTAGGACTGTTGTCATTAATTGTCATTTGGTAAATTATGACACTATTAAAGTAAAGTTGACATTGTTTAAAATTTCTTTGTTATGACAAGCCCTTAACTTAACCAAATCCCAAATCAAGTCCTTAACTTAACCAAATCCCAAGTCAAGCCCTAAACTTAACCTTGTCTATGTTAATGTCAAGTTGTCATAACAACATTTTAAACAATGTCAACTTTGCATTAATAGTGTCATAATTTACCGAATGACAATTAATGACAACAGTCCTAAACATTCATAAAGAGTCATTTATGTTCATGGTTCAGGTGTTATGTCATGTTTATGACAGTGTAATGTCAGTCTTATGTACACCCCTTCAAATAAAGTGTAACTATATATCGTTCTAGAAAAAGAAGAGAAAATGAAAAACAATTAAATTTGTTGACAGAACATGGAAAAGTTTTAAGGTATTATTACTCTTGCGATGCTCCATTCCTTATTTTCAACACCTTTTTACGACCTGAACCCTTGGAGACAGGACAGTGTTTACAGACTTTAAACCTTCTGATGTGTTTTGTTGTTCGTTTGATCTGCAGCAGCAACGATCTTTCTGTTTTTGTATTGTAGAGTCTTCGACAAAGCGCTTTTCGGCAAGGCTGCGGCATTGAACATAACATTTGTGAAAGCAGAGAAACATCAAGGGGACCTTTTGTCTTCATGTTTTATGCAGATCAAATAATTAGCTGCGAGTTTGATCTCAGGAGGCCATAAGGGGATATTAACTAGAATATAAAGTGGCTCAGAACTTGGATTAGAAGGGCATAAATATACTTTAAGAAATGGTTTATGATTAAAAACAGATTGTGTGTTTTTTTTTAACCAAATTTAATACCCTGCTGATTTTTTTCCTAGTGCAAATCCTCCCCATCCCCCCCCAGCAAATCACACCCAGCATATAATGTTTGTCTTAATGTGATATCATGAATATTTTTTTAAGGATAAAATAATCCACTGGGATGAATATCTGGATCACAAGGCACAGCTTCCCTCTGCCTGCACAGGTATGGAGGGATGAGAGAGGCGACAAGACTATTTTTTTAAATCTATTTTTAATAAATTCATTTGACTTACTATTAAGAAGTGAAATGTAATACTAATGTGCAATAATAATTTTTTTTTTTACAACATATGGAAAATCAAATATATAGAGCAAATAAAGTAAGCATGACAATAAAAAGGATTCATCAGGATACTGTTGGATCTGCTCCAAAGTTATTGTCGGAGGCTCATAAAGCCGCGGTGAGAACGATGAGAAGGGCTTTAAAGTGCAAAACGTCGATATTCGTGCTGCGCTGAATCGGCGGAGTGTTCTTTGACGGAGGAGCGGACTAAGAGGAAACTCTTTTGTAAAGCTTTTGTAAATCTCTGTCAATTAAGCAGTATTGTATTTTTCGGATCATTCAACACACCATTAATTTTTGAGAAAAATCTAAGGATTTTAAGTAAGCCTTATAGCATGAAAAATACGGTAAATGGACAACATTGCATTTATTGAGGTGCATTTTGTTATAAAGAAATGACAAACCTATCACATTATACACTGAAATATACACCGAATAATGGTTGTGTTTGTGTTGTAAGCGCCAGGACAACAGTGTCCCTCTGGATCAATGTTGGAATCGATTCTTGTCACTTTTTATATCCTTTGACTTGGCTTTCTAATTTGTGAGTATAACATTTCATAGCAGCTATGCGGACAACACACACGCCTTTATGCTCTTTAAACTCAGGGCCCCCGGGACTGAGAACAGAGATGTTTTATTAGACGCATAGCTGACTTCAGGGCCGATTTCATTTCAAGAGCTTATTTGTTCTTTGGTATGCTTTGCATGCAGGGATTATTCTTGTTGAAACAGGTATTTGTTGCTACAGGAATATATTTGTTTAAATTCACTGCATTGAAGACAGTTAAGTGCATATATTATAGGGACAATGTTTACACAGAAAACTTGTCTAAATAATTAGATTGAAATGAATGAGGTCCAACCCTGAATAAATGATAAAAATGCAATAAAAGCCGTAAATTTGTATAGAATTGAAATAACTTTTCTATATCTTATGCAAAGGAATGCAAACAGGAGTGCTGCAGTGTGTTTCTTTAAGTAACAGGCATCAACTGGTGCCTTTTGTGTATTAGATGTGCTGAGCTGATAGTTTTATCAGAACCTTCGACACTTGTGAATAAAACGAGTTCCCAATGGATCGCTGGCTGATTTGCCCTGGAGTGTTGGCCAACGACCAGACACAGCCGGCGTGGGTGGTTTTATAGAACATTATAAGGCTGTATTTATTTGATGCACATCTGAGACCGCTGCTGTGCGTGCCCTTCAGCGCCAGGCACTTGACTTCTGACCATTTACGCTTCTTTTGGACTCGGCTGTGAAGTCAAACCTGACCTGATGCTTTTTTTTTTTAATTACTCCACGCAGATGCATTTTTCTTTAAATCTGAGTGTGCTATTTTAACAACTGTACAGTATCTTTATATTTGGCCTTTTAAATCTCTTTTTCTTATTAGATAGATAGATAGATAGATAGATAGATAGATAGATAGATAGATAGATAGATAGATAGATAGATAGATAGATAGATAGATAGATAGATAGATAGATAGATAGATAGATAGATAGATAGATAGATAGATAGATAGATAGATAGATAGATAGATAGATAGATAGATAGATAGATAGATAGATAGATAGATGGATTTTACCTTTGTGTGTATCTGGTACAGCTGAATTTCCCCGATGTGGGACAATTAAATTTAGTTTAATTCTATTCTGCTGTGTTTGCAGGATGTTGAGCATAAGTATCGGAACCCAAAGGTCAAACATTGTGTAGTAGTTAGCAGATTGCATAATGAATCAAAGTAGCCATCAAAGATATACAGTACTGGACAAATATTGGCATTTATGTCCTCATAATATGTGTTTTATTTTACTGAACAAAAGAAGGAAGCTCTGCTGTTGAAATTTAAGCTGAGATCTTTGTTCTGATGTTCCTAGCGGATAGGTGGAAACATGTCTGTACCGAATGTCCGCTTTCAGCTGGAATGCTGCTGAGAATTTGTTGTTTTCCATGAGAATTACATGAATTTGGCATTTGTTCATGAAACGGACTTTGTTTGAATGTAAAATCGGAGCCGCAGTGTTTTTCCGTTCCCATGTGTTCCAGACAGAGAAAAGTACTGAACAAAAGCCTGAGTCACTGCTAGATTTATGCACGAACCACTCCACTCAGTACAGGCGAAATTATCTGAACGCTTTCTATGTGGCGGTCGGTTAGCTTTTATGTGTTTGCATGCGGAGAAATGTTGACTCTGAAGCCATTTTTTATCTTACTGCAAATGGCGGTGATGATGATGCTTACAGGGCCTCAGGACCAGCTGTCTGAAAAAAAAAAAAAAAACAGAAACAACGCTATGTTTTATGCAGCTTGTCAGAAACTGCGGTCTCTAATTACCTCTATTAGGTACTTAATGCAACCAAAACATTGTTTGTAACTTCATGACACAATTCATAGTTTACGCTCCATTTAAACGTCGCTGTTCCGACTCATTTACCAGCAGACAGGACCTGCGTGATGGCGGTGCTGCAGACAATAAGCTGATTGATGAGCTTATTTTCTTAGTGGCTGGTTCGGATGGGTAATTATTTGGTTCAGGCAGACAGAAAATGCCTATAAATAATGTTTATTCTGTAATAAGAATTCAATTATAAGTACACTGAAAAAGTAAATCTGTCAAAAATAATACTGCAGAATAACCTTGCCTAAAAGAAATGTCAAGTAATTACAGCATAACCCAATATAGAGAAATGTGTGTATACTCATCATAGGTTTGAGGTGAACTTGGAGGTTTTCCTTCGTCGTTATTTCATCCACTTTGTGCGACAGACCAGCATCACCGTCAAACTGTCTCCTCCAAACATTCTTGTTATCGCTGCGGTCAAGCAGCTCGATCTTTGGCTCTTCTGTCCAAATGTTTCTTCAGGTATTTAAATCAGAATCAGCTTCATCGGCCTTGATCGTCTGCAGAGATGTTAGCTGCCCTTTTTTCCAGACCCTAGACCTTTACACAAGGAAAGGTTAGCCCCGATGATCCTCCCTGCAGACCTAAATGTTCATTGCAGTCCAGACCGGTGATGGACGAAGGCAGGCCAGACTGAATGATGGCAGCGTAGAAGATGACCAGCAGCTCCTGTTTGGAGGAAGGCCCGGCAGAAACTGTCACTTCTGCAGGAACTCAAGAATTACTCTATTTTCCTCTTTAATTCTAAGACTTGTTCAGAGTGAGACGGTCATCTGAGCACCATGTCCCCTGTTTTTCCTCCATCCTCGAGTTCTACCCGCATTGGTTCCTCTTACTAGTGTTGTGTCTTTAGCTAATTTGATGGGTGTGCTGGATCAGTATGTGGATGAACGCTAGGTTTTGAGTATAAAGAGAATACAGCAGGGACTCAGCAAGCAGCATGGCTGGAAGCCAGAGTGATGGAGCTGGAATCGTAGGGTTTGATTGTTACTCGCTGTAGTCTGGAGGAAGGTAGTTTGAGATCTAACAGTTTACTGACTTGGTTCTCTAATAAGACTGAATCTGATGGTAGTAAAAAAAAGATCCTAAGATGGGGCTTATGGTGCCTCAGTGCAGTGTTATCAGCTAACCGCTGTGTTTTTTCCTCTGTGGCAAAACAAAAGATATGTTTTATTCTATTTTTTGTTTTAGTCTATATAGTATATTTACGTTTGATCTTCTAGAAAATGCAAACATCCAAGGCACCACATATCTGCATTCTACTTAGATATTGCTTCAGTGTATACAACACCAGGTATTCAGAAAAGGTTTGTTTGATAGTTACAAGTTTACTGCAGAATTGGGCAAAACTGCTTTCCAAATATCTTCTCTGCTAGTTTGGATCAATCAAAAAAACCTGGATTCACAATGATTGTTTAGTAATTTTAAACATCTTGGAAAAGCAGCTTTAGCAAAAATGTGTTAATGTAATAGTTTATTTTATGTATGTCAGAGGGATTGGGTTTTCTCTATTTTTGCCATTTAGTTTTTTGTATTTATAGTAATTGAATTTAGTTTTAGCTCAGACTTTTTTTCCTGGACTCTCTACTTATGTCATTTCAATTCAGCCAAATGACAGCAGCTTATCTCAAGTGTAACTGAATCTTAGTCTAGTACATCCACAGCAAATTGATCCTAGTTATCAAGCAATGCAATCAAGTTCAGTTTATTATTTAAATTGATTAAAAAATGTCATCAGCACAAGGCAAACACAAGATTCTGAGGTTTCCAAACCAGACACCCTCCTCTTCATGACTACACTTTGAGATCCTGTCCATGAACACCCCACAGGGAGCAGGCTTCACTTTGTGCCGACATTGAGGACAAAGGTCTGGCTTTGGACATAAAACCATCCAGATAATCCATTCGTCCACAACACCCATAAATTACATTGGGAAGGACACTATCATAGCCCCTCTCCAGATCTAAAAACCTTTATAGAACCAAGCAGTATACTACCATGACCACCTCAGCAATTCTACAAAGGTAAAGATCTGGTCCACCGGTCCACATCCAGGGTGAAAACCGCATCACTCCTCCTGCATTTAAAGTTTGACAATCAGTCAAACTGTCCAACACCACAGGGTAAGCTTTCCCAGGGAAGCTTCAATAATTGGAACACACACTTTCTCAACAATTGGGACCACCACCTGTGTCTGCCACTCCAACAGCAGTGTCCCGATCCTCCATGCAGCATTGAGGAGGCGTGTGAACCACGACCTCTGTCGCAGTAATGAAATCACATTCTCCCAAATCGAGTCTTTTGGCTCTGCCTCCTTGGCTGAGGACATAGTGACCAGATTTAGGAGATGTTCAAAATGCTCCTTCTACCGTGAAAAGATGTTGTCAGTCTGGGTCCACAGTTCCCCTCCCAAAACATACAAAGCTTTGATATCATCCCTTTTTTTCCCTTTCCTAGTTAAATGGCTTTCCAGAACTTCCTCGAGGCCAACTGAAAGTCTGTCTCTATAGCCTTGACTCCCAAATCCAGGTTTTTTCTTTTGCAACCACAGACGCTGCAGTCCTTTCACCCACTCGGTATCTGTCAGCTGCTTCAGCCGTCTCCAACCGAGCCCTGAAGGCCTCCTTCTTCAGCCTGACACCTTTCACCACCACTGGTATCAACAAGTGGGTCTTCTGGTAACCACCGTGCCAAGTATGTTAACCGTTAATATTCAGGCCACAGCTACTGAAACCTCATTCACGATCGATGTCCTGAACATGGTCCACTCCGATTCCATGCCAACAACCTCCTTCAGGACAAAGGAGGCATTGTACTGGAGGTGTGAACTGAAGACTACTTGAACAGAATCCTCCGGCAGATGTTCGCGGCTCACCCTCACCGCCCGCTTGGATTTACCGGCTCTGTCTGACATCTTCCCCTGCCACTAGATCCAATTCACTACCAGGTGGGGATCTCTCCAGTGTCCAAGACGCAACGCCACAGATCTGATGATACAATTACAAAGTCAATCATCAACCTTTGGCTCAAGGTGGCCTGGTACCAAGGACACTTGTGAAACACCTTGTGCCCCACACACTGTTTGTCATAGACAAAGTCCAACAACAAATCTTTGCTTGGGGTCAACCCAGGGAAGCCATTCTTCCTGATTACACCCCCTCTAGGTACTTCCGCCGGGAGCACCACTAAATCACCAGATGGCACCCTTTACAGAACGCCTCAAGAAGACGGGGTAATCTGAACTATTTTTCGGTACATCAGCAAAGACAACAGCCAGAATCTTCCCTCCTGCAACAGCCCATGTCCAACATAACAACGTGCCCCTCCTCAAATATTTTGAGGGACATAAAAATGTATATACCTTGAGTTAGCTACACTCCATTGTAGTCATATTTTACTTGTTTTTACTTTTAGAAATGGTCTGTACATAGCTGGTTTATCTAATAAAAAAGAATTACCATCACGCAGATGTGCTGCGTGATGGTAATCTATTTTTTAACACAGTGTGGTAGGAGTCAATAGTACAATCCAAGCATTTGTCATTGATATTTATCTGCATAGATGACTCATGTAAAAAACAACACACACATACAAAGTGTAAATAAATGTATTTACTTACCAGGTGAAGTCATCACACAGATGACTATTCTTAGATGCACCATTGCAGAAGAACCTGTCGTCTGTAGTGATAGCATTTTAACATTAAGGAATCCCAGGACATACTAGGCCTCGTATTTCCTCAACCTGGGCTGGTGTTTAATGGGATTTAATTTATTTTAACCGACTGCTTAATGGCTCATAAGTCTTAATTGAATAAGAATAATTCACCAAATCATACCAAATTAAAAGGGTTTTATCCAACAGTTGGTTTAGGGTTTGTCTTTTTTTCTTTTAACATTCAATTTGTCATAAAGTGTTTGTATGTACAAAAATAGAGAATTTTAATATACACAGAATTTTTTTTTCTGAGCTGGAAAAGAACATTTGTATATCTCCTAAAAACTCAAAACAGAAACTCATCAAAAACTAATCAGACCTTGTTCTGACTTGGCTGAACAAAGTTCCTCTGGTTCTTTTGTTCCACCTGTCACTTTTTTTGTGAAGACATTGCAGGCATAACTCTTGCTTTTAAACTTTGGTAAATATGTTTTTATCTCTGTTGGCACTGAATATAATCTTGTGGAGACCTTTATAAATCCCTTTAATTCAATTCAGTATTATTTATATTGCACCAATTCACAACACGTCATCTCAAGGCACTTTACAAAGTCAAATTCAATCAAATCCTCCAGACAGATTGGTCAAAACGTTTCCTCTCTAAGGAAACCCAGCAGGTTGCATCAAGTCTTGACAAGCAGAACTCCAGACCAGGTGTACCTTCTATGAAGAGAAAAAAGACAGAGAACAAAAAGTTAAAAGCTGAAATAACAACAAACAATGCAGATTGGAGAGCAGTAGGAGAACTCAGCAGAGTGAGAGAAATAGACCCTGATGTCCTCCAGCAGCCTAAGCCTATAGCAGCATAACTATAGAGATAGCTCAGGGTAACATGAGCCACTCTGACTAGAAGCTTTGTCACAAAAGAAAGTTTTAAGATTAGTCTTAAAAGTAGACGGGGTGTCTGCCTCACGGACCAAAACTGGGAGTTGGTTCCACAGGAGAGGAGCCTGATAGCTAAAGGATTTGCCTCCCATTCTACTTTTAGAGACTCTAGGAACCACCAGCAGACCTGAGAGCGAAGTGCTCTGTTAGGAACATACAGGGTAATCAGAGCTCTGATATATGATGGAGTTTGATTATTAAGGGCTTTATACGTTAGAAGGAGAATTTTAAATTCTATTCTTGATTTAACAGGAAGCCAATGAAGGGAAGCTAAAATTGGAGAAATATGATCCCTCTGTTTTTTTTTCATCAGAACTCTTGCTGCAGCATTTTGGATCAGCTGAAGACTTTGAACTGCATTTTGTGGACTTCCTGATATTAAAGAATTACAATAGTCCAGCCTTGAAGTAACAAATGCATGGACTAGTTTTTCAGCATCACCCCAGGACAGAATGTTTCTAATTTTGGCGATATTCCTGAGGTGAAAAAAGGAAACTCTGGAAACCTGTTTAATATGGGATTTAAATGACATGTCCTGGTCAAAAATAACACCAAGATCTTTTACTTTATTATTAGAGGCCAATTGAACATTTCTTCCTGTAAGGCTCGCAGGAAGGATGGAGTTAATCATCTATTCTAGTCTGTATGCTGATGTTATTCAGTGTTCAACAGTGTGTTCATGCATGGCACACAGTCATAGTGTTCTGTAGAGAAGTGACAATGCACCCATTTGAAAAACACCAGATGCCTGTCAGCGTTTTCTTACCATCCTCCCTCTCTGATCTGCAGGCACACTTATGAAATATGCATTTATTAAAGCGCAATGAATTCCGCTGACTCCTTTCACTGATGACATTCTTACTCAGTGAGTAGCTAGTGGAGCAGCTGATTCAACTGTGCACCGGCGAGGTGTTTTACCCAGATCTGAGAATCAGCTCCGGTAAAGGGATCTTCTCTCTAAAATTGAGCAGTATCCCTTTTTTTTTTTCTAAATACAGCTGAAGCTTTTTATAGAAAAACGTACCGGGGTAAATGGTGCTTTAGTCAGCCTAGACTGCATTTCAATGTTTGAAAACATCATGTAGTCCAGACAGTTTAGAGGCTTTGTAATAGATTATTAACCTAACTTTTTTTTTTCAAGATGCTATTGCACTGCAAAAAGGGACCTCAAAGTAAGTCAAATTTGATTGAAATTAGCATATTGTTCCTTCATTTGAGCAGCTAAATAAGACAATTTGCCAATGGAATGAGTATTTTTACCCCTAAAATAAGATACATAGACATCCTGCACTTGAAATAAGATGATGGAGATAAATTGCTCTTATTTTAAGTGCAACAATCTGATTCCATTGGCAAATAGTCTTGTTTAGCTGCTCAAATCAAGGAAAAATACACAAATTTCAAGAAAATTGTACTTACTTTGAGTTCCCTTTTTGCAGTGTGGGTTGTTTTAATTACAATTTGATCATGCGGTCATATGATCCTAGCAACAGATAAATACATGTGGGGAATAACTAACATTACAGAAACAACATATCACCTCTAAAGGTTGTTTTTTGTTAGCATATTGACCTGTACTGGGTGTGATCAGTGAATGCAGCAGAATTCAAACTTTCCAGCTGAAGGCTTGATTTGAAAGTGTGCTTGAAGTCCAGAGAAAACAAAACTACATATTCTCCTCAATATCCAGTCTGACATGCTTTTGCTTTTTTTTTTCTGATCTGCCACCTTCCCTTTTCTCGGGGCTTTGGGTTGAACTGGCGTCTTCTTTTCAGCCTCTGCTGCAGTCTTATAAGAAAGATTAAAACGATTTTTATAAAAAAAAAAAAAAAAGCAGTGACACGTTCCTGTCTTGGATCGGCGTGTGCTGTTCGGTTCAGTCACTAAACACTCTTCATATGAATATAAAATGCCAGAAAGCAGTGGTTCAGTTTTAACGGAGTCCAAATGGCGCTATGAGTTTTTATAGATGTAGATTACGCTCACTGCGTTCTCCCTGAAAAGCAATGGGTGTAGCAGCTGAGAAAATTAAAACTGTGATAAAGCAGTGAAGACGACAGGAGTAAAAAATGTATTCCAGAAGCGCGCAAACAAAAAATGTTCAACTTGGACATCAAAATGGTCATCTGGGAAAAGCAGGTCGTGTTCTAAACCAGAGCGTTGTTTTGTTTTTTTCTGCTGTAAAAGTTGCTCCAAAGTTTGAAATGTTTGATCAGAGATGGTATTCTCCTTATCTTGATGATGTGAGAGGACATGGAGGCCAGTTGGTCAGTCCTGGAGCTTTCCTGGTCTTCAGATGGTGTGTGTCGGTGCCGGTGAATGGGTTGAACGGATGTTTTTCAAACCCGCAGATGAAGTTGTTGTATTCGGGGGTCATCACAGCGTGGGACGACGGGCTCTTGTAGTTAATTACGTTGTTCGGACTCCTCTAAGCTGCCGTTTAGGTTCCTGCTCTAGCTTCTCTTGGCTGTCCTGATCTCCTTGGTCAGCTTTGTTTCTTGCTTGCTTTTACAGGGCCTGGTCCCCAACCCTGTAAGCCCCCGCTTTGATCTGCCACAGCAAACCATGATTTATTATTGCTGTATGTACGAAAGGTAAAAGATATTTATTTCAAATATAGCTTTAATAACTATCCAACCCACCCAACATAGCTGTGTTGGTCTAAACTGAAGAAGAAAACGTTGCTTTTCCATCCGTTTCCTTCAATAAATGATAATTTGTGCGTCTGCCAGGACTGCACCCCTTTGCCATCCCTCGTTATGTGTGTCCTGTTAATTAGAAATATTTCCCATTTTTAATAAGCACCTTAAAAAGTTGTGTTTCATTCAGTTGATTCCTATCATAATTGTTTGCACCTCCGATTATTTGCATAAAGGTGTTGGGAGGCAATGTTGTAGTGTGTGATGGTTGATTTTAATCTATTAAGGATATCTTAGTTCAGCTGTAGAGGACATTTAAGGCAATACTTTTGCTGTACACTGAATAAATGGTACGTCTGTAATAGTGTAGGAGCAATTTCCTTATAGTAAACTGACAGTCGTTCCATTTTTAGACCATTTTGAATTACTTCAGAGCTGTTTGTTAAAGGTGCTGGGCTGAAGGGGCTCTGCCTCACCAGTTTATTGCTGTAAACTGTCCTATTTTACTAAAGAGAAAGGGATTAACAGGATATCAAAAACCTGAGGGAGTGCTGCACGGAGTAGACAAGGTCCTACCTGCCAGCTTCAGCCAACCTCTCTGCAATCAGCCACATGCGAGGTCTTTTCTCCTCTGCTCCACTTTGCACTGGTGAATTGTCTGTTTTTTTTTTTTTTTTTTGCCAAACTGCAACTTAGATTCTGTTGCATTTTTAAAGGGTTTTGGAAAAAATGTATTTATTTATTTTTCTATTTTGGTTTTTGGACTTGTATACTTTTTTTGTTGCTATATTTCAACATTTCTATACAAGGATCCACTAGTTCCCATCCTGACAATAAAGTGGATGTGTCTGCTTTTAGTTAAGAAAACACTGATTTCCTGAAGGTCACATGTTTAATCAAGACTGTAGACTGCATGGCCCGAGAAAAACTTCACTATCTCTTTATTGCAGCGTTGGATAAAGGTAAAGGTAAAAAATGTTCTGTAAGATGTAAATCAATGGGTGGAACAAACAAAAAAAAAGGGCCCAGCGAGGACTCGGGTTTGCAACTGTGGAAGCATGAAAGTGATCAGAGGAGATGGAGGCAGTGAAAGCAGGTGAAGAGAATAAATCAATGGATGAAATTGATCTTGTTAACTGGAGGCAGTGGTGCAAGACCAATTGCATAACGCTGTACCCACCAAGCTCAGTCAGACAGGAAGAGAGGGAGCAGCGGACGTGCGGAGAGGTTTATGGACGAGGAGCAAAGTGGAGGGAAGAAAGGGCAGCTGTCTCAGCTGAGTGAAGCACGGATTTAAAGCTGTAGGAAGCGCTTCGGTGTGTAAAAAGAGAAAGCCCAAAGTGCAGAGGACAAAATATAAAACAAAGTAGATTACTGCAGATAAATCCATAAACCGATTTTTATTTTCTGTGACCTTGAAGAAGGAGGGATGGGGGTTGTTTATCGACTCTGAGTTGGGTTCTTGTTTGTCTTGGCAGAGATCCGGGAAGCGTTTAAGGTGCTGGACCGTGATGGAAACGGGTTCATCTCCAAGCAGGAGCTGGGCATGGCCATGCGCTCTCTGGGGTACATGCCCAGCGAGGTGGAGCTGGCCATCATCATGCAGAGACTAGACATGGACGGTGAGTCACCGGTTCACTCGGGGGTAGAAACATTTCCGCATATGGAAAAACAGCTCGTTAATTTGAAAAATGTCCCATTTACAATGAATGCACCACATTTATTTGTGCATACTTTATCGACTACGACAACATAAACGATGTGAAGTTTTAGGATGTTCTGGCTTTATTGTTGTGCCTGCCTTCCTAGTACAAAAAACACACAATACTGCTGCTGTTTAAAGCTAACAGAGGAGAAATCAGAATCCATTTCTGTCATTTTCTGCACCATCAAATTAAATCAATTCTTTTAATCAAACTTCATAAAAGCTGCTCTCTCCAGCAGGATACAAAACAATACTTTTTTTCCTTTTCCAGCTGACAATATTAGTATCAAGCAAAAACCTTCTGAAATAAATGTGTTTGCATTCAAAATGCTGATGCCAGATCACTAGAAAGAAAAAAAAGTAAATACTTCAAACTGATTTCTGATGTTTGGATACTTTTTTTCAGTTTAGTGAGAGAAAGACCAAAGTCTTTAGGATTCAACGTTAAAGTTGAAGATGTTAGACTGCATCTTCTTCTCTTGTGACTCATCCTCATCCGGATCTCCAGAGACCCAGAAAGCTCTGAGCCCTGAAGGTTCAGCCTGTCTGCTGTTTTTTTTCTGTTACAATATAAAGACACGGGGTGGATCTCCAGAGCTGTATGCTCTCTGGAGATCTGTGCCCTGCCATGGTGTTTCACTGCTTATTTGATTGGCTGTCATTTGTGTCTCTGCGTTGTAGGGTCGAGTCCGCGTGTTTGAATTGTAATTTACAACATTTCTTTTTCCCATTTGTAGATCCAGAACTACTTGTTTGCTCAGGAATATGGTAAAATCACCTGTTTACCCACAGGATGTAAAGATGTACACCCTTTCTACTGCACGATAGTGTAATTGGCAAAGTAGCCTTGACACCAGTCAGTGTACTATTCAGATCTATTTATTCTATGCACACACACACACACACACACACACATATATATATATATATATATATATATATATATATATATATATATATATATATATATATATATATATATATATATATATATATATATATATATTAGGCTGTTAACTTTGTTAGACCATAACACTGACCATTTTTTTGACACGCGTTAACTGCACTGTTTCATAATGTTTTTTCCCCGCAGCGCTCTCCAGACGGTGTTTCTTTTACCCTCAGCGTTTTCCGTAGTTTCAAGAATGCTAGAGACTGTAGCATATCAGACCCGCACTCACTGTTGCCAAATTATTTTATGCGAATTTGAGCTTCTTTTTTCTAAAGTAGCATGTAAATATCTTGAGTTGCGAGTTGCGTTTTTTTGAGCTTGTTTCTTAAAGTGAAGTCGCTTATTTGGGCTCTGACCATAAGCATGAGTTACAGTTCAATGGACAGTTCAGGAGTTTTGGAGTGAGGTTTTGTTAAAAGGTTATAAGCAGGTTATATCTTACCTGGAGTAGGTAACGGTCCAGTCCAGATTAGCTGGTCCCAGAGAATAAAGCTAATGACTTGTTCAAGAGGGGTCAATACTATAGGAAGCTTATACTGTCTGAACAACATCAGCTGTCTAGGTTAATGCTCTTTTAAGAACATTTTAACAGGTATCATGTTTGCATGGTGGATATTTACACAGAAAGTGAAAGTTATTGGCAGAGGACAGAAGGCCAGACACCACTAACGGTATTCCAGTAAAACATGTACTGGGCAGCTGCTTCGTCTGCACCGTCTGCTGGTACGTCCAGTCAGACGCTCTGATATTCAAGTAAAGTGATTCAAAATGTCGCAGCTTTATTTTAATACACTTGCACTCAGCAGGTGTTCCTTGGTGGTGCGCCGTGTCCTACCTCCATTTCAGGTGTAAAAATGATTGGCTTCTTTGTAAATAACCGTCCAACACCAACATGAATTTAAAGGTTTATAAAACAACGTTGGTATACACCGCTAGAGTTGTTTTAAGATGATCAAAGTCTGCCTTGGTGTTGGGTCTACTCTGACTAGCTTTCAAACCAACTAACCTGGTTTTTATACCTTTGGGAGACACCAAGAGATATACTGGAAACATATTAACTACTTTAAACCTTTTAACAGAACCTCACTTCAAATAATTCAGGAACCATCTCTGATGAGGCTTGAGGTCTGACACTCAAGCCTCTGATTGGTGGAAACTACTATTTAGGGTCGTCAAAATTATTGATATTATTTATAGTGTTTAGCTGTGACATCATCCAGGGGAGGCAGATCATCCTCTATTACCATCTAACATAGAAAGTACTCCTGGGTCAATGTGAGCTTCTGTGCTTTCTGTGTCTCTGCTCTGTCTTCTCTAAGTCCCAGTGGGTGGAGGCAGATGAGCGTTCACACTGAACCTGGTTCTGGTTCTGCTGGAAGTTCTCCTCCCTGTTAAAGGGGAGTTTTCCTCTCCACTGTCGCTTCATGCATGCTCAGTATGAGGGATTGCTGCAAAGCCATTAACAATGCTTATTTGATTGAGGGCTGAATCCTTTTTAGTTTTGCCCTAATTAGAGAAGTTGAAATATCGTCTTATTGTAATCAGTTATTTTTTATTCTTAACTAGGAAGAACCCCGTGCCCTCAGAATATATTGCCAGGGTATCAAAAATAGCATTAAGTAATGATTATTTTCTTAGCACTGGTATAAGCCAAACAATTTATGTGGTGAAATGTTATTACCTTCTGAAGTGCTGCCGTTTCATCAGTACATTACTTTATTCCAAACTTTACTCTAATTAAGTATTTATCACTTTTAATAAAGAGTACATTTTGAAATCCATTAAACCAATTTAATGGATTTAAGGTGCAGCCCTAATTTTTTTCATCGCTCAGCACCCGGAGTTTGGTAGCAGTTCATTTGCAGTTTTTAAATTTAAAGCATTTGATAATAATTAGCAGGAAGTGATCAAAGCGAGACTGAATTAAATAGACAGATTATACTAGCTGATGAGTGGGACAGGATATTGGTGCTTGTATTTCAGCCAGATGAGCTGCAGTGGTCCTTGCTCAGAAAATCTCCTGCAGATATCGATGGTTTTCTGTTCTGCTAAATCGCGTGAGCTCAGTATGACCTTCCTGAAATTGCGCCTCCTCTTTGTTTCTTTTACTTGATTTTCTGTGTGGCTCCTTTGTGGAGCTCAGCTTCTGCCTTCTTTCATGCGAGCCAGAGTGACTGTTCCAATGTGAGCACGACTTCACTTCTGTAATAATTCATTTGTTCTGTTTCCAGCTGCTGGGCTGTAAAAAATGCAGGAAAAAAAAATCAAAGCAGGTGGCTTTGACTGTGACGGACACAGAAAGTGACTCAGTTACTTTGTGCCAATTTTGAGCTGTCACAAACTATAACTAGAAAATGAGCGTTAGCAAGCATCCATAATGTTTGGATTTAACTCTGCTCCGTAAACTATGTGCACTTCTTTCATTCAGCTGATTTCTTCACATACAGTCATAATTTATACTATATATAGCTGATTTACTTTTAAACATTTCAGATGGTGTTACAAAGCACACATAGTTTTTTGGGAATGAGGCACAATTAATTTTAAAAAATATTTTTGTTTTTCAATTTTAACAGTGGTCTTATAAATATTCCAGCTGATCTCAAAGGATACCTGACATTTCTGCTTAGGATACCTGTTTTTTTTTTAGTGGAGCCACCACATTACATGATGTCAGAAACTCTAATAACATGTCCTCTGTATCAGAACACGTAGAAAAATCATTATTATTGTCTTTAAAAACAGACGAGAACCGAGCAGCAGTGAGATGGTTAAAAACACGATACCGCCGAGCTGCAACAGGCTTTGGAATCGAACCGGGTACAGAAATATCAAATAAAATGAGCACATGATCAGAAAACGCAGCCTCAAAAATACGTAAATTATTTACAGATAATCCAAAATGATAAAACCAGATCCAGCGTATGTCCCTGTTGGTGTGTAGAGACGCTCACTGCCTGAACGAGACTTTAGCCAATGGCTTTTCAGGACCACCAAGGTGGATTATAAAATCACCAAGAATTAAAATCTGATCGTATTTAGTGATCACGCCAGTGAAAAGATCAGAAAAGTCATTGAAAAAGTCTTTGATACACTAAGGCGGTCTGTAGACCGGATGAGAGCGGCCCAGCTCACATCACAAGTGTTCCTAAAATACTGGCAGCCCGGTGGCAACAGCTCAGAGAAAACGCTGCAGTCACCAACGCTCGGCCAGGTTTCAGACTTCTCTGTAAAGCCGATTTATTCCTGGACCCCCCCATCCTCACCTGCATGTCTGCCAGAGAGGTGCGTAGTAACCTGGCACCGTGGTTGGTTGGAGCTGTGCTTCCTGCACAACGCTTCACTCATACTGATCACTTATATTTATCACCGTGGCCATTAACAACTCAGAGGCGTAACTGCAGTGCATATCAACCTCAGCCCTGCAGACAAATAACGGCACATTTCACACTTTACTAGACACAACGGTGTGAAACCAGACATATTCTTCATAAGGGAGGCGATGAAACATTTGTTCTCCGTCTGAAAACTCAAGGAATCGCAGTTACATCACTGGCATTTGTTAGTTCCAGACTTTCTACAGATAGTTGATGCCTCAGAGACAGGTACCAGCAGAACAGGAGCTGATGTGCTTCACATCCATCACATCTAGATCCAGTTATTTCTGTCTCTCATCTCTCATTTCCGCGACGCTTTCTTTAACTTCCCGGACTTGACACTCTTACATGAGCCGCATGACCTTCCCAACATGGCCGCCTTGATCACTCGTCCTCTTCCTTCTCCTTTTTCAGGTGACGGACAAGTTGATTTTGAGGAATTCATGACGATCCTTGGTCCCAAACTTCTGTCGTCTGAAACGAGAGAAGGTTTTCTGGGCAGCACAATAGACACCATCTTCTGGCAGGTAAGTAATCCTCATCTACACGTTTGTTTTGCCTTTTATTATGATTTAACCCAACGGATCACCTTTGGGGGTGATAGACGGTGTCATTTCAAATTTTAAAAAGGCTGTTGTACGCAGAGATCGGTCCTGACTTCCTACTAGTGACTGCAGGGATCTCCACTTTATGGGCTCGGGTTGTTGGGACTTTGCTCTTGGTGCTTCGGTCTTAGATGGACGTTGGGTTGTTCATTGGTGCCCAAGTTATTTGGCAACCCTTCTTTCCTTTCAGTTCTCTTTATTGATTTTATGCTGCTTTCTCTTATTAGAAAAAAAATATTTTTTTTAAATGTGAGGCACGTACTTTTTGTACCTCAGTAACTTGAACGGCCAGAATAGGAGCAATTAAACACGTGTTGATGGAAAAATAAGGCTTTTAACAAAATCACCATCCTAACTTGAGCTTTACCTCAGGTTCAGGAGGCGATGCCAGCGCCCGTCTTCTGTGGTTGACGCTCATCCGGGAGGAGCAAATGCTGCAGGTCCATTACCAAAGGAAACTTTATAACGAGTCTGCCTGTTTGATTCAATAGAAATGACTTTATAAAGCGCCTTCAGATGTTGTGATTTGGCGCTATGTAGATAAACTGAATTGAATTGAACCCAACTTTGTGGTTTGCACTAAGGGTTTGCACCAATCTTTGTTGTATAAGCTCAGGTTGGGAGAACATGCTGCCAACAAAGCCACAAGTTGAGATCCCGGACAGAGATCGTTAACAGGACAACTAGTAGTTGTCACAAATCTGGCCTTGTTGAAAGAAATCTATAATGATCGTCTAGTTTACCACGAGACATTCAGGACACACACAAGGAAAAAAAAAAACATAGAGGAAAGTTGTCTGGTTATATGAGAGCCAAATTAAAGTTTTTGGTCTACAGGCAAAACAAAATGTTTGGTGAAAAAAGAATGTTGCCCATGAAGCTGATGCCACATCAGCAGTGATTTGGTGTAAGGAGCCCCCCCCCCCAGCAGCTATAGGGAAGCGGGTCGTGGCTGATGGGAAGATGGATGTAGCTAAATGCAGGATAAATCTGGAAGGAAACAAAACTGCAAAAAACTCTCCTTCCAGCAGAAGAGTGACCTGAATATGAAGGTTTAGGACAGAGGTCACGGATTAGCGGACCACGGTCCGGATCCGGACCCAGCTGCTACCTAATCCGGACCCAACCTCATTTAAAACATTTATATATTACTGCATGTTGTCCGACGACAGTGTCTAACTCGGGGGTTAAAGTTCTCCGTCGCTGCGACGGATTTCCGTCATTTGGAAATTGAGCTTAAAAAGTCCCGTCTAGACTTTTTATTCAAGGTTTTGCACTGAAGCTGCTCTCAACCAATCAATCCTGGCAGAGGCGAGACATTAGCCAATCAGAATGAGAGCAGGGCGGGTCTTTCCAAAGCGGACCCTTGAAGAACAAGAGTCGGGCTGTGAAACAATGTGCCTCATTTGACTGGGTCCGATTCGGAAAAAGTAAAAAAAAAAAAAAAAAAAAAAAAAAAAAACCTGCGCTGTTCTGAAACAAAGAAGGCAGAGCTGCATCTGCTGTCGGTGTGCAGCAGTGTTCACCTGATGAGCAGCTGCGCTCCAGGACACTAAATAAAATGACAAGGATTTTGATGCTTACAGATTGTTAAGAAAACTACATCAAAAATATAAAACAAATAAACTGCAGCTACAACATGGACTGGAGAACGGGTTCTACCTGGGTGAGGCCAGAGAAAGGCGATTCTCAGAGAGTTTTTTTATGAACACAGGGTTCATCCTGGACAGGTCTCCAGTGACTGGGCTAAAATATAACCATTTTATTAAACTTCAAAAAAGTTAAATCATGCCTTTTTATAAACTGTAATTATTAATTGGTGAACAATAACGGGCAAAGCAATCTGTGTCAAATTAAAATGTATTATGTCATGATAGTGTTGGTGATGTGTCCTGCATTTCCAAGGTTGTGTTTGGCCTTGTATGATCATAAAATTGGTTTATATTGAATGTGACAGGGAGCACCTTGATATGTGCTTGAGGTTGGCTTTGTTGCCAATCAAACTAAGGTTTAAAACCCTTGCAGGGCAGCCTAAAGCTCACTTGTCTCATTAAGCCATAAAAAATAAATTAAAAAAAGTTCAGTTGTTTTATAAAAGATGTGAAAGTCAGGAAATTGTCTATATACCAAACAGTGAAAGATTGTGGTTCTCTATTTCAAAAAGCACTTTGGATTTTAAAATAGAAAAACGTTCTATTTTTATGTTATTTTTTGTGGATGCATAAACATTTTATTTCAGTGTTAAATACTGTTTGAAGTAACGGATTGTAATTACAAATGTGTCCGGACCTTTACTGGTTGTTGATTTTCTTTATTCGGACCCCGCTGATTTTTAATTCGTGACCCCTGGTTTAGGAGAAGCTTTTTCAAGAATTGTCACGAACCTTTCAGAGTCCAGACCAAAATCCAGCCAATATGTTTTGTCAAGACCTGAAAATTTATGTTCGCATACACTTTGCATTCAATCTGCTTGAGCTTGACCTTTTCTTTTTTTTTTTTGTATGGATGAACAAGCAAAAATAAAACTGGTAATGAGGTACTGCATCAGTAATTGTGGGTCTGCGAGTATTTACTCAGGGGGGCAGAATGCAAATGTGGCCCGCAATCATTACATTTGTATTCTTACAGTATTTTAAAAAAACAGGTATCATTCTTTTCCCACTTCAAAGTCCTGCACTGCTCTGTGATGGTCTGTCTCATAAAATGCATAATACTCCTTAAAGCCTGCAGCTGTAGTAGGAGAAAATGTGAGCGAATGTAATGAATATGCATATTTCTTACGTAAAAACACCAATAAAGCACTATACCTGGCACTGACTCACACAGAGAATGGTAAAACCCGTTAGAGAAAAGAAATACACAGGCAGGAAAGGACTATCGGCTTAAAAAAAGAAACAAATCAAATTACACCCGGCCCTGTTAACTGGGAAGGACAAATTCCCTTTAACACAGGGGGCCAAATCGTCCATTCTGTAATTGA
Organism: Fundulus heteroclitus; assembly: GCF_011125445.2. Taxonomy (NCBI): domain Eukaryota; kingdom Metazoa; phylum Chordata; class Actinopteri; order Cyprinodontiformes; family Fundulidae; genus Fundulus; species Fundulus heteroclitus. Next base: position 37,572,686 of record NC_046378.1, on the reverse strand, counting down.
GCAAGAGCAATATGTGGTGCACGAAAAAGCTGAGGAAAACAGCGTTTTGCAATTAAAACCGTCCTGTTCTAGCAGGGAAAAGGCAACAAAAGTTGAACAAAGACATTTCATTTTCTCTGTACTCTGTCCTTTAGTCTGAGGAGCATTCACGGCAACAGTTTAATTAAAATAAGATACAAAACTTTACTGTCCATTAAATGCAGGTGTCCTGGATTATTTTTTAAAATTCAGAAACAAGCAAGAAAAGAGCACATCTAAATCTAAATAAATGCACACAGCACATAGCTAAAACACAACATAAAAGATAACCACGCAGTCATTAATGTGACAAAAACACAACATTAAAAAAGCAGTGTTCCCTAAAAGTTTGGTGACAGTAAAACGTTCCTGCAGTGAAGTTTCTTTTTCGATACCAGAGGTCCTTTAGAGTTTTCAGCCAGATGCCAGAACAACTGGATTAAATAAGGTTTGGTGTTAAATTCTGAGCTGCAGGGATTCATTTTTCAAGGCGTGCAGTAGGAGAGCTTCGGTGCGCGATCTTCTTCATCTTCATCACGGAGAAAAGCGAACATGCGGAACATGTGAAGCGTTCCAGCAGCTTGGAGGTGGAGTCAAGGCATCATATTTGGGGTAAAGGGGTAAAACTGTGCAGGATCCTCAGAGTTAAACTGTTCCTGGAGCTTTATGCACTCCATCCAGATCAGGGGTGTCCAAAGTGTTTCTGCTCCCTTTCATTCAGGGCTGTCTAATTTGTTTTTATGTTTGATTGTTTAGTTTAATTTTCAAAATGTAGAATTTGTAGCCCTTGTGTGGCCCCCACCTGCAATTCAATAATGATTTGACCCATCAGCACAGGAAGTTGATGCAGATGGATCCTTTTTATTTTTAGTTACAGCAAAATGATTACAGACAAGTTAAAATCTTATTGCAGTTGAAAATGTTAGGTACAAGACAAAGTATTCATCTTTTAATTACCTCAGCTTTTGAATTCTTTTTAAATTCATAGTGAATAGGGCCACATCTATCCGATGACCTTTACCCAGAAGCAGGCTTTGGTTAAAAAAAATCTGCTTTTAACTCGTTTATTAAAATTGTTTTCAGTGAAAGACCCAAATCCTGTTGTTAATGATGAGAAAAAGACAAAAATTACATATGCTGGTCACATAAATACAATGTCATGAAAAATGTAAATTACGTCTGTAATTCCATTGAAAAAGTGAAACTTGTATTTTATATTCATCCATCACACACTGACTGATATATTTCAAGTGTTTATTTCTTTTAATTTTTATGATTATAACTGACAACCAATGAAAGCCCAAAATTCAGGAGCTCAGAAAACTTAAATATCATGAAAAGGTCCAATACTGAAGACACCTGGTGCCACAGTCTGATCAGCTGATTAACTAAGAAAACCTGCAAAGGCCTTTAAATCTCAGTTTAGCTCTGCAGGCGACACGATCCTGAAGACTGCTGACCTGACAGTTGTCCAGAAGACGATCTTTGACACCTTGACATGGAGGACAAGACACAAAAGTTCATTGCTTAGTGGCCACCAAACTCGCCTGACCTTAGCACCGTAGAACATCTATAGAGTATTGTGAAGAAGAAGGTTTTCATTAGTTGTCTGTTATAATCATCAAATTTAAAAGAAATAAACACTTGAAATAAATCAGACTTTGTGTAATGAATGAATATGATATACAAGTATCACTTTTTGAATGGAATTACTGAGAAAAATCAAGTTTTTCATGATATTCTGTATCTAACAAGCACCTGTAGATTAAAAGAAAAAAGCTGAGGTAGTCATCCAGTTAGCAAAACAATTTGTAAACCATATGACCATATTTTAATTTTAAAGTTACGTGTCAGCAGCGATTAATGCATCCCTTTCCTTCAGAAAATTTGACTAATTTATGTTAAATATTACATACTCATACCTTGCAGAGGAAGTTAAAAAAAGCTTTATGCAATTTGGGGTAATTCCAAGGGTGTAACTTTGTGTTGAAAGTTGGTGGGGACGGCTCATAGGGAAAGGGAGCTACCTGCGCAACGCATTTTTTCTTTGTTTGAAAGGATTACAATATTCACTAATATATTTTGTGCAAAAATATCACATAAATCTAAATTTAACAAGTTTCCCCAAAAATAAGCCGATACAAGAGACAAACAACCAAAAACCAAAAACAATCAAAGCTTTCTACATCAGAAACTGAACAACTCTGAACAGGAAAACAGATTCAATATTGATTAACGGCTTGATACCCCTGCCTTCCATCTGAGATTTTGACATTAAACCTAAACTTTGAAAGAAGCCCCAGCACAGACTCATTTAAAAGTGCCAAACACCTGTCTTCTTCTGTCACTCACTGACACAAACTGCTGACATATTTGATCAATGTCTAAATTGTCTAGTTTTGTTTGGTGGACATGGCACACAGCAGCATTGTTAAGCCTTACTTGAGTCATTGTTGGACCCCCTGCAGCGTGATGTCACACCTGCAAGATCCTATCCTTACCTTCCTGCTAGATTGCAAAAAGCAGCTTGCTCATGAGTTGTCAACATAACACGCTAAATCTTAAATGTACGTGGACATATAAAAGAAAAAGGGGCGCAGTGCTTGCTACTGAATGTCAACACTATGACAACTAGATAACAATGTCAGGAAAAAGTTTTAATTAAGTGAAGCCGGGATTAAAACAGTACAAGAAGCTTCAAATAAAAGGTGTTCTTTATGTTCAACCTAAACACCAACTCCGATAGACGCTCAGTAGAGCAGGTGTTTAAATTAATCAATCACTGCTGCGAAAGCTTATAGCAGTGAAAGCTAATATACCACAGCCATCACTTAATAAACGCAAAATAAACAACCCTCTAAAAACGGAAAACTGTAATTGACTGAAAGTCCTGTTTTTTATGTGGGAAATTATTTGCGTGTCTTTTAGTATAATTCTGATATATTGACGCTGTTGTCTGTTTCTATTGTAACGATACTGAATGTAGTGTAGCTGACATAACAGGGCAGGAAAAAAGTGGTTTGAGTTTTTTTTTTCCAACGGTTCAGTTATATTTTAAATAAGGTATTCACTTATTTTTACACTATTCTCTATTCTTTTACTACTTTAAGTCTCTCCTGAGTAAAATTAGGTCTTAATATTTCCACAAGTCCCTCTCACCTGCAAGTCTGAGTCCACTGCTATCCCTGAATCGGTTAGCATGCTTGTGGCCTGCTGAATGACACATATACAACAATAGAACCTTAAACTGTCCTTTATTCCTTTATCTCACACATCTCATCAGGAATATTTTCGCAACACTGTTTGCATTTTACCTGAAAACCCGCAGCATCTTCCACTGAGGAAGCGATCTGAATTACATTTGTTCCCTGTTAGAAAGAAGAATAACCTGCATTAAATGCTGTCATGTTTTGTTACTCATTTTAATTCGCCCAAAAAAACTTACACGTTGCTGCTGTTTGGTGAAGAAAGCGAGAGGCAACAATTTTTTTTTTCCTGAGGAGCGGCGAAGTTTTTTTTTTTTTTGGTCGGGGTTTGCGGACGGTGAGCAGCGGGGAGGACTTTTTTATTTTCTTTCTGAGGAGCGGCCTGAATGGAGTTTTAATCAGATATACACAGCACCGAAAGTAAAATACATGTACAAAATATTGGTGGGGACTGTCCCCCTACCGGTCAAGATTGGTGGGGACATGTCCACACCAGTCCTTAAGGAAGTTACGCCTATGGGTAATTAATTTTTTTATTTCAAATTATGTTTTATTATGTTTTTTACTTTTGACTCGACTATTTTGGCCCACCTGACAAAAAGTTTGAATACCACTGATCTAGATGCTCGTGCCACAACAAAACCAAACGCTTTACAACAATAGTTATAGATTATTTCTTTGCTTTTTAAAATCGGTGAAGTGCTTCCTGAAGTCATTGTGCCAAATGTGCACTGAGGAACGCAGCGGGGCTGACTCGGTTCCTCATTACCTGGCAACGCGTCAAGTGCCATAAGTTCCCAAGCTGCATCTGGGTCTCCCACTAGCACAGCTTGAGCTGCACGTGGATGTTCCTGCGCATTATGGCATAGGTCAAGTGGGAAGCGTGAGCGCCGTTACTTACTGGCCGATCGTTAATAATAGGCAAATTACCTCAGAGAGGGGGGTCTGACCTGGATGTGGCCTGTGGGCCTGGAGCTCAGTGTGCCTGCTTCAGCAGGAGGAAAACAAGCCTTTGTGGTAAAGTGCTGTAGAGTGGTTAAAAGAATTTAATTGACTTGTGTACTCCCCGTCCCAGCTGTCCAGAATTAGATGGAAACGGTACAAATGAGGTGTTGTGAGCGTTTCTGTTCGGCCCGCTGGGACCGGAGCCTGCAGCTGAAACGACTTGTGCGGCTGACGCAGACGGTGCTCTGGGAAATCCAGTAATGATCGGCAGTTTCTCCAGAGTCCTCCCCTCCGTCCGCAGTCACTGCTCAGCGGCTTAGAGCTGCGAATACTGGGGGAAAAATCAATATCATTTAAGAGTTATAAGAGATACAGTTGTTTGATATGAAGGTGTTTCCCACATAAAACAAAGATAGACTTTTTTTCTCTGCAGCTTTTATGTCTTTGCTGAAAATTGGTGACAACAAACGCTTCCTGCAGGTTTGAAGGAGTTTATCACGGTGCTCCTAGATTTCCTTTTTAAAGGACTTGGAAGGAAGAACATTTTGCTGTAGATAATTTAAAAACTTTTATTGCAAATATCAGGATTTCAAATTGTATATAAAACTGTTTCATTCAAAGAGATTTTTAGCTTTGGTTATAGAAAGGTGAAATAAACATAAATGTAGCATTAAGAAGACATTGATCTAAGGGATAACAACACAAACCTTGTATGATGAAGATTGTAGCAGCCTATTCATTATGTTATGAAGTAAGAAAGGTCTCAAAAGAATTTGAAATCAGGCAATTTACAGAAAACTGTCTTCCAGTGAAGGACATTTAAAATAACTGCCATCATGACAAGTTCACCACAAGAACCTCAAAAGATCCTGAAAGAGGTCTCCAAAAAACCCAGAAATGTCCTCAGTGGAGGTTCCAGCTGCTGTAAAAATAAAAATGTATGAGTCTACAGTCAGAAACTGGACAACGTTATCTTCCACTGGAGGTGTGAAAGGAGGAAAATCTGTGCTTATACGATCAGACTGGAGTCGATCACAGAGAATGCAGTCAAAGACCCGGATCTCTGTAAATGTGTCCTCTGCACAGATGAGTCAGAGATGCAGATATCTGGACACCAGGACATGTTCGGGCTCAAACAGACGCAGTATTTAAGTTAAATATGCTTCCTGCCTGTTTGACTTGTTTCATTTGGGCTGGCTGGCTGTGTGCTGCTGCTCCACTCCGTTAATTGGGCTGAGCTTCACCTTGGACTCTGCCATTACCCCTGATCGTTAGTTCCACCTGGGTTCCTGTCTATTCATTCCTGCCTGGACACGACCCTGGACTGTTTTTTTTTGGGTTTATGATTCCTGCCTAGCCCCTTGGTTTTATTCTGCTTTAGGCCCGTTGTGTGTCATCACTTCCTGCTGTATGTCTGCATAACATGCATTTAGCTCTTTTTTGGACATTACCTGCCTGGTTCAAGTTTCTCTCATTGCTTCATTTTTATTTCAGTAAACCTTTTTATACGCAACATTGGGTCTGGCTTGAATATTGGGTTCTCTGATTGGCTGAACATTACAAAATAACCATCAGCGGTAAAGTTTGGAGCTGGAAGTGTCATGGTTTGGGGATGCTTTGCTCTCGAATGGATCCTGCTCAACTTGACTTGTTGATGACGATTCTTATTTTCCTGACTCTCCACAGAGATTGTTTTCCTTAAAGCCAAATGCTGTTAGTGACCGAATTCTAGCACACAACCAATACAAGGTAAGGCAAGGCAAAGGCAAATTTATTTATATAGCAAATTTCAGTACAGAGACAATGGAAAGTGCTTTACATGATTAAAATATAGGAAAATAAAACAGAATAAAAGCAAGCAGGAATAAAATGCAGAAACAAAATAGACCTTGGGAAAATAAAAATGAAAAGCAAACAAGTAAAAACAGTTGGAATACAAAGTAAACTAATTACTAGGTAGGGGTTCAGTTCGATAAAATTGTCATCTCAAGGCTCTTTATAAAGTCAGACTCAGTGAGAGGAAAACTTCCCTTTAACAGGGAGGAGAACCTCCAGCAGAACCAGAACCAGGCTCAGTGTGAATGCTCATCTGCCTCCACCCACTGGGGCTTAGAGAAGACAGAGCAGAGACACAGAAAGAACAGAAGCTCACATTGACCCAGGAGTACTTTCTATGTTAGATGGTAATAGTGGATGATCTGCCTCCCCTGATGATGTCACAGCTAACAGAACGCCAGACAGGGTGTACCTTCTATGAAGAGAAAAATGACAGAGAACAAGAAGTTAAAAGCTGAAATAACAAAGAATGCAGGTGGCCCCAGTTTCCTGACTTAAAGACATTTTCAACCAAGACTGACATTTTTTTGTATTTAAAGTCATTTAACAGATTTAGACTTTTCATTTTAACATTTTTAGATTAAAAAAAAAAAATAAACATTATTTTCAACTACAGCAACCTTCAGATTCATCAAGGATTCACAAGCTGAAAAGTCTTTATCCCTAAATTATTCCTTTTCACATGGAAAAAAAAAACTGAAGTGGATGCACCTTTTCTCATTAAACACGACAGCACGGCGTCGATGGTATTTAGATGGAGCGACTCTGTGTAACACTTTCAATAAACTGCACTTAGCAAAGATTTTTATGCCGTTAGTTTGATCACAGCTGCCTTTTTCTGCAGGAAAAGGTTGTTAGAATTTATATGGATCTGAGCAGAGAGAGGACTCGGGTATTTTGAAGTGCGGCACAAATAGACAGACGGTTACTGAACCTCCAATCACATCTTGCTTTAAAACCTTGGATGAGAGAAACTCGCATCTTGTCCTGGCTGGGAGATTTTCTCATCCCAGTAATATCAGTCAAAGTGTCACATCCTCACCAGCTGGGGTGATGGGATAGTGATTCACTCCCTGCCACACACACACACACACACACACACACACACACACACACACACACACACTTGCTCTGAACGGGTTGGGAATGCGTCCAATCAGCCCCTTAGATATTTTACAGCCCTGTAATTGAGGGACTGTAAACATTCTTCTGTTCTTTGTTTCTCTGATCATCAGCTGCATAATTAACAAAATGTTGCTACTGAATTTTGAGTAGTAAACAGATGGACTCCTCTGGCAAGCTGACCGGCACTGTTTATATATTTCTAATTCTAAAGGGCCTTTTGTTGCTTTGTATGCTCTTCATGCACAGCGCTTTAATCATTAGCGATACATTATTTTCGGGTAGAAAGTCTTTGTTTTGTAAAAGAACTCGATTTTCATTAATGGCACAGCTTGAGATTTCCTGCAGATTAAGGACCTTTTCATAGCTGTAGCGTTGCTTTGGTAGGATTAAGCTGATGAGTTTATTTACTTGTGTACTTTTTAATGGTTCAGTTCCCTTTCACACAGAGAAAGCTCCAAGGGAACCAAACTCTGTAACTACAAACCGTGCAAGAACATTCAGTCTTTATTGGCCAGATGTGCACCAAGCGTCAATATAAAAAGTAGCTGCTGTGTTCTAAGCTGGTAGAAACATGGAGAATTTAATTATGTCAAATGTGTTCCGAAGGATCCTGAGAAGACGCTTTGAAAATTGCATGGGGCTTTACACATTAAAAGAAAGATGCACCACCATTGTTTAGTAGTTTTATATTAAATATCCCACAATGCAACGCAGGGAAGGCATTTGGCTCAAGCTAGCTGCGAACACCTGCTAGCTGTGTTGGATCAAGGTCCGGTCAGGTTCCCATCACAAATAAACCGCTCCACAGTTCCTTTCGAACCGTTTTGATATCATCTCCTCCAAGCGGTCTCTATGCACTAGTTAAGGTCCGCACCCTGGAGTGATCGCTGTGCTCCGATCTACACAAATGAACAGCACTAAGGGGAGAACCCAACCAGAGCTTTAGGTGTGACCACATCCTAAAGCTGTACAAAACATGCCCAGAGTGTCAATTTATTTCTAAGGAAGTGACAACCTCTGTCATTTCTGAGGAATTAACATAGAAATGGTCCGGAGCCTGATGTGCAGCTAAGACTTGTGTGGATTTCCTACTTAAATTCACTAAACTGTGTAAGCACAGAAGTGAGGAGGACACATTTTCACAGGTCTATGAAGTGAATTACTTTCGCTTAGTGGCTGAAGAACCACATAATCCCCATCAGGCATAGAGCAGCATCAGGGGACCCACTTTAGCTCTTTACACTATATAAAAACTACATAAAATCTAAAGTTTTATCTATAAAACTCTGGTTGAGTTGAAACAATGACCCTCAGACATCTACAGCAGGGGTCACCAACATTATTTTATCATTCTTTTATAGAATCAGAATCAGAAATACTTTAATAATCCCAGAGGGAAATTACAGTTCCAATACAACCGTCCATCACATACAACTCTGTGGAAAGATAGGAGCCACGTTTGGGGAGGGAGAGGGAAAAAAGACATATTTCACACTTTACCCTATTCCAGGATACAGTTTGAGATAAAACCTCCGCATGAAAAAAGCACTTTTAACGAGACAACATTTAAGCAAAAGGTTTAAATTGGAAACTTGTCGTATGTAAATTCATGAAGATTATGTGCGTCAGTTGTGTGTGTGTGTTGGGAATGTTAGAAATATATATATATATATATATATATATATATATATATATATATATATATATATATATATATATATTAGGGCTGGGCAACGATTAAAATATTTAATCGCGATTAATCGCCCTGATTAATCGCGATTAATCGCATTGTATTTACAAACTCCAAGAATGAATTCAAAAGTAGTGTAAAGAGCACTTTTATTTTAATGTTCTGCTGCCATATGAACAAAAGTGTTGTAATATTTGTAGCACTTATCAGTAACACATATTTAGTGTAAAGCTCAACTTAAACATGTAAAACAAAAAATAGCAATAATAATAAATTAAAGCTTAATAACAATAATAAATTAAATCTCCTCCTCTGTGGACAGAAGGAACAAGGAAGGATATAACAAACAAGGAAGGATTGGTAGGGAGCGAGTGAGTAAGTAAGGAAGGAAGCAAGGAAGGAAGGAACAAGGAAGGATATAAGACACAGGGAAGGATACAAGGATGGATGGATGGAATGATTTGAGTGATTAAACAAGGAAGGATACAAGGTACAAGGAAAGATTGGTAGGGAGCGAGTGAGGAAGGATGGAAGGAGAGAAGAAAGGATGGTAGGAGAGAAGGAAGGAAGGAAGGAAGGAAGGAAGGAAGGAAGGAAGGAAGGAAGGAAGGAAGGAAGGAAGGAAGGAAGGAAGGAAGGAAATAGTTGTTTGGAAAGAAGGATTTACTATTTAAAGCTCTCCACACTAAAGCAATGTAACAATGACTGCTAACATAAGGCCCGGTTACGCTACACTTTTTTAACCGAGCCGAGACCACTCCGAGCTCGGTAACCGAGATAACTCTTGTGTGTAAACGGTCAGCAGACTGAACTGGACTGCGCTAAACATAACCGGACCGTGCTAACTGCAGACCAGTTCCTGAGTAGGTCTCGGACTGTTTTTTTTTTTATCCTGGTTATCTGATAACGAAGAGCGCATGAGCAGACCGCGTCATCCCCTTACAGTCAGCTGACTGTTTTTCCGGCGTGTCTGGCTGCACGTCCCGATTCACACTCCATTCAGACAAATTTCAGACATTCATAATAATACTAGCTTCCTTACCGTGCAACACGATTTCCAGAGATGATTCTGCTTAGCAGTGTGATGAACCTCAGTGTCTGTCGTTGCTTCCTGCGTCTGTAAATCCTTATTAGACGTTTGTTTGTCTTATCCACGTCCCAAAATCAGAACAGTAGGTGGCGATAATGCGCCAATAACCTCGCTGTCAGCCAAACCTCGGATTCAGAGGAAGAAAGTTGCTGGCCGGAAAAAAACAAAGCCGACATGCGGAAGGCGGTGTTTCCCGCAGGAATTTGCTTAGGCGAGGCGGTGAGTTGGCGGCCGGAACAAGTTTTGTGCGGGGGGGGGGGGGGGGGGGGGGGGTCTGCATCGACGCCGTCGGTGAAGTCTATTCTCGCTTCAAAGTATCCATGTGTTTTTGCCTGTTTTTCCCTGCCATTCACTATATTCACGCGAGAAAGCAACAACAAAAAACCGCGTGTCAACGTCAAATAAACGCAAGTAACGCAAGCATATCGCAAGCATTTCAGTTTAAAGTTCTTCCAGCATGGAATATGACAGAAACAAGTTAGTTGTAACCACTGCCAAGTTAAACTTTGGTATTGAACATAAAATGGTAATGCTGCTCCCTGCTGTTACCTCAGAAATTGCCTGTTTTTGGTAGATTTTTTCCCCATAAAGAGAATTCCCTGTCAGTGGCAATAAGCTTTAATTTATTATTATTGCTATTTTTTGTTTTACATGTTTAAGTTGAGCTTTACACTAAATAAGTGTTACTGATAAGTGCTACAAATGTTACAACACTTTTGTTCATATGGCTGCAGAACATTAAAATAAAAGTGCTCTTTACACTACTTTTGAATTCATTCTTGGAGTTTGTAAATACAATGCGATTAATCGCGATTAATCAGGGCGATTAATCGCGATTAAATATTTTAATCGTTGCCCAGCCCTAATATATATATATATATATATATATATATATATATATATATATATATATATATATATATAAATGTATTGTAGTCGCTATATAAATAAAGTTAATATTGACAACATGGGGCCCGCAGGCACCAGGTGGCCCCTAAGGACCACATGTGTGTCCTCAAGTCGGTTAAAAAAAATAGCACAGCCCTGCAGTGAGCTGTATTTATAATGCAATTTTATTCAATTGCTCTTCCTTTTTGATTATATTTGTACTTACATAGATTTAAAAATGATAAAAGTATAAAAAATCGTATAGAGCTTGGACTTTTGTTGTTCAATGGTCAGTACTGGTAGCCCTCCGTATGACACGGTACTGATGAAGTAGCTCTGGTGACCCATGCTCCACAGGGTAATCAGCCACATCATTAAGTGCCAAATGAAGTGTCACCTCCCTGACTCTCTGCTCCTTATATATTTTAAAAACATGTGACAAGAAATGAAAGAGGATTGGGTTTATTCCTTTCGTGAACTAACTAGCAAGGGATGTAACAACATTTGTAAGTTCTATTTTATTTCTATTTTACTTTTTAGTACTTTTTAGTACATCCATGTTTTTGTCTAGTTTTGTTATCTTACATAAAAAAACACCCACTGAGAAAGTCTGCGTACAGATAGAGATGGACAATTTGCTTCAGCACAAAGCACAGTAAATGATAGCTGCAATTAGTCATAAAACGCAGAGCATGCTGATACAAAGTGTCAATTTTTTTAAAGCACTGGGCTGAAGCATTCATGAATAACAGATCTCCATAATTCATCACGGGGAGAAGGGTAGTCTAGGGCATTCCATATTTTTCATTAACATTTCAGTAACATTAAAGTCTTTAGAAAAGTGGTGGTGTAGTGCACTATAGGCCACTGTGGTGTGGCCTGAGCTCTTGTCCGTAATGGCATTTTCTTCTTGCATTGCTTTTACTTTTATAGTTTAAACGAGCAATGAGCAAAATTTCAGTTTAAAAAAATAAAAATAGTGACGTGAAGAACTAAAGGTAATGTTTCAGATGGACTATGGTATGATGTCACATCACATCTCTCTGTGTTGTCCTCTGGTCTCTTGTTTACATACCTGGGCTGGAACGTACGTGTACGGGAACAGCTGCCACTCAGGGCTTCACCCCTACCTGCAGCAAAACGCGTGATTTTGGTGATTATAGCGAAGCCAGAGCGACACAACACCTGCAATGGATGCAAAGCGACGGTTGATGGAGTTGAAAAAGCTTTTATGTCTTGTCACGCTGCAAAGAGATGAAGCTGTTTTCATTCAGCGTTGAAGACAAGCTGATAGTGGCGGTCTGCGGTCGGCCTGAGATGTATGACTCAACCGGTTATTACCACAGAGACACGTCCGGAAAGGAGCGAGCCTGGAGAATAGTGAGTGAGGAGGCTGGAGTGGCGGGGAGGTGAAAGCGTCACCAGATAGCGCCGTTGTACTGCTGTATTCCTGGCTTCTTGCTCACTGTGTGAACTAGCCGGCGATAATGTCAGGTGAACGACAGCAAGCAAAAGTGGCGACATTGTGGCAGCAATATGAACGCACCTTTAGAGTCGCTGTAGTGCAGTGCACATTTTTATGGTCAATTTATCATTGACCATAGATTAGATTTCTGAGTGAAAATGGGCTTACAATAAAACACGTGTGTTTTATTGTAAGCCCAGATACAGTGTTTTTGTTCTGTATCTAAAAATAAGTCGCTAAGCAACAGCATAAAATGACCAGGGCTGCACTTAAAATATATGTTTGTATTTGTTGATAATTATCAATATCAATCAATATGATCTATTTTATCAATATGCTTTTATTTCTATATGGTCCAGCCCTACAGAATATGCTTCTCAAAGGATCTCTCATCAAGTTTCCACTGCATGAAGCATCACTTAGCAAAGCGTCTTCCTGACTTCAGAAATATTCTGCAGAACCAAAGAAGCAGCTTAGGCAATACATCTTAAAAATGTCAGAAAACAAACTTACCTAAATAGTGTTCAAAACAGGAATGTTACAGAAATACTAAACATTGATGTCGTTAAAACAAGCCTGAAACTATTGAATGAGACTTGGTTGTTGTAGGACAGCATTTGGTGTAGTAATTTTATCAAGATTTCCAAACAAAGAAACTCTGTAACAAATGTTCTTGATTGGGAAAAGAATGAGACACATTCAATATTTAGTAAGATATTCTGCTTATATTTCCAATGGGATGTTTCCAAATCCTGCATGCATATAATATTGTTTTGGACGGATTCTTGTCGACACCCACGCTCAATACAAACCTTTAATGGCCTTAAACGTTTTAAAGCTCACATGGAGCCGTGGTTGAGAATGCGTTGAAAATGTGACTTAATAAGAGATGATATCATCATCATCATCATCATCATCATCATCATCATCATCATCACAATATTCAGGGATAGTATCACAAACACATGTTTTTCTGATATCCTGCAGCTGTGGTGTAAATAAATGTTCCTTTTTCTAAATGTCTTAGTTAAGGACTTATCAGTGGAGTTTAAAATGTGTTTGACAGTATTTCACAAAGTAGCATAAATAGCAATAAATCTATGAAACTATCACTGAGGGGAGCATTTTTATTTGCCCAAAACAAGATCTGATCCGCCAGTCGCTTTTTAAAATTGATATATTTTAATTAGATCATTAACCTGTAGAGACAATTGCTGCAAAGATGGAGGAAAGGAGGAAATTCACCTTTTAATATCAGATTGGATTAGCTGGATTCACTCCTCTGGGTTTTGACAAGATTTAGGATTTCAGCACAAAGTGAAATTCTTCCTTTGTGCTTGTTTGGTAGACTGCAGCTCTGATGGTCATCTGTCTGATTAGATTTCCTCTAACTCCCTGACAGAACAGCATAATGGAGCTTATTTTAGAGCTGTTTGCCCTGTAATCATTCTGTGAGCTGAACGCCCACCATCAATATGAAAAAAAAAAAAAAAAACATCATGGAACCAAAGAGCTCGATTATTAATGTCTCTTTTTTTGCGAGACTCAGTTGGTTCTTTTGTTTCTATATTTTATCAGATCCTTCGGGATGCTCCATAAATCACTTTAGCCGATGATGTGTTTTTCTCCTTCTGCTTAGGGGTCATTCAGTTTTCAGCCTTTTCAAAACTGTACAAAAAATTATTTTGTGGACCACCAAAACTACCAGAGCTGGCAGTGAACGGATCACTCTATCATTTCCCTGCATGCAGAATGTCATGTGTTGAGTGAGACTTGACAGCCCGACCTCTAAGTTTGTTGCAGAAGAGCAAATTGCGCTAAAATACTGGCTGTCTTTAACAAATCGTCATTTAAGAGTACACAACACCTGGAGAGCACCCTCAGGGGGTGTACGCTTGTGAAAAGCCTCAGGAGTGTTTCACTTTATTCATTTAAGGCTGGTGATTCAAAATGTACATTTCCATACAGCTCCTATTTGGAGATGAACATTTCCTATATGTACTGTAAAGACGTCCACGGTTGCTTCCTTGCTGCTGGATTTTTTATTTTGTCAGTCTGGTCTAAATTCCTTTTTCCATTTTTTTCCTCCAACAAAAGCCTTGTGACATTATTATTTGTGAATAAATGACCGGATGTTCTTTCGCTGTGCCATTGTCTCCTGTCTTGTTGTTGCTGTCGGACTTGGAGAGTGGTGAACCTAGTCGTTAGATCAGTGCGCGTGTGTCCTGAGAAGGTTTCAAGTTCCTGGTTTGATCCCCGCAGACGGTCATCAGGGGTCCCTGAGCAAGACCCTTAGCCCCGCTCGGTGTAGGCAGCCCACTGCTCCCTATGGGATGGTTTAAACGCAGAGAAAAAATATCCTCTCTGTGAGACTATAAAGGGAAATCTTTCTCCTCCATTTGCATTCTTTTGTTTAAAATACATATGTGCTTCTAAACTTTCAGGTGTGTCACATCGTTTGGCACGTATCGTGAATTAATATAATTGGATGAAGACATTCATCAAAAAGCGTTGATTGGCTACAGGCGCAGAGAGCAGAGCCCCCGAGGAGAATCTTAATTAACCAATTAGAGGCCGGCATGACGTCACATGGCAGCTGAAAAGTTAAAACATGCAGACACACAAACTCTCATCTGTTCGGTGACCCTCGGATTTGAAACATTAAAATCCGGAGGCCTACAAAAATTAACCTAAAAAACACCAGATTGAATGAAAATGCAAAAAATAAATAAAAATAAATAAAAAAAACAATCAAATGTCAGACACACACATTTAATGAGTTTTCATAATCCATGTTTACTGAGTCTACAATTTTTGTGCAGTTTTGATGGGAGCAGCACCCTAGTGCCCCCTATTGACAGGCTGTAACTGATCAGAAGGTTTTATCTCTTTCTCTTTTGTCTTGTTACTGAAATGTGCAAATAAACTATATGGATATATAAAATATATACAGATAAACTTAATTTGCCTTGCCTGGATACAAATAGCATCTTGTAGGTGTTTCACATTATCTGACATCATGCTCTATGAAATCCTCTTTTCATTTATGGATTATTTAGCTGGTTTATGATGTTTCCAGCCTTTTCCAAGTCCCAGAAGCTGATTTAGCAGGATTTAACTTTATACACCGATGTTAAACCTTTATTCCTTGTCGTTTTTTTCCAGTCCTGAATACTTTATGGGACATAATTGGGGATCATCCGGATGTCAAATGATCCACTTCAACTCTCATATTATTCCATTAGTTCTGGAAATGAGACAAGATTCCCCTGAACCAGTGATTGCTGTTGCAGAAATAAAATAAAATAAAACCACATTTTCTGGGAAGGAAATGAGTGAGACAGAATACTGTAATGGTAGTTTGTGTATTTATTGCTTAACATAAGTCAGGAAGGGGCCGGCGTGTGCCGTCAGTCTGACAGCAAATATTAATCCCAGTGATTATCAGCACAGTTTTCACAGCAAAGAGACCAGCCAAATCTTAAGCATCCTCATTTTTGTATCAGTAAGATAAAAATACTTGATCTAAATCTGCTTACGCTAGTTTTAGCGTATGGCTGTCAGCCTAAATGTGGCGCAGGCTGTGCTACACTCTGAAACCCATATTTGTGTCCCATGTATGCCGGTTATCAATGGATCTGGTGCAGAGCCGACCTCTAAGGTCGTGTTCGCACGACAACGTTTTCTGGTGAAGAAGTTGTGTTTGTACTGTTCATTTACACGACAACGCCGAATGTTTTAACTTCCAGAGCGTAGCGGTTTGAAAAACGTCCCGGTTTCTGTCGTCTTATAAACAGGGAAGAAAATAAACTTTTCTTCCAGGGAATCTCTGGTTCAGGCACAGATGAATTAATGCATGCAGACACAACATTACTGCTGCATACAATTGTAAAAACCACAGAAGAAGAAGAAAAAAAAGGGCTGCCGACACTTGTGAATAGAACCATGGCTGGGCAAGGTTCTGCGCTCTAGTCTCAAGCAATGACCGTGAGACACTTTCCCGGGTGCTAAACGGGCTGTGAGTGATCCGTTCCGTCTCAGAACCGCCTTCTGACGAGCCTTTTCAGCCTTTTTATGGCTGCAGTGGGTCTCTACCTTATTTTCCTTGTAGGGTTCAGAGACAGGCCTTCTGCAGGTGTTATGTATTGCCCTGATTGGTGCTCTGCTGCTTTAAAGCTGCTCTACATGCAGCAGAGAGGAGGCTCTCTTCCTGCTCTCCCTCCTCAGAACCCCATTTGGTTTGTTGTTTAACTTATGGTTGGGTTTTGTTAGGTTTGTTCTGCATTTGCTTATTTCTGGTTATGGGTTTTGCATTAATCCATTTTGGTTTCTTATTTCAGGTATTCCCTTTTCAGGCTTTATTTCTTTAGTATAATTTAACTAATTCAATTTTAATTTAACCAGAAAATCCTTGTGTGGTCTCCTTCTTAATGTTATCCCACCAAACGAACCTGGTGGACGTAACACCTTTATCACAGCTCGGGCATCTGTAGCTCCTGCCTGGTGAAGGTGTGTGCAGCTCGGTGGGGCCTGCTTGTTGCTCAAAATTGGAACACAATGATGCATATTCCTGCAGCCATCAGGGATAGGATATCCATCAAACTAGACTGGATTGAGCAGAAAGCTGCCAGTCCATGTGGAAACACTGTTCTCTGGATCATTATGTCCCACGCTAACGTTCTCTTACTATTTTTCTTCCCCCTCTCTGTCTCACTAAAGCACATTTACTTCTGTTGTTGGTTTCAGCAGAAGACGAATGCATCCTTGTAGGTGCCGGCATTGCACATAAAACGTAGCCATTACCAACTTTTCATTTTGCAAACGCTGAATATTTAGCTGCTTGTGAAACCACTCAGCAGAGTTCAACAGATCTGAAGTTCTGAAGGAAGGGAGTTGCTGAGCCTTGGTGCTGTTGTTGCACGTTTCTGATTGAGTCTGTGGACGCCTGCGTCCTCCTGCGCCTTTCATCACAGCTGCATGTCCCGCCTTAAACCATGATACTGCAACGTGATTGGCCCGCACTGTCTGTGGTTCGGGCCTGAACAGCTGAGAGGGAGGCGGGACAAGATGGATTCTTGTGTGTTTATGAACGCACAAATACCGTTGCAGGCAAAGTTTAAAAAATGCCTGAATGAAATGAATCTATAAGAGGCAGAATTTTATCCTTTAATCTGATGGGGAACCCTTTTAGCCCGGCTCAAAGTTGTGAGACACATATAAAAAAGATGGGGACGTTTGATAAGCCCGTTGGAGGCGTTTTGGGGAACCAACTGTTGCTCCAAGGTTGTTTTGTGGAAGGAGATGAAAATAAAACCATCAGGTCTTGATCCAATAAAAAGTCCATAATTTTACCCAATGAACAGATTTTCTTCATAAATGTTTAAAATTGGATAAACACTTGATTAAAAGAAACGTATCAGTGTTTTTAAGCTGACTAAATATTGAATTAAATGCTAAAATATGTGTGAATAAGTTTGAAGATGGTTACCAATCAGGAAATAGTGCCACACATGTGTATGAGGAGCTCTGGGGCTTAAATAGTGTTTTATTTTTCATGCACTGCTTAATTAACACAAGACAAACTCCTCAGTTAACATGGTTATGAACTCTTTGTTTTATTTTTTATTTTAAGTGTTGGGTTTAATAATAAAAAGGAATCTGGTTGATTTATGATTCTAGAGTCATAAATGTCCAACATAACATCCAAGATGATAACATTAAATATCCCACATACTGTACTGGTTTTAAACCATTACTTAATTTTTGAAACAATATAAATCAAAGTCACCTATTGGTCAGAACTGTTTTCTGATACGCTGTTGAAGAACAATGGCAAGTAAATCAGTAGCTTAATTAAACTATGTTTCTAATTATCTGAATGATAAGCTCTTGCTTGTGTAAAATCTTCTCCTCCATGTTGTGACAGTTAGTCACGCTGTCAGTCTGGTGTGTAAATGTAGACGACTTGAATCCTAAATTATTGCCATTAATCTTCCTTTTATCAGTCCTTGGTGCCAAAGGGACAATTTGAAGTCATATCGACTTTGGAACAACTCATCTGATGAATAATACATTTTGCCACAAAGATCTTTTTTCTTTTTTTTCTTGTAGAGACGGGTGAAAAAAAAAAACATATCTGAGCCGGAACCTCATAAGATTTCCTGAAACTCGATGGAAATGAGTGAAATCTCTGTCATGTCTCCGCTACAAATACACAAAGGTTTATAATTTATAAAGGCAAACATGTACATTATGTATATTTTTCTGCTGTTTTGATATTCCTTGTTGGTGGTGTATTTTCCAGACTTACTGTTGTTCTTTCTCAGGTTTTTAGGCTTCTTTGTCCCTGTTAAATTCTGGTAATTACTTTTCCCTGATTTATGTATATTAATGAGAACTGACTAAGATAAAACTCAACTCCCTATATCTATTTATTTTGTTATCATTGTGTGATCTTTATATGTAATTGCCACAAATTGCGAAGCCAACCACTGATGATCATTTGTTAATTTTTTTATGCACCTCTGCTTTTCCAAAGTTTGATATATATTGACTTAGATGTCCAAGTTAAAGCTTACTGTAAAGCTATTACGTATATTAGTTGCATGTCTGAAGTAGAGTCCCAAACTCCAAAGCAAATTTGCAGAAACTGAGATAAGAAGACACCTATAGAGGTGCTGACTGAGAGAGTTCTTGCCCCCTGCAGGTACTCTGAAAGGAGCTGGCCCCTGTCTGACAAACAGCTGCTGGGTGTTTGATAGATTTACAGCAGCTGAGCGCGATGCAAACATCCAAGATCTGCGTTAATGTGCCTGCTTAGAAGGCCGAGACGGAGAATAATCGCATTCCCTTTGGCAGACTTGGCCTTGATTAGCAATGAAGGTGGCCCGGAGATGTGACGTCAAAGCCAGCTAATCAATGCCAACACACACACACATGCACACACTCCTTCCTTTCCCTCCATAATCAGCCTCCTTTAACTGTCTGATCCCCTCTGAGTGTCGTCTTTCTAATGTTGTCCTCTTCAGATTCCAGCTCAGAGGTTAGGAGGTGAATTATAGACATTTATTAAAGTGGAAATGACTTCCTTTGTCTCAATCTTGCCAAGCTTTCCAGCCGTGCTTGCCAAGGGGAGCAGTGGTATTTTGATTGCTTGCCAAACTCCTACCCTGCTGGGATTTCTTTGCATTCACAACTGAACTCAAATGAATGTCCTCGTGATTATTGCACGCATTTATTGTTGTTTATTTTATTATCTATTTGACACCAGATTTAGACTTGTCTCGGAACAGTTAACTCTGGGCATATAGTTCAGCTGATTGTTAGTCTTTACCGTATGTATGACTTTGTTTGTAGCTTGATTTTGGAGACGTCAACAGCTTGATGAAATACTTGCACAGCCAAACCAATGCTGTGTCGACACGTCCTCCAGTCTGACCCTAACTTGGCTGCATTTAGGAGAAAGTCTTCCTTATTTTGCTTTATATTTTCAGTTACCTGAGCTGTTTACATTGCATGGAAAAAAAAAATACCGTCTGCTGAGAACTCGTGCTACAGTTGGCCATTCAAAAATGGGTCGGGGATGTCGCAGAAAGTTAATTAATTCTTGGTTCTAGTGAGTCACCGCGATATTTTTGTCTTTTTTCTAATCAAAAATTGTGTTTAAAATCATGTTGTTGCTTTCCTAAAATTTTAAATAAAAATGTTCCAACAGATGCTTTACATGCAAAGTTCAAAAAGCTAAGCGTAAATATATTAACTATATAAATAAGATCTGTCTTTATTGTGAATCTCGAGTTAAGGATGCCGACGAGGAATCATGGTCTGCCTTGGGTTTTGTGCTGAGGGTGAATTCAATCATTTATGAATCGATCGGTTTGATGGATGCATGTTTACACCGTGTTTTACGGCATCACCTACAGATGTAGACAGCGGCGTTCTACATCAAATTATTCCCCGGGTGAGAACCCCTCCGCCTCCTCCTATGACTGCCATTATTCTGACCCTCTGCATCAATTCCACGACAGAAACTGGCCTCTTCAGCTACAACTGACAGTAACAGCAATAATAATAAGCATTATAGGATACAGTGTTAGAAAACAAATAGAATAAAAAAAACAAAATAAGGAAAGTGCTAAACACACAGACACAGTAGGAGACTTGCTCAACCTATTTCTATTTTTCTTGGGTTTGTAAAAAAAAACCAGGATGTAGCCTAAACTTATAAGTATTATTCTTTGAACACAGACTCTCATTTTAACTGATTAAGCAGAGTAAATATTTATACTCATATAGTGTAACCTTTAATCTTCTGTGTCCCATGAACACAACCAAAACAGAAACATAATATCTGCCTACATGGTGCCATGTAGGGAGTGTTTGCTAACCTGTAGTCATGCTGCACGGTCCATTACTGGCCTGCTTGACTGAAATCACGGCAAAAAAGAAAAAAAAACCATTGGTAAAAATTTAACAGCTTAATTTTGTGCAGAGGGTGAATCCTGCAGGTATTTTCTCTACCCCGTTCCTTTCTTTCCAGCATCTTTGCCACTTTAAGTCGCTCCAGTTTCTTTCTTGCTTTTTTAATAATGAAGGCCCGGTTGTATCTCACATAACATCAGATTGACTCGGTCTGAAGCTGTACTGTACCTCCTGTGGCCGCTATATCAGCTTCACGCGGCTGAGTTTTTATTATTAGGTAGAAAGAAGAAGGAGAAAAAAGAAACAGTTCAACCACTGACCCGTCAGGCTTGAAACAGAATCCTCCTGAACCTCCCTGGCCACCTTGGTGTGACTGACTTTAGCCACCGCTCAAAGCTGGTGCTACTGGAAAAGCGCCATTAATTCCATTACAATTGCGCTGTAGAGTGGATCCTCCGCAGTCCCGTTGCCAGTGGTCCATTTGAGAGACCCAGAGGTGAGCTGCTCCTCTTCCGGGCCTTTCCTCGTCTCATTCAGCCTCCAGCCTGCCAACCTCTGTGCAGTGTGCAGGGCTGCAGCAGGACGCCGATTCCTCACACAGTGATATGATAGACAATGGGAAACCGCTTCTGGGGCATAGATTATTTTTAATTCATTATATTTTTTTCTGCTCGTGCCGCCCGCTTTGTGTCATTGAAAAAAAGGCGCCGCCCCAGGAGGCTGCCTGGTTCGCCCCGTACCAAAAACCGCTACTGGATGTATGGACAGTATTCTGTCATGGTTCCTCCTATCAGATGTTCTATAAAAGAGCTGAGGAATAACCCATCATGTCAGAACTTGGAGGTTGTTCCCATTTGCTGGATTTGGTGGCCATGTTTGTGTCTGTTTATATTAAGTGCAATGTACTTTTCAACAGCTGCAAGAAATAAATGAATGTACACGGCTTTATGAATTTCTCCCACAGTTTGGAAATATGACTGTGCCATTTAGCTGCAGATGTACCTACTTGTCAGATGCAAGTAGGTACATCTGCAACAAGGTGTATTTAAACCTTTTCCCAATGTAGTTCCACAATTTAAAAGTGTTTTGGGGTTAGGGTTGCTACTTAACCTGCTCATCAAGTCATTTCAAATGTAACTTATATTTGAATGGTTGGATCAACTACGGCATGAAAGCCAAACATCATAGTTTACACTAACTTGAGGTCAAAATTGTTGTATTTAATCAACATTGTCTATATTTGTTGATTCAGTCACTAACTAAAGGTTATTGGAACTGAAGTTCTTTCTTCCTGCTCTCAGTGAAGGCAGATGCTTTTCTCCTCTCCTCTCCTCTCCTCTCCTCTCCTCTCCTCTCTTCTTCCCCATATCTGCCCTGCTCCTGCTTCTGCTTCTATCAGGCTTTTTGGAGCCTGGTCAGCTGGACTCAACAAAATTTATCAAATTTTCTCAATGAGAACACTGGGCGAAGGAGAGCCCTTGTGCCACGGCGGGACATTTGCAGCTGGACACACGGTGGACTCCTGGGAGGAGGATCGTGTGTCTGTCCATTTTGTCGGACGACAATATTGAAAATGCAACAAACCAGGATTTCTGCTTTTTGGAGCTGGAGTTACTTGGAGTATAAAGAAACTCCGAAAACGTTCAGCAGATGTTTCGGCCTGCAACCTCTGCCCAAAACAGCCACCTGAACTATGTGAGGGAATATGTTGTGCCTTCAACGCTCAGACTGAAATGCTGTGTCAGCAGAACTGCAGGCCAGCTGAACTCACTGGCAGGATGGAATAGATCTTAGAGAAGTTGGAAGCTCGGCTTTGGCAGAATGACCAAAAATTTGTCTGTGTGGAATTGCTATTTGAGAAGCACCAGTGAAACTTTAAGGTGGACAGAAAAAAAGAGTCTGCCTGCCCCAAATCAAATGCCGCTATACGAACGGGCTCCCTCGCTTTTTTTTTTACCTTGAAAGGCCTACAATCTTAATTTCTCCTGGATGTTATGTAAACAAGACACTCTGTGACATCTGTGACCTGAAACAGAGCGCTACTGAACTGCCTGATAACGTTCCATCACTATCAAAGACTATGGCTGCAAGTGCTATCTGGGATAGTTCATGTTCTAACACACACGCACACACACACACACACACACACACACACACACACACACACACACACACACACAAACACACACGATTACACTAAAACACACATGCACACACACCGTCTTCGCTGCACTTTTCCTTTACTCTGCTGCTTTCTCTTTCTTAGACTTAGACTTAGACAACTTTATTTGTCATTTTGTATGCACAGAGTGCGTACAGAACGAAATTTCGTTGCATACAGCTTGTAAATTACAGTATAAAGTGCAGCAGTTTCAAAAGTAAACAATTGAAATGTAAACAATGCAGGGGAAAGAGACAGTGTGCAATCACAGTGTACAGTTGAGTACTTTAAAAACCATTTGTATATGCAGAATAATTGTGCAAAGGGCATTTGGATTTACTTAGTTTATTTTTATTACAATGAAACACAATAAGTCTAGTTAATTGTATCTCCTAGAAATGTTGGACAAAACTACTTTGGATTAGAAATCTCCAAGAATTCACTTATTTTATTTATTTTTTATAAGGGATAGAAACAATTAATGACAAAGCTTGCTGTGAAACTAAATAAGTCTAGTCAAAGATTTACTTAGCTTATTACTTTATTGTAATGTTTTATTTTCCTATGTAATATTTCCCTCTGTAATGTTTTTCTATTCATGGACAACACTTTGAATCGTCTTGTTACTGAAAAGTACTATATAAATAAACTTGCCTTGCCTTGAAAAACATTGTTTACTGTGTCAAATATTGCTATTATCATGCTATTTGATAAAACTCTGATCAATCACAATGTATGATTACAAAGCCTCTCATTAATTTGATTAATTTGTTAAGTGTAGATAATATGTATCGCCATGAGAAGTTGCTGCTGATGTAAAAAGGATAAAGTTATATTTACTGCCAAAACACTAAGTGAGCTTTAGCTAATTTACCAGGTTCTAATGCAGGTAGGTGAGTAATTTAGATGGTAGTTGTTCCAATCTAGTGTGACGGAAACCAGCAGGTAAGGATGTCTGAGTGCCTGTTTTCATTGACACTTTTCAAATAAAAACTCTTTGCTGCGCGAGCAAACATATTCACACACATTTTCATAAATGGTTTATTCTCAGACAACATGTACATGAATGCACTTGATATCGTCAAGCCTCATAAATAGGCCTAAATTGAGCAAAGGTAATCAGTGTTATAACATCCTGGATGTGTGTACAGGGCATGGGTGGCACAGTGATGTTGCATAAGTTCAAGTAAAGGGAACCGGAGACAACTGATGACAAATCAGCCTTTTTATAATCATGTTCCATTTTGGAGGGCTGGCAGCAGGAGGAATGAACAGAGAGAGAATTTAGTCAAATCAATTTAAAACTTACAATTCAGGCAGCAAAGGCAGCAAATAAATCCAAACGCAAGAACATTATAAGAGCACAAGTCGGCGAGTAAACAAAATAATTCAACAAGGAATGGATGAAAACTAGGAGTAAAAACTGGCCCAGTGCAAGGAGCCGAGGAAGCAGAGAGGGGAAAGTCACTTTTTGTTTCCATTCTTCTAGCCTCTGAAAGTTTGATCAAAGGACAGAATTACTGAGACAAAAACCAACAATAACGCATCAAGTGAGTCACGTTCCCATGCTTGATTGGTGAGTTTATTAAACCTTTGAATGTTAAAAACTGTTTAAAATTAATAAGCTTTCTAAATGCACGTTCCTTGAGCAGGTTCCACACGCACACATTTTCTTCCTCGTTAAAGCGAAGGAATGAAGCGAACCCTCATCGATCTGCGCTTTTAAACAACCTTTCGCTTCTGCGTCGAAGGCCCAGAGCGTTCAGGAGAAATTTATGTCTCCATTACCGCTGCATCACCCGGCAGTCAAAAGGCAGGAGATTAATTTAGAGAAAGAGAAAACTTAACAGGCACCAGGGGAGCAACAACTAACAGATAAATGGGTCAACGCTCAAACGTACCTTGGACGAGCCACTGGAGCGTTGGAAGCGACAGAACCGATGGAAATGAAAATGACCCTTTATTGAGATCCTTATTGACTTTTAAAAAAGACCAACGAACGTATCTGTCTACTTAGTGTGGGCAAAAACGTAAGTGCTTTAGTTTTATTTCTGTGGCTTACTTAAACCCAAATCTAGAACATCAATATTCACCTAATGTCAAGTGAATTGCTTTCTGAGGACAGAGACTTGTACGCCACCATTTCTTCCAGAGTTTTACTCTTTTTGTGTTCAGTTTTGTTCAAATGCAACGGGTCAAACATACAGCAGCGTTGACCCAAAGGCAAAACAGGGAAAATCATGGAATCAGCTGAAACTCCCTATCAATAGTCAATTACAGTTACGTTGATTAACCAAGCAAGATAACTCCCATTAACCTGGACATTCAGAGTTCCCTGGGGGCCGCTGACAGGAAGCAACAGATCCATATACTCAGAGTTTCTGTAATTCCTGATCGTTACTGAGGATTGATGAGGAAGATAGCAAGCAAGAATCCAGAGGAGTGAAACATTCATAGCAGGAAACTGCTTAGAACTGAAAGAAGGGGAATAGTTTTCTCAAATGTTACATTTTCAGCTTGAACTTGGAGACATTCAGCCACATTTTAAATTAGTAGCAAACCAGACCGATGCAAAGTCTTAAACTGAGTAAGCAACATACCATTTCTGATTCCTAAGGTGATAGTACCCCTTTATAAATGTCTCCATTGAGAAACAAAATCAAAGTAAAATCTTAAAATCTATGTTATTTAATCCCAAGTGTCCCGGTTACTGTGTGCTTCCTTTGCTTGCTTCTATCAACCAATCGCTGTTTCGTCTCCCTTTATGCTCAAGAAAGTGACCAAGCGTAGCAAACTGGGAGATCTTCTTTTTACTTTAACAATAGCTCTTTGTCAAGTCAGGTGAACAGGCCTCCATAGGACTAAATCAGAGAAGGAGTCTGTAGGAAGGAGAAGACATCATTACTCGCTGATCTATTAATAACCAGCTCCAGTGTGCATGAAATGTTTTCTAGGCTCAGATACAAGCAGCAGAACGTATATCACCAGCTGCAAATTATGACTGTGTTAACATAGTGGTGGGGTGGCGTAGTGGTTAGGCATCAAAAGAAGACACGTTTCCCCACATACCTGACATTAAAATATGCATTTATCAGAAATCTTGGATGTGAAAGTATACTATACATGCAATATATTATATATAACTAATCTAAATTCACTTTTGTCCTCAGGAACTGCTTGGAGGATGAACACACCAAACAATGATGAACAATGACAACCGCTTCTGTCTTTTCATCTCACATTCAGCCGCTGAATATTTTCCGCATTCATTTGAATACGATTTTGCACCGTGATGTAGCCAGAAGCATATGTTTGTGATTGGCAGACTCGTAATTAAAATTTTTGGCCCCTCAGTAACACAAATGCTTCCCTAGTGTGTGGGAGTACGCGACTTAAGTTTAAGCGACTGTGCAGAAAATGCAGTAATGTGCTGCTGACACTTTCCAGAGCTGCAGTCTGGCTGAGAAAGCGCTGAAACGCCGTGACTCACCGAGGTGGTCCAACTGACTCACATGCAATTAAAGCAGAATGAAACATACGGAGATTGGGTCTGAATGAGGAGAGAGAAGCAAACTGTCACTGAGGTCTTCTGTATCGTGCAGGAAGACTATAAGAAATAGAGAAATGTCAAAACATTTCAGCTTGCACTTAGGAGGCCTTCTGGTTGGTAACGCAACTTTTTGACAAGAAGTAATATTTAAAGCAGCAGATTTTTTTGTGTGTGCATAAACAGTCAGTTGTCCGTCTGACTCACGTCATCGAGAGGGGTACATCCGCAGACTGTAAATAGGAGGTTTGGAAGCTTTGGAGTTTCATCCAAACAAGCATTTATTGGTTAATTGACCCTGTTTTCCCTGCGTTTTTTTCAGTTTTCCCGCTTTTCCTCCTTACTTTCGTCAATTGCAATGTATGACAAAAAGAATTAAGGCAATGCGCTGTCCTGCCATAAAGGTACTGTTTCAGATTTTGCATATTTAAAATGGTATCTGTTTGTATTACGCAGAATAAAAGGACGGTGACAGATGTTAATTTTATCCAATCGACTTGTATCAACCAGCAACTCCTGCTACACGTCATCCAATCTAGTTTGAACAGATGATGTGCCCACAAGGTCATCTACTTTACTTGTGTTACACCTTCTCTTAAAGGCACAGCGTGCAACTAATTTGGCTTTTTATCAGCAAAGATCAAGTATTGCTTAAATAAATACATATCTGCCAATCACATCAAAAAGGAAAGCATGGTCATAGCTTATAATGAGTAGTTCATAAATACATGGGTGGGGGTGCACCCAACGGAGGACGCCATGTTGCGTCACCATTTTTGATTACATTAGAAGAAAAGGGACAAACTTGTCAGCCACACAAGTTTTACCAGTTTGTCTTCTATGTAAAGACGTGCTGTCGGTGGAGGAGGAGTATAAAACAAGCAAAGATGACGGTAGATCGTTCTACAATACAGTAAAATAAAATCAAACATTAAATGTAAAACTACAAGCTCTGTTCTAATCGCACTACACAGGCAAACACACACACACACACACACACACACACACAATTAATGATTATATTGTCTGAGCAGCTTTTATCAAAATATTTCAAGTTAGAATTGAAAACCGTCAGAGAGCTGCAGCTCCTCTCATCATCAGGCAGTGAAATCCCTGCTGCATCCATTTTGGCTCTAAATTATGTAAGCGATACCTTTGAAATACCTTCAGAGTATAGATAAACATGATGCAAAAATGGAGATCTAGGGAAAAAATCCAGAATACATTTATCAAGAATGAAGAATATTTATTGTCACTATACCATAGGGACATTTTTGAAGAGACAGAAAGCGGCTCAGGTTGCACTTTCTGTTCAGCATTTCCATATACACGTACATATTTACAGGATATTAAGATTTTTTTTCTGCAGATTTGTCAGCCCGTCCGCTGCCTAGGCGTGGTTCACCTTTCTGTAACAGTAAAAATATTTCTGGTAAAAAAATAAACAGTGGATCCCTTTGGAAACGTGGCTTTGGTCGACCACTAACCATAACCCTTTCATTTGCTGGCTGCTTTTGTTTCTGTAAATACTTTCCTTCCAGTATCAGTAACAACCTACTAAACCTCTGCTAAGACGATAGGTTGCACCCAAAGCTTTAATGTTGCTTCGATGTCATTTTTTAATATATTGGTAAAAACCGGCTTAATAAACGATGGCAAAACATTTAAGGCAAAAAAAAAAAAGCCTCATCTGCTCCACAAAGCCAAGTCCGTTGAGCTTTTTTTTTCTTTTCCTATAGATAAATTATTTTCTGACTACAGACACTTTTTATCCTGACACTAGAGGGAAGCCATGAAAATCTAATTATGTATGCAGGCATTGATCTTACCCGTACCTCGGTAATGTCAGCGTGATTTCCTGTCATGTCTTGTTTTTTAGTTCAGACTCACTGATCTTACAGAAGTTTTCTTCCTCTTCTGACAGTTTCAGAGGTCTTTGCCAATTTTCTGTGTAAACCTGAAGGCTTTTTAATATTAATTTTTAAAACTCTAACTTGCTAGAATATTGAATTTCTGGCTCTGGCACACCTTTCCTTCCTTTGCTTTACAACCTTTATATAATCTCAAATCTTATCCGAAAGGTTTCTGTCATAGCACAGCAGGAAAGAGGAAATATGTACGTATTAAATATAGTAGAGCATATCATAATTTACACAAATCAAAATGTTTTGTGTTTGCCATTGAATATTATTTCTATTACAATAAGGAGTTTTTACAAATAAAATAAATTATATTCCAATTATAAATTCTAAGTAGCTTTTTTTCTGTAATGAAAGATAATTTGTGGTTTCTAGATATTTAAAAAAGCTAGACTTGGACTTTTTCAGTTTATTTTGTCATAAACAAATAAAATAAACCTTTATTGACGCTCCATGTTTGGTTAAAGGTTGTGGGTTTCTTTTTTTTTTTTTTTTTTTTTTTTTTTTTTTTTTTTTTCCCAGTGTCCTGTCTAGCAATGTGGCAATAAAAATTGATATCTTAATGCCAAATAGAGCTCGACAGATTTTACTTTCACAAGTGGAGCAAACAGCTTTCGCCATAATGCTCCGCTTGATTTGTGCGTGTAAATAGCTTTATTGTGATTCCTGCAGGGAGAATTTCAAATTATATGGACACTACAATGGGAAAGTAGGAGAGTAAAAGAAAAACAAGAAGAGAGAAAAAAAAAAAAAAAAAAAAAGAGAAAGAAGAGGTGAAAGAAAGAAGAGATAAAAGGAAGAGAATGATAAAACTTCCTCTGTCTGCTCCATCACCTGGAAAGAGACACAAAAAGAACAGCACAACCAACAGACATAAAGCAACAGATACAATCGTGTAACACCTTGATACCATTGCTAAATCATATGTATTATTATTTAAGCTGACATGTGTAATGTGATACCTAAAAAAAAAAAAAGTAAAAGAAAGTAAATAAATTATAGCCTTTCTGTATATAAGTGAACATTTAATACCTGGGACCCAGCACCTGTGGGAGATTGTGAGAGTGCACTAGTTTAGGTGAAAATTATCCAGAAGGAAATGGCTTGATAGTGATTGTGGAGAACCGAAGACCCACGTTCCCCGAGCACAGAGGCAGGGGTCAGGGAACCCATAACCCCGGACTCCCAAAGGGGCCCCCAAAGCAGTGCGCCCGAGAGGGGCCTTCACAGGAAATGTACAACCCCCCCCTGAGGAAAGAGGAGAGACGACCCCGAGGAAATCCCCCAGCCACCGCAATGCCGACGCCCCCAAGAGCCGCGGGGACGAGCCCGTGGGCCCCGCCGGCAGCCGGCCCCGCTGAAGTGGTCCTGGCCATGGGCCCTGGGGGCCAGAGGCCCCGGGGGCGCCCCGCCCCCGCGGCAGGGGCCCCGGCCGCCCCCCGGGGGGCCAGGCCCCGCGAAGCCACCGCCGGGAATGGGCCGGCGCCCACCCGGGAACCCGCCCCAAACCCGAGGACCGTCAACGCGCCAGAGGGTCAAGGCGCCCGCCAACGCAGCGGAGGAGGGCAGGACGTGGGGGGATGGGCTCCGCACCTAGCGGAGACTTGAGATGATCTTGGGAGAGGGAGCGGACCGAACCCAAACCTGGAAAAAAAAAAAAAAAAAAAAAAAAAAAAAAAAAACACTCATTCACACCATCCCTCCCTTCTGCCCCACTCGCCACACACAGACACCAAAAAAAAAAAAAAAAAAATAAATAAATAAATAAAATAAATAAATAAAATAAAAAATAAATAAAAAAAAAGGACGCTTTACACACATTCTCACATAGCATTCACATCCAAAAAACCCAAGTGGGGGGGGGGGGGGGTCACCACAATTCAACAATACGACTGCCTGTGCCCGACCCCCGGCCCCGCCCCCGGACCAGGCGCCCCCCGGACCAGGCCCCCCAAAGATGGGGGGCCGACACGACCCGTACGGGCCATCCGATCAGAGCCCCCCATCACCCACTATATACCTAATAAACCCCCTCCCACCCCGACCTTACCCTAGCCACCCCTGCCCCCCATCCCTTCCTGGGGAGAGCAGAGGCGCCAGCCCCAGATCCGGTAAGCCGCCGGCCAGCCGCAACAGCCCCCCGCCAAGACCCCGTACCCAGTGGCCCGCACCTCCTCCAGGCCCCAGACTCCGTGCCGCGATCGGAGATCGGGGGTGTGCAAAAGACCCCCGATCCTCCCTACGCCCGCTCAGATGTTGTGTTGTTGCATGTTGTTCTCAGGTGTGTTTAAAACTGGGAGCACCGAAGGGGGTGCACGGCACAGCCCACCCCCCCTCCGGAAGGGAGCTGGTGCCAGCGCCCCCCCTCCGAGCAACTACCCAGAAGAACCCTCAATGTCTAAATGCGAGAGGGGGTGATGGGAGCCGCCCGGGGCGAGGCTCACACA
The DNA here is from genome assembly GCF_011125445.2 of Fundulus heteroclitus. Lineage (NCBI taxonomy): Eukaryota > Metazoa > Chordata > Actinopteri > Cyprinodontiformes > Fundulidae > Fundulus > Fundulus heteroclitus. The sequence continues at coordinate 37,541,928 of NC_046378.1, read as the reverse complement.
ACATAAGCCCCCCCCCAGACGTCTTCCCCCCACCCCCCCCATATCGTGGCCTACATGGATGTGCGTTGTGAAAATGTTTGGAGTGAAAGTGTCTAAAATGCATGATAAAATTGGGGAGAGGGACGTCACCAAAAGGTGGCAACCTCCAGTAACGCCCTCTCCCCAAGGACCTACATGTGTGGCGGCGTGATGGAGCAGGCAGAGGGAGGAGTCCGGGGATGGGGAGCAAAGGACTGGGGAGCCAACCCAGGGAGCCAGCTCCCCTACTGACTCCAATAGGCACCCCCGCTCCCCGAAAGCCCCACCCGGAGAAAGGGGCCCCTCCAGCGGCACCACCATAGCCCGGGGGCCGGGGAGAGGCCGCAGGGCCCGCCAGCCAACCACCCACCAGGACCAACACCTCTACCTCCCCCAGCCCACCCCCCATGCCTACTGTATTTAACCCCCCCCCAAAACAAAAAGATTATTAATAATAATAATAATAATAATAATAATAATAATAATAATAATAATAATAATATATAATTGAATAAATAAATTAATAAGATGGGGGACCCTGGCCAGCCAGCCCGCACGAGCCATCCCAAACCCCACCCCCCAGGTGAGACCCGCACCGGGAGACTACACGGACCAGGACCGGGACAGGGGGCCGGACACAAGCCCACCAGAACGTCCACCAAACCCCCCCCCCCCCCCCCCCCAAACCACCCGTAGATTTAAACCCTCCCCAACACTAACATTCAAACATCTCACCATACATTCGACACTAGACATCCAGGCTGGGTAAGTCACTACTCCCCCTCCCTCCCCTCCCCCCACTAGCAGAATGCCAACCCAAAGAAGGGGAAGAGCATCTGCCCTGAGATGTTAATGACCATGCCCCCCTACCAGCTCAACAGGCCCTGAGGACCCCCAGCGCACCAGAGGCCCCGTGCAGGGGCGGACACCCGGGCGCACGCCGGCCCAGACCCCAAGCGGCACACCCCCCGGAACCGGAACCCCCGAGGCCCCGCCGGGGCCCCCGCCCGAGGGCGGCGCGCCCCAGGGACCCCAGGCCCCCAGACCCACCCAGGACCCACCCAGCGACAGCACAGCTACCAGGTCAGTAACCCACGTCCGTCCCCGCGTAGCTCCCCAAGAGCGCCGCAAGCGGTGCTGTGGGCCACCCGTAGGCCTCCCAAGCTCCTCCCATATGGGGGCAACAGACCCTGGAGTCAGACCCACCAAGCGCCCCACTCCAAGTGCCCCCAGAGTCCCAGGAACCCCTCCACCCAGCCACTGCGCCCTGCAGGAAGCAACCCACCGCCCCCCATTCCACTAAGTGATAGTGCTAATCAACGGAGCCCAAAGAGATCGAACCGATGTGGATGCAGATGCTGCCTCAAGATTAATATGATCCAACAAAAGATCTCTATATTGATTGATACTGAGATTCTCCTTACTTTTCCAATTCATGAGGATAGTTTTCTTTGCGATACATAGTGCAGTGAAAACCATGTAAACTATTTTATTCCCCAGAGGGCTTTCCTCAAAATTACCAAGCAAGCAAACTGATGGGGAAGGTGTAATTTTACAGCTCAAGCACTTTGATAAGTCCTTACATATCTGTGTCCAGAACCTCTGGACTGGTGTGCATAACCATAACGCATGAATATAATTATCAGGATGATTGCCTATGCAGTGTGGACAGATATTAGATTGTGCCAGACCCATCTTGAATAATCTTTGTCCTGTGTAGTGTACTCTGTGAAGGATTTTGTATTGTATTAGTTGTAAGTTGGTGTTACTAGTCAATTTGAAAGTTCTTAGACATATCTGAGCCCAGAAGTCTTGTTCAAAGTTGACTGATAGATCCTCTTCCCATTTCGTAATAGGAAGAGATATTGAATCATCTATTTTAGTCAGTGTCCTGTATGATTTAGACAGTAGTTTGGGGGGGTTTAAATCTAGGAACTCTAATATATTACTTGGAATTTGTAAACCACCTTTAATATGCTTAAATTTTTTTCTAATTATAGATTTAAGTTGTTCATATTCCAAAAATGTATTTTACTAATGCCATATTGCATATTTAGTTTGGAAAAATTGATGAACTCGGTTCCATCAAGTAAATGTTCCAGATATTCAATACCTTTGTTCTTCCAGTATGTAAAGTTTATCATATTATTATTTTGTAGGATGTCAGGGTTGTTCCAGATGGGTGTACGACTGCATGGGATAAGTGACGACTTTGTCATTTTAAGAAACTCCCACCATGCTGTCAGAGTAGAGCTGATATTGATATTTTTAAAGCATGTATGCCGTTTTATATTTGAGCTAATAAACGGCAAATCTGAAATCATGATATTATTGCATATTTTCTGTTCTATATCTATCCAGGGCTCGTCTAACGGATTTTGCTTTATCCATTTAGTGATATATTGTAGTCTATTTGCCAAGTAGTACTTATGGAAGTTAGGCAAATCTAGTCCCCCTCTGTCTTTAGTTTTCTGTAGCGTCTTTAAACTGATACGGGGCGGTTTATCTTTCCAAAGAAATTTAGAGATTGAAGAGTCTAGAGATTTAAACCAGTCAGATGATGGTTTATTGGGGATCATTGAAAATAAGTAATTAATTCTAGGTAAGACCATCATTTTAATCGAAGCTACTCTACCCATGAGTGAAATTGGAAGCGATTTCCATCTAACCAGGTCATCTTCTATCTTTTTTAAAAGTGGGATGTGATTAGATTTTACTAAATCTGCAAGTTTAGACGACACAGTGATACCCAAATATGTGATGTTTCCTGAGCGCAAATGTAAATCTAGGGGGTTTTGGAAAGAGCAATTAATTGGCAGTACCGTAGATTTAGACCAGTTTATAGAGTAATCAGAAACCTTTGAGAAGGATTCTAGTAATCTAATTACTTGAGAAAGGGAAGAGTTTGAGTGCTGAAGATAGAGTAATACATCATCAGCATAAAGACTAATCTTATGCTCTATATTCATGCATTTTATACCTTTAATAACCTTTGTTTGTCTAATTGTTGCTGCTAGAGGTTCAATAAAAATGGCAAAAAGTGAGGGGGAAAGTGGGCATCCTTGTCTAGTGCCCCTCTGGAGACAAAAGCTGGAAGATGTTTGATTATTTGTCCTGACACAGGCTGTAGGAGAGCTGTATAAAATTTTTAACCAATTTATAAAAAAATTGCCAAAACCAAATTTATGCAGAGTAGCGAATAAAAAATTCCAGTTTACTCTATCAAATGCTTTTTCTGCATCTAAAGACATTATAATAGTTTTATTATTTGTACTGTGGGAATAATCTATTAAATTAAGTAATCTGCGTGTATTTGTGGATGACTGCCTTCCTCTGATAAAACCAGTTTGGTCTGGGTGGATTATGAAAGGAGTGACTTTATCTAATCGTTTTGCAAAAGCTTTACATATTATTTTAATATCCACGTTGATTAAAGATATGGGACGATAGCTGGTGGGCAACATAGGATCTTTGCCTGGCTTAAGCAGAAGACTGATGGTGGCAGAGTTCATATTAGCTGGAAATCTGCCATTTTCCTGAATTTCTTGCAACATTCTGTGAAACGTTGGTGCCAGAATACTCCAGAACTCCTTATAAAACTCAGTAGGGAATCCGTCTGGACCTGGAGCCTTTTTATTGGGCATGCTTGTTAAAGCTTCCTGAACTTCAACTGTTGTCAGCGGTGAGTCCAGTGTCGTTCTTTGGTTATCTGATAGTTTAGGAAGTGTAATTTTATCCAGAAACTGCTTGATGACATTGTCTGATGGATTTATCTGTGATGTGTATAAAGTTTTGTAGAAATCACGGAAGGTGTTATTTATACATTCTGGATCATGTAATGTATTCCCATTGGAATCTGTAACTGCAAATATAGTCGTTTTCTCTTTATTTATTTTTAACTGATTAGCTAAGAAGCTTCCTGACTTATTGCCATGTTCAAAATTTTCTAATCGAAGTTTTTCTATTAGAAATTTGTTTTGCTTTTCAATATACTGGTTTAATTCTAGTTTTATTTTACGGATTTTTCCCAACTTTCCCTCTTCCAGGGAAGTTTCTAGTAACTTAAGTTTTTCTTCTAATTCCTGAATCTTCTTGTTTTCCAACTTCTTTTTGTGAGATGAGAATGAAATTATTTTGCCTCTCATCACTGCTTTCCCTGCTTCCCAAAGTATAGATGCTGAAGTGCCTGGCAGATCATTGTGTTCTAAGTATGAAGCCCACTCTTCTTTGAAAAATTTATTAAAATCTTCATCTTTAAGCAACGATGTATTAAATCTCCAGCTCTTGTTTTGTGGGGTTATTTTTTTATTTGTTAGGGTTAAAGTAACAGGAGCATGATCACTAATAGCGATAGGATGAATTACAGCATCTGAAACGTCCGACAGCAGCGAACTGCTGATTAAGAAATAGTCCAAACGAGAATAAGAGTGGTGAACATTTGAAAAAAATGTATATTGCTTACTATTAGGATGAAGAGAACGCCATGCATCGCAAAGACCAAAATCACTCATGTATTGTTTGACTATATTTAATGACTGCCAACTACGCTGAGACCCTGTTGTATTCAGCCTGTCTATTTCCTCATTTAGACCAAAGTTGAGGTCACCCCCAATAATTAGAGAACAATCCCCGTGTTTTGAAAGTGCATGGAAGAGTTTGTGGAAGAATGAGGGTTCATCAACATTTGGACCATATACACTAACAATACATAACTTCTGGTTATGAATAGATATTTTAATTAATATGAATCTACCTTCGGGATCAATAATTTTATCTAATATTTTAAAACTAACGTTTTTGTGGATTAAAATTGCTACTCCTCTCTGTCTAGAGTTATAGCAGGCAGCAAACACATCAGGGAACTCAGGTGAGTTAAGATCACTTACAGTTGTATCTGATTTATGGGTTTCTTGCAATAAGACAACATCTGCCTTTAATCTTGTAAGCTGGTTAGAGATCTTTAGCTGTTTTTCCCTGGTGCCTGCTCCATGCACATTCCATGACACAAACTTTACATTCATCATAGGTGAAAGTGAGAAGTTGAAAAGTGCATGTCTTCAGAAGAATAGTTATACAAAGACCCAGGTAGCATCATCTGACGTGCTTGTGATTTCCTGGTCAGCAGGAGAGGAGCAGATGAATAATATAAAGAAAGACAGAGAATTAAGAAAGTGCAAAGAGTGAGAAAAGATGAAAGAGAAATAACCATCACCCATGCCTCGTGTACCCAACCGTGACTAGCAACCATACCGTGCAAGCGTCCTCTTGAGCTGTGCGTTTATTTATTTTTTATCACCGTGTTCCAAACACGTTTTTTTTTTTTTTTTTTTTTCAAGCGTGACAAGCTATAAATCCACCCTTTGTGCATCTAATAAAGCCAAGGAGTGATCTTCTGATCCCTGAACAACTGACCATTGATATAAAGTTTGTCAACTGCAACGTTAGCTCTGACGCCATCATTAATGTATTTTTTCCTGATTGGAAATAACACTCGCCTACGGTCTAGGATTTCCTTAGGAAACTGGTCATTAACACTGAAATCCGTTCCTCTCAATTCGCGGCCATAGCTTTTAACAAACACTTTTTGTTTATAATGCTCAAATTTGGCTACAATCGGACGAGGGCGGATTTTATCGGGTTTCTTACCTCCGAGCCGGTGAACGCGATGGAAGGTGATGTTTTTTACCTGATCCGCCGGGATTTTCAGCTTCTGCTGGAGAAACTCACGTATAGCAAACTCAGGGTCCTCTTCTTGGTGCTCCGGGATGCCTGCAAAGACGAGGTTGTCTCTCATACTTCGCGACTGTATGTCCAGAATGGATTCTTTCATCTTCTTATTTTCGCCGGACAGCCGCGTCAACCCCTCGGTAAGCTCCGTGACTTCCCCTCTCAGCGCGTCGTTCTCCGCGGCAACAGAAGCTAGCTGGGCTTGGCTAAATTCGACCGCTTCCCTCAAGGCCTGGAACTCTTTGTGGAGCACCTCTACCAAGGCGAGGCGAGCGTCCAGGCTGGTAAGCTTTTTGTCGATGGACTCCAGGACGTCGCTGTAGCTCCTGTCGGGTGATAGAGTGGAGGTTGAGGCACCGGTAGAGCTAGACCGGGTTCGTTTGAGTGAAGGTGTGTTTGTGGCTGCGGGATTTTTTTTCTTCCCCATCACGATGTTGTCAAAACACTCGTCCAGGTAGCTCTCCAGGCTCGTCAAGGTCTCTTCTTCCAGT